>NC_044244.1:54131504-54784004 GCF_003957555.1 Calypte anna | reverse complement strand
CAAACCACCCTGCAGACCTCTCAGTCACTGAATACTCCAGCCCGTGTTGGAGCTTGGCTACTGACTGTGCATATCGCAGGCCCTGGCTCTGATGTTCCTACCTGCACACTGCTCGTGCGCGCTTCTGCCTCCTTCCCTCTCTGCCCCAGGTTTTTTTTTAGGGGACACACTATGCCCTGCTGCCACTCCACGCTGGGGGATAAGCAGGTGTAGGGAGGACTTCAGAGTACGAGGGAGGTGGGCTGGGAGTCGGCCTGGTTTCTCTTGTCACAGCTGCAGAAACCAAGAGCTGCCCCAGATCGATGAGGTTACGCTGGTGTGAACCTGAGGCTACTGCGTCTCTCTGAGTTTGGGCTTTGCTGTTTGATGGCCCAGCTGGATCAGTGGCATTGCAGGGTAGCCCCAGATGTGCTTGAACCTGCCCTGACTGGCCTCATTGAATGTCTTAGCTGCTCCAGCTTTCCCGGACTGCTTTGAGTGTTAATTTGAGTGGTGATGCTTTCAGTAGCTCCAGGCAGCTCCCTTCTCTCCGTGGTGCCAGTCCTGAGAGCTTGCCCAGAGGCACCTCAGCCTTTCCTGATTATGGGGAACACTCTTGGGTTGTGTTTAGCTCATGGGTCTCTAGTTGCCACAAGATGCCACCACATCTGTGGCATCTGTAGAGTTCCTATCATGACAGCAGCATCTTGAAGACGTGGCCCAGGCAGTGCAGGTGGGCTAGCAGGAGCAGGGACCGCCTCAGGTCTGCTCTCAGCTGGTCCTGCCATTAATTGGGAATGGTTTCCTGGATAGGTTGTCCTAACTTGCCGTGTCACAGCAAGCATCCTGGGCACAAGGGAAGCCCAGCTGCTGGTTCTGCTCGCCCACCCCTCTCTTCCCTTCCCTCTCACTGCCATGCTGTGGTTGACAGGAACGTCTTCCGTAAGCTGCTCGCTCAGCCGGAGAAGGAGAAGAGCGATATTCTGTCCCTGGAGGAGATCCTGGCGGAGGGGACGGACTTGCCAGACTCGGCGGCAGCCCCGCTCTGCGCCAGCCGCAACAGCAAGGCCAAACTGAAAGCCCTGAAGGAGGCCATGTACCACAGCGCTGAGCACGGCTACGTGGATGTCACCATTGACATACGGAGCATAGGTCAGTCCCGTCCCTCTCTCTTCTCTTCCTGGGGAGGGACAGCTGTAAAAAAAATGTGTCTCTCTTGACAGGCTGTTGTTTCAACAGAGAAAAAAAAAAAAAAAAAAAAAAAATTCTAACTTCCTCAAACTCAGTGGCAGGTTCCCAACCCATTTTGGCTCCACAGCATTAGAGTCCACTGATACTTTTCTGAAGGATGGTGTGGTTTCCACCAGCAGCCATCTTCACTGCTGCTTGACAGAGCATTAGCTAAGGCTCTGGGGCAGTGCGTGCCTCCTGCAGGCCACCTTCACTAGCTTGTCTTTGGCACTCTGCCATAAAGACTCCATCATTAAAAATAATCTATATTCTGAGGTTTGTGAACCTCAGAGAGCAGAAGTGGCTTCTCAGTGTGTGCCAACCCAGGGGCTTGAACATCAAACTAACCTGCTGGGAGATTGCTTCTGCCCATGGGGAGGGTAGCTAGGAATCAGACTGGGCAGGGTGTTTACCACCCCCACTAATCTGTGCTCAGAGACAGACCTGGTTGCCCAGCATGCCTCTGCCTGCTGCTCCCCTACAGCCCTGGAGGCATCCAGCATGGGTTGGGGTATGCAGTGGTCTTGAGCTCTATATGTGGGCTCAGCAAGCAAAGCACCAGATGATGAGGGAGAAGAGAGCAATGGGGCTGCTCTCCAGGCACTGGACATTTGCTGAAGGGGAAGGAAAAGCCTTCTCATAGCCAAACACCAGGCTTGCATTTCCTCCCACTCTGTTCTGCAAAAGCAGAAACTAGGTCATCTCCAGCCTGATGCCTGCAGAGGTACATTAGCTCTGTGTGCTTTTTTGCTCCATGGATGGGGAGCAGTTCCTGGAGAGTGGTTCAGCCACAACAAACTACTTGGAAAGGCTGATCTGCTTAGCTTGCCCAGTGCTGTTTAGGGAAAATGGTAGTGATCAGGAGACAACATGGGGTAGCGCTTAAAGAAAGTTTTAATCTGAAGACCAGCGGTTTGAATCCAGGTGGGAAATGACCAAAATGATTTTTTTTTACCATTTAATGGCTCTCCAGGGCCACATTCAAACAAATGAGCTAGTGTAAATCTAGTCTCCAAAAGGCTTTTGCATCGCAGAGCACCACAGCAATTACCACAAATTGGCAGTCTCAGCAGACGAGCTGAGGGCTAGATGAGCAGAGAGACCACAGTCTTCTCTTAGGCACTTGGAGGAGAGCCTCTGGGCACTAGGTTGTTCTCAACTGGGGATAAATAGAAATTTGATTTCTAGGCTTATTTGGCAGCTTTTGCTTAAAATCTGAATATTAACATAACTAAGGGTTACACATCCTTCTCTGAAGATGGGAATGAGTTCTGTCCTCCATCCATAGGTGTTCCCTGGACGCTGCACACGTGGTTGGAGTCCTTGCGTACATCCTTCCAGCAGCACCGACGACCCCTGATCCAGTGCTTGCTGAAGGAATTCAAATCCATTCAGGAAGAAGAGTACACAGAGGAACTCATCACACAAGGGTTGCCTCTGATGTTTGAGATACTGAAAGCCAGCAAGGTAGGAGAAATCATTTGTTTTATGGGCATCTGCCTCATTCCTGTTCCATAAGATACAAAGCTTGCAATGTTGTTTTTCCACAGATTTTCCCAACCCTTTTTGGGACCGTATAGGATTATTATTATTTGTATGATCTGCCTCTGGGGTTTTTTCACTGTAGAAGCATGAGTTAAAACACACAAGATAATCACATTCACTGCCAGAACAGCTTAAAACTGACACTAACAATAAGCTGGAGAGACAACAGTGGCTGATGCATAGTAGAGAAATTAAAGTCAAAAGGGTCACTGCAGTCTGGCAAGAGATTTTGATCACCAAATCAAACCAACAAGTAACTTTATCCAGCTTGTTTTACAGGACCATACAACAAAGCTAACATTCCTATTTGCTTTGGATTTCTTTAACCTCTCACATGACTTTCTCTTTCCTTGATGAGGGATTTGGACTCTTAAACTTGTAGTACACAACAGGATATGTTTCTAAAATCAACTCTATGAGTGTTTTTACTTGCAGCCTCCCCAGATTTATTCTTTCAGCTGATATTTTCTTAGCCAGACAAATCAGACTAACACAACTTTTTGAGTGAGGTACCATTGTGTATGGAAAGGGGATAATGACGGGGCAGGCAAAAAGAAGAAAATGTCTAGTGAAGGCTTGATACTTCCTTCTAAAACTTGTTATAACCAACAGTCTTTTTTCTACTGGTCTCCCTGGCAGTCTGTCACTCCCAAGGAATGCTCTGTCAGTGATGGAAAGCATCAAAAGGATTTTTTTTTTCTTATGCACCACAGTACATGTTGGCATGGTCTTTTAATCATTTAACTGGGAATCAAGAGACATTTCTCACTCAACTCTACATGTAACTGAAAGGAGCAAATCGTTTTTAGCACCTGCAGCAATAACCTAAATAATGTGAAAATGGAAGAGGTTCTGGTGCTCGGTACTTTAAAAGTTCCAGAATTTTAGTACAGCTAGAGAAAGCCTACGTGGATTTATTTCTTATATCCTGCTGCAAAAGAGTGCTTGGGCTGTAGTCCCAAGCAAATTTTGAGCATTTGTTCTGGCAGATTTTCTGATTTTTACTCCCTTGAGCCTTGCATTTGGGATTACTTTGTATTGGATGGAAATTTACAGAGAATGTTTGAGACAGCTTTTAGGAAATAATTCCAGAGCCTAGGATTTTTAGATTCCTTGTTCTGAACTCACTTGTGTTAATGTATGTTCATCCAGACATTACCAGCAAGGTGCTGTTTGGTTTGAAAGCTGATACAAAACTAATCGTATTGAAAACTTAACAGAGATTAAACTTAGGCCTTGTAATTCAGGATGAGGGATGTCTTTAATTTGTGTTCCCCTGGGTGATTAAAGCCAAAGCCAGTGATCATCGTTACAGTAAGTTATTTACATAGGATTATACCTCTGGGACATGGTAGACTGGGTCTTCCTGAGTCTGGGAAACAGAAACAAGTAAGAGTGCTACCTTCTGATTGGGGTTCATTTGACACCTAAAATGTGAAGGGGTGAAACAACTTTAATAAAACCCCTGATAAACCGTACATGACAAAAAAGGAATCTGGGCTGATCTTTATTCCTGCCTCTGGGCCTAGGGGAACAGCCTGTCTTCACTCTTCATGAGCATGCATGTTCACAAACACACACACAAACACTGCTTCATATTTGTAGAAAAATAATGAATCATTCTGGGACACTGTAAGGGTTTACAAATTGTCTGCAAATGGGATGAAATATTGCAGCAATGGTCTTGTCGAAATGGCCTCTCACAAAGCTCTCCTAGGCAGAAATGGGAACAGACTCTATGCAACCGTTTGGAAGGAATAAAATAAATTCATTTGTAGGAGAATGAGCCAATAAAAGTTCTCCCTAGTCACTCTGTAGAAGATATTGGAGGAGGCTGAGGAAAGCTGAGATTCAAAGGATCTTCTGTTCCCCTTCTCTGGAAGGACTGAGAGCAGAGACTGTTCTTTATATATACCCACAGAATGGAAATCTCCTTTAAGAGGTACAGAAGGAAGTAACCATGGTTCACATCCCTCTGTTTTGACAGCAAATTGTAGGCTCTGCATTTTGTAGATCTGTGGGGAGAGGACTTTGATTTGTTCACATAGACATCCTTTTCCCTGTGTGCTGGGAACTTTGAGAGATATTACATCTTGATAAGCATCACATTCTGGCCCAGTACATTTCCTTAATGAGTTTTTTCAGGGCAAAAAGAATAAAATAAGCAACTAGGACTCATTGAGCCACTTAGCATTTCTTGGCTGATGTAAAGCAAAATGTCCCATTTGCTACATATTGTGACGCTCAGTATATTTTAATTGCATGGTAACTTGCACCTAATAGAAATGGCATTTTACATTCCTATAAATAGTTCCAACTATCCCCTAATCTCAGAACAATTTACCAATATTAATGAGTTGAGATGGGGAGGGAGATCTTATCTCTCCTCCATGAACAGGGAAACTGAGGTAAT
This sequence comes from Calypte anna, assembly GCF_003957555.1. Lineage (NCBI taxonomy): Eukaryota > Metazoa > Chordata > Aves > Apodiformes > Trochilidae > Calypte > Calypte anna. The sequence continues at coordinate 54,778,837 of NC_044244.1, read as the reverse complement.
TAAACAGCCAGATTTTCAATGTCTTGTAGAAAAACAGTCTTATCCACAGAAGCTGTGACAACCTGGGTAAGCCAGACAGTAATTTGTAGTTTGAGTAATTTGGCCAGAGAAGCTTTCCAAAACTAAAAAACCCTTTTCCTTCTACTTACCACTGTTATTCAAAATATTCATTCAGGGTCCAGTACTGGAGTCCAGTTCTGAAGTCCCCAACACTGGGGGTATAGGAGCAAGTCCAGAGAGTCATGAAGATGGTCAGAGGGCTGGAGTACCTCTCCTGTGTAGACAGGATGAGAGAGCTGGAGTTGTTAAGCCTGGAGAAGAATTATAGCAGCCTTCAAATACCTGAAGGGGGCCTACAGGAGAGCTGGAGAGGGACTTTTTATAAGTGCATGTAGTGATAGTCCAAGGGGGAATAGCTTTAACCTGGAAGAGGGCAAATTTAGATGAGACATTAGTAAGATCTTCTTTCCTATGAGGGTGGTGAGACACTGGCACAGGTTGCCCAAAGAAGCTGTGGCTGCCCCCTCCCTGGAAGTGTTCAAGGCCAGGTTGAATGGGGCTTTGAGTAACCTGGTCTAATGAGAGGTGTCTCTGTCCATAGCAAGGGAGCTGGAAGTAGATGATCTTTGAGGTCTCTTCCAACCTAAACCATTCTAGGATTGTGTGATCCCAGGCCATGCAAAAAGGCCAGGTACTACAAAACTTAAAACATTAAATTAAAAATAACCAGTACCTACAAGAACACCATCGACTACCTGGAATCCCTTTTCTCTTATGTTTTTTTAAATGCCTGTTCCTAGGGTCCAGATCTGAGTCCTCTGCCACCAGCCAGCACTGGTGCTGGTGTGCTGCAGGGTGGTAGGGTGGCACTCCATTCCCATTTATGTCTTACGACACTGACAATAGAAATAAAAATAAAATTTGCAGAAGTCCTGGTGCTGAACCACAGAATGGCAACAAAAACTGACAAATCAGGCAAAACTGGCTGAGCTGAAGTCCCTGGTTTTATTGTCTTTCTTCAAGCTGTGAAATAAGCAGGGGATAACAGTGAATAGATTGCACTTCAGTTGTTTGCTCCTCCACTAAAGCCCTGGAGGAGGACTTCCTACAGCAGAAATGAAGGTTTGATACCCAGCTCCTGGTGGCTTCCAGTGGGATGGAGCACTTTCATTTCCTTTCATGCCTTTAAATGTCTTTATCAGATGCACCATTGAGAATTGGATGGAGAGTGGAGAAGTGACACTATTTCCATGCTGGCAAGGCAGAGCTGTGAGAAAAGGCAGAGAATGGCTCTGCACTCACTCCCCTCCTGTGGTTTCTGCTGTCATGCAGTGAGCTTGGGTCATTATCAAACCAAAGACCACAGACAAAGTACTCTGGGAGAAAGCATCATCAGTGGAAAGGATGAAGAGATTGATTTAAGGTACTTCAGAGCAAGAGAAACTCAAACCAGGAAAGCTCTGACTCTACACCTGTCAGTGACGTGCTGGGGGTGAGTTTGGGCTACCAGATGAGGAGGAAAGAGTCTGCCACTTTGGGATGGATTGAATCTCCTTGGCAGACAAGCACACAAACATAACCTGTGAGAAGTGGTTTGGAGATGAAAGCTGAAGAGACACTTCTGGGAGTGAGTAGCCCTGAGCTAAATATTAGCTGCTGCAAAGAGCAGATTTGAGTCCTCTAAAGCTAAGAGGACACTGGAGAACCTGTTACAGAATAAGGATAGGAAGATGCAGTCAGATTCCTGAATGCCAGTATATCTGTGCTGTGATCTTTGAAAACTGGGGAACCCCCCCTAAACTTTTCACTGAAAGCTCTCTTTTGCCTCTAGATGAGGTTGAGATTTGCTGGGTTGAGCTGGATTTCCCTCTTGCCCCTGGTCAGAGGGGACCATATTTGCCTGAGGATTGGTTGTGCTTTAGGGCTGGCACAAAGAAAGAGATTGGACCCCCCTAAATAGAGACTTCTAAAGGAGCTTCCTGGAGGTTGCACCCAAATCTATGGGCTTGCAGTGTCCGAGTTGGGGGTTGCAGGTCAGTTCTGTTTTTGCAGGGAGGTTCTCTTGAGTATAACGTGGCTGAATGTGTGAGATGCTTCTTTGTCCCATGTTTTATTATAATCCTGGAGGCTGTTTTCATTTTGACCTTGGACATTTCTACAGCCTGAAAGAGAGAGACTCAAAACTGCAACCTTGGAATTTAAACACATCTTCGAAGTTAAACACCCTTGGAAAAAGATGGTTTTAGATTTCCACTCTGGAGATCAGTGTGAGCTTGAGCTGTCATTAAAATCACCCAGCTCCATCCATGCAGATGAGCCAGCACAGTTGCACTCTTGCAGTATGAGATTATGAGCCTGTTATATCCATTGCTTTTTCTGAACACAGAAATTTAGATCAGATTGACCTTGTCCTAGTTTTTGTGAACAAGTTTTTTGGTTTTTAGTTCCAAATAATCACTCTTTTCTTCAGCACGTGTATTGAATGCACATGCTGAAGTGTAGTCTACCTGGCACTGAGGTGCTTCACTCCAGGAAACATGGTTAAGGACTACAGGTATTCTTCCTACTGTGTTGTCCAAGCCAGAATCAGCTTGAAAAGTCATGTGAGAAGTTCTTCATTGCCCTTCCTCAGTTGCATTCTGCAACTTTCTCTTCATCCTTGCCATCAGTAACAAGGTACTTTCTTTTAAAATTTAGACCACTGGTGAGGTGTTGAGCTGTGCAGCTAGGCTTGTTGAAACATGGAGAAAACTGCTTTGGAAAGATGTTTCATGGAAATTTGCAATTCCTTCAGAGTTTCACAAACTGTAAATTGCATTGCTACCTACAGGCAGCTGAAGAAAGCCACAGGGTTGCACAAACTCTTTTGGCAAAGAAGCTGTGGATGCCCCAATCCCTGAAAGTGTTCAAGGCAGCGTTAGATGGGGCTTTGAGCAATGTGATCTAGTGGAACGGATCTCTGCCCATCCAGAGGGGTCAGAACTAGGTGATCTTTAAGGTCCCTTCCAACCCAAACCATTCTATGATTCTGTGAAGGCTGAGATATTTGAATAGCTGCCATCAGTCTGGTGCCAACAGTTACTGAGAACAAACATTTAAAACAATTCAAACAAAACAAAAATTCAAAACAATTACCAATTTTTAAAATTCAAAAGTATTCAGGCTTGTGAGTATCTTGAGAAACCTGACCTATATAATTTAAAAGCTAAAGTACTCTTTCAGCAATGACTTTGCCACTTAGAAGCCAAAAACTTTAGAAAGCAAAGTTTTAGGGTTTTTTAAATATATTTTTTCAGAACAGAAGCATGTAGCCTCTGTCACAGATGCAGTAACTACTGAAAAAATGTTAATGTCTTCAACAAACAGAAAAGCAGCAGGAAAGGCTGAAACACCTGCCTTCTCTTTTGCAACAAAATGTTCAGAAGCTGAAGCTTGGAATAAGCATCCTGTTCCTTTATTGCTGCTGTCTTTCTGGATTTAATTTCTCTAAAACAAATGTCGGGAGGGTTTCCTCAAAGAATGTCAACGTTTCAGCTTGTATGTCTGTTCTGCAAAGTCCAGGCACGGTGGTCAGCAAACATCAGCTTTCCCCCTGGGTCTGCACGTGACCTTAGAAAGTGACACTGGATGGTGAAGGAGCTAGAAAATTCCCCTTTTTCTCCCTTGCTTCGTGATGGGCTGAAATGAGTATTTAAGATGGGCTTCAGTGAAGCTCTGTCTTGCTGTCTGAAACCAGGATACCCTTGTTCTGCTGGAAGGGCTCAGGTCAAAAGGAAAAGGTGACTCCTGTATGGCACGTGGGCCAGCACTGGGTCATGTTGAGCTCTGAGGGGAAAGCCTTCCCTTGGGAGAGTGCTGTGCATGTTTCTTCTGCCTGTAGACCACATCAGAAAAGACCCCTTGATGCTGGGTGAAATTTTACTTTCTTGTTAACTGCTTTTCAACAGAAAGTTGAGTTTTGCTATAATGACGAGCTAAATTAGAATATTTGTTCTCTACTGAATACTTTACTTTTCTTGAAAATTAACACCTGAAAATGGAGTATTTTGGCTGACACCTGAAATACTTTAAATGCCTTCCCACAGAGAAGGCAGACACACCAAAACGAGCACTAAAAGAAAAACCCAGAGGACATTCCAGGATGCTACAGTGCCCACTTAGGTGTTTCATGGAGTATCTCATGCCCTTCTGTGTGTCAGCTCGTGCCCAGCCTGTGCTCAGTGATTATTTTTCGGCTGGGACTTTTAAATAATTTCCTAAGGCAGGTTTCACTGTTCTCAAGTAATTGCAGTGATCTGTTAACATTGCCTGTTGACATTTGTAGTGCTTCTGTGTCTAAACAGTTCAGAGTAACCAGGACGCAAGTTATCCACACATGTACGTCGTGCATTCTCCATGTGAGATTTGAACACCAGGTACTGAGTGGCATGTTAGTTATAGACTGTTAACCCTGTCTAATGCTTTTGTAACACAAACTAACACAGGTTTGATTTTTTTTCCCTACCCTTTGTCTGTCTTCTAAAATGCTTTCCTGCCAGAGGCAGGAGCCGTTTCTTCATTTACAATAAATAAATGCTGTAGATGTGACACCTGCCCTTTTCTGGGCTCTCACCCAGGGATTAGACTGTGCCCAGGGATCTGAGCTTTTTACATACAATGCACAGCTGTGATATAAAGAGCTTTTTGAAAGGGAGGCTTGGCAGCTTTCCCAGAAGCTAACTGAAGGGTTCATTTGTGCCTTACCTGTGATTAATTATTTTCTGTTTGTATTTGCAGTGGATGGACTTGAGCCCGGCACTAACAAAACCCATTTTGTTGTTTAGTTCACTGCTTCTAACTATATCTCCAACCTCTGGGGCTTCCCTACCTTTCCAACTGTTGACTAATATTATTTATGTGTATGCTACTCAATCATCTAGGAGTGACCCTCTAAAATGGCATTTAATCAGTTTTGAGGCAGCTGGCAAAAGTGAATTATGCAAGAGGACCATAGTGGAAACACCTAGGAGAGGAGGTTCAGGGATATGGTAGAGAAAAGTCTTACAGAGTTCGAGTGCTCAGGGCTTGGGGGCTTGCAAAAAGCTTTTTCCATCACTTCACTATCAATTCTTCATGGGAAGAGGGGAACATAAACAGAGAAATAAATCAAGAGTATCCCAATGTGTCATGGGAGAAAGTTCACGGATGAACCCATGGTCCTCAATGGGCTCAGGGTATCCTGAGACTCTGTCACTGCTGGGGCAGCTGCTGGGGACCATTTGTGAAATGGATGACTCCAAACAGTGCTTCTGCTGCTTTGCATTTAGCAGAGTGTTGCAAAATATCGCAGTCCTTGGGACCAGGGAGAGAAGAGATACCTTTGGGAGCACCTTTGTTCTCTGAGCAGCTTGGTTTCTCTGCTTGCTGGGGAGCTGTATATTGGCAGGCAGAAACCAAGACCAGAAGAGTAAGTGTGTTACTTTTCTGCCTAATATGGTGAGCTTTTGATTTTGAGAATTGGTGGTAGAGGAATTTGAGGGCCTGGCAAACTTAGGTTAAAATGCCACCCACTAATGGAGCTGAGCTGGTTGAGAGTGACACCGATAGAAGGAAAACCCAAAGTACTGCTTGGGACTTCAGAGGCAAAGAGAAACGGCCTAATTGTTACCACTGTAGAGGGCAGCCACCTGGAGGTGGTGACATTTCTACAGGCCTCTAAGGACAACTGAGGAGTCCAGAGATGTGGTGTGGGAATGGGGGAGAACTTCTGAATCTGAGCCAACTTTTCTGCTTGGCAGTTTGGAGCACAGCCACCAAGATGACACTTCTCTTCCACAGGTACTAGACAAAACTGGCTATGTATTTCCCAGCTCTGTCCTGCCTGTAGAACCACATCCCATAATAGCTATGCTGGGTTGAACTGAGTAAACTGGAATGGAGCAAGCTCTCCTTAGTATGTGTCTGGAAGAGCCCTTCCTGAGTCTTGCCACAGGCCTTCATCAGATGGACATTAAGGAAAAAGTACCCCTGCATTGCCCACCCAGGTCTTCACCTCTTTTCAGATCAATCATTTCTGCTCCAGCAACTTAAAACCCCTCATCTTTGCTTCAAAAGAATGTATTAATTCCCCCTCACAGTTCAAGAGCATTCACCAGGAGTGGGGAATTCCTTTAGATCTCTGCTGAAGAATGCTTTTAAGTCAGGAGACCGCTTGTATCTACAAAGCAAACTTGCTTGCTCAACGACCAACTCTCTGTTGGAAGCACATCTCCCTCAAAAGATTCACAGTTGTTCCCTGTTCCCTCTTGCCTAAGTGTAAACTACCCCATGGCTACGTAAATATTTTTATTATATCCTATGCCAAGCTTTTTTCCCCACTCCCACAGTAGTAGATGCGCATCGGCTCCTTTTGACTACAGATGCACGCCCATGTCTGAAAGGAAGCTGGACTTGCTCCAGAGCTCAGCCTCACACATCCTGGCACAATGTGTTCCAACATCAGACTGGAGCAAGAAAACAAGCTTGGGTTTGCTCCTCCAGCGTTCGTCTTGCCACACAGAAGTGCTGCAGTGAGCTCGTACAGCTGTTCTTTCAGTCGGCTGGTAGGCTGAGAGGATAAATGGGAAAGAATTACCCAGCTTGGTGTGTTTTAACTGGGATGATTGTGATAACCAGGGTGGCTTCTCAGCTTCCTGGCATGGGCACCATGCAAGAGGGAAGGCTGAATAGGCTGGACATGTCCTCCTGTCTGCCAGTGCTGGTGCCCCAACTCATGGACTCAAACAGCTCAGCTTCTCCAAGAGAAGGATTTGACTTTAAAAATCTATTTTTTTCCCCAGCCATCCAGGTTCAAACAAAAGCATCCTTTTTTTCTCTCATCTGTGCTGCATCTTTCTCCCTGGTTTATTTGGAAAGCCAGCAGAGGCTGTGTGGGGAGCACATTCAGTACCAAAGACCTGCAAATTTGGCTGTGTGCAGAGTGGTGTGGGAGGCAAGCTTGACCTGCTGCAATAGCTCACTTGCTCCCCTCCCTGTGTCTTGGGGACAAAACTTGCTGCTGTTAATAATGACTCTAAATGAGCTCATCCTTCAGCTTTCTAGCAGAACAGATTTCTTGGTCTTTCAGTGTCATCTGTTTTAAGTATTTAACATTATCAACAGAAGGCAAAGGTCTCCAACCTCCTCTCTACCAAAGGAGAGTGGTGTCCTGCGTTGGAGCTCTGAAGCTCTGCAGTGCATTGAGCCACCATCTGTTTGATGGCCCTGCTTTCTTTGATGCACCCATCCTAGGCTCTCTTTTCCCTGTTCTATGTCTTAGGTTCTGTGTCTTACGTGAACATGTTGTGCTAACCAGATCTTAGTTTACACCATGTTTTTCACAAGCTTGTGGGCAGTCAGTGTCAAGGTGGCTTTATATGGGATTGTGCCTGCAGGCACAATGGATGCAGGCTTTATAATGGGATTGTGCCCAGGGAGCTGGCAGCACCTCACTTGTGTAGGGAGGCTCCCGTCGGGTGGTCTGCATGTGTGGCCCATCCATCATGTTGGTTGGACTTAGGAGCAGGGATCTCCTTCTCACACCTCTATGACTGGTATTGGCCCATTCTTCCCTGGTTGTCTGCACCTGGATGTCCTGATACCCGGTGCTGTGGCTTGGACCTTAGTGTGAAACTTTCAGCTTCTCACGAGGTGCTGAAAGGTTGATATTCAGACTTCCCAACAACCCATTCCCATAGGCATTCCTGAAAGGAGGAGATGCATTGCCTTTATTGACGTAATTTGTGTTTTCACAAAGCTACTGCCCAGGCACAGCTGTAGCTGGAACTGGTGAGTTCACGGACCCACTAGAACCACAGTGACAGACAGGACCAGAGGCTCTCCTCCTCAGTGCAGTTACTCTGCTTTTATTCACTCCGAGTAAAGGTGAGCATTGGTCTTCCAATTATGCCTCTCCTCTCCGGAAGCTTCCCTCTGCTCTCAGCCACAGAATACATCTCCTGTTGTATTTGCAGACTTTCTTAGAGTCTGCTGGATCCAACTGGGAGCTGCCCTGCTGGTAATCAGCATCCCCCTGGACGTGCTCCTCCCTGGCTGACTCAGTCGGCCGCAGCGCTTCGGCGCAGCCCTTCCAAGCAGAGAGGCAATTGCTCTTTCTGTCTTGTCTGTCTAGAGCTCTTCCCCCAAGCCCTCCCGGCGGCTGAGTCACTTCCTCCTTTAAATCTGGCCTTAAATCTTCCTTTTCTCTTCTCCCTGTGATTCACTACCTTTGTGAAGCGCTTTGCAGAGCTCTGACTGGAAGGTGCTGAACAGAGGAGATGCTCCCTGTGTGAGACAGCCTTCTTTTCTCAGAACCACAGCAGTGAGCCTCTCTCCGAGGGTTGGTCCCTGTGCCATGCTAAATGGTGTCTCTTAGTATCAGTATTTCTCCATCTTAGCATTTCTTTCTGTGCTACATCTGACGTAGTAACAGGAGCCAAATCCTGCCTGCGGGCAAGCACATGTCATTTCCTTTGACATCAGCATGTGCCTGTGAGAGCACAGCTCTACCCTTTCCCACCCCATCTGATTAGATGCAGTAAGGGAGTCATTGCAGGATCTCTGCCACTCCTCCTTGTCCCTCGTGGGATTTAAGAAGCACTGCTGGTAGAACTGATCTGGAATGTGCTCAGAGAAAAGGAAAGGGTCAGTTTCTGCTCTGTAAGCCTGGAGATATTTTTAGTGTAGCATCTATCTCCTCAAATTTTTATATTAAGGTTTTTTTTTCCTTGGCCTTGGACCCTCTCATGTCTAAGTGCTTTCCTTTTCACAGTTTCCTGCTGTGCAAGGGAATCACCAACCAACAAGGTAGTTAAAAGATGTTGTCATGAATTGACTGTGTGACATCATTGAATTTGGCTAGACCTGCTCTGGTTATCAGCAAAGTGTGGGATAAAATTTGCCAAAGCTTTAAAATCTTTGCTTTTGGCTGTGACTGCTTCACTATCCTTGCAGCTTAGGAGTACAAATATTCAAGTTGCTTAGGTGCTTTAGGAAGCATCTTGTGGGTGCCTTGCCCCCAGAATCTGAGCAGAAATGGGTAAGGTTGTGGACCAGACTTGGTTGGCTTCCTCAGGACACTGGTGCCCTGGCCAGTGCCAGAGGTGTACGAGCACATTAATGAAATATTTGGGATTGAATAAGAAGGTTCAGTGGCAGACTGTGATGCTTCAGTCACTCTGTAAGGGAGGGTCTATTTGTGAGACTGTTGCACTTGGGAATGCATGCAGACTGTGCCATGAAATCTGTCTGTAGCTCTTGTTTTCTAAAAAGTGACCAATGACCATTTTCTAAAGAATGGCAAAAAGTAATTTTCCAGTACACTAAGTTTGCAAATAAAAGGAAATTGCTATTGTCAAGGGGCTTTGTTTCTACAGAGGGGACAGGAGCTATGGAGTTTGTTAGTAAAAGAAGAGCTCTGCTCCAAGGAGAGGACTTTTCATACTAATTGATTCCTACAGGAGATACAGCAATCAAGTAAATGAAAATTGCAGTTTCGAACAAATACTGATAATCCTAAGCTCTGATTTTTAATAAAGCTTTAGCAATCACATTCTTCAGCTTCAAAACAGGCAGCTCTTGAGAACAAGGTAACATCTCCTTTGCATACTGATTGTACCTTGCATACTAAGCTTACATTGCATATATTTGTTTTCTTTTGTGTAGAACGAAGTCATCAGCCAGCAGCTCTCTGTCATTTTCACTCATTGCTATGGACCCTACCCTATTCCTAAACTCGTTGAAATTAAGCGCAAGCAGACCTCTCGCCTAGGTAAGTGGCACTTGAAGATACTTGGTTCCCCAAGGAAAGCTGTGGAAAGTTTGTGTTGCTGGCTTGGGAGATGGGGGGGAGGCAGGTCACAGAAAAAACAAGTCAGAGAAATCGAGTTTCAAAGGCAGAACTAGAAAAAGAAACGGCCCCAGACTTAGCCTGTCCTGAAACTCCCACTGAAATCAGAAGGCTTAGACTGGGATTGTAAATCTGCAAAGTCCGTGTTGCTGACTAGGCTGGGGTCTGAGCCTGGGCCTGGAGCAAAGAAGTCTGTCCAGATTTCAAACCACTGCATCTGGCTGCAGGTGATACCACAGTGGCAAAGCTCTCCCAACCCTGCTCTTGAAACATGGGTTGTTTTAATGTGACCGAGCGAAGACCCGAGTGATTTTCCAGAACATTTTTCAGAAAATCCAAGCAATATTCTTACCCTTGGCAAGAAGACTTCCCCACACAGGGAGGGGGGTGTAATAGGGTGCAAATGTGTTTAGGGCCCTCCAGCATCCACTCAGCTGCAGTTTGCTTTGGGTAGCAGAGCCAGGAGGCCGTGCCAGCTCCACACAGTGAGGACAGGGGGCTGTTGTCTCAGCAAAGGTCATCATAAACTTCAAAGCTTTGAATTCTCTCAGTCTGAACTCAACGTGGCTGTCTGGAAGGGTTCTGTCTCAGGCTGTCCAAAATAGCTCTATGGACTTTACTCATTAAAAACAATATGCTTTTGCACAATTGTCCTCTTTTCTCAAAACAGGAAAATGCTCTGTACATTAATGACCGCTTTCAAATTAAAGTTACTGTGGGTTTTTTTCCTCTTCTTTTTTTGTCATTCTAGATCCTCATTTTCTTAACAACAAAGAGATGTCAGATGTTACATTTCTGGTGGAAGGGAGACCCTTTTACGCTCATAGAGTGTTGCTGTTTACTGCATCACCAAGGTAAAACAGATGTCTAGTTTTTAACAAAAATAGAATTGGACTTTGTGGTTTTGGTTTTGTTGCTGCTCTGAAGATTCTGTGAGGGCTGATGGCTCAATCTTCAGGTTCTTCTTAAGGAGCAAATCTCAACAGCTTGTTTCTGGTCAATCTGCAGGATGTTTAACAAGTTCTCCCATCACTAGATTCTCACTTAGCAAATGATCCATGCTTCTGGCCACGCATCTGCCTTCATTCCACTGAGGCACATTTGCATGGAACTCGTTGCTGCATCCAGCTCTTAATCTAATAATCATTTATCCCCTAAGTGGCTGAATCCTGCCTTTCATCAGTGTAGGCAGTCTCCAGGCAAAACAAGTTGCAATCACACAATTCATTGACAGCATTTGATGCTTTTAAAATAAAATCAAATAACTATAAAATGTATCATGCTGCCTCCAAAGGCATTATTTAGGGTCTGTTTGTTCCCTGTGCTCAGAAGGCTGGACGTAGGTTGTCAGCCCTAATGTTGCTCATAAAACTTATTTTTCCACAGCTTTGTAATTCAAGGTGTCTTTTTAAACAAAATTTAAACAAAATTAGCTTGGCTTTAAGATGTGGCAAGGACAAGCCACCAAGTTTAGGTAGCTTGAGCAATGTGGGAATTGATGCTACATGTGCTGCCAACCCACAGCATAAAGCAACTGCAGTACCTGACTCTGCCTTCATTTAAGAAATGGATATTTTGGTTTAGAACATATTGGTAGAGGTACAAACTTTAAACCTACCAAACTGTAAACCTACTAATATATGTTCATAATAGAGTTTGACATAAGCAAATGCAAATAAGTCATTATCCATATTTTAATTAACAAGATACAGTTGTGATATGGAAAAGGTTACTGCCAAGCAAAGAGAAGAAAAATTTTGCACTACTGCCAGAAGGTCAGATAAATTATCAAGAAGAGGAAGTACAAGGTTAGATGTTTCTGACAGTGCTTTTCCCATTTTCACCTTCTCATCAAATGGGAATATCTGGTTTTGAGAAATAGATTACTATATATGTATATGTCTCACTTAAATCTGCAAATACTAACATAAAATGTGGGTTGTTTCTTTTTCCTGAAACTTACCTCTGAATTTCAGGTTTTGATAATCACAGAACAGCAACCTATCCAATTTTCTCTCCTGCTCATTCTTACTCAAGTGTATTAAACCTGTGGAAAAGAGTTTTAGTGGAGTTGTTTGAATTTTTTCTTGCAAAACATTTTTTTTTAAATGGTATAATGGGCATAGGCCAAAATTTATCTCCTTTGAAACAGGTGCTGTGTGGTTTTTTAAATGTTGTAGGTTTTCCTTAAAAAAAAAAAAAAAAAAAAAAAAGATTAATTTCTGTTTTATGATATGCATCGTTACAGTGCCTGAATTTCTCATATACTTTGAAACTTTTGAAAAATACAGATAAAATCACAACAGAAAAAACAAGTGAAATGTAAAAGAGAGGCTTCCCTTTGGTTTGAATTTTATTTTATGTCAGTGTCTAAATCTTGATGCTTTTCAAATCCATTCATTTCAGTGTACTGTTTTTGCAAGAGCTGATGCTATCCTTCCACTTTGCCATCCTTTTTCAGAGGTAATTGGGCTGATATTTCAATTTCACTCCTTTTTATTTAGGTTTAAAGCATTGCTGTCTAGCAAGCCCTCATCTGATAGTACTTGTATTGAGATCAACTATGTGAAGTACCCCATCTTTCAGGTAAAGTCAGTGCTTACATTGAATTTGAATGGAACATGTGACAGGAACATCATATGTGCCTTGTCCAAATTAGTACCTATGTATTTGGGGAACATGTAGCTCTGAGAAGTGGTTTTATGAGCAGGGGCTTCACCTGCATTCATACACTAAGCTGCAGAGTGCTGTTGATTGGAAGCTTGGAAAAGACACAGTTCATTCCCTTCCTTAGCAGTATGGTTGAATCAATTTTTTTTCCATGAAAACACAGAGCTTGCTTTCTGTATCTGCAGCATATATGTTCTATATATGCCTCCCTTTATTTTACAGTCAGAGCTCAGACAGTTCCACCTATCAGCTGTTAATAATTCCCAGCTGCCTACAATAACTTTAGGCTTGGTGGAAGATCAGTGCAGAGGGATCTTAGCTGGCTCCTATTACAGTGCAAAGCCTCCCCGCTCCTTCTCATCGTCCATGCATGCCCACACAGAGCTGGGTGAAGGTGGGGGTGCCATTGCCAGGGAAGGAACAAGGGAATAACCATTATATAGGCTGTATTTTCCTGAATCAGTAGTGTACTGAAGATACTGGAAAATACATTGAAAATTCAGAATTAATTAATCAGCTTCCTGCAAACTGTTTGGAGCTCACCAGAAAGTTCACCATTCAGTGTGGCTGGTGAGGGCTGAGATGTTAGACTGTCGGTGTGAAAGAAACATTGAACTGTGCATGGGGAGACAGTAACCAAATACAACTTGAAATCAGGAGGTTTGAGACAGTTTTATCTACAAGTCCTTGATGCTGTTGGAGAGACTCAGGTATTGCTTACAATCTTTACAGCACTCTCTTGTTCTCTGATGTCTTAAATTTCTTTTCATACACACTTCCTTTGTTTTATTTCAGCTGGTTATGCAGTATCTTTATTATGGAGGTGCAGAGTCACTCCTGATTAAAAATAATGAAATTATGGAGGTAAGAGACATTTATCTTAATTGCAGTGGGAAAAATGCTAAGTGATCTGTGTTTCATTCACCCAAGGGTACTTGGCCATTGGACAAGATGTGAGCACTCCTGTAAGTGCCAGCACTGTCTTGCCCAAAGTGCCCAGGCTGTCCACAGTCCTGCAGGAGAGAGTCTCTTTCTGTCAGTTGCCCATTATGGTAACTTTGCCAGTGTGAAGTTGGCTGTCAGAGAAGAGTAGAAAAATTAAGATCATCAGGCAAAAAAAAGTGTCTGAAATAGAAAGGTGCTTTGACAGGGTCTTTCAAAGAAGCTTTCAAAGCTGATGTTAGCAAAATCTGGAAGTGGCTCTCAGAATCATAGTAGACCATCCCCTCTCTCTCAGCCTGATAGGTGAGGTGCTCAGCTCCAGCTGGGCTAGTAAGCTTCTCTCTGCCCCACTCTTACTTTTGACTGATTTGCTTAGGTTTATATGTCCAGAACTATCTCAGCAGAGTAAAAGCATCCCATTTGGTTCTTCACTTGGGTGAACTCTTGAGGAATTTTTCCTGGCTTTAGCATGGGAAAAATCCCACTGGAGTCACAGTTCCATTCCAAGCATGGGGCTGTCAAATTTTCTGAATAAATCCGAAAGCTGTTCCCTGATATACAGAGACTTCTTTACCCCTTTCTCACTGCTTGCAGAACATCTAGTGCCTTTGTGCCATTGGTGAAAGGCAAACAGAGCCAACTGGAGCTGACTGAGCCTTCAGTGGAGCCATACATCCATAACCTGTGTGGATGTTGAGTCATCCATTCTCTTCCCAATAAATCCTGTGTGCTGTCATTGCCAGCTGGGATCAGTCGAACGACTCTGACTAAACTGAACTAAGAGATACTTGAGCAAAGTCTTGATAGTCATTCAGGGAGTTTGCCTGTTGACAATCACCAAATTACAGCAGTGAAAAAGAATACGGGACAGTAAATAGTAAAATCAAAGCTAGTTAAACAGCTGGTAATCATCAGTGCACAGATTATAGTCTGCCACCATGATGTTTTATTGTTGCCTGCATTAGTCTGTCCCTGTGACACTACTTACTGTCTGGGGCATCCGTGTGAGTCTTGGCTTTTAATGAACTTTTGCTTACCAGAAATTGGAAGTGACTCTTCTCTAGGGTACGAGTGACCAGGGTGAATCAATTTTGATTGCTACAGGTGTATCAGTATCAACCCTGCTGGCAGCCAGGGGATGAAACTGGTCAGGACTGAGATAACTCTTTTCCAGCACAGATTTTTAACTAGACATACCCACACTGTATTTCTGTGCATTATAAGAAAAGGTCACTGATTCTCTGTTTCACTCCTAGTTTTAAAAGAAGCTCCTGAATTTCTTACCCTTTCTGAAATAAGGAGACTTAGGCTAGGCAGTGCAGTGGCTTTATAGAGATGAGTGTGTTATCACCTAGGCTGTTAAAAAGCTTGTGCTGCAGTTCAGCTGGCTGCTTGCTCTACTTTCGTGACATCTCAAAACTTCTGTGACTCAAAAATGTATGACTGATTGATTGATCTGTTGATAACAGATCTAGACACAGTTCCTCACAGTTTAAAGTAATTACAAACCAGGACGTGACTGCTTGGGCCACAGAGGCAGCTGGAATAGGATTTGGCTTTATCTTTCAAAACTGCATTTAGCAACTTGCCTTATTACAAATATGATAACAAGAAGCACCAGAAATACTCCACAGAAATCTTGCTGCAATTTATAATTGGGGCCAGCTGGCTGCTATCACATCAGCACTGCAGATTTCCAGCACTTGGATTTATTTATGGGATTAAAGCAGAGCTGGAGTGGACTGCATAAGAGAAGTCAGAATAATGTCATGGAAGTTTCAAGAGTTTTGTTCCCTTGTGCTCTTACCTAGTACCATGAGAGCCTTTTTGGGATTCACAGGATAGATTTTTAGCATGCACTCCTAGATGAGAAGGGCTGTATAAAGGCTTAAACACCTGAACAGCTTGGCCTGAGACCTCATTGGGTTAGAGCAAGGTTTCAAGCCATGAAGAAACTCAGCCTGCTTCCTAAACCAGAAGAGAGACAGAGCTAATGACCTACCATGGAAAGAAAGAAAGAAAGTGAAATCCCTTTTTCCCTTCTGTAAAATGACAGAAAGGAGACAATAGGAGAGATCTTAGCACTGCTGAAATGAGATGGAGAACTTAAAATTTAAGCCATTTTCACCCCACAGGCTTCAGTTTATTCCCACTGTGTACAGTGACATGCAGAGACCCCAAGGCAGTGCCAGTCCAGGTAGTATGTCCAAAGGGTGGGTGCAAGACCAAAGAGAGAGCTTGAGTCCTGGTGGCTGTAGAGCCATAGTAGTGCAGTGATACAGACACATGACACTAACACGAGTGTTAACTGGGCAGTGTCTGACACCAAGGTGGTTCCCACCTTTGCGTTGTATCCCACTGTGCACCCACTCCTTGAAGTGATATGGAGCCAGGCAGTGCCCGTGGCCTTACTGCTAGCAAGGAGCATATGGAGATGTGACTCCACTTCTTGAGCCTGCTGAGATGACAGATTAGAGGTTTATTGCCTCTCTAGGTTTTTGGGACTGCCCAGGGTTGTCATCATCATCTGCTTTAAATTCCTTTATACATTTTGTTCTGGCCCTTCTGCTGACATCTCCACATTCAGCCCAGGTGCTCTGTTTCAGCCAGAGCCTGTCAAACACTTGAAGAATCAGAACCCCTTTTTTGCCTGGACTGTAATTCCAGATCCCTCCATGCAGAGTCATGTTGGCAAAGTGACCAAAGACTCTCCAAGCCACCATTTCCTTTTTCTTTCTCTAATCACCCCCCACCCCAATCCAAAGTCAGCACCTGGATCTAAGCAGCCTGTGGTGGTTTGTCCACGTACAGCTTCTCGTAGTATGATCTAGAGGGGATTGCAAAGGGTTGAAGGAAGCAAGCAACGTTCTTATTCAGACTGTTAGTATTTTTGTGCTAACTGAAGCAGGAGCAGAGAAAAGCTATAATGAAACTGTAAAGAAAGAAGCTCTGATTCTGTATCGCTCAGCAGTTTTGACTATTTTTTTCCTTGCCTCTTTTCTTTTTAGCTTCTCTCTGCTGCTAAATTTTTCCAGCTTGAAGCTTTACAACGACATTGTGAGATCATTTGTGCAAAAAAGCATTAATACAGAAAACTGCGTGGATATTTATAATCATGCCAAGGTAAAAATAACCACATATGCTTGCATGTTATGTGTCTGTCATCATAATCATAGGGTCACTTTTATGGTAAGCAGTGATACATTTATCGTATGCTTAGTGTTTGTTCTGTATTTAAAAATTTATCATTCATTTACTAGGAGTGAGTGGCTAATAGGTATCCAGTATAGTCACAGTCCTAAATCTTGTAGATAAGAAACCCCAGTGACAACTCCTCACTAAGCATTTCAAAACTCAATTTGTGTGTACCAGCATGTACATGCAGAACTGAGCCTTATCAGGCAATCCAAAACTGCTGAGTTATTCAACAGAAATGACCCAGCTGAATAAGACACTTCACTTTCACCTTCCAAGCTGCATTTTCCCATTACAGTTTCCTTTTTTGCTCCTGCCAAAGCCCACTGGGGTGATATACTCAGTGCTGGGTGTCATCTTGTCAATATAAAAATACCATGTTGTCAAAGTGCAACATCTCAGAGCTGTGTGAGGCTGGTAATGAGAATTTTATGTCTTGATGAGGAGAGATTCACAGCTTCTTATTGGAATCAAATAATTTACTTAGCCTGCAGGTGGCCTAAATCATTAGGCATAAAAGCATAGCATTTTTTGACCTAGAAAACATGGTTTTGATCATTGGGGGTGGTTGCCACATTGATTAATTTCAGGTTTTCTCCTCCTCTTGCATGCTTAGTAGTTAGACTTTCACTTGGAGCATCAAAATGCTAAACAAGTAGTTGTAATGAAATATTCTTAAAGCATTCTTGAGATGGGTTTTTTTTTCTGTAACTTACATGCTCTGTATGAAAGATGAAACAGTGCAATATGACATGGAGGTCTGTTTGAACAAAGTAATCCTGCAGATTGCTCCAAACCCCTGCAGATCTGACCTTCATTTCTGTTATCAGGAATGAAGTAGTACTGTTAGGTCTTGATGTGCAGATAATGCACAATTTGGCGTGTGAAATATCATTGAAGATCCACATATAAAAATGAATAAGGAATGAGGTGCATCTGCAGGTCCATTTATTGTAATGGGAAAAAATCAGCAGTGCAAGAATCTTCTGCTTCTGAAAAATATTTGATGTAAATATTTGATGTATTCTAGCTTTCTCCATTTGTATTACTATTACTAAAGGTAAAATGATAATTTTTAAGTTTTTTAAAATCACTTTTTTTTAAAAAATTTGTTACTTCCATCCTCATTGAAGGAAGTTTTTTAACAGAGTTTTAGACCTGTCTGAGGAACTTGTTACACTGCCAATGCTGTGACTCAAACAAGCCAAGTTGACTAAATCCAGCTCTTCTTTTGCTTGCAAGGGCCCCAGCCTGCAAATTTTCTGTGCCTGTATGTCCCAGTGGAGTCCATGGAAATAGTGTGCTTGAGAGGCTTTTATGGACAGGGCCACATTTGCATTGACGTGGGTAGTGTATTGCAGAGGTAGCCAAGTGAGTGTGAATGAAATCTTGACTTCTGGAATTAGTTAAGCCACATCACCTAGAGTGCTGCATGGGCTAATTTACCCCACTTCCAGTAAATTACCAGGGACAAGCTTCATACTGCTGTAGCTAGAAGGTTTCCAGGACCTGAACTCACATTTGAAGCTAATTCAGATACATCTCTATTTACCGCTGTCAGCAAAGGAGAGAAGATTCCATCTTTTTGCTCCTGGTCTGTGTGATTTGCAGGTGATTAATCTGAGCACAGATCATTCTGCCCAGATTGCTCCCATCAACGCAGTAGCTTCATTTATTTGCTATGTGAATACAAGATAATGGTAAGTGGCAAAGAGGCCAGATGGTCCTGATGAGCTGAGGCTGCTCACAAGCAGTTGAAGCGCAACTTGCCAGCCAACCATCTGCCTTTCCATGTTGCTCTCTGAAGAGTGGGAGAAGCTTGTGTTAGACCCCAGTGAGGATAGGAATAAGGTGAGCAAGCACTGAAGCCAGGAACCACTGCATCAGGCAGGAGCTGGTTTTTTTGAGTAACTTGCTCCTATTGTAGATGCTCATACTTGTACAAGTCTGGTACTTTGCTGAACGGGAACTTTGGCAGGAACTCAGGTGATGCTGAGACCTGCTTTTCCAAATGAGTAGTTAAGCCCAGAGACACATGGAGCATCATGACTGAGAGAAAAAAAGGATTTCGTGGAAGCAGAGCATGAAGTGAGCATGGATTTGGAAAGCTATGTGTGGTGGGGGCCTTAGGTTGTAGAACAGTGTTTAGCAGGGTGGTGAGCTGTGTAAAAGGAGCTATAAAAAGAAGAGACTGAGAGTGTGGGTTAGGTTAAGTATTGGTAGGAAGGGGAGACAGTGAGGATTTGGCCACATTTAGTATTTAAAATCTGAATTAAGAGTATTAAAATAATCTGTGGCATCCCTGTGGACTTTCCATTCTTAAAATTGCAACATCTAAAAAGGCAGGTATTTGATGAGTATCACTTAAAGGATTTCATTTTACAAAGCCTTTGTCACTGTTCTTTACTTCCAAAAAGAAACAAATAACTGGGTAAATAGTATTTATAATGTTGATTAGAGTACTTACCACTAGATACCAGTAGTTTTTCACATGAACGTCCCCAGACTCCCAACAAAACCATTTGGAGTTTCAAGCATGCCTGAAGCATTCAGCACTTGCACAGATTGCAATCTGGGCCTCAGAACAAGTGTGAAAAATAAAAGTCTATTATTTCCTCAGTGTTGTGAATACATTGAAATAGTGAATTGGGATGAATGGTAGAATAAAAATTCACACATATGCTACTTCACCCGTCTGCAAAATAATGCAGTCATGATTTGATGAAAGCTTGGTTTGAAATCAAGTAAAATTCCTTAATTTTCCTCAGGAAGGTGGGTCCTACCTAGCCCTATTCTGGTTGGGTTTTTTTGTTTCTTTGTTTTCGTTATTTTGTTGGCTTTTCTTTTTCAACAATTTCCATTCTTAGCTCTGAGAGTGATGTAAAGCTGGTGGTGGCCATCACTGCTGCGTAGTTTATTCCAAAGCTATGAAAATGCCCCAGCAGTTCTGGCCCCTCAAGCTGCACCTCACATCCAAAGGTTCCATTTTACTGAGGAGCTCGGACCTAGCAGGAGCTTACTTGGGCAGGAGGATGAGCTGAGAACTCCTCTCTGCACTTGTTTGGCTATAATTGCACATCTCTACTCTTCGTGTGATCACAGGATCTAGCTGGCGGTGATGACCAGTACAGGTCACCCATCCAAGGACCAGTATGGGTCACTGAAGGTTTACTCACACGTCACAGTTACCCCGAAACAGCATCCCATGTAAGGGAGGTACTGACTGCCCCAAACCACACGCTCTACAGCCTCCATTTCTCCTCCAAAGGTTCCTCAAAGCACAAAACTTGGCATGACAGGGTTTCTGCAGTCATGTCTCCCATCCTTGCTGGGGGGGGCCCTTCATGAAGCTTGGTCTGTAGTGTATTTTCCCCAAACCTGTAATTTTAGGGTGTAACTTGTAGCATGAAATCACGGGTCTGGGTGAACTCTGTGGGTAAAACTCCCACCAATTTCCAAGGGAGTAAAGCTTCAGCCCCCTGGAAGTTTGTTTCCTTAACAACCAGGGCCTCAAAACATAGAATTGTTACCAGAATCATAAGCATAAAAAGGCTGTTTGATTAAATCCTTCCCCCTCCACACATAGATGTGTGTAAGCATTACAGTGCCTGTCTGAAAGGCCTAGCATGTGTGTTTGTTTTGTGTGCAGCCCTTACGTACTGTATTACAGAGAGGGTTTTATCAGAATGCTTATCTTTCTTTATTTCACTTCTTGTAGTTTCTCGGAGTCACAGAACGTATCTTCCTATTGCGAAGGCTACTTCCTAAAAAATATGATGGTCCTCATTTGAAAACGAAGCTTTCAAGCAGCTGTTGTACGACAAGAACGGAGAAACCTCTGGTCAAAATGTACTCCAGGACTTACAGAGGACGTTGGCCACAAGGATCAGTCAATTCACTTGTCTTCTTCAAAGGCTCCATTGTCGTAAACCTGAGGAAGATTGGTTACCCTCTAATAAAGACCCTGCAAGCTAAGTCTGCTGTTGCAGTTGCTGAAACCTGTTGCCAGTTTGCCTTAAACGACTTAAAAAAAGAAAAAAAAAAAAAAAAGAAAAAATTCTACTTCGCATCCAAATAGTCTGTGTGGGCCAGAGGTTCTGCTCTGGGGCTGTGGCCCTGTTTGGATGAGGGAATACAGAAAACAAAGCTCCTCCATGTTTTTGAGCAAATGGGATACAGGGAGTATCCAGTGAATCACTGTTGTACTTGAATTCTGAACAACACGTGTGTTGTTTGGAGCTTGATGCCAGAACTCACAGCAGTGAACAGCAGAAGCCCCCTTGCTGAGCAATGGTGTGGGGCAACACTCTAATTGACCAATTAATCATTCAAGGAGGATTTGTCCAGTCTTTACACATTTAAGAACTATATTTATCCTGGAGTCCATTATCTCGTGCATTTAAGAAATGTAAGAACTGTTGTTGCTGTCAAGCAAAGATCAACTGTATTAGAGAGTGGGTAAGACTGTTACAGCTGAGGAAATATGCTGGCAGATTTTAGGGGTGGGACTTTTTAAATTGTTCATAAAAAAATAATGGGGGTGGCCTTGTAGTTTAAAAACTATTTCTTAAGCTTAAAATTTCATTTTTGACAGAGCTGTGTTTGAGAATCTATGTAACATGTTCTGTTTTTTTTTTTTTAATGGTAAAAATGTACATTGTGTAAACATACTTATGATCAAGTTTTGCTTGTATTCTTTCCTTAGGGTGTATAATTCTGCCTAACAGCTATGGTTACACCAAAGAGGTACATTACCCAGACTATCTCTAATACAGTAGTTGGGGAAGGGGGTGGGGCAGGAGAACTGCATGCTACTCATCATTTGAGGTTAAAAGCAATGACAAACTCAACATGCATTTGCATGGTAGCTGTACCTGTGAAATGTTACATTTGTGCTTCTCATTTCGCCAGGACAGAATGCAGTGTTACTTTCTTGTCAAACTTCCATTTTTGAAATTTGCATATTTTTTTAATTTGCTGCAATTGGTTGTGATACAATAGCCCTGGAGACCTTCTTGAGATGCTGATTTCTGCTTGTTATAGTGAAGGAATAAGAGATCTTTACTTCAGTAATGATACTTTGCTACTGGCCAGAGGTTGTGTTCAGTTATAGTTTTTTTAAATTATAATTAAATATGTACCTATAGAATGAGATTTCTCACTGTATCCCCGAGAATGTATAGGTTATCTACAATGCAGGGTTTGGGTAGGGTGGGATGAGGGGGTGTGATTTAATGTCAAAGCTTCATTTATTTTGCAGCATATTGTTAGCAAGACAAATCTGCTATGTGCCACAACATTCCTGATGCTCTGTCTCTGAAAACCACAGTAAGAAGTAGTCAAAGGTGTTGCCTTTTCCATGGCAAAGTTACATTTATGTATTTCTTTTCTAGCATGCCGTTCAGAAGCTGTGCCCAGTTCACAGATTTCGGAAGTTTTATTTTGACAGTGCATGCTAACCTCTTGTGCTTTTGTTGAAGTGATCTATGCTGAGTGTTCTTCCATGTTGATAGCTTCTGGCATGCTTGGAGAACAGTTTTGGCTTTAGTTATCAAGCACAGTAGGAAACTGTTTTATGACTCCAAGGTGTAAATCCTCCTGTGTGCTTGGTTTTTTGAAGCTCCTACAGTTTCTAAAACAAATTACACAAATGTCTAAACTGCTACTGATTTCCTAGAGACACAGCATGTCAGTCAATTAGACTTATTTTTTCTGCATAGTAGATGTTCACACAATGTGTTGTCTGGAACATTTAGGTAATGGCAACTTCTGTGTGAATGTTGTGATCTCAGAGAAATGAGACCATGGCTGATGCAAGGACAACACACAGGGGTGCTTGATGTCATTTGCTGTGCCTCCTCATCCATGGAAACCCATCCTTCCATGCCAATGATAATAGATAGGAGCAGACCACACCCTGCAACTTCATGGTTTAAAATAGCAAAGTTTTTCAAATAATAACAATTATATTAAAACTCTTCCCTTGGATACATGCGTAGTGCCCAACAAAGTCAATAGGAGTTGTGATGCATGTGTTCAGAGGCAAAATAACTTTTTGTGGGAAACGTGCCCACAGGTCTACCTGTTGGTAGGCTGGGTGGCATCTAATGCTATAACAATGGCCATGGGGCTTGTGCCCCTCTTTCAAGCTCAAATACTAACTGTGCTTTAGTCAGGGGATGTAGAAATCCTGCTGCCCCTGGAAGGTGATGTCTTTTGAGCATTTGTAGGAACCTTCCTGGGGCTCATTAGGAAGGGAACACTGATGAATCCGTGCTAGTCGTTCTTCTGATGAGTTGACAGTATCCCAGGTAATGTGTACTGGTTTTCTTTTTGAAACAAAGGGCTTAATATGTCCCTTGGTGGCTGTATGTGAACAGAGTGGTCACCATGTTTGGGTATGCAAAGGAAAACACGAATCAAAGGCTCTAGCAACAGAGTGCAGCTGCCTCCAAACACACTGCACAATTCTGCCCACCAGAGCTCCATCAGCCCACACATTTGTGTGCCCTATTGCACTTTAAGGACTCGTGAATCTCCTGGTGTTTGAGTGTGACAGAAAACATGGACCCACACAAGGTCTGCTTTGGTGTGTCTAGCAAATGGTAGGAAAGCAGAAGACTCAAGAAGCTGTCCTTCAAAGGTGTTTCAGGGATTGTGCCTCTTGATTTGTAAAAGAATAACTGCTGCCCTTCAAAGCACTGGTAATACCAAAGTCATAGATATATCACTGAAAGGAGCCTTTGGGAAAAGGAATCATTACTTTTCTGATTCTTTTTTGACCTGTCACCCCCATCACTTTTTTCAAGAGAGAAAGCCCTGTGTAACCCTGGAGTTCATTTCTCCTGAAAGTAGTCAGCAGACCTTTGTGGATCCACAGACCTGAGTTTGACAAAGCAATTTTAGTCCAGCTCTGCTGCTGTGAGGCTGGGTGAGGCCCAACAGAACCACACCAGACAATGTGCAGCTTGCATGCTCATGAAATGTCCAGTGACAGGAATCCATTATCTTAGACACCCACAAAAGTTTTCCCAAGAGACATTTGGAACTTGGAAGTCAAGCTCTTTTCCTTCAAACCCTGACAGATAGGAAGGATCTTACAAGATCTTCTTACAAGTTTATTTTATGTATGAGATAATTTAAATCTAATTTCCTCACTAGTTCCTTTGCTAGTGTTTTCTAGGTCTTTGATTATGCTGTCATTCACCTCTAGACTTCCCAGTTCCCCAAAATGCAGTACTCCAGCAGGGGTTTTATGCAGTAAGAAGCAAAGCAAAACTCCTGTGGTTTATGTAAAGGATAAAAGAATATTTTCCCAAAATATTTTCTACAAGAACATCCCATGTCTGACTTCTATCTTGTCTGTCCTCTGTTACCATTCCTAGGTGATAAACTGCTGCTTTCTCAGGAGTTCCCATTTTTATTTGTGCATTCGTTTGCTACACCTTCCAAAGTATAATCTTTCAACGTGTCATTGTTAATTTTTTTCTGCTTTAATTGGGGCAATTTCCCCAGCTCATCAAGATCAATTGCAGTTCTGATCCTGTCTTCTAGTCTGTTTCATAATCTCCAGGCTTTTTATATGTGGCTTCATGCATGGATTCTTCATTCCATTAATCTGGAGCTGTGGGGAAGGCTCTGTTGTCTATTTAATCTAAAAAGCAGGTGAGTTTCAGTGGGTGCCCATGAATATGATCCCTATCAGATAAGGCTCTTTCCATCAGAGCATTTTATTAGCATTTTTTTAGAGATTTGCTATCACCTTAGAAAATAAAAAAGTCTTCTGCTTCTTTAGTCTGTGTATGAGTTGAAGTAATTAACAACTTTTAAGGGTTTGCCTCAAATCTAGGTGAAATGGAAAACATACATCTTTAGTACAACTTGTGATTTATTTTTTTTTAATCATAAGTTTCCAGCCTGTAATGAGTGAGGGGCTGTTTCCATTTCTTTCCATCTGTCTTTTATATTCTAATCCACTCCTGTAATATTGAGCATCCTGCCCTTGCCTCATGGCAGATCTTTCCCTCTGCTCCTTTACAAGGTCCTCTCTTAGTTTCAAGAATTTCTTTACATTTCCACTTTGCCTCACATGCTGCCTGTTTCCACACTTCCCAGTTTTGGTTTTGTTTGGTTTAGTTTTGTTTTGGTTTTTTTTTTTACTGTAGAACCCCATTGGATCTCTTTCCAAGCCTGAACATTCTTCTGAATAATATTCAGAATAATCTGAATAATATCCAATAATTGGCCTGAGAACTGGTAAGAGAAAAGGATGGGGAATGTAGGGGGAGGGCAAAGGACCAGAAGAGCTGGTATGCTTTTCCCAACGAATTTTAGCACTGTCTGCTTGTTTCTAAGATTTTCCCCATATCTATTCCTTACTCTCCTTCTCCAAACACAGCTGGTGGCCAGATGCTCTCCGTTCTGGAAAAGGGCCAGCTTCCTAATGGCTAAGACTTTTTTTCTTTTCCCCCAGCTAAAACTTTTGCTTGCTTGGTCTCGGCTTCAGAATAGATTTGTGCAAATGTCTGTTAAGGACAGAGGAAACAGCTTTAAAGAGGTGTGAAGGCTTAGTTTCCAGGCTTCTTCTGGCACTAACAAGAGCTCCTTGCTGACTCCTCCACATGCTGCTTTCCACACTGACTCTTTAGGTATTGCATACCGCTGGCTTCATGCCAAGCCTTGCCTGTCCTGATGGGCTGTGGGGGAGGTTTGGAAATTCTCCTTTTTGTTTCAGAGCGTGGCACAGTGGCTGCTCTTTGAAGATTAAAAGGAAAAGGGAAATCTTCAATTTGTACTGAAATAAATGCTCTGAGGTGGTGCAGGGTGAAAAAGAAAGGGCATCTCTTCTTACTCCTCCCTGTACCTGTCTAAAATCAGAGAGGGTTCTGTTATGGCATGCAGTGCAACTGGTGTGTGGGACTCAGGCATGCAGGACCCTGCTTTTTTATATTCAGGAAACACTTTTATCATGGGTAGTGATAAAAGTTCAAGCATCCACATACTGAAGGCAAGGTTCAGGTCAGCCTAGAGAAAAACTCACTCCTAGTATTCTTGTCTATGGGTTAAATCCTAGGAGAAGCTCGGGACCTGCAGAACACATCAAAGTTGGGTGCAGGTAGTCAGTGTCCTTCAGGAGCTGGCTCTGTCTTAAAATTACTGCTGAAAAAAAGACATCCTGAAGCCTGCATTCATTAAAGCTCCCTCTGAAGTCAGTTGAGGATTTTATTTTCTTTTTAATGAACGAGAGTTACCTAAAGTCAAAGACTTGGAAGTTAGTTTATTTGACAATGTGTCTTTCATGTGAGGCTCTGCAAATGATTTCCAGAAATGAAGGGCCTGATGTTGCTTTCATCCTCTGACCCAGAGATGTTGGAACATATAAGCATTTCAAAAGCTGCTTAGGATTTGTCCTAATATTTAATAAACTAGGTTGCAGAAAGTTAGCCTTGAAATAGGATTCAAACAATATCTGAAACCCCATAGATGAGAACATCACTAATTTTAGATGTCTGCTTCTAAGCACAACATTTGTATCTCTGAATTGCAGCACTTCCAGTCATATCTTCTATACATTTATAACAATATTAATGCTGTTTTTTTGACTTGGCATTTATTTTGAGGTAAGGCCCATTATCTTCAGTGGGTGAAAACTGAGGCTGCTTGCTCTGACCAGATTATCACATTCCAGGAGAATTGCACCTGGCCTACCATTTATAACTGGTCTCCAAGGGCAAAAAAAAAAGCAAAGCTGAGACTTCAGTGTTGCACTGATGATCCATGGCTTCAATGAGACCACTGCTAAAAATCCTTACGAATGAGTGCCCAAAGCAGAAGGAATATCAGGAAAGCTGCTGAAGCTGACAGGCATTTGTCAGCTGCTCTCAGAAAGAGGAGAACTAGAGAAGCAATCTCAGTGGGGATAGGAGCAGAGTATTAAATTTATTTTTGTTGCCATTAAAATCATTATTTCAGCTTGGTTCGAGGCTTCTTGCATGGAATAGCTGTGGATGGCCTAGTGCCTATTTCTCTTAGATGTATGCAGAGGGCTCAAAATGTGGTATTTCATGTTCTCAAGTCATTAGTCTTGATAGATGATATTTTTTGTGCTGTGCCTGGACTGGTTTTTCATCCTTGTTTGGTCTTACAGTTTTGTTCTCTTCTCCTGCAGAGGTGATGACACTGTGTGAACAGCATGCTTAGATGAGGCACATGTTTCTTTGGATGACATGCTAATGAAGAGGTCTCATTAAGTGAAGAGGATTAGCTGAAGAATTCAGGAAAATCTCACTTTTTTGCCTTGGGATTCCAGAGATATAATGTTCCCTCTTTCCTGCTTCATTTGTTCTCCAACTTGGGGTTCCTATGAAATCAAAGGGATGAAGACAGGGGCAGGAGGAGAGGAGGAAGGCAGCCCCATCTCCCACCCCTTGTTCAGCACCCCCAACCATCCCCTTTTGGCTCTGGTTTCTTCAGTGCTGACACAGAGGATTTGCTCAGTCCCACCACTCAGATATGGCTGAGGTGCTCTAGCAATTGGTATCTTTGTCCTTACAAATATCTCCACTGCTGCAGCTGCAAGAATGAATTTGCTTGAACCCCTTTGTGTGTGGTTAACTTTGGTCTTTCCACTTCCCATCATCTCTGCTGCTGTGTTTCATTAAAACTTCCATTATTCAGCTGTGCCCAGCACAGTGAGAAGCAATCTTTATTCCCTTATTGCCTTTCTAAACCAACAAAAGACAGGGAAAAAAAACTCTCTGAAACAGCCAGTCAGAAATCTTTCATGGTTTAAAATAAGCCACAGTGGAAAATAGAGATGCCCAGAGACAGAAAAAGGGACAGCCCCTTTAGAAAAAAACAGTGCCTTAGGGAGGTCATTTTAATTAATTAAGGTCAAAGACTTAACACCTCATATGTTCTGGCAGGAAGGGATTAACATGATTCAAAACATCTGGACTTGTTCAAGCCACAGGTTTAAGAGAGTCCAGCCTTACCCTTTCCCCTTCCCAGCAGTGCATAAATTTACTATCCTCCAGCTTACTGCTTAAGAGGCTTTCAGGTGAGCCTTTCCAAAGTCTGGTTCTCTCAGCTCTGTTTAGCTTTTAAAGAGCTCCCAGCACATCTGTGGGCTGATATTTGCTCCTGAGCAGGATTGAAAGCCCCTTCTCACCCAGCACTGGCTGTGCCTCAGTTGCACAGAAGGTTGGGAAGGGATGCACAGGAGGCCTCTGGAGCCTCATCAGCCATGAAAAATGGCTTGCCCAGCCATCCAGGCATTCTCTTGAAGGAAGTACCTGCCTACCCTGACTGCAAGCTTGGGGTAGGCCCACTGATAGCACACATTCTGGGACAGTCCTGTTTAACTACCTTGGAAAACTGAGTTTTGTCTTTGCCAATTTCTGTAGCCATTTGGGGACGTGATAAAAAGAGCAGTCCTCCTTGGCTGCGATTTATGTTTATCCACTGAAGAATACAAGGACGTAGGAAGAGAGTGTTTTGGACTGCATATCCTGGCTAAATTCCCACTTCTAGAAAAAACTTGACCTGTTTAAGTCCCATCCTGTCCATACAGCTCTTGAGTGTTGGTGGCTGCTGTATAGCCATAGGTGCTGTACAGTGGGAACAGGGTGCTTGGGCACATAGATACAATAAATAAATTATCCCACTCTCGTGCAGTGCAGGGCATTCCTTCTAATGCTATCTTCAGCATTATGTGGAAGGTTGAATAATGCAGCTCTGCTGTTTGCAGCTCCAAGATAAGGTCAAGGCTCTTTTTCTCCACTTTTTTTTTTTTTTAATAATCATAATAGAATCAAGAGCATGCAGGTAAAAAAAACTCACAGGAGATAAAACATTCTCACACACACCCCACCCCCAGTTGGGCTACTAGAGTGTCCCTCAGTCCCACTCATTCTGCAAGCCTGTTCTAATACCATTTGTGCATGTATTCATCAGGGCAAGGTATTGATTAGGTTGAACTCTGGAAAGCATCTTTAAGCCATTCAGAACAGAAGTGGCATGTAAGAGTACTTTCTTCTGTATCATCCCAGCTGTGCATTTTCTGCTTCTTGGTGATTTTTGTTTTGTGTTGGTTGGAGCTTTTGTTGGGAAGAAAAGGCCACGCATAGGAAATGCTTTAGATTTTCTGTCTGTAGTTATCTTTGTGTGTTTCTATGTTTGAAGAGAGAGAGATGGACAGTAAATAGACCTACAGGATATGTTATGAGGCGTGAAATCATGTTTGTAATGAGATTTCTTGTTAATGGCAGTCAGCCCTCCTTGATGCCAAGCATTAATGCAATATCCATTAGCACAGCTAACCTTCCCTCTGCTCTGCTTTCCCAAACAGGTTTCACTTTGTATCTAGTTTAGCATTTATAAATATTTGAGAGGAGGTTTAAGAAATAATGTACATGTTAAATGAAGGATGTTTGGATGTTCCAGGAAAAACACAAGTTAAGGTTGTACCATAACTTCATTACATACCAAACATGAAAGCATGATGAAATTTGCCCCATTAAAATTGCTGGAAGCCTTTTCATTGATTTCTCTAGTCTGTGGATTAGATCTGTTTTCCAACTCTCTCAGAGTACGTCACCTTTGAAGTCTTTGCTCCTCTCATATTTTCCAAGTTAAATGCATACTTTTTATTAGAAAGCACAATCTTGATCTTTAAATAGGGAATAGATCTTTCCTCTGTCATCCACTGCTGAAGGGCTGGGCTTGTATCTTGATGTTTACCATTGAAAAGAACAGCTGAGTGGGGAAATCCCAGCACAAGAATCCTAAATAGACAGAAGGGCTAGCACTGTCCACAGCACAGCCCTTTCCCTCTTTCCTCCCTCTTCATGTCTGCTTCTCCTTGTCTCTAAGGTGTCTTTGAACTCAAAACTAGAAGAGAAAAATGGCATCTAGAGGGAAGGATGTGCCAGAAATAAAATGGTTTCTTGGATGGTGCTGAACCAGTGAGCTAATCTTGATTTGTTTGAAACTTTTTGACAGACTCCAAATTTATTCAATATAAACCCAGGAATGCTCATAATTGTTTTGCATTTGTAAAATGCATTGTGATTTTGTTGGGTTTTTTCCCCTAGCAGTGTAGTTCTGTTTGTTACTGTCTATTGCTGGGGCTTTATAAGGTTTCAATTTTCACTTTTTAGGGAGAAACAAATGAAAGATGACACAACCCAACAGTAATCATCAACAAACACAGAGATATTGTCCTCCATCCCACAGAAGTAATTTAAATACTGGTTTGTGGCTTTGCTGGCATAGCTGAGATCACCTGAAGTTAACAACACAGGTGAAACATTCTTCCCCTTTCCTTTTCCATTTGTGAATGTTGAGCAAGCAGTGAGAGTATAGACAACAGGATGGCAGATATTTTGCAACAATGAAGGAGTATAGCTAAGAAATACAAATGTCTCTGGAATCAAATATTTTTCCTCAAAAAGGCAGCTAGACATCTGTAGCTCATTCGAAGATGTCAGTCTAAGTCTGTGAGATGCTTTTGAAAATTGCCTGTTTCAGGCTGTTAGTGTTCCAGAGCAAACCATTCCACTGAAGAGACTGACTTATGACACTGTGAAACAAGGCAGAAGGGAATGTATTAAAAATAGAGGAGTTCAGTCATAATTTGAAGTGGCAGCTTTTGCCCACCATGCCCACAACTTGAATATTACTTTTAAAAGTGTATTTGTATTTAGTTTCTTCTATTTTTTTTTAAATTGCTGTTTAAAAAATTAACATAATTTTCCCTTGAGTATATTGTATTTGCTCAGGAAGATTAGAAAGCTCTACATCAGGTCTTTAGGCTAAACATTGGAGAAACTCTAAAAGCATCTTCTCTGAGTGCACCTTAAGTTACCTTGAAGTCCATTCTTGATGCAGATTCTTTTAAAATCTCCAGTGAGATTACGATTCGTTTGCCATTGCTTGATGTCATTTTGTTGATGCTGTACAAAGTCAGGGCAACATGTGAAACCAGCAGGTTGAGTTTTTTAGTGTTATTTTAGTGTTTTAATCAGAAAAAGTAAAAATGGATATGTCTTTGTTTCTAGTGTAAAATACTTGCCTTAGCTTGAGAGTACCTGTGCAAAGCTCTAAATACCTTCTTATAATCAAGGTACAAAATGGTACTGGGGAGAGATTTTTGAGTAACTTAACTCCCATGGTGCAGCACACGTACTTGTTAAAGTCTGGTCACTCTCATGAAGTCACTGAAAATCTTTAATGGAGCTGCTGCAAAGCTGTGTGCTTTTTCAATGCACTAGCAGATAAAAATTCCCATCCAGTCATCTGCACAGTTGTGGTTGGGACACCATAAGGGCTGAAGGCCAAATCCTGCTTCAGCAGGGATCATAAATATGTACTTACGTTGCATGAGCTAGCTGCACAGTTTTGAGGGGTTTTTTGCTGAAGAGAAATGGGAGAGGGTCGGCTTGCCTTCTGCTCGTTGATCACAGCCTTTGCATTTCCAATGACTTTATTAGAAGCATCATATATTTACATGCTGCAGAATGAGGCCTGTGTGGGGTGGGAAATATTATATGAATTTAGACGTGCCTAAGAAAACATCAACCATTCTAATTTTAGACAAGTTGCATTCCATACCCATCTGTTCAGTGGATCAGTCTGATGCTTACTCTTTAATAGATTACATTTGGTCTTTTTTTTTTTTTTTTTTTTTTTTAATTTCTCTGAGGGCACTGCTTACTGTCAGCTAGTATAAAATAGTGTCAAGGACTTCCAAACATATCCAGATTGTGCTAGCTTCACGTACCACAATCCTGTCAAAAGTGAGGAGAATGCTGGACTGGGCACATGAACTGTAAGCCTCCCCCTTATGTCCAGTTACAAGTGCTGCCTCATTTCATAGAGATCGATGACTTCCTGGGAGAAAAAACCCTCCTGGCTCCAGTTCACCCCAGTAAAAAATGTATTGAAGTCAAGCAAATCATATGAAACATGACCATAGTCTACCAAACCCAGTCCTGTGCATAGGCAGAACTCCAAGGCAAAGTAACCCAAGTTTCTCTTATGGAGCTTGCAGAATGAAGCCTATGTAATGAACTATGACAAAATGTCAATGTTTGTGTAAACTCTCCTGGTGGCTCTATGTAAAGGTTTTTCAGAAATCTTCGTTGGAACATACCAGAGAATAATAAACTTGCACCTTGATAGAATAGCTTTATTTGTATATACTCTATGTAAATTTTAAACCAGAGGATACATGTCATTCCTTGTACATATCTGACCAGAAAGGTGGCAGTGCTGTGCACTGCTCTTTAGGAGATTCAGGTTCTCCAGTCTTTGGTTTCCACCTGTGAAAGCTGCAGGAGACTGCTTGGGACCAACCAAAACATAGGATGGATGGATGGATGGATGGATGGATGGATGCTCACCACCCACTGCTTAGAAATGAAGGAGCAGGAACTGGAACAGAAGTTGGCTATAAAGAAGATCGCTTGCTTCCACTCCTGGCTAAAGGACAAGTGCCTCCTTCGCTGTCAGCTTCAACAAAAGTAATTTATCATCAAAGAGTGTGGAGAACATTTAGAGCTCTTATTTGGATCAGTCTTTCATAGGAACCTGAGCTTATAAGGAACCTATACTTCTGGTGTAACATGGGAAGGTCCACAAAAATAGCAGTGTGCATATACCTGGTAGATACCTGTCTGCCTGTCTGTTATCTAATAACCCAGTGTTTCTGTATCAAATGGTTTCAATAACCTGTAAACAAGTGATTGCTCCTGTTGTGTTACTGCTTTGAAATTCTTTGCATGCACTCTGGCCTATAATTCTTTAAGAAAAGAGATTATACATATTATATATATATATATTGTAGCTTGCAAAATATTCATGTTGAAGAGCCATGGTTTGTGCAAATTGTACATTTATGTTGTGAGCAATATTGCAATATGAACTTTTATTAGTTGTTGGCATTAAAACATGTTTTTATTGATAGCAAATTTGTCACATTATTTTTGAGCGTATGTATGGATCCCAAGCTTTCAAACTCAGGCATTAGATCAACTACTGGAGTAATTTTCTGTGCAGTAGAAATAGCACAGGCTTTCAGTACATAGGCAGGTATGCAAGTCCCATTCTGTTTAGCACAAGTTGCAAGGCTGATAACTCATACCATTTGTCAGGCCAATACTCCTCTTTTGTCAGTGCTGGAATTCGTGTTTGGTAGGAGGACGACGCTGCTGCCCTCATCTATAACAGAAGTAAAACCCCAGCCTTGCAAAATGAAGTGCTTAACTCCCACTGCCCTCTGTTTCTGCAGGTGCTTTGATATAAATACAATGAGGACTTCAGAAAGTTCCAATTTCCTGCCAGATAGACAATGTTATATCTTCAAATGTTCATGCTAACTAGTTTTCAATGTAGAGGCTAGATAAAAGTGTAGTACCACTATGGCTTTAGGAAAGCTACAGTGTTTGGAGCTTGACCTTGAAACTTTTACCTGATTTCTGAACAGCATTGGTGGCTTTGTTTGCTCAATGTTTACCTCTGGGAAATGTATGCTATTGATTTAAATGTTTAATATATTGACTGCCTTTTTTTGTATATTTGTTATCATGAAGGTTTGGTTTAAATGCTAACAATTGTAGTCTATTTTCAGACTTTAAATAACATACAGTTCTGTATTTGGAAGGCGAAGTTATTAATGAATATAGCAATTTGGTATTTTATTCCTGTTTTATACAGCTGCCCCCATAGGTTATTATCAGATGGCAATGAATATTGCTGAACAGCAGGTGGAACTCCTTTGAACGTGTTTATGAGCCATCTCTGTTCAATAAAAATTCCATTGTTTTCTAGCCTAGGAAATGGCTGCTGTGAGTGTGTTTGTTGTTTCTTCTCCCCTTCAGGTGTTTCTCAATGTACTTCAGACAGCAGCAGGAGTGGGGTTCTCCCAAGAACAGTCTACCAGAAAACACGTGTGTTCAGGACCCTGGTTCTGTTTTCCCTCAGACACTGCTTCTGGCACAGCAGCTCTTCCCAAAAACTTTTCTCAGAGGCCCGATCTGGCAAAAAAAGGGCATGTAGGACCTGGGAATGGAGATATGTGGTGCTCAAAATAAAGTGTCTGCAAATGCATTGTAGCCAGACAGTTTGGATGCATGAAGACCTGAAAGGTTGGAAGCTTGCTTCTTTACACATCACTACAAGTGCATACTAATAAGTTGTTGGGTGTATCAAAGAGAAGTCAGAAGAAAGTAGAGGTCTTATAGAGGTTAACTTTGGCATAAGCTTAAAAAGTAAGCTTTGAAAAAATATTTTTATTTTAGTGTTTTCTTTCTCAATTTTAAAATTAATTTGCACTTTTTTCTGTCTTGTACATTTTAGTGGATTTGGAGTCAAGACCTTTCTTCAAAATATATCAGATTACTAAAAAAAAAGGTTGGTCCAGGAGGCAAAAAGTGGTAAAATCCTTTCAAGTATGGCCTGTGTATGAGTTGTTGGAGTGAGATATGACTTGCATCAGACTTGGTAACTGTCCAGAGTGCAGGACCTGGCACTTGGCCTTGTTGGAGCTCATAATATTGACACTGGTCCATCAATCCAGTCTGTCCAAGTCTCTCTGTAGAGCCTCCCTATCCTCATGCAGATCAACACTCCCACCTAACTTGGTATCATCTGCATGATCCATCTCCTTCCCTAACTGATGATACTGGGTCCATTTAGAAACATTATTTCTAGGCATCCAAGTTAACTCTTCACTAAGAAAAACAAGAAAGTTCAGCTGCAATTGTTTAGACCATTTCTCCAGGTTCTCTAACTCACCTATGCTTTTGCTACAATCAGTTCACATTTTTAAGGTTTTTCTGGACAATCTTAGCATGTTAAGACTGAGGGCTGTGGCACATGTTCACTGAGATAATTAAGGTTTAGGACAGTCTGGCCCACTGCTGTTTTTAATCCACCACAGGCCAGAAATGGGCAGTAATGTCTAAAACATCACTGCTACATCCTAGGGCTCAGTTGGAGGAGCTGCAGTTTTTGTCCTGAGGCAAAAGTACTGTCAGAAGTGCTTGATGAAAATCAGCTGATGGACCCAGGAGCAGAGGCATCTGTGTAACATAAAAAAGACCATTCTTTGTCTGACTACTTAGAAAGTAACAGTAACATTTAAACAACATAATATTAAAAAAAAAAAAGAAAAAGATCTGCATAGTGGCTTATATAGGCACAGGTGTGTAGCAGTATCAGATAAATTTTCCCATGTCAACAGAGCCTTATGTTTTAATGAACATTTCTGCAGTGGCTTTAATTTTGTCTAATGAACTTTTGAAAGAAAACTTCCAGAGTAGGTGTGTTGGGCTGACTATCTCTAAAATTTCCTATGAAGAGGTAAGACTATGAGGTAAATGATGTCTGAGAACCTGTGCAGAGGCTGTCATGCCCAGCACAACCCTAGTGCATGGCTACCATCCTAGAGTTCATCAGCCTCTCTGCTCCACAAAGCTCAGTGGCTCGTGTTGGAGTCTCCCCCTGGAATAACAAATATTAGAAGTAACCAGTAGTGAGCAATATACTTAGACCCAGATGAAATAAATATGTGCCACCACTGAGACAAATACTGACCCTAATATCTCCCATGGTGCTGGAGAAGTGAGAGTCCTCAGCTGGTTTGATGTGTCCATCTGCCCTCAGAGTCATCACATAGTTCTGCCCCATGCACATGTGCCACTTCTCTTGGTGATCACCCAAGTGTAGGCTGGTGCTGTGGACCTCTGGTAAGCAAAACCTGGAGCTGGAGACTGCAGCCATGCCTGGAGGATGTATTCAGCCCCCCACTTCCTGCCTGCTGTGAGAATAAGTATTATGGGGCAGAACTCACATAACTTGGCTGAATCCCAGCACATGGAGCACAGCCAGTTGTTTTTCTTCCCATACCCCAATGTTTATGATTTTATTTTGCTAGTAAATCCTTAGCATGTTGTATCATCCTATACTTCTTTTCAACTTCCTTCATTTTCTCTGTGTGAGTTGCCCAAGAACAGCTTGCTAGGTCCTTGACTGTGTTCTACCTTCACGTGTATCTTGGTTCTTCCTCTCCCATGTGACTCATTTCCTCTTAACTTTCCTGAATCCTGGTAGACCAATGCATTTAAAGTTAATTTTTATCTATTGGCTGTCTGTAATAAATGTGACTACTCTCCATATCCAGCCATCTTTCCTCTAGCTTGCTGAGAGGGCACTGATGGTATTTATTTCCCTTTATGTTGGTTCCAGTAGTATCTGTCAGCAGTCATTGCAGGGATGATGGGACTCTCACTCCCAAGCTCTTAGCACACATTTTGGTAAGCAGATGCACTAGAAGCATTCCCCTCTGCCCTGCTGATACATCCACTGTATCCCAATTAGAGATTTCATGCCTTTAAAGTGTACCTGGTTCACACTGTGATCACACCTATTACTAGACATAGTTAAAAGATAAGTGACAGACCTGGTTTATTCCATAAAGTGAAGCAAAGAGCACCATAAGCAATACTTAAGATCTGGGACAACGAGCCTTAGCACAATGATGCTTTATCTTTGAAAGTGAGAAGGTTGATGCTCTCCCAGAGAACTCCTTAAGGAGATCATGGATGAAAGAAAACCAAAGCAGTTTTGTTTCAGCTACCTGAAAACTTAACTTTATGCCTGGCTATCAGTTCAAGAGTTCTTCCCTCCAGGCTATGCTGCTGTGTGCAAAAGTAGTCTCCCTTGACAAGATGCTGCCCCACTGAGATGTGATCTTCCTTTGGTTTCTTCCCACTGTTCACAGTCTGTATTTCACAGAAACACACAGGGAATGCAAATAGAGAATCAAAAGGCAACCTTGAGGACTTTTATGGCTGCCCTTG
This sequence comes from Calypte anna, assembly GCF_003957555.1. Classification (NCBI taxonomy): domain Eukaryota; kingdom Metazoa; phylum Chordata; class Aves; order Apodiformes; family Trochilidae; genus Calypte; species Calypte anna. Next base: position 54,742,303 of record NC_044244.1, on the reverse strand, counting down.
GTGTTTCAAAGCCACTCTTAAGTACTCCTTCCTTTCTTTCCTAAGTTAGAGGATTTCTTGATGTTGTGACTTTGCTTTCTGCTGTTCAGCCTCTCTGGGACTGCAAATTAATATTTTGCAGCTCATTTGAGGAAAGAGAAATAATTTTTTTGAGTCAGATGCCATGTTTGTGTATCAATCCCTTTCATCTCATCTGAAGCTGTCAGCTGAACCACAGCTGTAAGCCTACAGCATAACTTCTCTCAAAACACATAGAATTCTCTTCGTTTTCTTGCTTACATCCTCCATGATTTGCAGTATGAACCTTTACATGGCCTTTTGGTACCTTCCAGCTGTCATTTTAGAAATCTTTATGGTGTCTCTGACAGTTTCCTGATTTAAGGTATAGCAAGATCCCTGCAGAGCCTTTGACACTGGCACTTGTCGAGTTTTCAGAGTTATTGGAGAGCCTGCTGGCACCAGCTGCTTCAACATCACTTCTTCACCAACCAGCCCTCTCTGTCTCCACCTTTACTACATGTGGAGGACCGTAGCAATCTGGGGACCCTGAAACATCCTCTAAAAAAGAAGTGGGATCATCCCTTTGGAAGAGCCATTGACTTTTCCCACTGGCCCACTTTTCTTGACCTAATAAATCCACACCAGAACAAGTTTGCTCTGCTTAGTGAAGTAACTTGAGCCAGCTGAGCCTTTCTGAATATTTATGCCACTTTGCACAGACACACACTTCTGCTGATGAGAACTGCCAGGCTCTTGCATCCTTAGGTGAGAAGCAGTGAGTCAGGATGGCTCAAATGCGGATCCAGAAACAGGGTCCCTGTTTTTGTGCCTTTTCAGGCAGAAATTTGACACCAGACTCTATGACTGAACAGAAACAGTGAAAATCACTACAGTTGAGTCTTGCCTGACTTTGCTGAAGTGTCTAAGGATAAAAAAGGACTCAACTCTGCTCACCAGCAGACAAGAAATTGGTCTAACAGAGATTCAAGGTACAAACCAGCTCTGGAGGAGAAATACTGCTGTGTCTGACTGAGCTCTGATGAGGAAAAAATAAAAATCAAATGTTTAAGTTTTAGAAGCTTGCTTTTAGAAGAGGCCCAAGATCAGTCCAAAACAGACTCAAATGAGGGTGTTTGATGGAAATTCTTCTGGTCAGAGTCCTTTTCTTTCCACAGGATCTGAACTTCATCCTCACACCCTTCCTAAGACAGCCTTTTGAGTCCTTGTCACCTGCTGCATGTATCCTTCACAGCCATTTATTCCACCAAGCAGAAATTCAAACTTATGTCAGCTATCCAGCCTTGCTCCTGAGCAGGAGAGCTCTTTGTGTTTATTCCAGAATTTCTCCACGATTTTAATCCAAATTAAAAAAAAAATAAAATTAACACCTGCTATCTTTCCCAAGCCTCACATCTCTGTTGTTGAGTCATCTTTGGACACTAAATACCAAGAAGACCTTTTATTTACTGGTGTGTTATGACCTTCCAGTCATCCTGGCTGATCCCTTGGGATGAGTGGGTTGTACTGCACCAGAACTCAGTTACTGTCTCGGGTGTCTGCAGGGAGCATCATGCCTGAGGCACCACACTTTCAACCTCATCTCTCTGATTGCCAAAAGGCACCGTGGAACAACAATATACTTAAGAGAACAGGTTTTCTTAAGAAAACCCTGAGATTCATTTTCACATCACCAGCAAGTGTGTGCTGAAGTGCTGGAATCACCCAGCATTTATTAACTGGCTCTCAAAAGAGAAGAACAATTACTGCTAGTAACTGCAGTTCTCTAAGCTGCAATACCCATATGCATGGTTGTTACCTATTCTCTTTCCTTCCTTCTTCTCTGAATCTCTTTTTTTTGGTGCTTCTGCTTTTGAGCCTTACAACAGTATGCTGCTGTTTTGTGATTATGTACATTTGTGGGAGGAAAGCTAGAGCATGTGTGCCCCCTCTGGGTATTCCTCTGATAAAAACCAAATCTGGCTCAAATGTTTGTTGTGGAAACCTCCATGCTATAAAAATGTACATTTCTGAAAAAAAAAAAAAAAAAAAAAAAAAGGAAAAAACCACCAAACATACAGAGGAACCACACTCACTGCAGAGTAACCACTTCCCTCTGCCTGTCCTTTGGGAATAGCATGTGTTTACACAAAACTTTCCTCAGAATCTGAAGGAAGACTTACAGTTAGACCGTAGCCAACTTGTGTATGGGAGGACAAGAAGGACTTCTTCAATGCTGTAAGAGAAGGTGACCAGAAAAGTTAATAATAACAGATCAACAAAAAAGCAGACACACCGAAATACAAGACTGGTAATTATCTAGACCCCAGATAGGATTTTAATGCTCATGCTACAGGGCAGTACAAGGAACAGATAGATACAGCTTTTGCCTTGGTATGTTTGCATCTGCATTAAGAGAAAATGCAGCAAACGTGTGAAATAAACAAGGTAGTGAACAGGTAGTAATATTGTAGTAGACACTTATTTCTCACAGCAGTACCACATAAGAATCAGGATAAAGTAATGCAGTGCTGTGGCTCAAATAATGTAGACATCCTATCTGCTGAGCTGAAGTTTGGTTGCCAAGTCCTTGAGCTTTACCATGAAAAATGCCTCTTCCTGTAACTTCAGCTTCCCACCCATGCCCCGAATTAAGATTTCAGTGATGGCAACAGTGATTCTGCATGTTAGTAAGAGGCTCCCTTCCTGCATATTCCAGCTGGCATTTTATCCATTTTCTCTGCTTTAATGAGGTAGCTAGTATAGGGCACTTACATTTTCCAGGGCAAAAAGCAGGACCACCGGTGAAGATACCACAACTTCCTGCAGCTCCCTTATGACATCGGCTCTGGGCATTGGTTTCTTTGCCTGGGATAAATTTTAGACACAGTAACAAAAAAGTTTTTTTAAACCTTAAATTCTGGTGGAACTCTGCTGGGATATTCCAGAGCCAAAGTGGGAGTAGGTCTCTCCTCACAAGCCAGGGAAGCTATGGCCCAGTGTGGGAAACCAAGGACTTGCAGAGTCTGGAGGTGGGGCAGGGCGTTGCTTCACCCGAGCACCCAGAAGAAGTTGCACAAGGACCTATTCCATAGCAAAGCATTAATTTCTGCTATTAAACGGGTCTCGGAGCTCCAGCTGCTCCCAGATAAAAACGACCCAGGCATCCAGCGCAACAGCATGGGCTAGTTCAGAGGAGCGACCGAGCACCCTTCAGCAATTGTCCTGGACAAGACTGGAGAGATGGGCTGATTCCAACGGGATGAGGTTCAACAAGGCCAAGTACCGGGTCCTGCACTTTGGCCACAACAACCCCATGCAACGCTACAGGCTGGGGACAGAGTGGTTGGAGAGCAGCCAGGCAGAAAGGGACCTGGGAGTCTGGATTGACAGGGAGCTGAACATGAGCCAGCAGTGTGCCCAGGTGGCCAAGAAGGCCAATGGCATCCTGGCCTGTATCCGGAACAGCGTGGCCAGCAGGTCCAAGGAGGTGATTCTGCCCCTATACTCAGCCCTGGTAAGGCCACACCTTGAGTCCTGTGTCCAGTTCTGGGCCCCTCAGTTCAAGAAGGATATTGAGGTCCTGGAACAGGTCCAAAGGAGGGCAACCAGGCTGGTGAAGGGACTCAAGCACAGACCCTATGAGGAGAGGCTGAGGGAGCTGGGGCTGTTCAGCCTGGAGAAGAGGAGGCTCAGGGGAGACCTCATTGCTCTCTACAACTCCCTGAAAGGAGGGTGTAGCCAGGTGGGGGTTGGTCTCTTTTCCCAGGCAACTCTCAGTAAGACAAGAGGGCATGGTCTTAAATCGTGCCAGGGGAAGTTCAGATTGGATATTAGAAAGAATTTTTTCACGGAAAGGGTGATCAGACATTGGAACGGGCTGCCTGGGGAGGTGGTGGACTCTTCGTCCCTGGAGACATTTAAAAAGCGACTCGATATGGCACTCAGTGCCATAGTCCAGTGACTGTGGCGGTAGTTGATCAAGGGTTGGACTCGATGATCTCTGAGGTCCCTTCCAACCCAGCCTATTCTATGATTCTATGATTCTATGAATTAATTTCATAAAAAACGGGAGCAACTGGCGCGGAGAGTGCTCAACCTCCACAGAACAGGAGCGTTCGCCTCAGGGGACCTCATCCCAGCAGGGGACGGCGACTGAGCTGAGGAGATAACGGCCCCTCTCGCGCCTCCTCTTCAACTGCCGCGGAGGCTCCGCCCCCACCCCAAGCTCCGCCCCCCCATCCCAAGCTCCGCCCCTTTGAGGCCACACCCCATTGAGGCTCCTCTCCCTAGTGAGGCTCCGCCCCCTAGTGAGGCTCCGCCTCCCCCCCGGCCCAGCCCTTCGGAACGCCCGCTGTCCCTTTACCCCTTAGCCCCTCCCCTCTCCTCCTTCCGGGCTTTCCCGGCGCTCGGAGATGACCTCACTCCCCTCTCCGTTTCCGCCCCTCTCGATCTCCGCTGCTGTTGCAGGGGCGGAGATACACGTCCCACACCCCCTCGGTCCGTGACGTCACTGAGAGCGCGCCGGGAGCCCGTCGCACGTGCCTCTCGGTGCCGCCCGGTACCGCGCCGTCCGGCTCGCGTGCCGCCGCCATGAGCTGCCCCGTGACGTGCGCCGCCTGGGTGCGCTGCGGCGTTGCCAAGGAAACGCCGGATAAGGTGAGGGTGAAGGGTGGTAGGGGGGAAAGTGCCGGGGTTGAGGGACCTCCCGCTTCCCCCCCCAACTGCTCACCCCCGCCGCCCTCACCCCTCTTCTTGTCCGCCCTGCAGGTGCAGCTGAACGAGGAAGAGCTGAACCGCCTCATCCAGGAGGCCCAGGACAGAGTGGGGTGAGCTGCGGGCGCCGGGACTGGGGAGCGGGGCGGGGACGGCCGGGCACGGCTCAACATGTCTGCCGGGCTCTGCTGGAGAAGGGATTGGAGCCTGCCCGAGCCTCGGCGCTGATAGATCTGGGGAGGGGTTACCCCCGAGCATCGGGAGAGCTCGGGCACCGGCAGGCCGGGGATAATAGAATCATAGAATCGGCTGGGTTGGAAGGGACCTCAGAGATCATCAAGTCCAACCCTTGATCCACTACCGCTACAGTTACCAGACCATGGCACTGAGTGCCACATCCAGTCTCTTTTTAAATATCTCCAGGGACGGAGAATCCACTACTTCCCTGGGCAGCCCATTCCAATGTCTGATCACTCTCTCCATAAAGAAATTCTTTCTAATATCCAACCTAAACCTCCCCTGGCAGAGCTTAAGACCATGCCCTCTTGTCTTGCTGAGAGTTGCCTGGGAAAAGAGACCAATCCCCGCCTGGCTACACCCTCCGTTCAGGGAGTTGTAGAGGGTGATGAGGTCTCCCCTGAGCCTCCTCTTCTCCAGGCTGAACACCCCCAGCTCCTTCAGCCTCATTTCATAGGACTTGTGCTGGAGTCCCTTCACTAGCCTAGTTGCTCTCCTTTGGACCTGCTCTAGGACCTCAATCTCCTTCCTGAACTGAGGGGCCCAGAACTGGACACAGGACTCGAGGTGTGGTCTCACCAGCACTGAGTACAGGGATGCTTGGTGACGGCCCGACTTGGGAAGCAGCAGTCAGTGGGGTAGGTGGTCAGCAGCCAGCACGAGTTCCTCCTGAAGCGACTGTGTCAAGTGAGGCTGACCGCCCGGGGGGTCGTTTGTCCTGAGACTGAAAGGAGAAACAGCTCCCAGAATGTGTATCTTGCCTTCGGCATGGGTGTGACAACGCTGGGCTCTGCTCCCACACGGTTCCTCAGCCGTCAGTCGGGTGCCTTCAGTGGTTCGGGTGAAGGGTGCTGAGACCTGCTCAGGGCCCAGTCCTCGCTGGAGTTACTGTTCCCATCTAGAGCGAGGAAAGAAGTTGGGTTTGTAACCATGGGTGCCTTGGAGATGAGGCAAGCCAGGTAAAAGTCCCAAACTGAGTGTGAAAAAGTGGATGCTGAGGGCTGAGTCTGGCAGCCACAGAGGAGATCAGAATGTCTTTGTACTTAGGCTTTGTCAGTAAAACCCAAAACATCACTCAACCATGTATTTATGGTTCACATGTGAAATGGGAGACATCATGACTCTCCACTCAGCGTTGAATGTCCTTAGTTGTGTAGTTGCCTCAAGTTTTGCAGCTCTGCTTCTAAGGAAAAGGTAAACTTACGAAAAGAATAACAAGTGACAGATTTAGGAAACATAATCCAAGGAAGACAATAAAGAAATGGCTTTCTTTTGCCTAGAAAAAGATGATGTAGTGAGGCTACTCTTTCAGTTAGATTTGGTCATAAATTTAGACTTCTGGTTCTGCTTCAGATATGTAGGCTGTGTGATTATATCACAGTGTGTTTGCTTGAACACATGCAACAGGTAGCAGTAATAACTTTCCTAGTTGGGTGTATATTATCCACCCGATTTTTGTTAGGTGGATTTGTGACTTTATTGCCACACTGTTTTTTTCCAGGCTGTGGTTTGTTCTGTTTCTGTTTATCAGTTATTCCAAAGTAATCTTCAGCATTTTGAAGATTATTACTTTAAGTTCATTTCTTAACCAATTATGTTTAATATTTCTGTTTTCTGTGGTGTCACTTGTTTTTCCTTTGTGGGTGTGAACTTTTGATTTTTTGAATGAATTCCTTTCTCTTGAGATTTCAAAAACACAGAAAGATTTATGGTGTTGTTTGTTAGTAATAATGCATTCTGTTAAGCTTCAGCATGGAAATCTAGAGATCATCCATAACAACCAAAGGGGTTATGAACTCTTTATAACATCTGGTACTTTATAGAATTTGTTACAACATCAGTAAAAAATTACATCAGTAATTTTTTTTCCTGTGCAAAGTTCTTGTCATCTTTTTTATGATAATACAAAGTGTTCAGTAAAATTAACAGCTTATAAAAACAGGTTTCTGATATTTACTTTTAAAAATGTCTGTGAGAAATTACTTGGGTTATTGTGGCCTGGGTGTTTTGTGTGCAGAAAGACAGAAATACAGTGTATTTAGCAGCAATGAGTTCTTCTGGAGCATGCTTCATTGAGGGATCAGAGATGCCTGTTAGCCAGTGTTTAATTTAATGGAAACACAAAAGTTCCAAGTTTTCTAGATGTTACAGTTTACCCTATAAGAAGTCGTATGCAGTAGGTCCCTACCTAATGAACTTCATGGGTTTTTTGTCTTCTAATGTAAGTATGGGAAGTATGAGGAAATAAGGTCCTAAAAATCTTGAAGAAATGCTAGAGTCATCGTGCATGACAGAGCCTGTGAATGGGGAAAATAAAAGAACTGAACACCTGTGAACACACAGAATTGAGGTTGAGGGCATTGTATCTGCAAAAGTAGGATCAGGGAAAAGTATTTAGACAGCTTAGCTCTGTCAGGCCAAATTTTTTGCTACATTTTGTCATACTTTTCAAGGAAAAACTCTGGAAGCTTGGTAATAGTGATGTCTTGTATGTTGGGAAAAGATAGCAAGGGAGTGAATAGGTTTCCAAATCCTTGCCATAAAGACTTGAAACTGATGTGAACAGCCTGAAATGTGTGCTGAAATCTTGTTAGCAATCCCCTCAGCAGTTGCCTGGAAGCATTCTGAATGACTTCGTTTCTCAGGGCTGCCTGTCTTTAAACAGGGATGGTGCTGGTGGTAGTGATGAAGGCCAGATGGCACACGGCACGGATGCAGCTGCTCCTGACAGACCTAAATCTTCTCATAAAAATGAAGACGTGTCTGATGATGAACTGGATGAATATGATTTGGAAAATTATGATGAAGAGGAACGCACAGGTAAGAAAAATTTAGATGTCAGATATGCAGTGTAAGTGAAGAACCTTTTACACTTCTTGTTGATGCTGGAAATTCACATTTTGAATGATTTGCTTGTCCCAGTTTTTTTAAGTGGTTCAGTAAGGAACAATTCAGTGTCCAACTCCTGACACCAGAACCTAGAGCAGTGTTGGAAAGACTGTCGCTCCCCCTGCTGTAGTGCTGGAGCAAAGCAGAAATTGGTGAGAGCTCTGAGCAGTCCAGCTTAATGAGGTTCTTATGGCTGGAACTTGGAAGCTCATGTAGCCCACTTCTGATGTTTTGCAATGTAGGTATCAGTACAGGATAACTTCACCTATCATTGACATGTATAAAAAATTTTCTGAAAATCCCATCTAGGTGATTTAAAACTTGGAGATTCTTTGGCTGCTTTGACAGTATATGGGAGCAACGATCACGATCCTTACATCACTCTGAAAACCACTGTAAGTACTATAAACACGTTAAATATCTTAAATAGCATAAACTTAAAAGTCAGTTAAATTTTGCCTAGTTGGCTGCCTTAGGGTCTGTAGGTGCTTGCAGTCCTTTTCCAAAGGTTTGTCAGATTTTCAGTCAGACAGAACTCTTCAAGTTGCTTTGTGCACTCCACTCGATATGTGCATTTTACATTTAAGTCTGACATTAAGGCGAACTGGCTCATTATTTACACCCTGTGCTTGTCTGTGGAGAAAGCTTGTCACCTGTCAAGTAGGACCCAGAAACTGCTTGTTTCTCTTTTTCTGGTGAACAGGGATGCAGCGTGCAAGGCAAGAGGTAATCCTTCTACACTACTTAACATCAGTACTGCCTTGGATAGAGTATTGGGTGCCTCCTCAGAAAAGCAATGGAGAGGTTACAGAGAATATCCCAAAGTTTAGTTCAGAAGGATAGATTGTAGTTTGTGATTGACTTAGTTTGTATGGAGAGCTGACAGATATCATTTGCAGAGGAGGGTGCATGAGGAGGGACAATGTAACCAGGAGAGCCTGATCCTCTGGGGCAGGGTGATGGAGTAAGTGAATTTTTAAGACCTCAGCATAAAGATTATGAGATTTTTCTGGGTCCTGTCCTTTTAATACCATTTTGGATACTTTGTAAAGCTAGTGAGGTTGAAAGAAAGCAGTAGCTATAGGTTTCTACCGCAACAGCTGGTTGGTGTGTCAGGGGACTTTGTCAAACTTGATCTCAGACAAGGATCTCTGCTGGTGCCTTTGCATACTGTAACAAAGCTCAAGGAGAAAGGCATAAGTCTTATATTTAAAACGAGTTCACTTGGTTAGTGCACTTTGGGAGACTGTATGTTTTCTCTGTGATACACTAACTGGTTGATTTTTCTTGCTCCTTTGTACCAGGAGAGGAGAGAAATACTTTAAAAGCCAAAGAGGTATTTGCATGGGGGTTCAGGGAGAATGTGAGCTTCATTTATTCAGTGTCAGAAAAACTAATTTTCTTCCAAACATAAAAAAGTAAACCTCTTTTTCTCACTACACACAAGTCCTTTCCTCAGATTCTGAAGGGGAATACTTTTTAGTGCTTCATTATCATTTTATGTTGCCTTTTGGTATTTACTACTAGTACTGTTGAAGACTAAATACTGTGCAGCCTTAAGCTGATTATTTTGAAGAAGTGCAGTATTTGATAGAACTCAAATATTGAAAAGATGCTTGAAGTGAATAAAAAAATAAAAGCTTACAAAAGAAGTCCAGAATGTCTTGTATGGGTTATTTAATTGAAGGATGGTACTCTGGTTGAGTAGGGCTATTAACTTTTATGTGCATTTTTTTCCACTAATAAAAATACCCTGAATGCCTTCCATTCCTCAGTAACAATGAAAATCAGATGTGATGTGTTCTGGTAGGTACAGCTGAATGCCCAGTATAGCTGTGGGCAGTACTTTTCTGGAAATATTTTCCAGAAACTAGACAATGCTTTAATGCTCTTGAATTGCTTACTGGATGTGAGAAGCAGTTGCAACATGCTTATTGTGTAAAGAAGTTGTTATGCTACATCAAGTGCTGAAGGCCTGAGAGCACGAGGGAAATAAACTCTGTATGTGGGATCTTGGCAGTGGTTCAAGAATGCAGTGCTGCATCCTGGTAGCCTCAGAAGATGGCTTCATATTTGGTAATTAAACACTGCTGTAAATTCACCTAGGTCCACAAAATTAGTTCTTCAGTTTTTTTAATAACTATTCAGTCTTCCCATGATTGAGTCTAATTCCTGTCTTCCCTTGTTTACCACCAAAGATTTCAGGCAGGTGGGCAAAAGGGTGTTGGGTTTCAAGTGTTTTCAGTTCTGGTTAAAAGGTGTGGCTGATTCAACCTTTTGAACATGTGTAGTTTTGTACATTTATGTGCTTTGCCTAACATCTGTTGTCCTCTCCTTTTGCTGTTCAGGATCAATATGAACAGGAGGACTTTCTGATTAAGCCCAGTGACAATCTTGTCCTTTGTGGCAGAGTTGATAAAGACTACTGTAGTTTGGAGGTTCATGGTAAGTAATACAGGATTTCTTCCTTACAGTGAACTTAGGGAATATATGTTGCCTATCCTGTTCCATATGGCTGTGTAGAGGGAGTAGGACATATTTTTGAAAGTTTTTTTGTCTCCCCATTTACCCTGTGTGTTTTGTCCTCTTTCCTGCATTACAGTGTTTTAGCCAGTTTCCAGAACCAGGAGTATTTAATGTGGAGTTGCTTTTATTTAAACAAAAGGGTGCCTGTATCAGGCTGTATAGTATCTCCTTTTCTTATTTCATTCCTAGTGACACTTGGAAATTACTACAGCATTTATATTCTCTGAGCGTACAATCTTTCTTTCAAATGGTTGCTTTCCCTATCATGCAAGCTTCCTCTGGTGGTTTGTTGGCTTTGTGGGGGATTTGTTTGCTTGTTTTTCCTTTTTTCCTTGCTTCATTTAAGTGTGCTTTTCACTGCTGGGAGTAGAGGAATCAGCACCTTCATCATCTTAGTTTTAGAAGAGATAATCCTTAGTTTTCAAGGTTTGAGTACCACTTGTTCTAGAGATGGGTTTAGGTTTACTATGTACAAGATTTTTCTGTTGTAGAAAAGGAATATTTCTGTGTGTTTCTTTTCTTATGGTGGCTCTTTGGAGGGATGTTTCTGTCTGCTTCTGCTATGGTACATGTTTCTGCAAGCAAGTTATTCTCTTTTAAGAAAACAACAAGACCAAATTGTTTGAAGGCATCTCTTCATATAGCAGCATCTGTATAAACCTAGAAAACAACAGCAGAAGCTTCTGCAGTTTGTAACTTTGGGTAGCTCTGTCTTAGTTAACTGAAGACTTTAGTTAATATCTGAACATTTGTCATGTACACTTAACAGCACAGTGATTTTGTGTGTATAATACTATCATATTAAAATAATACATCCTGTCTGCTATCCAGTTAGTAAGTTCTACCTTTCTTTGAGGAGAAAAATAAGCTAAAGGGAGTTCTGTGTTTGACATATGGTTGCTTTACCATATACCGTGTACTATAAAATTCTTCCTCTGTCTTAGTTACAGCCTGCTAAAGGTAACTTCATCTCAACTCTCAGGCTTCCTCTAGTTTGAAAACTGTTGACCTTCATTTCCCCTTTGGTTGCATCTGGAATTTTTCAATATTTTTTTTAATTGCTAATAATTGTTGATTCTGTAGAAGGAACCTCTAAACCTTCCTTACCGTAACCTGGCATAGAGTGTTACGGATACGGAGCATCTGTTTTGAAGTGATCTTACAAACAAAGTAGTATGGCATGGTAGGAATAAAGTGTGTAAGCTTTGCTGAGCTTGTCACGTCTTTATCTGAAATCCATGGGATAATGTATGTGTAATTCTATGAGGCATAATATTAGTATGTGGAGGCTCTGGCCTTTGCTCTAGATCTCTGATCACACTGTGAATTTGCATTCTAGATTTCCCTGCCAATTTAGTGTTTGCCACATCTGCCTTTTTGCAAAAGTGAACTGTTTACAGATGTTTGCTTTCCTCTTCACTAATGTCTTGTATGTCCTTTTTTTTTTCAAGTTTATAACCATGAAGAGAATTCATTTTATGTACATCATGATATTCTCTTGCCTGCTTACCCTCTAAGTCTGGAGTGGTTGAATTTTGATCCTAATCCTGATGAATCACCAGGTAAATTACAAATGATACTGCAAATGTCCTGTTAAATATTTTTTTATTTTAAAAGTATATAAATGTAAAGTTGTCACTAAATTATTTCCAGTGGTACAAACAGAAATAAACCCAAGATATTCAGATGGGAAACTGAGTATCTGTTTTCTGGTTTGGAGATACAGTAATCTAACTGATGCAGCCATAGCAAATGATATGACTAAAACACTGGTTTTATTACAAATAATTAAGTTACTGTTAATTAGCAGACCAGAGCTAGCTCTACTCTGATCTGCCTTATTTTTCTTTGCAAATGAAGGTTGCTTTTTTCCAAACTCATATGGCCAATGCAATTGATTAACTGCAAAATACACCAAAAATCTTATATAAATAAATGTAAATTTTAAGCTTTTTCTTGCGCTTTATAGATATTTTTTCCATAGCACAAGGGACGTGGGGTTTGCTTGCATTTTACTTTCTTAAAGTTGTAAAGACAAAATGTTGAACTTGTATCTTTGAACAGTTACTTGTGCTGAAGGAGGAGCGTATTGGAGATTAAGTAAAATTTTTTCCTGGCAACATATGCTGTCAGTTGACATTTTAAAATTATTTGTTGTCAGTATTAAACATCAAATATGTTCAAATAAAATATTCAAATAAAATATAAATACAAGCTTTTGTTAATCAAAGAAACGAGCAATAGCTGGCTTGCTATATAGGCTGCTTTGTAACTAAATAAATGTGACTGCATTTGGGTTTCTCCTTGTAGGAAATTATGTTGCAGTGGGTAACATGACCCCAGTTATTGACATTTGGGACCTTGATATAGTAGAATCCTTAGAACCAGTCTTTTCTCTTGGAAGCAAGAAAGAGAAAAAGAAAAAGAAAGCAAAGAAAGTAAGTATTGCAGAATGGTTTATTTTACTGGATGAAGGAACAATGTTATTACTTTTTCTTACCCACAGTGAAAAAATCATAGATAAGCTGGTTTAATTCCATCTGTCATGGTGAAAGATGGTGTTTAGACAGGTTGCAGAAGACAATGTCATGGTAATCTGTTACAGGTTAAAATTAGTGTTTAATGTGACTCAGAGTTGAAAGGCATTGAGCAACAGAGGATCAGGTTGACACTAAAAAAAATACTTTTACTCAGGATTCACCTCTGTTAGTTTTATCTGTCTAAAATTTAAACATAATTTAAGCTTGTTATCAAGGTTGTCTGAGGTGAATGCACCAAGACAGCCACAGAGGATGGCTGAGTTTCTTTTAGAGGAATATAGAGAAAACTTAAACTACCAAAGAGGAAAGATGAGGTATAGACTGGATGCTGACTTGTGTGAGATGAATCTGACTTTCACTGTATTCCTGAATTTCTTGTTTTCCCCAAAACAGGCCTTGTAAACAGGCCTTGGCATGTAAAATAAGCATGGAAAATAACAAATCTTTTAGATTTTGCCTATAGTAGATGCTTCAGGAAGTGCTTAAAGTAAGTAGGGGAGGTCCATGCTGGGTGTACAGCTAATCTTGATTTTCCATATGAAGGAGCACTAAGCATTAGTCATCTAAGGAACCACCCTATTTAATTGTGAATGGGGGTTACTTCCTGAGCTCTCAGACCTGGTTTTAGAAATAATAGGAAGGATAACTTTGGAAGGGGAATTTGTTCTGTGAAACTTGCTTCTGAAAATCAACAAGTTACCAGAACTGCTGTTGAAGATACAAATGTTACCTTAATTTGAAATGTTAATTGTTCTCTGTGTAGATAATTAAACACTGGAATTAAAGAACAGGAGTGGGGTGGCTTATGGGTGGTTTCCAATTCCTGTCTCAATAAACTGAGTTTGACCATTTTAATTGAGAATTTGTGGGAGCTGGCAGTTACCAGGACCCAACGCTCAGTTAATTGTGAGGAGGCAGAGGGAACTGCCAGGAGTGTTCAGAAAGAAGCCAAAGAAGCTTCACATTAGTTGGAGACTGTGACATTTCTTCTGCTAGCCTGAAGGGAGTAACCATTTGTGTGAGCCCACCAGCTGTGGATGGAGCAATCTGAGATGTGGCTTAGGAAGCAAGGTGCAGGTACTGCAGAGAAAGTTCTATCAAAAGCCTTGTTGCAGGAAGTGAGGATAATTTAAAACATGGCCTTAAGGAGTTCATAATAATGCATTATAATGCTTGATTTCTGTGGAAGCTGTAATTTTCAAGTGTTGTGTCTGCATACACAGAATTTATCTTCTGAAGAGACAGTGAAAGGACATACTGATGCTGTGCTTGATCTTTCATGGAATAAACAAAGCAGGTAAAAGAGCTTGAATAACAGTGGGTGGTGATAAATTTGTATACTTATAACACAAATCTAAGTCCTTATGTAGATTGAATTTGGAAGCTGTGCTGAAATGAAGCAGTTCTCAAAAATACACAGACACCTCTACTTTTTTGTTTGTTTGGTTGTTTTTTTTGTAACTAGGAATCTTGATATATTTTTTTAAAAACCTAGACAGGACTAAGGTGGGTCTAAGCCATTTGATATATTGGCTACAGTTTAGTCAGATGCACAAACTGGAGAAGTATAAGGTCTGCTTTGGTCTGTGCCAATCTGCCAATGACCTAAAACACTGTTTGCATGGATAGACGTAGACTTATACAAGGAAGTCCTTGCTATGCTGTTTTGGTTTTTTTCCCTGGCTTTTGCCCCAGAGCTGTAAACAGAAAAAGGAGTGTAAGAGCCTCAAGAGCACAGTTACAGAAATGTCTCTGACCTCTGGGTTTTCCTAGGCAGAGAGAATTACCCATTGCCTGAATTAACTAGCAATGAAATGCTGCTATTGAAGCAACACAAAGCTGGTCCATCCTGGGGGAGAGTTCAAGGACAATGTCCTGACTAAAATAAAGATGATGCTGTTTTTTTATCTCTTGTCTCTTGGGTGGTGTTCAACAGTTCAACCATCAAAGGATCCTCAGCATGGACAGTGAAACTGTTCCAGTTAGACACAGGCTGATTTTTTAGTATTTTTTTAGTATTTTTTTTCCTACTGAAGATACACTCGATCAACAGTGCTTACTCCTTCTGGATCAGCAGTTGTAAGCCTTCACTTATAAATTATAAGCTTTGTTATCTAGATACTGAAGAAGGAAACACTCACATAGACATACAATAAATGTATATAAATATACTCTTACTTCACAGTGCACTGTCTGTTGTTTTTAAATTATACATAATTTAAAAGTATAGTTATGATCATTCCATTAGCATTACAAAAGAGTAGCTTTCATCTACCTAGTTATGGTTGTCTGGTGATAATATAGACACAAGTCACAAAAATTACGGCTCCAGCAGTCTGGAATTCTGCAATGTGCTGAGTTACAAACTCATCAATACTGGTCAGTCTTTCAGGAAATAAAATCAGCCTTGAAGTGAGAGGCTTGGGGGCAAAGTAAGGAACTCCTTGGAGCAGCTTTATTTCAATGTTTTGTTGTTGGTTTTTTTTAAGCAAGGCATATTGTGAAAGCTCTCTACAAACAACTTCCTGCCTGTAGGTCATAATGATTTTACTGTAAAATGTTCTCATAGTCTTCACTATGCATTTGCTTTACTTTTCATCACAACATTGCTTGGGAGAACAGTTTTTCCAGGAGAATGTTAGCACTTTCAGTCAGAAATATTTCAGTATTAAAAAAGAAAAAAAAAAGGTAGTATGGGGGGAGCAGTTTCAATCAGAAACCACATATTCTGTTTTTAAGACCAGTGGTAGCAACTGTGGTGTGTATTTGACAGCCCTTTGGGAATGCTTTGAGTGTTTTCTGATTAAACTCCTAAACTGTGTGTGTATTGCTTGAGCACAGCTGGTCGAGTTGAAATGTGGGGTCTGTGCATGTGTAACTAACATGGAAGCTGTTTCAGCATTCTATGACAGATATAAACACTCAGATACTAGAGAGCAAAATATTTAAAACCAGGTTTGTCTGGCCCTTGGCTGTTTCTGTATACAAATAAAAATAAGTTGCATGGCTAAGGGTTAAAAATACTACCTTAATGTCAAAGGAAAGGAAGCACTTAAAAGCCTTTCATGCTTTGTTTGTTCAAGAAATCTTCCAGTAGATGGTATTTTAGGTGAAGTGTGGGGGAAATAGAAGCAAAACTGTCAATTATTATTATAAGTGTTGTACTAATATAAAGTAATAAGCCTGTTTGTAGGCTTTACTTGTAACTTAGAATTACCTTCAGGGAGATAGACTGTCTATGTACCAGAGTGCACTTGATCTCAGAGCCAGATTTTGTATGCATTTTGGATTTTTGACCATTTGTAGCTGCATAAAGATTTTTAACACTTTTTTTTTCCCACTTTTTTAATCCATTTTCAGGAATGTTTTAGCAAGTGCATCTGCTGACAGTACTGTGATTCTGTGGGATATGTCTGTGGGTAAGCCAGCAGCCCGCCTGATGCTACATACAGACAAGGTATAAAATAGTTGCTGTGTTTCTTATAACAGAGGAAAATAACTGCAGTATTTCATTAGCTGCTTAGTAGTGAACCCTTAGAACAACAACTCTGTAATTTTTCTAAGAACTGTGCAGAATTCTTTGAATTTCTGAATTAGTTGCTTTGGTGAACACTATATTTGCTTTTAAAAATGTTATTTGACTAATCCTTTAGAAAGATTGAAAATATTCACAGCCATTTTTAAAGTGTCTGTTGTGTGAAAGCCCTGATGGTAGGAAATGCTAATAGTGCTTAAATGCTACAAATAGGTCTCTGAGCATAGGTCAAACACTCTCTTAAAGAAACATGGGTGTCAGTTAACAGTTTGTTCTGGGTAAGAAGGGTTTAAAATGAATGATACTAAAATACCATAGTGATGTATACTTCAGAAATTCATCTCATAATAATTAAAATGTGAAAGTTAGTTATTAATAGATATAACCTTATTTTGCTATTAACAGAGTCACTGGCCTCCTGACTTCCAGTTTTTTCCATCATCTGCATTTTCCCCCAAACTGGAAGCAACTATTTTTACTTCCTCCAGCTTAACATTTTAATCTCTAGGGCAGAAAGGGGGCGTGTGGTTCTGTTCAGTTAAATTATATTGGAAAATATCTTGTTTCCACTGGATGGGGGTATTTGAAATAAAAATAAATACATCTTTTACATGGTTTTATGAGAAATCTGATGAGTATCACCAATAGGAGGGCTTTTTGGGGAAAATGTGTTGGTTGTGGAGAGGGAGAAGTTATGCTCTATTTGTTGAAAGAAAGTTCCTGTATATGTGTGTTATATCTAAATGCTTATTTTTAAAATCAAAATCTTCTGTTATCTAGGTCCAGACACTGCAATTTCATCCATTTGAAACTCAGACCCTTATTTCTGGATCTTACGATAAGTATGTCAGGGTAATATTGTCAACTGTTACATGTAGGGAGGGGGTATTAGTATTGAATTCAGCCTGTTAAGTTAGCTCATGTTTTTCTTTTCATGCTTATTGTTTACAGCTGTGCCAAATTTGAGTAATGCTATGTTGTTGGTTTTTATTTCCAGTAAGGTAGCCAGGTTTGTATGTGGCCAAAATGTAGTTTTCCTTACCTCTGTCTCAGGACTTGCCAAATCCTTTAACTATCTGGATTGGCATTTTCTTTGCCAGGCAGGTGTAACTGTTCCTTCCCATGAAAACTTGTCCAGGTTTTGCCAAATAAGACCAGGGTGGGGGCAAAAGGGACCTTCAGAATCTCAGTCCACTCCCAACAGCCTCTGCTGATAGGCGTGCCGTAGCCAAAGCCTAACACATCATCTGTGACTGTAGCTTGGAGATGCTGGAGTGGTTTGTGTCTGCACGCTGGAGTAGCTCTGCCAGTGCCAGTGTTTACAAGCCCTGCCAGCCAAAAAACTTCCCCTCTGTTCTCCCACCTCCCCAGGGGTAGCTTTTAAATTTTATTCTAGAACCATGATTTTTTGTGTTTTGCTTTTAAGGCTTTGTCCTTCTCTTAAAGTATTTAGAGACTTGTCAATCTTTATTCAAGCCTTTATGTTCTCTGGCTTGTGTTATGCTCTTGCTGCATCTGCCTAAGTCCAAGTGTCAGACAAAACACTTCTGTTGTTAGGAACCTGCTTCTCTCCAGTTTCTTCCCATTTGGCTTCCTTCTTTAAAAATAAGAAAACAGTCCAAACACTGAGACCAACTTACTGATCCCTTTTTAGCTAGCCCTTTGGTCCCACAGTCACCTGTAAACCAGGGAACTATCTATAAATTAGTAGACTGCCTTTGTGGACTTTTCCTGTAAATCTTCCCAGGACCACAGGCTATTCAATGAACTCTAGCAGGTGCTTTTGTAACCTAAAAGTTGGACATTGAAAGTTGTTGTAAAATGACTGGGAAAAGAACTGAGCAATCTACATCACATTTCCTTGGCTTTAATTATAGAATAGAGTGGGAGTGGGAGTGGGTCACACTGTGGTTGTAAATTGTGGTGAGATGTTGCAAGAGTGACATCACTGCTCCTTTCTTGCATTTGCATCCAGGAGCTTCCTAAGTAGGGACAGATTCTGCCATCACTGTGCTAAGCACAAGCCTGTAAAAAATGCCAAAGAACTCACTAATTCCCATCTGCTATTTCTCCTCTTTAGAGTAGCATTTCCCTAACTGCTTGTAAAGATTAATTTATTTTTTTTTTTATTAAAGCATATTTGCAAATGTTTGCGTATGTATCACAAATTCATTTCCTCATTAGTGTGGCTTTTTTGAACAGTCATTACTTGACTTTACTGAAGTTTGAAGTCTGTTCATAATTAAGTGATACATTTGCATAATTATGGTCTCCTGTATGGTAAGTATCTCGTGTATTGAGCAAATTTGAGCCTTGTTCAGTTAAATAGAATGTTTCTTTGTAGCCAAGATGAAACTTTGAATCATATGTAAAAAGCTTGTTCTTATCTGAGAAATTTTCTTCTGTTACTGAGTTAGAAGACGAAATAGTGAAAGTGTTTCCTTTTTAGCTTTTAATTAGTAGTTTACATGGACCTTCTGTAGATGCCAGTGATAAACTTCATAAAGTATTCTATCATTATTTTATCTTAATTTCCCACCCCTTTTTTCCCATAGATCAGCTGTGCTGTATGATTGCAGAAACCCAGAAGATAACCATCGAACGTGGAGGTTTAGTGGTCAGGTTGAAAGAGTTATCTGGAATAATTTTTCCCCTTGTAATTTCTTAGTGAGTACATGCTCTTGTCTTGCCATTTCATTTACACTGTATTACTATGTTCATAATGTTGCTGAATCAGATAATGGACCTGATGGACAGCTGGGACTGTTGGTGTTGCTTATTTTAAAAATGCAGTGTGTGGGAGGATGGTTTTAGGTAGTTTTTTCAATACGTACATCAAGACCAGCTACTTTTTAGGTGTCTTCATTGTTACAATAGAAAAGCAATTTATGCTGATAGATTTTAATTCCATAGGTGGCTTCTTTGCTGCATTGTTTGTGCTCTGTGGCTGGGTTATATTTCCTATTCATCTGAGAAGTAGCTGATTAGAACTAAGAGCCTGAATATTAATTTAGTGTTTCAAGTCAGTGCTAGAGGCCCCTCTCTGGTATAGAGTTAAAAATGTCTTGGTTTGTCTATATTATTATCAGAATAATAATAAAAAAAACCCCAGAATTATTATCTCAGTGGCTGTCTGTCTAGTTCTCTGTTGCTTTGTGTATGCAGCCAACAAAAGCAGTCACTCATTTCTCTTTAGTTTGTGCTGTACATCTCTCAGTTGAATCACCTTTAGCTTTGTAAAGGACTATGAAGCCACAGGATGGCTCCAGAAAGTTTGAGCTGACTTTTAAGAGACTGAAGGCTCTGTATTTCATTGCCATATAAGAAAGCCAAGCTTAGTGGTGCAACCATCTTCAACATACAATTTGGGAAGTTTGTATAGGATTATGACTTCCATGGAAGTCCCTGCAGTATAGCTTAGGTACATGGAATAGCTCAGGCAGCATCTGGATGGAGTCTGACTTCAGGGATGCAGAACTGTGTACTCTGATATGTCTTGCCAAGAAGCAGTGGAAGTCTGTCTCCAATCACAGGGATTTACTAGGGGACGAGTACTATTTCATAGAAACTTTTTGCCAAATGAGTGACAACCTCTGTTTTTCAAATGTTGTGGTCTCCTTAGGCAAGCACAGAGGATGGCTTTGTGTACTGTCTGGATGCTCGTTCTGATAAACCGCTGTTTACTCTGAAAGCTCATGATGAAGAGGTGTCAGGTAAATTGTGTGTGTGTTGTGTTTGTCCCCAGTGGTGAGGCACAGCTGAGGGGTAGCTGGCATATGAAATGAATCTCTGCTGAGAAGCCATTGTAAGTGAAGTATTTTAACAGCAGTGAGCTTTTCTCAGTGAATACCATGTATAAACATGTCAAAACAGATCTGTTCTCTTGGGACACACTCCATGTGTTTTTTGAGTGAGGAAGAACAAACACTATGCAGTCTCATCCAGGATAATGAACTACAATGTTTATTTCCTCTAGCCATAATTATTTTATACTGACATTTACTCTGGAGATGATTTAGGTATGGCATATGGTAAGGTTTTCACACTGCCTCCTTTAGGCTGGTTGAATTATTTGATCAGTGTAGAAGCTTCTAAATAGTAACTTGAAGCACAGATTGGTGTCTAAAATGAGATCATATGAATACACAATGGTATATGAATATGCCTTCCCTACAAGAAGGCTGGAGAGAGACTTTTCATAAGAGTCCAGCCCAAAGATTTCCAGCATTAGAACAAGGGGAAATGAAGGAGAATAGGTTTAGATCGGATATCAGGAAGAAGTTCTTTAGTACAAGGGTGGTGAGACTGTGGAACAGGTTGCCCAGAGGAGTTGTGGCTGTCCCCTCCCTGGAAGTGTTCAAGGCCAGGTTGGATGAGGCCTTGAGCAACCTTGTCTAGATGAGAGGCATCCCTGCTCTTGGCAGGGGGGTTGGAGTAGATGGCCCTTCCAACCTAAGCCACTTCGGGATTCATATTCTGTGCAAAAGAGATGTTCTTTGGCAAACTAATGACAAGAACTACCTGGGGAAACCAGATTATGTGAAGCAAGAAGCAGAACTTGCTATTGCATCTTCGCAATGCTACTGTTGTAGGATTGAGAATTAAAATAGGCCTGCATGAAGTCAGTTTGCTCTCAACTACAGGGCACAGTGGCAGCATGAAACTTCTGTAACTTTTTACTTCTTTGCTCTGGCACAGAGTTTAGTGCAAGGAGGGTATTAGCTTTGTTCTCCTGACTCACTTCAGAATGTATCCTCATCTCTGTGAAACGCTGGATACCTGGGGCTCTCACATTACTGCATTCTTAAATCTTCCAGGGCTACAACTAAGCAGTCAGATCAAAGGGTGCCTTGTGACATCATCTGCTGACAAATTTGTGAAAATTTGGGATATCCTGGGTGACAGACCAAGCTTAATCCATTCCAGGAATATGAAAATGGTAAATAGTAATTTCTTGATTCCAAGAAGGTGCCTATATAAACTGTGTCTGCATTATCTTTTCTGTCCAACTTGAATCCTGGTTTACATACTCTAATATCATTTAGGGGAAAAAAAAAATTGCATTTATGTATTCTGGATAAATCATGCTAATTACCGTGCAGTATTCAATCCAATGTGTAATTGGCTGCTTCAAAGCCTCAATCCTAAATACCACATGCAATGTTCTGAGTGGAACTGTTGGTACTCTGAGGTGCATCAGTGAGGCCAAGATGTGCTTTACTGTTTGTAATTTACAGATCTTGACTTCAATTTTGTGCCTCTGCAGAATAAGTTTCAGGAAGCTTAAAGAGCTTACACTTGTTAAAACTTGCTTGGTGGAAGTATTTTCAGATGCCAAATTCATTTTTGGATGATAAATTTTAGAAAAATCCTCCTCTTTCTGCCTCCCTCCAGGGTGTTCTCTTCTGCGCTGCTTGCTGCCCTGACTTCCCATTTGTTTTTGCCTTTGGAGGAGAGCAAGAGGGGCTTCGTGTCTGGGATATAAGCAAGGTTTCTGCAGGTAAGTCTCATTTCTTTGACTCTTGTGGTTCTCTCCCCATGCCTCTGGAGTGTACTTGTATATTCAGTAATGTCTTGTGGCTGAGAAAAACTGTAGGTTAATATTATTAAATACCCCAAGACTGCAAATGTGTTCATATTTTCTGCTTCAAAAAATGGGGAGTTTTGGAGTTGCTTTTGTCACGTGACTTATGTTCCTGTAGCTGAAGTATATATAATACTTGATTTCTTATAGTACCTATAGTACCTATAGTACCTATGTTTTACTTTTTTCTTAACGTTCCTGGTGTAATATCACATTGAGTGCCTGTAGGAATAGAAGAGAGGACTGATGTTGATCAGTTGTCATATCTACATTAACCTAAATGGCATGAATTTTTGGAGAAGGCTTTTAAGAGTTTGGTGGAAACCAGAAAGGCTAAAACTAGAACACATTATTTAAACTTAATTATTTTGCTCTACAGGACTCATCCGCTTCACAGTACTTAGGTACAGGAATTATGCACAGACTCTAGTGTAGTCTATGGGAGAAATAACAGGACTTGTAATTTAAATATCATATGCAGGAGATTGTCCTGATAGGTAAAGCTTTGACTCCCTACTTGGGGCAAGGGGGGAAAAACTTTGAAACTGCACCAGGTTAGGATTTCCATTCTGTGGTGTTCATCGTGCTGTACCGTGCTTGTCCTGGCACAATAAAGACATGAGCAATCTCTGATCTTGGTTGCAGTGAATGAAGTGTTTGGAAACAGAGAGAGACTCGTTCTGGCCAGTGCCAGCTCTGTGCCTTCCAGCTCCACAGCCGGCAGCAGCAGCAACAGTTCAGAGACACCAATGGAATCATGATGGACCAAACGTCACTTTATCCAACTAATTAATGGGACTGTAATGTACATCTTACAAGGCCTCCTGTTTGGTGAGAGTTCATAGGAAGTACCTGAGTGTCCTCCAGTCTGCAAGCTGCTTCATCTCAATCAAAGAAACAGGGTGATATGGTTACACTCTAACTCAGTAGTTCTAAGTTCCTGCCTGTTTCCAGCTTTGAAAGATTAAATCACTTGCTTTTGCCTGCCACGATTATCCCTGAAACAGGGGCTACTGTGTGTAAAGTTGATTATCTTAAATCAAATAGGCACTAAAAAAAAAAAATGTTCTGTTGCTACCTGAAGTTTGAATACTGCAAAGAAGGTAAAATCTTCCTAGGGCATCAGAAAACATACTTCAGACAGCAGCTGTGTAGTAAATAAACAAATGCTGAATGAAATGACAAATGTAAATAGGTATTTATCCTTAATTTGAGACTGGATTTTCAGATTTCTAATACAGATTTTAGAAGTTCTTCTATGTAACTTTTTTTAAAGAGTATTTCTTGGGCAGTAAGTTTGAGTCCCCAAACAGAATCTCGAAATGTATTTGTAACACTTCAGATAATCAATATCAAACTAGAAATATCCCATCTCTATCCCATCAGGATTCCTCTTCCCTGGTTCTATAGTACCTGAAGCTTATTGATGTTACATGTGCATTGGGTTTTTCTTCAAAGAGAATTTGAACTGAAGTGAGGAAGGTGAGAGCCTGTCAGGACGAGGTAGGGAGGGTAGGTATGTCATCTGGTCACTGCCACTAGTAAAAGCTGCCCATGTTACTTAACTCCTCCCAGGCATTTCTTCCTGAAGGCACAGAAGTCTGAGTATCAGCCTAACCACTGGCTTAAATGCTTTGATAATAGCATCAGGAAACCAGTCAAGGAATGTGACTCTGAACAACTTCTTCACATTTAAAGTTAACACCCCACGTGCCTTTCCCCAAGCCAGAAGGCAAATGATACTCAATGATACTCATGTTCTCCTGAAGTGCTTCCCTTGGCACATACTGGAAGGTGTCTGTCTATTGAAGTGCTGCTGCTGCTAAATTGCCCTTGGTATCAAATGCATCTGGTATCAAAGCATCTGAAGTGTTAGTGCAAATAGCTGACAAGATCTTAACCACTGCTTCCAATCCTTAGCTGAATGTGACCCATCCTGATGAGGTGAAGCAGATCACCTGTAGGAGTACAAACTGCAGAGAGGGAGAAGGCAGGGCTGTAGGGTTTCCCCCTGTCCATTGAAGTTAAGTAGCTGTTTCTAGTCTGGTGACAGATGTATAGCATGGCTCTGCAGGAACCAAGAATATTTTGGATGTACTGGTATTCCTGCCTCAATCCTTTGTCTGCCAAGCATTAGAGCAATGTTTGGACAACAAATGAGCAACTGTTTGTGTTAAGAAGGTGAAGGCATCAGAACCACCTCTCTTAACTTGCTCTCCATTAAAAATCTGCAAGGTTTTCAAAGCTTTCATTTGAAATAAAAGTTTTTTGTTAAACACTTTGAGGGTAGTCATTTTGTTACCTCTGGTATTATTTCCCACTGCAGATCTAGAAGTGGCTTTTTAAGACAAAATTGTGTTACTGCAAACAACACATCTTCCCATTGACTAAGTAAAATCCTTCAGCCTATCTTTCTGGAGCTTTTTATTCACATACTTAGATCTCAGAGGACAAACACTGTGCATTTTCAGGTTTGAAGGTCCCAGGGAGCTCTCTAGGACATACAGTGGACTATGTACAGCAGACAGTACAAGGAGAGGTACAGCTGACCTTAGGCCACTTATGGCAAGAACTGAAGCCTCTTTTTCACAAGGGAACCTCCAACGACCTTCTCAGAGAACAGGGCTTGATTTACTGTTCTTTTTCAGCACCACCAGGAGGGTCATACAGCAAATCTACAAGGTTTAAAGACTGGTTCTTCGCTGCAACTGGTTGTGGAGATGCTCCAACACATACATTGTCCCAGGAAAGCTTGGGAGAAGCAGATGATGAAAGCAGTGTTATTTCTCTCAGCATCACTACCAGAAATAGGAATCTTTTTGTTTCATAATGTGTAAATATTGTAAAAAAGAACATTAGAAAAGAGCCACATTTTTAATTTTTTCAAAAGAAAACAAGCGAATGAAATACATCATCTTCATTCCATAAATAATGTTAGCAGCAAACCCTTCCCTCGTTCTAGGTGGTAAAAAGTTTACAGCACAAGAATACTGTAAACACTGCCTGATCATCTGTAAGCCTTTTCCTTACTGAATCTATAGTCTTTACCTCTTCACCTGCTTACATGTACTAGTGAACTAGAGAGAGAAGAGGCAGTAAGTGTTCTCCAAAAGCCAGTGTTTGATTTTCTGTAGTGGGTAAGTGCTTTGTCTGCAAATGCTGATTTCACTGGCTTTTTTGTTACATAAAACCAAAGCTTTTTCTTTTTTTTTTTAACTCTCCAAAGAAGGAAACCTGAGCATTGGCAAGTCTTTGCTTTGTGTCAAACCACATCCTTCAGTTAAAAAGCAAAATACGTAACTGCCACCACCATCTTTTGTTTGTTTTTCTTATTGTCACAGGTTTGGCAGTTCAGGATAGTTGGCTTACAGGTCCCTGCAGTCACTCTTCTGGTTTGTGGCTCTTTAGACAAAGGGCTATGCAAGATGTGTCATGTATCAGCACTGGATGGATTAATCTGAGTGATTTGGAAAAGAAGTATGAACGCTGTGAAAAAAATCTTCATGCCTTGCATTTCCTTCTTCACAACTCTTCACATGTACGTGCCTGACCCGTTCTCATTCAATGAGATTTGGCTACAGAGTTTACTAAGCAGTGGTAGTGTGAAGTCTGAAACAGAAGGAAAAACCTCATTTGACATGTGCTGTTACTTGGAGAAGGAAGGAAGCAGGGTTTTTTTCCTTCCTTAATTATAGCATCCAAGAAAATTTCCTTCTCTTTTTTTCTTCATTTGTGTCCAGAGAGGGCATCACCTGCTGAATAGACTCCGTTGTTAATCCTACATCCTTCAGTCCTCATAGAGTCTATTAATTCCTCCTCTGACTCATCGTCCTCTTCCTCTGGGGCTAACAGGCTGGATGTGGGGCCTTTACATATTTTCAAGTGGCGAGTGAGGTGATATTTGGTTAGATAAGCCTTGGAGCATTTTTCACAGACATAGTCCCTCTTTCCTTCATGTGAATTGAGATGCTTCTTCAGGTGATTTGTCCTCAGAAACAGCTTGTCACACTTGGGGCACTTGATCTGCCTTTCTCTGCAAGACATGAAAAAGTTACAGTTTGCTCCAGCAGCAAGGCAGCTGATATGGCATTAACTAGTGGTGTGGTGGAGCCAGGAAGTGTGAAAGGGTCAGTTTTACTCCTGTCTTACTCTCAGTATACTTGAAGAAGAAGCAGAACAGAAATAGCAGCACTAAAGTGTAAATTCTGCTGCCTTCTCTCATGTTCACAAAGCCCCTCTTCTCTGCCCCCACCCTCCAATACAGCTGGCAAAACCAGCAGGTTTTATGGATTAACTGCTAGTTTGCAACCATTTTCCTTTCCTGCTGGTAAATTATTGAAGAATTCTACAGGGGTTTTGTTTATTTTTTTGAGTAAGACCAAACTGTGGCTAAGCTCCATGTTTTGGCAAGGGCAGAGATGTTGCCATGGTGGAAAGACCAGGCTCCTTCCTCCCACCCTGTATGAACTGGGGTGGGGAGTTATGGGACAAAAAGAAAACAAAGCTGCTGAGTGTTAATATCCCTGTCTGTAACACCTAAGCAGAGGCTTCCCAGACTGCAAGTCACATTCTGTAGATGACTGTGCAGAACACCTCCCAGCAGCAGTGCTCCTGGCACTGGCTGCAAGAACAAGCAGCAGAGCAAGTCTGCCTCTTGCTCATGCAAGCTGCACTGTGCTGTCTCCTAGGTAGTGACAAAAGCAGCAATTGATGCAGAGCAGAAGAATCAGATGCTGAAAGCAAAATAAAAAGAGGGACTGGCTCCAGACAAGTGACCTTTAAGGGAGTACCTTGGGCTGGGAATAATTAAACAGGATGGAGAGACTGCTGCAGCAAAAGGAAAGATCTGGCCCAGCAGAATACTGAGGGGTTGGGAGAGACCTGGGGTGGGATCAGCCCTGACTTTTGGCACCTCCCTTGCAGGAGGAACCAAAGACCAAGTGCGTAAGAGAGGCCTGGGAGGAGGTAGGATCTGGGGCTGGCTGCAAAGAGGTGCAAACACAGGAGACTTCACTGAGAAGCTGCTTGGTGAGAATAGCATTGAAGAGTTCATGAGTTTTTGTGGTCATGTTGGGCTGTGGGAACATTTCTCAGCAGAGAACTAACTAAATCAGCTAAACTCTTTGGAGTGAGGAACACTGGGGAATGCCATTTCACAAGACAAGGTGCACACCTGGAATTTACCGTGCCATTAAAATACTGCAAACACCAGAAGAGCACAACTTCAGCCAGGAACCAAGAATTTTCCCAGATAGACTTCAGTGTCATTTTAGAGGATGAACCTGCGTTCCCTAGGCCAAACTATTTGCAACCTGGAGATTCTCTCTGGGGCTGTTCAGCTTCATTATTTATGGCACTGGCCACCCAGATCCCAGCACACCCTGTGAGATGACTTACTGTGTGTGAGTAAGTACGTGCTGCTTGAGGTCCTGCCTCCGCATGAACAGCTTTTCACAGTAATCGCACTTCAGGTTCTTCTCCCCCGTGTGGATGACCATGTGGGATTCCAGGTGAGCCTTCTGGGTGAATGATTTGTCACACAGGGTACAGCGATAATTCTTCTGGCCTAGGAGTGCACATGTACACCCACAAATTGACAGTCAGTGTCCCAAGAAGTACAGTAAGCAAACAAGCCTGACCACTTCTGAAAAAGTAAGATATACTCTGAGGGCGGATTCTCTGTGAACAGGACTTGTTCCCTTCTGCAGCTCCTTCAGACTCAGTGTCAAACCCTGCCTAGTTACAACCTAGATGTAGCTATGCAAAGAAACAGGCACATGAAATTATTTCATCATTCCCAAAGTTTTCCATCCCTTGCCCCACGCCCCCAAGCTAAAAACTCCACACTAATGCTTGAAACCAGTGAGCCCTTCATGTGATGCACAGTTCTGCATATTGTCCTTCTAAACACTGATTCCACCCTTCCTGTAAGACAGAATGTCTGCTTCTTGTCTACACCAACCAGTAGTCTTGTAAATCTTCCAGCAAAGAGACTGCCCAGGGAAGTGGTGAAGTCACCATCCCTGGAGGTGTTCCAAAAATGTGTAGACATGGCACTTCAGGCCATGGTTGAGCTGGCATAGCGGTGTTGGGTTGATGGCTGATCTTAGAGGTCTTTTCCAACCTTAATGATTCCGTGATTCCATAATTAAGGCAAACATTTAACAAGATCAGGCTTATCCGAGATAATTCTTCAGTAAAAATAATTATAGCCTCCCTTTTAATAGCAACCACCAGTGGCCATATAGTTACTGCACATGAATGAGTACATGCCCATCTCCACTAATTTAGCACAGGAACTCTACCTGATGCCTTACCAGAGCCCAACCACACTCGATACACTACATTGCCTTTATCTAGCAAAAACAGGGTCTTTTATCCAAAAAACACAGGTACAAAGCTCACTGGCTCTTTGGTAAATTGTTTTATCCCATTTCCCACTTATCTGCAACTCTTCTATTATTAGTTCACAGCTGTTGCAAACCACTGAATTTGCACCAAGTTGGAAAACCACTTGAATCTCCATCCCATTGAGTATTCTATGCTGGCAAGCATAGCAAATGTGTCCTACATTTGTACTTGGTCATTTTACTGAAATTCTTCAATACTGAGCCTGCAGCTTCCTGTGCATGACTCAAGTGCACTGAACTCCCAATTTTATTGCCCTTCCAGCACTGTGATTTGTATTCCTTGATTCCCAACAGCTATTTCAACCTTACTGAAAGAAGAAAAATAAAGGCAAAAATACATTGTCTGTTGCTGGAATGTACTTGACTTTCACCCTCTTCTCCTGTCTTCACTCTGTGTTAAATCTATGCCTCTTCTTACACAACTGCAAAATCTTTCACTATTTTCCTCTGTTCGCTCTCATTCACTGATATTCTGGCAATTATCTCTACAGGTTCTGTGTCTTACAGGGACCAACTTTTTAGCAGAGTGTGTTGTGAGAGGACATTGTGTAATGGTTTTAAACTAAAAGAAGGTAAACTTAGATGGGAGACATAGGGAAGGCATTTTTTTTTTACAACAAGGGCTGAGAAACCCTGGAACATGCTGTCCAGAGAGGTGGTAGGAGCCCCATCCCTGGAAACGTTCAAAGTCAGGCTGGACATGGCCCTGAGCAGCCTGATCTAGTTGAAGACACCCTTCTTAGGGGTGTTGGGACTAGATGACCTTTAAAGATCACTTCCAACCCAAACCATTCTGTTTCTACAATTCTATATCCAAATTACCATGAAAGTCAACAGCATGTTCAGACTTAAATTTGCTAATCCTTATCTACGTAAGTCTAACACCACAGTCACCAATCTTATCACTAGTCTTGTGCCATTTGCTCAAGATGAAAAATAGAGTAGGAAAGGGGGGCAAGATCTCAGCCCCATATTTAAGTGTCCAGCTGTCCACACTGCAAGCACTCAGATCTCATAAGGAGAAGGGAACCCGTGTTTTATTACAGCTCCCAGCATTGGATCTGCTGTGTGGGAACAAAGGGTCTCTGTCTCCCAGACAAAGGCTGACACTTCTTCCCAACCATAATAAACTTCAGCTCATCAAAGGCTTAGTCATGGCACAACCAGCCAGAACACAGGTCTACATATGGTTCTGTAATCATCCACATCACTGAACCCAGCACAGTCCTATCCTATGGCCATCAGTTCCCTCAGGCAGTGCCCAGGATTTAGTTGGGATCAATACAGAGTAGAGAATATTCCTATGGATAATCAGGATGCTGCCATTCTTAGAAAGGCAGGTCAAGGGAGGTGATTCTTCCACTCAACTCTGATCTTGTGAGATCCCATGTGGACTCGTGCATCCAGTACTGGGGCCCGCAGTACAAAACATGGACTTGTTAAGAGTGAGTCAAAGGGGGGCCATGAAAATGAGCTGAGGGCTGAAGCTCATCTCTGAAGAATGGCTGAGAGAGTTGGGGTTGTTCAGCCTGGAGAAGAGAAGGCTCCAGGGAGACTGTTGTGGCCTTTTAATACTTAAAGGGGGGTTGTAAGGAAGACAGACTTTTTACCAAGGACTGTAGTGACAGGACAAGGGGCAATGGTTTTACACTGAAAGAGAACAGATTTAGATTGGACATAAAGAATAAATTTTTTTACAACGAGGGTGGTGAGACACTGGAACACATTGACCAGAGAAGCTATGGAATCGTTCAAGGTCAGGTTGGATGGGGCTTTGAGGGACCTGATCTAGTGAAAGATGTCCCTGCCCCCAGCAGAGGGGTTGGACTAGGTGATTTTGAAAGGCTCCTTCCAACCTAAACCCTTCTATGATTCTAAGAGCTTAGATTTATGGACACAAGCTATGCCCTGCCAGCTGGCCAAGGGATCAGAGAAGGCAGCACAGGCATCTCTTACAAAGTCCTCAACTCTTACCTGTGTGTATCTTGAGGTGTGTCCTTAAGTTGCTAGGGTCACTGAAAGCTTTGCTGCAGAAATCGCACTTGTGCGGCTTCATGCCCATGTGCCCCATGAAGTGGACGTGGAGCTTGGAAGGGGAGATGAAAGCCTGAGGGCACATGGAACATTTCCACTTCCTTTCCTTGCCGTGGCCTGGCCCGTGGCTGCTGCTGTGCCCCTGGCTGGGGAGGTGGTTGTGAATATGGCTGCTCAGATGGGCCTTGAAGTCAGCATAAGAAGGGCATTCCTTCCCACAGTGGCAGATGTGCACGTCCGGATGTTCGGGGACACCTTTGGGCATAAAAGTGTCACTTTTAATGAGGCACAGCAAGGCCTAAGAGTCTGAACCATGGTAACACTTTGTCTGTGGCAGCAAAGCCAGCTGTAGAGATTTTCACCCCAGCTCCTTTCAGCTCCAGTGCTTTTCAACTCTATCAGGTTGGTCATTTCAAATGTTTTGGTGAGGGCTCAAACTTTGGAATGGTTTTGAGCCCAGATCCACCATAATGTAAACCATCAAAGGTGAAGGAGGGCAGGAATATCTTTAGCTAGCCCAACTCCCTTGGCACCAGATGAATGAGCAACAGAAACCCAACCCTTTTTCTTTGAAGCTGCCATCTTTTACTCCTGATCAGTGGAGTTAGATAGTGAAATGTTTGTTTAAAACGATGGTACTTCTGCAGTCATGAAATACAACTGTGATGTGCACTACTAGGAGCACAGAAGGAACATAATGCACTCCCAAGTCACTGTGCCCAGAGATGGCACCAGAAGAGAATTCAAACTTAAGCATTCCCTCCAAACCCAGGGAAGATGAGCATTTACTTACCAAGCTGTCGTGCATAATCCCGACTGTAATAAAAGAGAAGCTCGTGTTCAGGTGGGATGTCCTGAGAGGTGCAAAAGTAAATTTTTCCATCGTGAGGATAAGCTACCAGGTTCTGCTCTTCTCGGGTCCTATAGCAATAATGACTTATGAAAAAAAAGCCCTCCAGAAATAATGTATTTTTTTGAGAGAGAAAAAAACCCAGCAAATTCCTGTCAATAGGTAATGAGAGAACCTTGATGCTTGTCAGCACATCATAAAAAATTTCCATGCTTGTCACTTCTGTCCCTTATTAAAGGAAAGGAGATCTGGACCTTGAGAACAAAGCTGCTGCACCAAACGATACATTTTTCACACTACTGTGATATCTAGCTGAGAAAATTAATAGATATTGGAGTGGGCTGAGAGAAGAGAGCTTATGATCCCTTAAGGAACCACAAATATATACATATTTCTCATATTTACCGCCTTAAGAAATAGAGAACACATGAGGGAGAAATAAACAGCAGTAAAATTATCTTAACAAATAACTCTTGAAAAGCATTTCCAAGATGTGATAATTCATCCTCTGAAGGCATAGCTTCCATATATTTGTTCCCAGTATCTGACATGAAAAAAAGCTCTGCCCTGCTGCAGTAAGAACTCAAGCATTAACTTCTTGACTCCTGCATATTGGGAGCAATGAAACGAATTGCAGGGGAAACCTACTTTGTGTCACAGAGCAATAACAGAGGTTCAGCCTTCTCAGTGGACCAGGTATGAAGAAAATACTGAAGCTAGTCTGGACAGTTTTCATGACAGGCTCCAGAAAGACTGAAAAGGACAGCTCTTGAGAGCTTTAAGAGCTTGGAACTAGGCCAAAAGAAACCAGAGACACTTTGATAATGAAGTATTAAAATGAAAAAGACAGTCAACATCATCTCCACAGATGTATCTGAAAGGAATGGGACACAGAGAAGGCAATAACAAGCTAATACACAGCAGGCTCATATAAGAAGAACCTCATTGAAAGCTTTACAAGATGGGAAACGAAGTATGCAGGCAGGTTTAGGGCTGTTTTACTACTGCATGCACACTGGTTCCCCTGTAACATTCTCTACTGAGTGCTGTTTTGTTCTCCCCGCCATTCAAACCAAGAAGTCAAAACAACAACTTCTGAAGGTCCCTTGGTCCCAAGCTCATTTCCTATCTGGGCAGTCAGCACAGCAGTGCTCCAGCACAGTCTCCTGTGAGCCTGCAGATCAGACTCTTAAGCTGCTTAGCACAGTACATGAGGTTCTCACCTGGCTTTGCGTACAAACATCATCCAGTTGCACTCATTTTCATCAGTTGTAATGATGCAGAACTCCAGGACACCATTGTGATAGATCTACCAGGAAAAACAAATGCCATTGTAGGAAAAAACACAGCAATAAATGCAGAAAAAGCAAGCTTCTTTCTTTAAGTGGACCTGTTTACCTAGAACAAGCCAGGAGGTCTCCACTGCCAAGACCACATCCTTACTCCTTGCTTTGCCCTTCACAGAGAAGTCTTGACCTCTCTGCAACCCAGGAGGCTTGGAAAGCCCTTTATAAGCATCTTTGCCACAAAACATCTTTAGCTCCCAGCAAAAATGCACTTGGCTGCTTTTCTTACAAGTTTTGTGAATAATAATATCTGGGCAAACAACAGTAAATGTTCTACATATATAGATCAATTTTACCTTCTCAGCACAAAATGGTGTGAAAAAGAAGGCTTTAAAGCAGCATTCCTACAACAAACTATCACCTGGGGAACTTTCAATAAGCAATGGTACAAAACAAACAACTGCTGCCTGGTAATTCACATACAATCTCTGCTGCAACTCCACACAAATACTGGAAACCACATACAGCCTTTAAAAGAAAAGGCATTAAAGAAGTCTGTTGTACTTCAGGATTGATTACCAGCATATCACATGGTATACAGCTCTCCCGTGCTGCTCTGAAGTATTAAACAATCAAACTGCATAAATTTTGATTTTTGGCAAGGATGATAATGCTAAAGCTGCTGCATCATGCGGTGGCTTTCACCAGATCAGGGCATGGCTGCAGACCCTATGCAAGTCATAATACCCACTGACCTTCCAGATGTGACTGGCTGCTTTGTCTGTCCAGTCAGCCACCTCCAGAGAATGGCTCTGCAGCCCAATCAAAGGTCCAAAACAAGTCCTTACAGGAATGGTTTCTCGTGTCCACACACCTATCAGCAGAAAACCAAAATCTGCAGAAATCAATAATTTAAACAACTCATTATGCATAACAAAGAGGTGGGAGGTTTGTGAGATAATGCTTCAGGGGTAATATCTAGGCATAAGATCATCAAAGCTTCTACTTCACATGTAAAACACACCTAAGGCAGAGACAAGAACCACCACCACCACATGACACTATTGGGAGCCGCTTTGTTGTAATTACAAATATTTATTTTGTTTGCCAAAAGCAAGTAATTTACTTTCCAGTAAGCTATAAAACTAAGATCCTAGCCACTTGAACCAATTCAAGTTTTCATGGCACTTTCTGCAGAAGCAGAAAATACTAGTTTCAGGAACTACATTTCGCCTACCTAATCCCCAGGAATTTCCAGAATTGTTGCTGGGCATTGTTAAGCAGCTTCTGCATTTCTCCCCAGAGGCAGCTGCATTTCTGTCATGGGCAGAGGGATTCCTGCGTGTATATTATTTATTATTAAACATTTATATATGGAGGTTTACATGAATACACTGAATAGCTTTTAGGAATAAACTGGAAACTAGTGCAGCTGGAAAAGAACAGATGTAATCTACTCTCAACAAGAAGCATCACTAAGCAAGCCAATAATCACATTCTTCTCTAGCCTTCAGATCCTTAGGGTATTGCACTGCACTCTTCGATTTCCAGGTGACAGTGGCATGAAATACCACATCCAGTGGTCCACATCCAGTGACAAGGTCGCATGCCAAATGTAAATAGGGGCAGGGGGGAAGAAGCACTTGTGATCAGTACTCCAAGGAGAGCATCCAGAAGACCCATAGGTAACAAACCAAGCTAATGAACAAGCAGATGGAAATATCCATTATTTCTAATTGTTACCTTTCCCCAAACTCCAAATTCCTGTAATGTTTTCTTATCGAAGCAGTGCCTGGGCTGTTTAGCACATGATAAAAATAAACACCATACCTTGCTTGTGCTTGACCTTATGAAGTATTTCAGTAACTCTCTGTGGCAGCACCCCTAGAGTCCAGCTGAAGTCTAAGCAATAACCAGAGGACAAGAAGCTCTTGCATAATGTAAGTCAGGGTGATTACGGAAGAGGACACCACCTCTCTATTGCAGTGTTTCTTTCCCACATTGAAATCCCTGTGGTTTTGGATTTCAGGCAGTGAGTGTATTTTAAACTGCTGCATAGAAATACATAGTAATCTGATTCTTACCTGCTTCAGCTCCCATGATAGACTGCCGGAGGACAAGCTGCTTAGGGAGAGAAATCCTGGCTCGGCTCTCAATGGGGGTGTCGGGGATAAAGGTGACGGGGCCATGATCCGGGCAGTCCGATGGATACGCCTTGTCACACAGTGTGCACCCTGCAGAGAGGGGAAGGCACAACAGGGATTCAAAAATATGCAACAGGCCCCACAGTGCAGTCAGCCCCCTGCCAGTATGATTCAGGTCAGGTCCTGCCAAAGGCTGCTTCTATCTGGTTTAGCTACCTTCTCTTTGGGAAAATATGAACCATGTTATTACAGTCAGATGGGCACCAGTGTATCCAATTCAGACCAAACACCGGGATTTCCACCTGCCTTCCTGATGGGAAATTAACCTCCTAGACTCCAGTCTGTCCCTAAAGGGGCAACCTAGCAATGGGACAGAGCTCACTCTTCATCAAAACTAATGCAAAAGGGATGGTAGTCACCCCAGAGCTGCCAGTAATACTGACGATGAGCCATTTTCTCTTTGATCATAAATGAAATGACCTTTATTGGCAGAAAAATCCAAGCCATACAACCCAGAGGTTCTAAAACAACTCCTACGCATTGCTGTCACCTCTCTGGACACAAATTCATGTTTTATTCATGAGAAGTTTAAAAACAACAATAAAAAGTTAAAATTTAAACATTTCCAAGTCAAAGATCTGTTTTGCAAATCAAGCGAAAGCATTAGCCATGCAAAAGCCATTATAACACCCTACCAATGAGGAGCATCCTCTGGGGAAACAGCTTAGGACAATTTTAAATATAGTGACAATAAACTGACACACCAAATTTCATTTATATGAGTAAGAGTGGGGATTCCACCACAAGCATGTTGGCTGTTGCAGTATTTTGACCATTAAATTATTTGTTCAACATGCAACAAGGGTTTGTTAAATATGTGCATCAACTCTTCCCCTACGTGTTGTAAACTCATCACAGTTTTACACCCACCTGATTTTAAGTTATATTTTATCCCACAGAATAAAAGTTGAATTCAAATGTCTCACAAGACACTTTGCACTACACTGAACCTCTCCCATTGCTAACCAAGGTACTCATTCTCTCCATTTCTTAAAGAAGTTCCACAGGCTCCAGCTATTGTAGAGCCAGACCGGGTGCAGAAGCAGCTCACACAATTAATAAAATCAAATACAAAAGCTGCCCTCAAGCTTCAGTGGCAGGAAGCCAAACATGCTGTGTGTGGAAGTTCAAATCTCTCCAACACAGGTCTCAAACACCACCCCTTTATCAATTATAGGATTGAGAAGAGTGGGATGTCCAGTACTCCTCTCTTCACACGAGATGAACTAACCTCTCGGCTTAAGTCCTTTGAAAACAATAAATACTAAAAACTGCCCTCTCTCTCTCTGCTCTTTTTTCCAGCAGGTCCTGTTGAGGAACAACATTTTCAGGATGATTGTTCATGGTTCAATAAAAATTTTGCAAAATCACATAGCATCATACTCAACAACTATACTAGCTTGGTAAAATGTATGGCTGCTGGTGGTGTTTGTTGACATTTTTTTAATGGAGCAAGGATACTCATTTGTGACGTGACTGAAAAACAAGGCTCATTGCAAATGACAGTATCATAATACTCATAAAAGGCAAAGAACGTGCCCAGCAATAGGACAAGGAATATTGGGTTTAAGCTAGAGCATAGTAAGTTCCACCTCAACATGAGGAGAAACGTCTTTACTGCAAGGGTGATGGAGCACTGGAAGAGGCTGCCCAGAGAGGTTGTGGAGTCTCCTTCACTGGAGACTTTCAAAACTCACCTGGATGCATTCCTGTGTGTCCTGCCCCTAGGTGGTCCTGCTTGGCAGGGGGGTTGGAGTAGATGACCTCTAGAGGTCCCTTCCAACCCCTAACATTCTATGAGTCTACAACTTTATGAATGCAGCTTCCAAATTTAAAGCAACATGTGTAGTGAAATGAGGAAACCAGGTGCCACTAATTGCCAAGGAGTGGGCATGAGCTTGTGTTAAGCCCACCTGTGCCTGATTAAGGCGGGCCCCAAAGGCCTTTTATTGGCCCCCTAATCCTGCTCATGCGCAGTTGGGGCCCACCTTAATCAGGCACAGGTGGGCTTAACAAGCTCATGCCCACTACCTGGCAATTAGTGGCACCTGGTTGCCTCATTTCACTACAAACATGGGAGATGGAGAGAATGACACCAGAACAGCCAACCAGACAACAGCTACATGACCAACCCTCCCCCAAAAAAGCAGGGAATGCCCACTCACATATGGTAAACAAGGTTGCCATGTTCTCCTTGTTCGAATTGGAGTCTTCCATTTGCAGAGAGGATGGCACAAAGGCAAGATTGTCTGCAGACACATCCACGTGACTCGGCCCCATGGCTACTTCCTGATTCATGGAAGACACCGCCACCGGCTCGAGGCTGAGGCCCACTTCGTGCAAGGCTACGGAGTCCAGGGAAGCAAGGTTGTGTGAGGTAGAGAGAGCCACGCTCACAGAGTTGGTGCTCATGGCCACAGTATGAATGGAGTCATTTAGTGTGCTGTCGGAGATCCCCGTCACCCGCCCGGCCATGTGGTCAGGCTCCATGACAACAGGGAGTTCCAAAGTGCTACCGTGAATGGGAATGACGCCGCCATGTCCCACGGCGTCTGACGTCAGGTTACCCCCCACCGCGTCCACGGATAAAGGTTCGTGGCTCCGGGAGCCGTTCGGGAGCTGGGAGTGATCCCCGGCTACATCATCCATTGTAAGCTCTTCCGCCATACCGTCTGTGGAGATGGGGCTAGTCACCCTCGAAACACTCTCCATAGTGATTGTAGAATCCAGTGCAACCTCGTGGCTGTCACTAGGATGCAGATTTTGAGGGCCATGCGTGTTCACTGTGCGGGAGTCCATGGAGACAATCCCTGCTTCCAGCCCTACAGTTCCACTGGGCTGGTAGGGATCTAGGGCCGAGGGGTTGCTGGAGACTGACAGTGCCGGATTGCTATCGACATTTATAGCATTGGGATGGATGTACTGAGGTGGAGGTCTGTCAGCCAAGTAAGATAAGATACCTAATAAAAGGAGAAGGAGAAAGAGAAGAGAATGAGATGACATCAGTTTTCAAATCTTGAACAGAAATTCCCCACCACCGCAGCACAGAACACTAAGATCTAGATCCCTGGAGACATGTTCAATTATGTCCAATTAAAACCCCCTAATTCTTAACACAGCTCACAAACATGCCAACTCAACAGTCGGGTCAAAGTATCATTTGACAACAAACACAGAACAAGTCTCTAGTTATTTGTAAAACTCTGACCAGCCAACGTTCTGGCAGCATCTAACCTAAGATGCTCAGTACAGAGACTGAATCTGAAAGAGGCTCTTCATGTTTTAGGTGTAATTTTTCAAGAAACAGATTAAGATGCATAAAAGACTTTGAGTGAAATCTAACATTTGATAACCCCCTCGCCCATCTTTTCTAGGAGAAGTAGAAATGATTCTCCAGCCTACACCTTTTTTAATCTGGTATTTTAGTTTTAACAATGACTAATTCCTTCCTCTAAGTGACACATCCTTGTGTCCATCTTGGAGACCATCAACTGCAATTCTGAAGGACACTGATAAAGTCTTTCAAAGGTATCTTGAGTCATCTGCTCTCTTTCCTTAGATGAAAAGCATGCTATTTCTCCTAAAATGATAACCCAGTTAAATTTAAATCACAAGTCCTAACATCTTTTATGGTAATTCTGGAAAGACTCTCAATATCAGACAACCCTGGAATTAAAGATACAATGAAACACTAATCCGTATTTACTTACTACTAACTTCACCTGTTGTACAAAACTAAAAAAAATCCTTGGAGGAAATATATCGGCACATTCAAGTAAACAGTACTTCCAGCAAAGACAGATCTTGCAGATTCTGTGAGATGTGAGTCAGCACATTTCGTTTTGGCCTTGAACCCTGTAAGCCATTTGTTCTGAAAAAGTTTGCTACCCAAACACATCCATTATTGCAAGTGTGCAGCATGGACATTCCATCTACAGCATAACCCCTCTGAAAATGGCTTAGCCAAGAAATGGACAGTTTAATTTAATCAGCTGCATCAAATATTGCTGCATGCTATGCTGCCCTGTGGCTTCAACAAGGTGGACATTTGAAAGCAGTAACATGAATGATGGAAGAGTCCTGTGAAACACCAGCCTACACATCAAACAGATTAGAAAAAAAAATACATTTATGCATAAAGTATTGCAGCTCAGAAGAATCTCAAATACTTTTTGTCCTCAAATGCACTGTCCCCTCCTCTAGTCTTTGCCCACAGAATGGACAGGAATGTAAATGCAGTAGGAAAGTTTACTCCTAAGCAGCTGGCACTAGTCACCAGGTAGCTGACAATATCTAGGCTGCTGTATTTCTTTTCCTAACCTAGGCTGTACCAACAACATTCACTGGATGACATGGAAGACATACATACTCAGTACTGGTTCAGACTACAGGATTAAAAAAAACCAAAACCAACCAGCTGTTTCCAAATAAAAGAAATTTGAGATAGAAACCAGGCATGCTTTACTTCCTGTTCATCTTTAAAACAAAGCACCAGGAGGCTTGGCTTAAGTACAAAATACCTTGCAATTCTCTTCACACGCATATACAGAAATAGAGACCTGAAGGTAAAGGTGTGTAAATGACACAACAGACTCCAAACCCCAGGAATTTATAGCTCTACAAACCAGTCAGTCTTGCCTGCTTCAGAAAAGAAACAGGTGGCTCTTAAAAGAATTTCTCTCTCTGTTCCCATCTATCAGCACCCGACCACTTACCAGGTAGAATGTGTCTGAAATAGCTGCTCTCCAGGTGGGGGTATGGTGGTGGAGGTAGGGTGTAGTTTCTCTCTGGTATACCACACATCACTCCTCGATCCCCAATACCCATTGGGAGCATCAGAGACAGAGCAGAGGGCAAGGAACTCAAGGAGGGGCCCAAGTTTGGAATTGCAACAGGTAAGCCTGCAAGAGAAAATGCCCATTTAAAGTCAATGGAACTACCTGAGCTTATGAACACACAAGCTAACAAAGAAGTTACTAATTCCTCAGGAGCTCCCTATGGAAGAAGAGTATGACACTGTCAAAGTGAGGTGGCAAGCTTCAAAGGAAGAATCACAGCTATCACAGCACTGACAGGCATGCCCTGATGGGGTTAGATCCTTTCTGGATACAATATATAGGGCCTGCTTCTACTTTACAATTGTAATGGACTTTTGTCTGGATGGCCCCCTGAAAAAAAGAGCTAGGCTTTGTACAAGTGAAAAAAAAAATCATTATTTTCACCTGAGTGAGAGACATAGATGAAGATAGATTTGCAGCTACTGTTTGTATTCCAAATACTGTTTTGTATTCTGCTACCACCCACAGTGAAACCACCCCATTAGCACAAAATGAGACTTCCATTAAGCCTTGTAAACACACCTCCCTTTTGTTTTGCCCACATAAGCAACAGTTTATGGTGTACCCTCCCCAGTTCTACATCACCTCATTACCTGGAGAAGACACGAGCTGATATCAGAGCAAGCACTGCTACACAGTTACAAATATTCTTGTGACAGTAAAACACAGCATGAGCCTTTGTGGGAGCTTTACCCCGTTACCTGGTGCTGGTATGGCATTATGAGTGGGTGAGGCTGCCAGTCCCAAGTGACTCCCAGAGATGGGCAAGGCATTGCTCACAGAGGATGAAGTCAGCTGGTCCATCCCCACAGGACTCAAGTTCATTTCATTCATTCTGGAGAGCAGGGAATAGACAGGGGGAGGGGAAAAAGAAAGAAAAACAGAAGCAAGGGCATTCCTGATTACTGACTGTACTGTGGAGAGGAAGGGCTGAGCAAAACAAACTCAAAATCAGATACTGATATATAAAAGCTCAGCATAAAGCACTGTGACACTGTGATTCTATAATGATCAATACATATTGATTGTATTAGATAGCAATAACCAATATTTAAAAGCCTGCTCAAAAGACATGTCAGACCACAGCCTTTTCGTTATCCAGAGAACAAAGTCTCACTCCTTGTAGTCAAACACACTGTGATTGAAGTATTGTGAACACAGATCAATTTGAAAGCTGAATGTCACAACTACTCAAACAACAGCATCTGGTTTTTATTTTGTGACTTCTGGACACCACATTCGTGTTCAAAAATCAGTCAGGGGAGGAGTAAACATTACATACAACTGCTAATGGACACCAAACCTGTAATTCAACATCCATTCAAACCAGGCAAACAGTGACAAGAGTCACCCCTGCCGAATAGCCATTTTAGAGAGTTTTAACAGGCTGCCTCAGTCTGGTCTGCAGACAAGGCACATGTTCCTATCGTATCAAAAACTGGAATTGTGGATGACATGTTATTTCAGAGCAATCAGCCAGTAGCTCTGGAGTGCCTCCACCTTTCAAGCTACACACAAGTAGGTTCACATCACAAATGGCTGTAGAGTTGCAAAAAAACACAGGGCTGCCCAACAACCCAAATCCTCAAGCCTTGGGACAAACCAAGCCAACTTTGGGCACATTCATCCTCAGGGGTCTCAAGCTGCATACGCACCCTAACCCGCCTCGTGGGGATGGGGACACCATGGAGACAGGGTCACTTTCCCACTTGTCAACAACTCTGCAAGCTCTTGCCTGGCCTTAGCTTTGCCCATCCTGGCACTTGGGCACACAGGAGGGCTCTCAATCGCCAAATCTCAGGGCTAGGAAGCCCGGTTGCCCCCACAGCTGTCACAACCCCGGCAATAGGACCGAACGGCTGCCACAGTGACCCCAGCCTCTGGGATCCTCCCTGCAAGCAGCAGGCCCAAGCTCTGCAGTACTGATGGAGACACCCGGGGCTTGGACTGCCACTCCGATACCGAAAGATACCGCTAGCACCGAAAAAACCCCCAAAAAACCCAAGCCCAAATACGCTAAACTCGCCCCCAAGTTAACCCGAAGGCCTGAGCCGCACAAATGGAACCGCTGACTTCCATCCATCTCGCTTCTGCCCAGTGTTTTGCATCAACCACACTCCCACCCTTGTCAACAGCCCCGCCCGTCCCCAGGGACGCTTTGCGGGGGCGATGCGAGGGCTGCGGGTACCCGGCGAGGGCCATTCCGCCCCCCGACCCAAACGGCTGCCGAGGAAGGCGATGCCCGCGGCGGGGGATCCCCCACCCTCGCCCCGGCTCGGCGGAGCGGCGAAGCATCGGGGCCAAACCTCGGGGGCTGCGGGAGGCGATGAAGGCTTTTAGGGACCCCGCTCCCCTCCTCGCCCCCTCCTCTGAGGTGCGGGCCGCCGTCCCAAGGCCTGACGTGTCCGGCTCCCACCCCGCCCGCCGCCCCAGGCCCCGAGGGCGCTCACCTGGGGTGCATGGGGCCCGGCGCCGGGGCGGGGGCTCTCCCGGCGGCGGAGCGGCCGCGGCCGCAGCCGCATCAGGGCCCTTCAGCCCCGGCCCGCCGCCGCCGCCGCCCCTCCGGCAGGCTCCTGCCCCCGGCCCCAGCCACGACCCCGGCCCGGCCGCAAGCACCGCCACCGCCTCATGGGCGGGGCCCCGAGCGGCGCGGGTCCGGCGGCGGGCGGGGGCCCGGAGAGGAGGAGGAGGCGCAGGCGGGAGAGGGAGGCGGTGATGGCGGCGGGAGGGGGACGGCGGCCGCTTCCGCCGCCGCCCGCCACATCCAGGAAGCGGCGCCACCGCCCCGGGGCTCGGCAACTTCTCGGCGGGGTCCGTGACAGGGCCCAGCTCCGGGGGCCGGGCCGGGTCTGGCCGCCTCTGCTGTGCTGGGGCGGAGGGGTGCCCGTGAGGCCTTCCCGGTACCGCGTCAGACCGGGCTGTTTCTCACTCCCTGGCCGCCAAGGCGGCGGCTCCTCGGGCCCGCTGCCCGTGCCAGCTCCCTGTACTGCGGCCGCCGAGAACGGCGGTGACCGAGTCCCTTTCACCGCCACCTCCCCGTGATGTGTCCAGATTGTTTCTGCTGGTGGAACATCGACACCGACACGGCGGGTTGGATCACGGTGGTTCTCCCCTTTCGGAGGAGCATCTCTGTCCTGTCTTAAGGTGTCATCCCCGGCTTGCCTGGCCGGCAGAAAGCCCTTGCTGTTCATTCCCTGGTTTCACTCTTTTCTTGGTTGCTCCTGGTTTTCCACACATTAGGCCCGACCATCTCTCTGTTGTCGCCGTGCCCTTGTCATTACAGGGTTACATTTTATGGCCTCCGGTCCTGTCAGCCCGTACTTCCCCATCTACCTTCTGAACACCAGCTGCTGTTCAATTATGGATGATTTATGGCTCATCCGTACAATTCTGGCTAAGGCTACATCACAAAGGGATCTCTTGATGTGCATAAGTAGTTTTTTAGCTCGCTACTGCCTGTGACATGTGGATGTTCCCCACGTAGACTGCTCAAATCAATCCACACGTTCCCTAAGTGCTGGGCTGAACAGCTGTTCCCTGAAACACCCTAA
Organism: Calypte anna; assembly: GCF_003957555.1. Taxonomy (NCBI): domain Eukaryota; kingdom Metazoa; phylum Chordata; class Aves; order Apodiformes; family Trochilidae; genus Calypte; species Calypte anna. The sequence continues at coordinate 54,699,106 of NC_044244.1, read as the reverse complement.
CGCACTTCTGTAACTTGATCGTGCCTGACACTTAAACGATACCTCATTAAATGAGACATCCCTTGACAAGATGCCTGCACAGAAGGAAACTTGTATTTTTTTCTGCCTGCTACCTTTTGATCTGAAGACCTGGAGTGTAGGACTTGGAAGGGTCATTTCAGTTCAGTACAAATGCATCAGTTCCTCCAGGTGTGGAAAAATGCTCTTCTCCTTTGGCTTTCGTTGTGGGAAAGTTAGGCACCTTGTATATGCTAGTTCTTCAAGCTCTGTCTGTAGCTGAAGGAGAGGAATGGGCTGCTGCAGAGCAGGCTTCATCCTCTCCTGAGGAAGGTGTCTGAGATGTGTGAGAATTCCCTTTGGAGCTGCCTCTCTGTGTCAATGGGGACTGTGTGTCTGGGACCTGTGTAATTAGTTTAGTCTAAAAAGATAACTTCTAGAGGACTACACCTAGGGAAAGTGAATCCAGGTCTCTGTCATTTGTGATCAAAAGAAGGTCCTCAGAGTTAGTTTACTGCATATTCCACAATCTCTTCTGTTCTCCACTAAGCCAGATGGTCTTTAACCATGAACAAATGATTACAGTCTCAAAAGTCTCTTCACGTTGCATTCACCAACACACAGGAGATGGACACTTTCCATTTTCAGTTTTGATCCTTACCATTTTACAGTTATATTCAGTACATCTCAGTTCTGTCCTGAAAGCCTAGGTTATCCCTCAGTTTGTCTTAATGCCAATTATGATAGTGTAATTGCACCACTGCCCTGTCACTGAAATCCTTGTGCTGTTCAACTATATGAGCTGGAAATAATACTTTGAGCGTATAAGCCAGATTTTATGTAGTCGTATGCTGATAAGAGTGTTTTTTCCTACTGTCAAACATGAGTCCTCCGAGATTCCAGCTTTTTTTGTAGTTACTTTACTCCCTTGAACAACTGATATCTTAACTACCAGTTTAAAGCACAAGTATCAAAGGAAGAAAGTGATAATATGAAGTGTCACTGAATAAGAAGTTAATCTCTGTCTACAGAGATGTACTCTGCATGCCCAAGGTACTGGGATAAAAGACATTTGCTCCTTCTGCAGGGGAGGATATTTTTTTTATATACCAGACACTTGTATTATATGTGAAGTGTTTTGATAATCCAACTGCACAATGTCCCCTGAAAGCTTAGTTTATTGACATTTATAGCAGTACTTTCTGCGTGTGGAACAAATTACAGAGCTATTTTTCAAGTTGTCTTCAGATCATGGAGATGCACTGAAAGGTAAGGGAGACTCATGAAAACATGGGAAGAAAGAAATGCCTTAAGCACCCTTCAGTCATTCTCTGTAGCATGAGCAGAAGTCCCTGCTGGGCCCTGCCTGCACCTCCATACTCTGTGTTCTCTCCTGCAATTGCAAACCTGCCCATAGGTTCTTTTCTCAGGAAATAATTCAACTGAGCAAAGGTTACACAAAATGCAATGGCTGAAGGCAGCTGTTTCAACATCAAAAATCAAAATTTGTCACCACTCTTTACTGTCTTGTCAGCACTTCACTGGCCCATATTATGGATGAAACCTGGGTGGTTTAGGTGCAGCTCTCACTTTTAGCTAAAGATCTGGAAAGAGATGGCCCATTCTTAGGGATACAACAGGAGCAAAGAGGCACAAAACTATTCAGTCCTGGATTCCCTGGATCTCTGTCTAAATTGCAATTATGACTGTAAGTCTGCAGTGTGCAGTTAACAAGAGAAACTGTTAATTTCAAAATTTTGTATCTGTTAATAAATTGCAGCAATTCAGACATGTTATGTGTAATAAATACTAGAATTTCATATAGTTACTGCAGAGTAAAATATAACAAATGCACAATATTGAGAAGGTTTCTTTTGAAACTCCTGATGTATTTTCTTCTTGCTTCTCAGTAATGTGTTCACAGATAAAATAGTTGAGACATCATCTGTTGTGAAGTAGGTGGACTTGCATGTGTTCAGCTGACTCGTGTGTTTCTACTACAATATTTCTACTCATCACTCTCTTTTCAGACAGAAGGACATGCTGTCAAGGAGAATCTGTTGCTTTGACTAATTCAAAGTCATTCAGAGCAATCACTATGTAATGTCAGGAGTGTTATTCATGATTCTTGTGGGAGTGTGAACAAGCTGAGTGTTCCTTTGTACAAAGATTACATTCTTGTAGGTATTGTGTTATGAGATATGCAACTGGAACCACAACTGAGCTATATATGGAAGGAAGATGCCTCAGTGTCTTATTTTTAGGTATGTTGGAATTATTTTCTGTTCATTTTGTCTGGCTATTAGTGAAGTGCAAGTGCAAACAGTGAAGTAAAAGGAAGAAGAGAAGGAAGGGAACCTGTTTGAATGACAGTCAATGGAGTATGTAAGGAACCTCCTAGTGTCCCCATTTAAACTTTGTTTTCAATACAAATTTGTAAACAATACAAAGCCCAACCCTCCCAAAGAACAAACCAAAGCAGAATATAAAATATAAATAGAAACAGTACAACTGTCCTTGTTGTGCAGTGAATAACACCTGAATTTTACTACCTGGAAAGCAAACCAAACCATCTGGTTTATATCAGCTTGGAGGACACTGTGTTCTGGGGTCGAAGCATCACCCAGGCAAAGTTGTGAAGAGGAGTTAATTGGAAAAATGGTGTAAGAAAGAAGATCAAAGGCTTGTCTTAGTAAAATTATCCATGTAGGCTTAACTTACTCTTAAAATTAAAAAGAATGGGTATTAACCTTTCTCTTTGGTTGGCCTGTCCTGCTCCTTCCACTGAGTCTGCATGTGCAGACATGTTGAGAGGAGCCTGCTTTCTGCAGAAGTCAGTACAGGAATGTCACATTCCTTTAATCCTGCTCACATTCCTGACAAGGACCATCAGTGGGATGTCAGGTGTGTTGGCCTTGTGCTGGTGCCCTGCCAGGGTCGAGTCCCTTTCTGAGGCAGTGGTGTTGGATTGTCAACAAGATATGATGCTCTACAAAAACCTGTGACATGTTTTCTTATTTCTCTTGCACACGAAGGAAATCAGACTGCCGAGTCCGTTTGATACAAGATGAGCTTCAGTTATTCAGATTAACATATAACATTTACCTGTAATTTTTCTTCATGTATTTCTCTAAATGACTAACAACATGGATTTTTCTGTAGGAAGAGTGGGTGTCTGTTTAGCACAGGTGCAGTTCTGACACTCTGGGAAGCGACAGTGACCTGCATTTACAGTAAACACAGAAAAGAGGTCTGGCAGCATGGAATGGTGCATTTGCATGACAGAACTGAAATGTAATCCTATCCTTTTGAACATGGATAGCCTTCTGGCAAGGTCATGGAGAGCTGTGGTACATTCTGGCACCTGAGATGCCTCCCCAGGAGGCATGCTTCTACTCCCTTAGAGAAATACTGCCAGAGGGCAGGGGTTTCAATCTAATGGTGACACAAATCAAATGTTCTTTTCCTATTTCTGCTATTTGCTTAGAGGCCAATGTCCTCTTTGTTTTAAGAAAAGGTTAAGTCCTTGCCTACCTTAGTGCTGCAATGAATGACCTCTTTTCATTTAAGCATTCGTTTCTGAAAAACTTTTCTGTTGGACAAGAGTTTGTAGTACAAGTGAAAAACCCATACTGTTCAACCATTGCCAAAGACTTTTTTTTAAATGCAGAAAGACTTCCTTGATTATTTGATCTGAAATGAGTTTTGCATATCTGGGGTGTTCCCCAGGAATTCTTGCCTCACACCCACACCTTCCACCTGAGCTATGGCACATTATTTTAGGAAGACATTTAGTTATGACTGGAAAAGATCTCAACCCCTCATGAAACACATTAGGTAACACTTGGGTAATGATACAAAACCTTCAGCTTCAAACATCAGCTTTTGCTTGGCAATATCACCAACAGAAGCAAAAGTAGATGCATAGTTGCCCTGGCTTTTGAGACATTTTGCTGCTTATCCTAAAGCAGAGTTCACGATTGTTCTCACTCCTGTCTGTCTGGGATGGTCTGCCAGTGTGTTCATCATGCTTTGAAGATGACTGCAGTTTTTTGAAGCTTCAGAATAGTCCAGCAAAGATAGAAAGGCAGGCTCGAAAATGCACACTGACATCATTGCTGCTGGTTTCTGACTCAGCAGAGACAGGGATGTTTTTCTCAGAGTGGAGGATGTTGTTCCAGTCACTCATGCTTCTGAGGCAGTTTGGCATCAAAGGCTGCACAGGGTGGAAACTTTCACTTTGAGCAAAAGAACAGTTTTAATAGAGCCTACACGCCTGTAATTTTTCACATCCACCTGTCCCTTCCTGCAGCTCTCCCAGACCAAATGCTCAACTCCTTAAACTGGGAAAAAAAAAAAAAAAAAAAAAAGAGAAAAAAAAAAGAAGAAATCTAGTTAACTGCAAAGATGTGTTTTCAGAAAAAATGTATAACTATGAGGCTCTTGAAAAACAATATGGGAGAAGTCAAAGAACCTCCAGTTACTGCAGAAGCAGATCCTAACAGGATATTTTAGGGGAAAAGCATGAATCAGGACATTATGCCCGTGTCTTGCCAGAAGTCCTTATCTTTTGTCCATCTCTTCTCATAAGCAAAAGACGTAAACTGGAGGATGCAGCACAGATCTGGCACACTCAACAGGGATTTTCAGCTCCCCAGTTAAAGCACTGAAAGCCAGTCATAAGGTAAGCCAATATCTGTGTAAACAACTAGTAAAAGTTACACAGGAGGCAATCAGGGCATACGCTTTGTGTTATCTTTTTTTAATTTTTTTTTTTCTTTGAGGCGGGTGCTCATAGTGATGACCAGAACATTCATGTCATGAGCAGAAACATGCAGGATGTTGAAGATTTTTTTTAAAGGCTCATGTACACATTTTGAAACTCACAGTTCTTGAGAAAGACTCTCGTTGGGCAAAGAAAAGAGTTTTCCTCTTATTCTTGCACATACGTATTTTCGATCTGACGTTGACTTGCAACCACAAGAGAGCACTCTTTCCTTTGAAGATTTCTCAGTTTCCTCAGAAAGCCAGAGACACACCATATAACTTTTGCAAACGACTTGTGAGCTGTTTCAGTTAAACCAGAGCAGCCGAAACAACAAAGCTTGCAGTTGTCTTTTGGATTTCATTGTGAAAAGCCTTTGGGTAGTTTTCAGATGACAGAAGATCCTTGGTTCCTGAAAGGGAGGAGTTCTGCCAAAACTTTGAAGATCCCTGTAAACTTTGCAAATTACCCATCTTTTGGAGACAATTATATCAAACAATATTGTGGATTACAATACATGAGAAGTGTTTAGAGCCTGGAAGATTATTTATGTTTGGCATTAACTCTCGTGGTCATAATTTTCAGTGGGGAGAAAAGGAATACACAGGAACCCTCTTATTATCTTTTGAAATATGAAGATCAGAGGAATAAAAGTGTTTAAAGTGCGGAGTGATGGTCCTCACAACCTGTCTGCAAATTAGCTGACATCCTACATCTATAAAAACAAGAAGGCTTAGAGCTGATTTCAAGGCACAGAGTGGACCTCATGTGTTGTTAGGAGTGCTTTGGGATCCGCGTTTTTATCCACCACAGGAGGAAATTGCAGCCCGCGGGGCAGGGTACCTGTACAAATGTTTCCCCTTTGCTTGGACTGATACAAGGTTTGGAAGCCAGATTTCACCGGTGAGGAAAAAAACAAACAAAAAACAACGAAACAAACAACATGGACAGCAATAAAGATGATGATGGACTGCGAAACAGGATTGCATTTCCAGGAGTGACGTCCCTGTCTAACAGCCACGCGCATCCCCACGGCATCCCCTTGAGAGAGCCCTTTGGGGTTCCCTTCCGCCTGGACCCTTCTTACTGGGAGCAAGGCTACGGCGGGCACTCAGGTCGCATCTCCTACATCCCATTCCCTGGCTACGTGGGCATCTATGACTATTCCTTTGAGCCTGCCTTCATTCGGAAGAGGAACGAGAGGGAAAGGCAGCGGGTGCGCTGCGTGAACGAGGGCTACACGCGCCTGAGAGAGCACCTGCCCAAGGAGTTTGCTGACAAACGCCTCAGCAAAGTGGAGACCCTGAGGGCTGCAATAAGCTACATCAAGCACCTCCAGAGCTTGCTGGACTGCCATCCCTTAGGGACTAACAGTAAGGAAAAGCTCTCTGCCAAGGAGCTCCCGGAAACTCCCGGTCCTGGTCCCCCGCGGGAGTGCAACAGTGATGGAGAGTCTAAAACCTCTTCAGCTTCATCCCCCTACAGTGAGCTTGAGGAGACAGGCAGCTAGGAAATGGCATCACCGGAGACAGAAGCCTTCAAGTTCAGCTGAAAACCTAATCTAAAACCCTGGGGATTTTTCTACAGTTGAAAATGAATACAAGGAAAAGGAAAAACAGCTGAAAAAAAAAAAAAAAAAAAAAAAAGAGTATTTTCAGTCTGTCAAAAGACTTCAAGTGGTGTTCATATAAACAAATCAGTCTCAGGATTCTTCAGCTGTACTACTGAAGTTCCTTTGGATTGGTAAAACTGGATCAACATTTGCATTCTACTTTTTATGCAGCTTTTATTCTGTCTGTCTATTGTATTTTGCCTTTCTCTCAATGAGACAGCAAAACAAGATAGATCAATTCTGGGAAACTCCCCTTCCCTTTCTCCTGATTTCTCCTGTAAATTTTATTTCCTGTTTTTCCCAACTGCTAACCTGAGATGCACTGGGCTGCAAACTCTTGGACTGGGAAAGGTAAGATTTAGATAAAATAGCTTTCCTTGAAATATTTAGAAAAACTCACAGAAATACTTCTGTTTCCAAAAAGACAATTTTAAAAATATAAATAAGGTTATATTTGGGAATTAATTTCTTTTTGCAGCAACTCTTAAAGAAGCAACTCATACATTGGACACTAGATATTTAGTGATTATTTAAAGGATAATTTTTCAAGAAAAGAAAATCTGACATTTCTTGCCAGGAAGAGGGAAACAGAGCTCTGTAAACCTATACTTTCAAAAGCAAAGCTCCACTCATGACACTGAAAAAATGTTGTCAGCCTTCTTAGGGGTTTTTTTTGTTTGTTTATTCGAGTGTTGTTGCTGTTGTGTGTTTTGGTTTTTTGTTTTTTTCTTCTGAAAATTGAGTTCATAGACAAAATATTCTTGTGTCTTTTTGACAGCTCAGAGATTATATGCCTAGAGATATGCTCATGTAGTGATTAGATACTTGTGTGTACAAAAAGGGGAACATTAAATATATCCATTTACATCTGCATGGAAATGTAGGTACTTCTTCTGTTTAGAATATTGCATTACTTTTTCAAAGAAAGGACCTCTTAATATCTCAAAATCTATGAAATACCTTTAATTTGGACTTAAAATATGAATTTGTCTTCAAATTTCTCTAAAATCTTCCTTTCTTCAAGGCCATAATTAAATAACATTTAGCTGTGTGCTTGAATCACATTCTGACTGTGGGATAAGTTGCTTCTTACCCATACACTTTCCACAGACCTTTCAAACTTTTCTTTTTTTGCCTCACACCAATGAAATGGTTTTGCATCTTTTTGTCTTTCCTTCATGTTGTGATGACTGAACACCTGAAAAAAATTTCTCATGTATAAATAAGAACAAATACTGATCAAATACCTCAAAACTTGTCCATAAATTTCATTTAAATAAAAATTTGAATGAATCCTGGCTGGGTTTTGGTTTTTTTTTCATTTTAAATTGATAACAAATGGGACAGCCCTCTTTGTAGAAGTAAGGAATTTGCAGGAAGAATAAAGAAGATGGGTAGGAAATAAATGTGCACTGTTATCCATGAAACTAAATTTTAATTTTGTATTTTAAATCTACATAAGGGATAGGTTTGGGCTGTGAGCATCCAGTTAAAATTACTCTGCTGATTTCTACTGATTCCAACTCTGAATATTGGAACAATTTTAGTGTTTGGGTATTTATGATAGAATATTATTATAAATTATATGTAGCATTATATAATGTTGTTATATTTAGCTATTTAGCTTTTAGCTGCTGCCTTCAAGTACTTGCAGTCCAAATGTGGGTCTAGGTATTGATGGAGCTCTGAACCTAATTATTTTTTCTTAAATTACAACCTTGAAAACCAAACTAACTGAGGCAAAGTACTCACAGTTCGAGAAATGGAAAAAGCCTAAATAAGTTGTACAAACAACTTGCCACAAATTATTTGCTCTGCCTGACCACATAGAAGCAACTGAAAGTATATGAAAATATATGTTATGAAAGTATATGAAAGTATATGTTGAAAATAACAATATCAGTCACAGGCTTTGTTCTTTATTATTTACCCAGTGAGAAGCTTCCTTTTCTAATGACTATTTTGTTTTTCTAAGGGCTGTTACTTTTGCAGGGATTGTTTCCCAGCCCCAAAAACGTAGAGGTGTAGTTACCTGGGCAGTTATCTCAAAGGATCCAGAGATGAAGCTTTCGTTTTTGGGTGTGTATTTGTATTGATTATCCAAGAAAGGGGGAAAAAGCAAGGTAGTGGTCCAAATGACTGATTTTTATCCATTATTTTTGGCTTTTTCTCCTTCCCTTTGTGGTCTCTGACAAGAGATCTGTGCTTCTGTTTTGAGATTTCTGGAAACGTGGTAGTGCTGCTGGCAAGTGTGTCAGTAAGCCTGAACTGTATTTCTCTCTCAAAGCAGAGATTAAATCTTTGTTACTATGAAAAATATACATTTCCTCAGAGTACCTGAAGTGAACTCTGTGAAGCACATAGTTGTTTGTAAAGTGATTTGAAGATGAAAAGCAGCTAATACACATCTAATGACAATAAAGACCCAAATCAAACCAACCCACTGGAAATAAAAAAATTATCAGAATGGTTGTTACCTCCTGGGAAGATTCATTTCTCAATGAGAAGGAAATTCTGTCTTTGGGGAAAATCTGTCACAGGTTGAATGACTCATAGGAAAGGTGTACATTTTATTTCTGATAGTTCCTGTTGTCATACAACCCTCTTGCACACTTTCAGCACATTGGAAGTAGAAAACAGCTCAGGATTTCCCAAATACAGATCGGTGCATCCTAAAGGCATCAACAAGTGTTTCAAGTGAATGCTACCTTTCAAAAGCTTTCTTAAGCTGTTTCTGTCTAGACAAAGGTTTTCTTCAAAGCTTCTAAAGTGTATCATTACCAGACTCTGAAAGCAGAAAATGATCCAGGTTGTCACCCTAAGAATTAAAGTTTAAATAAAAATGTTGACCAGAAGAATTCTTTCCATGTGGCACAGTTACTGTGTACAGGAACACTGATATCCATAGGCACCCCTGCTACAGCTTTATCAAACTCCTGCACACCAAATGTGGGCATTTTCTTTCTATCAAATGTGGGAAAAACCCACACACCTGAAGTCCTCCCTCTTCTGCCATTAAATTACAAATCCATTTGCTCCTTGATATTATCAGCATTTTAGAGATGTGTAATCCTGGCCACGGAATTGGTTTTAATCCTTTAATAGCTATGTAGCTGATTTCTTTGTAAAAGCCCATCCACACTCCTTTTATGTTATATTACCCAGTGTCAATAACATGGCCAAAGAAAGCCAGAGGGCACTGTAGAAAAGTCATGTTTAGGTAGTAAAACAATCAGGGCCAGTTTATCTCACTGGAATAAGTGAACAAGGAATGTCCACAGAAAAATCATAGAATCATAGAATCATAGAATTGGCTGGGTTGGAAGGGACCTCAGAGATCATCGAGTCCAACCCTTGAACCACCGTTGCGGTTCCCAGACCATGGCACTGAGTGCCACATCCAGTCTCTTTTTAAATATCTCCAGGGATGGAGAATCCACTACTTCCCTGGGCAGCCCATTCCAGTGTCTGATCACCCTCTCCGTAAAGAAATTCTTTCTAATATCCAACCTAAACTTCCCCTGGCACAACTTAAGTCCATGCCCTCTTGTCTTGTTGAAAGTCGTCTGGGAAAAGAGACCAACCCCCCCCTGGCTACACCCTCCTTTCAGGGAGTTGTAGAGAGTGATGAGGTCTCCCCTGAGCCTCCTCTTCTCCAGGCTGAACAGCCCCAGCTCCCTCAGCCTCTCCTCATAGGGTCTGTGCTCAAGTCCCTTCACCAGCCTGGTTGCCCTCCTTTGGACCTGCTCCAGGACCTCGATATCCTTCCTAAACTGAGGGGTCCAGAACTGGACACAGGACTCGAGGTGTGGCCTCACCAGGGCTGAGTACAGGGGCAGAATCACTTCCCTGGACCTGCTGGCGACGCTGTTCCAGATACAGGCCAGGATGCCATCTTTGAAAATATTTGTCACCAGCGTGCTTGGGAAGGAGGCAACACAAGATCCAAAAGCTTTGGAAGAGAGCCTGTCAAGTGATGCCAACGGCAGATGGAAAATTCTTCATGTTGCCCCTGCTGGGAGAAAAAATTAGAGGAGTGAAGGTGTTTGTAAAGTCAGATTTTTCTCTCTCCGTATCTCAGTGTATCTCTATTTGATGGATCTAATGGTGGATCCAACACAGGGTGGTCATGCTAGGATGCTGGGGAATGTAACACAGAGTGCCAAACATGGAATTCACAGCAGGCTAATAAGGTGGCACTGCTCAGAAGATGCTCCAGAGCTGGCTGAATATGTTATGAGGCAGCTACCATGAGGCAAGAACCTGGGAAGACTGTAGGGACCAGCACGTTCATTTAGTGTGCTGTGCAAGAGACTGGTAGTGCTTTTCAGGAGTGAAAAAAACATGTCTTTTTGTCATTGGTGTGGCCTTTTCCCTGCCTAAGGATACCCATGCTGCATGATCAGGCCTCTGAGCCTGAGGTCTGAGCTACCTGGTGAGTCTGGGACTCAGCACCCAGCTGTGGGCTCCTAGAGAAGCAATGATGGCAAGCTGGGAGAAGGGCTGTTGCTTCACTCTGAGAAAGAGATGCTTGGTTAGGTGGATGTTCAGGTGGAAACTACCTCTCAAAGAAAGGATTTAACAGGTCGTGTTTTAGCATTCACACTTCAGTAGCCTTGCCCCCTTCTATTACTCAAAAAAAAAAAAAAAAAAAAAAATTCAATTAAAAAAGCCAAGTCAAAAAGTGAGCCCAGGAAAAGACACAAGGTGATATTTGCAGTGATGTAGCACTCTCCTCCACTGGGGGCTTACCACAGGGCCTTTACATGTACAAATCTCTAATTGAAATCAAATTAACTTGGTTATCACACTTGTTGCCAGAACTTGTCCTGAGCATGCAACGTGCACGCAGGGTATGGCCAGCACCATGGAAGGTACCTGAGTATTTGAAGGGAATGGATAGTTGCCTCCATCAGGCCTGGGCTGAGAGTGAGAATAAAGATTGAGAACTCTAGACTGACAGTGAGGTGCAACCTTAGAAGAAAAAAAACATTTGCCCAGTTGGTAACTAAGTTGAAAAATTAAGTGAGCAACAACTAAAACCCAACTCAGGAGTGGGTTAGAATAACTTCCTAGCTAGAGATGTGCAGAGACTGAGTTTCTTGGATACACTTCAGACAAAAACCCCACAAGAATAGGTTGGTTTGATTGCTTTCTCTTTATTTGTCGTAGCTTATACAAGAACTATTCTTCCCTAAGGAACATGGTAAGTGCACGGGTACCTGCTGGAAAGGTCAGGCTACCAACTACCCAGTGCTGGAGCAGAGCCCTGATGGTTTGTGTTTCCTGAGGAGACCAGGAGCCTCATGCAATCCTTCACTTTGAAAATCTCAGACAAAGTCCTTTAGCATTTTTTTTTCTGCTTTCCAATGGAAACAATGCTTAGAGTCTGCTCCCTCCCTCCTTCTGCCATATTTAACCTCCACTGAGAGGGAGGAGTGCTTCTGCCCTTGGAGGGCTAGCTTTGCACTTTTAGCCCAGGGATGCCGTGAGTTTAGGGAGGCCTCAGCTTTGCCTCTTGGAGGCTTTGCTCACTTACATGATGGTGATAATGCCCACTTTCTTTACATTCTGTCATTCTCCATAAGTCATCATTATTCTTCTCTCTCTCCTGTCAAGGAGAAGGTAAAGGACATCTCCTGGCTGTGTATGTTCTGTCCTTCTCATACAGCAGCCTGATTTTAGTATCTCATCTTGTTAATACACATCTTGTTAATCACACTACATACAGCTGTTGATGAAGATGCCTCCCAGCAGCATGGCAGGAGGTGGGCAGGGAACTCTTTAATAAGCAAAACTGAAAAAAACCCAAAACTAAACCAACATCAAACCCCCAACAACCCAGCACATTCAGAAAAGAAGAATTATGATTTTACCACCAGCCATTGTGCAGAAATGGCTGAGACCACAGCATTTGCATTATGGTGAGTGAGTCTGTCTGCCTCAAACACACCACATTTATCTGCCTCCCATCTCTTCTCATTCATCTTTTCTTGTTCATCATTTTAAAATACCTCCAGGCATACTTCTTATCAAAGTGCTGAGCAGTTATGAACAGGCTGTGCTTTAGCTGGGGAGCCAAGGAGATGATCACAGAGCTCAGCCCACCTGCAGTCAGGAGCCAAGTGATAAAACCTGATCAATTCACTCCACATTTTCCCTCTGTTTCAACAACAGCATGGCCCTCCTCTGGCCTCTGTGCTGGGAACACCAGGAGATGCTGCTCCATTGCACTGGAATATCTCACCAGGCTGCCTCCATTCCACTTCACCAGGAGCTGGTTGCAGCTGTGGTGCTGCTGGGATCTTACTGGGTTCTTGTCCCCTGTATGAATCATAGAATCATAGAATCATAGAATTGGCTGGGTTGGAAGGGACCTCAGAGATCATCAAGTCCAACCCTTTTACCACCGTTGCGGTTGCCAGACCATGGCACTGAGTGCCACATCCAGTCTCTTTTTAAATATCTCCAGGGATGGAGAATCCACTACTTCCCTGGGCAGCCCATTCCAATGCCTGATCACCCTCTCTGTAAAGAAATTCTTTCTAATATCTAACCTGAACTTCCCCTGGCACAAGTTAAGACCATGCCCTCTTGTCTTGTTGAAAGTCATCTGGCAAAAGAGACCAACGTCCACCCGGTTACAACCTCCTTTCAGGTAGTTGTAGAGAGTGATGAGGTCTCCTCTGAGCCTCCTCTTCTCCAGGCTGAACAGCCCCAGCTCTCTCAGCCTCTCCTCATAGGGTGCCCGAGTCCTCTGCACTCATGGAGAAATCTCCCTTGGACCTTACCCAGCTCTGATATTGCAGAGCTGGCACCTGCACCTATTCTGTTCTATTCTATTCTATTCTATTCTATTCTATTCTATTCTATTCTATTCTATTCTATTCTATTCTATCCCTATTTCTATTTCTATTCCACTCCACTCCTCCTACTACTCCCTATTCTACTCCACTCCATCCTACTCTACTCCCTACTCCACTCTACTCTACTCTAATCTACGCTACTCTATTCCATCCTAACCCACCCCATTCTCATACCTTATAGGTACAACAAGGGGACAAAGAAACCCTCTGTCAGTCTGTTTCGCCAATGATGCCACCAGCATCCTCCTTGCCATTAGCACCTTCCTGCCAACTAATCCAAACTGTTGCTGATGCCAGGCAAAAAGCCAGGAAAAGCCTTCTCCAGTTCCACCATCACTGCCTGCAGTGCTCCAGCCATACACTCCCAACGTGGCTGGGTAATGCTGAACCCCTAGTTCACAGCACCCATGCCCCTTGCAAGCAGTGGTGGCACTGTCAGGACAGATCAAAGCTGAGCACCTGCAGGATGCTGGCATGATAAGCTGCTCAATTGCAGGGCCTTTGCCTCTGTTTGTGTGTGGCATGCTCCACAGCTTTGCATTTTGCAGTGCTATGAAAGCTTCAGAAGTTCCATTTATGTTAACAAGCCCATAAAGCATAAGGGTATTAAATGTTGTTTACAGTACCCTGTCTGAGAAGGTCACTCAGTTACCAGCTGGCTTGATTTTTGCTCAAAGCAAGCTTTGTAAGGGTGACAAGTTGTATCTGCCTGTGCTTGGGGAGCTTGTGTTGAAAGGGCAAGAAAAACGGTGGTGATGCCATCATCATGCAATTATAACTGTCTCCAGAGATGAATGAAATATGCTGGCTTTCTGACTGAAAAAAAATTGTTGCATTTAAATGTTTTAAATTTTTTTTTTGTAAGCCATTTTTATGATTAGTTGTTTTCTGTGAACTACTGGAATTTACTGAAATCGTTGTCTTAAAAAGCATATTTCACATTTGCATCGTTGATGAAAAAAAAATAGTCATACTTTAGGTAATTTCATCACCTAGTCATGACCACAAAACCTCCTAAAGCTATTGTGTAATTATAGTGATGGATACCAGGAGTTGTGGCTGGGCAGGAGATGGTCATGCAGAATGAGGATCAGGTGAGAGCAAGAGGGCAGTGTGGCAGCATGTGGAGCAGGCTTTTGCAGATAGCAGCTGGATAGGAACAGTTGGAAAAAAAAGAGTTTAGACTGACTTAAAGGAGCTGCCTGTTGACATTCCTTGGGAAAGGATCCCAAGGTTTCATCCCTGTAGGCCTACTAGGAAGGCTGCACTAAGAGCACATGCGCAGTGTCAGGGATTTTTTTCCCAAGAAGGAAGTCTAAAGTGGGGTCTCTGGCCAAACTTTCTGTGGCTGAAGCATGTGGTAAGAAGAGCACCTCTAGGAAAGTTTTCTTCACTGTTTTTAATTGCAAAGGATAAAGTAAGAGTTTAGCAATCAAGTCCAGAATGCAAGTGTGGGAACAGATGTGCACGGGGCAAATGCACATCTTGGGAAAGGATCCCAAGGTTTCATCCCTGTAGGCCTACTAGGAAGGCTGCACTAAGAGCACATGCGCAGTGTCAGGGATTTTTTTCCCAAGAAGGAAGTCTAAAGTGGGGTCTCTGGCCAAACTTTCTGTGGCTGAAGCATGTGGTAAGAAGAGCACCTCTAGGAAAGTTTTCTTCACTGTTTTTAATTGCAAAGGATAAAGTAAGAGTTTAGCAATCAAGTCCAGAATGCAAGTGTGGGAACAGATGTGCACGGGGCAAATGCCACGGAGCACCATGGGGCATGGCAGAAGGACATCTAGAATAATGTGTCACTCCAGCATGACAATGGCAGCAACAACTAGTGTCCAGGAATCATTGGGATGCTGTATTTTATACCTGAATTTTTACATATAGAATCATAGAATCATAGAATTGGCTGGGTTGGAAGGGACCTCAGAGATCATCAAGTCCAACCCTTGATATAAGACGATGTTTATGATGTAAATAATTCTGAAGGCCATTTTCAGTTTGAAAGGATACAGTTGAATACACCATGAAAATGTATTTGTATTGGACTATGCCTGCAAAATGGAGGCAAAATTGATTTTTTTTTTTTCCTCCTGAAAACATTCACCTCTTCGCAGTTGGCCCTAACTTTTAATACTGAAAGCATGACAGTGATTTGATTGCAATGATTAGGAGAGCGCCTTGGCAGATCTGAAGGTTTAATGCATTCACACAATGAAAACTGCAACTAAAAATCCATTTGATTTAGGATTTACTTGGAGTGGTTTAAGGAAAGGCACTTCATAAGGTAAAGTAAAAAAGCTCAGAAGCACTGGAAAGTCAGTGAGATCCCTGGAAGATCATATGCTATTTTTTTTCTGATGGGAAGGAACTCTTGGAAGACTAGATTTTATAGAGAAATTTCCAGTACTTCTTGGTTTCAGCCAGGTTATATATAGAAATATACAGCACAAGTGCTCCAAAGGGAAAGATTGCATAAGACTGGATATTGGAGAGTGCTATGAGTATATTCTACCTAGCGCATTATGGATGAGAGACAACACCTACATGGTTAAATTGTACCCCTCCTTCCTTTCTAGTTTTTTAATCCTAGATTCAGTGGGACAAACCTCTCATGAAAGGTTTGGCGGCTCCCTCTGAGTCCTGAACCCTATCCAAGTGATAATTATACCTGTTTGAAATCCAAGAGCCAAGAAGTAGCCTCCAGCCACTCAACAAAGGCTGCTCCAGTGCTTCAAGGAAGCGGTGCCGACACTTCCCTTCTCCTTGTCTGCCTCCTCCTGAAGTGCATTTGCAGAGTTTCCTGAAGCCTCTAAGGGTTTTCTAGAGATCTGGTGGAACCAGAACTAGTATCTCATGAAGTATCATCACATGCAAAGACAAAGAAGGACCCCCACGGGCATAGTTAATGCAGTCAAACCTTAATGGCTTTTTTTTTTTTTTTTTTTTTTTTCCCTCCAGTTGCGAATGTATAATTAATCTCAGTTGAAATGTACATGTTTGATCTGCTTCTTTTAGGCTTCAGATGTCTTTGAAGGAAGGGGAAGACCTTGTGATTCGATCAGGAGTGCCTACCAAATGCTCAGTGTTTGCCTGGGCAGCAGATTCCCCCGTGCTCAGTGCTGGTCAGATGTGGAGGGTTCCTGGGTTGCAGATATGGGGTAGAAGGGCAGAAGCTGAGGTGCTTCCCAAACTGGGCCTTATGAGCCCCCCCATCCCAAGCCAACATTTCTCCAGGGCTCCCAGGACCATCTGAGGGCACCTGCAGCCAGGTGCTGGAAACCATTTTACAGACATGGGGTTGCAGACATGGAGTAGAAGGGCAGAGGCTGAGGTGCTTCCCAAACTGGGCCTTATGAGCCCCTCCATCCCAAGCCACCATTTCTCCAGGGCTCCCAGGACCATTTGAGAGCACCTGCAGCCAGGTGCTGGAAACCTTTTTACCCCCTCACTGAATCAACCTGTGGGTCCTCGCTACCGCCGTGCAGAAGAAAAGAGAGGTGTAGAGATGAAAACCAGATCCACTTCAAACAGGGAAATTTCCATTTGAAGTGCCGCCTTCCAGTCAAATCCTCCCCAGGAGGAGCACGGGTTTTTTTTCCCCTCAGTAGTACGTATCGGTTTCTTCTGACAACAGTTTCATGGCTTTTGGGATAAACAAGCCCAAGTCCATTGGTATTATATTTTACAACTACAGACAGACCACGGAGATTAAAATTCTTTGGCTGAGTCACCAAAGTAGGGGAGAGGGGGAGGTGGGTCCGCCGGGCGCTGTGAGAGGTGGGTGGAACACAAAACAAACTGGATCCAGGCTCTCATCCCTGGGGGTGCCATGGAGCCCAGGCCTTCTCTGGTGATGGGAGGAAGGCAGAGCTGAGGGGACACTGTTGTGAGGGAGAACCATCATGGGGGGGGTCCTACCTGCTGGGGAGATGATGGAGGTGTCTTCTTGCCCTCACACAGCAGCTGACTCAGGGCCTCCCTTCTCCTTCCTTACGGTGCAATATTGATTTCTCATTTCCCTGGTAAACAGGAATAGCTGGAGAAGAAAATCATTTCCGGTTGATCCACAAGGGTTTGGGTTTTGTTTTGTCTTCCCACTGGAACCAAAGGCCTCCCTGAAATGTTTTCTTCCCTTGAAATGCACTGCTTTGGTTTGATCTCCAGATTTTTTAAAGTTCCTCACAAAGTGAAGCAAAGTGAAACCCCATGTGCTGATACACATTGATGAAATGTTTGCTGCTGAAAATGTCAGTAAAATGCTGTCCTTTCTCTGGTCCACCATTCTTTTCCACCTTCCCAACTGAACCTGAATTTGATGTGAAGTCTGGATGAGTCAAATACGCATTATCAGAAAGAAAGAACAAAAATCTGCTGGTATAAAATCACCCCATGGCACCCCAGCTTGCCCTGGAAATCTCTATCACCAGAGGGTTGCAAGAGGGAGATGATTTAGGCCATTGGTGGAAACATCCCTGCTTAAGGCTACCTTGGGCACAAATTGAATCCCTTTATGTAGAGCGAGCTGGAACCAGCCAGGAGCTGCCACTGGATTATTTTCTCTTACAGTTTATATTTTTTAATTGTATCAAATTATCATTTTAAACCTCAGCATCCAATCTAGTCACCACTCCTCCACACTAGACGTTAGTCTTGTAGGCCAAGGAGACAGGGGTAAGTCTGGCCTCACACCGGGATATTCAGGAGAACTCTTCCAAGAGCCTTTGCTGGCTGTCTGCACAACTGAAGATGTCCAAAAACTTTAACTTGCTAGAACATATCTGGAATCTAGATAAAGGTGGACACAAATCCTCCAGGAGTGCCCTAGACCCTTCTACTGAATGTCCTGCTCCAAGTGACACTGGTCTTTGCTGAGACAGCCTTGTAGAATTATGTTGGGAAGACCCCTAGAAGACTTCCTTGCTTCTGTGGGTGGCATTAATATTAGGAATAACTTGGCTATGAGCTCAAATTTCTCCCTCACTGATCTACTTGCCTCATGGCTGCTTTTTCAGGCAGCAGCACAGCCTGGGTGCTCAGTCAGAACTTTCTTGGATGACAGTGACTTTCCCTGTCAGCTTGCTCATCTCCTGGGCATTGCATGTCACTGCAGGTGACAGAGGACAATTTGGGTCTCGTAGACTGCCCTCCTAGCACTTCTTGTCCATGTCTCAACCTCTCAAAGCTTTATCCTCCTAGCATGCTGTCTCCTCTTGCAAAGAGAAGTCAAAGCTGCCCCTAGACAGAGTTGCTCAGTGGGGTTTTGTATGTTGGGAACCAGAGGTTGTGTTTTCACCCTCCTCATGATGAAGACAGTGGGACCCAAATATCAGCTTGAGCAAAGTGATGCTCTCTTAGCTTCTGTCCCTCAGCATATGAATGCATGCAGGAAGCAAAAGCAAGGTGGCACATTTAGCATTTCACACAAGTCTAGATCCTGTATCCTTACAGCACAGAGGAATTTAGGTGCCTCACTGGCACTGAACGCAAGGTTAGGAGCTCACTCAGAAGCTCCGCTTTGTAGCCAGAGGACTATAAAAAGCTTTTCTAAGTTTTGAAGTGACTACTTGAAACTCTGAACAGCTTACAAGCTCTTCTGCTTTCAGTTTAGATTATCACACAAATGGACCAGCCCCTCCAGTGGTACCACAAGCTGCAAAGGAAGACAGGCACAGAGGGCTGCTGCGTGCCTGCAGGGCTGGCACTGAGCATGGACATCTGGGTCATGCCCTGCAGAGGTACAGAATCAGAACTTTGTATTTTAATAGAAAAGACCAATTAAAAAGTGAGAGTAAAGGAAGTGATATCTGGAAATGAGCAGATAGGGCACCAAGACATTGGAAGATGAAGCGACTTGGTGCAAGTCCATGGTGAGTAAGAGTGCTGAAAGCTGCTCTCAAGAGGTGTTCTTGAGTGCCTCAGTCTTATGACTTTTCTCTCCAGACACTGGTTTGTGATGGAGGATTCACTTTCTGCCAGAGGAACACAGGAAAAGACACAGCAGTGGTGCTCTTGGCTGCTATTGATAATCATCAAATAGTTTGAATTCCTACCCAAGAAACAAGGAAACGAATATTTGTCTCATAAACACGGCTTCATGTTTCTCAATCAAGATAAAACTTCTGCCTCATCCACTGACCATTAAAGGAACTGCTCGTGGGGTCTGGCAGGAACAGCAGACAGAAGCCTGCATGTCTCCTGAACTAATGGGATTTTTGGAGCTGGGAAGGGAGGGTGGGAACAGAAAGGACAAGCCCTCTTCAGAGCAGCATGCAGCTCCTGGCACACCGTGTGCCTGTGAGCAAGGATCTCACTCCCTCCCTGCTTGCCCCTCCATGGCCTGGCTCTCTGCCTTAGAGGTGCTGCAGCTCCCCTTTTCCCCTCAGACCCCTTCTCTGGGTGGGTTTCTGTACTACAGAAGAGCCTATTAGCTTTGTGAACTCCTAGAAGAGCACCCAAAGGTACTCTCCTGCCAGCACAGCCTCATATCTTTGGCCGGGCAAAGAGGTTTCCATGGGCAGAGCTTTCCCTTCCACCTCAGGGCTCTGTCCCCCCACTGTGGTGGGGCTTCAGCCCTGCAGACACACGCAGGCATATGTTGGGAAGGAAGCAGACAAAGTCCTTTTTGAGCTAGACTCGACACACGGATACTCAAAATGGGGAAGAAAATACTCAAAATACCCCCAAAAAATCAAAATGGGGAAGAAAGTGCTCATCACAGTCCTTTCTGTAACCACCCGATAAAAATCACTCCTATTAGAGCTGAATGGAGAAAATCCCATAGCAACAGCTACAGTCTAACTACCCTCCAGGAAAAAAAAATAATTTACAGTGATACTTTTTTCCTCATCCAAGTAGTGGTTAAGGATTTGGCAGGGAAACAGTGGAGGAACCGATCAGTGTACCTATGATTATAAAGCTTGATAACTTGTCTGTGAATGCCTCGAATTTATAGCCCAACAATAATAAGCACTAGTCAAAAACAAAACAACCACAACCAGCTTTTTCTTTCTTTTCTTCTTTTTTTAAAGATTAAAAGCACAAACAGGTTACAACTTTTAAAAGTCAAGAGCTGGGTAACCAGGTAATTTATTGGCAAGGCATTCCTCCAGCCATGAAACCCACCTTTTCCTTCTGCTGAAACTACAAAAAGGGTAATTTAAAATCATGGGATTTGATTATTCTTTTTTTAGCAGTACAACCCAGAGCCTGCTACCTGCTGGCTACTGAAACAAAGCATGGTGCTGGTATCCCAAGACCCCACTGCTGTAACCCAAAGGCCTTATGGTTGTTTGCCCAGGGTGGACGCTGCTGCCCATGGGGCTTAGGAAGGTTTTGGTGGCTGGTCTATGTCCTTCCCTCTGCTCTGGAGGCTGAAGAGCAATAATTTGAGGCAGAAGCACTCTTGGGTGCTCCTGCTGATATAGAAGAACTAAGGCCAAGCTTCACACAATCCCCTATATGCTGAAGGGCAGACAGGGTTCAGAGGTCCACGATTCTTCTCTGTTATTCTCAGTGATGTGTTTGACTGCTTTTCATCTCCTTCCTTTCCCCCTCGAATTTTGTAATAAAACCTTAATGTCTAATCCTCAAGTGTGGATATTCATCACTGCTGGCAGCCTGCTGTTCTCCTTGGGGTGGCTCTTCCTTAGGAGAGTGCTCAGGTTTTATAATCTCCTACTGCTTAATTGCCTCAGGTAATGAGCTGCTGCTACAACACATCGGGGCTTGGACTTCACTTCACACCCCCCCCCCCCCCGTCACCACATCTTCCCCTGTGGGAGTTGCACCCCACCCTCCCCTTGGGTGCCCACAGGGGTCCCCTCCCCATTTATTTCTTCTTCCCCTCCTGATACATGACAGAGGAACAGACTCCCTGGGGCTTGCACTTCACAGGGAATAGCAGAAAACTGGACCTACGTGACTTCTACCCCACACCAGCTTGCCAGGGCTGAGAAGGGAGAGGTGAAAAGCCTGAGCTCCCATCTCCCCTCTTGAATGTGAGGCACAACTTGCACAGGGAGAAAAAAAGGGGTCGGTGCTTCAGTTCCCTCAGGCACTGAGGGAGAAGGAGGAAAATGCTTCCCTCTCCTTTCCAAGAGCCTGCTAGCAAAGCTGAGCCTGAGCAGAAAGCAGGTTGCTGCCTGTAGCACAGCTGGGGTGGGGGAATGTGGGGACTGGCAGCTCAGGCTGTGCCTGGCACCTCTTTTTAGGAGCAGGCTCCATCACAGCGCTGACTCAAACACCTCAGTATCATAAGGGAGGGCAGCCCAGCCCTTGCGTGTCTTTTGCTCAGCTAGTAAATGTTAGATTAAGTGCTGCAAGATGACTCCATTTCCCTTTCCTGGTCCTAATCTCCGCAATTAAGTCCAGTGATTGTTTTGGTTTCTGAACTTTATATACAATGTGAACCGAAGCAGTCTCCTGAGCATTGGGAAGGAGGGTGCAATGAAATGGGGATGTTCTCAGCACCATGAACCCCGACAGCAGCAGCAGCAGCACCTCAAGTCAGGTGGGGATTGCTTGGTCAGTGAGTGAGGAGGCTGAGTTGCACACCCACCTGGGGAGGTCAGGGGCTTTCTGTCCTTTGCTCCCTTGGCTCATACACCTCTCAGCACTCATGCCCAACCCCTTACCCCCTGCCTCCACCACTGCAGGACCCCCTGTTACATATTGTAATTAAACAAAACAAAACAAATCCACCAGAAACAGCATTACTACAGGTGGTTTTTGGGTGATAGGAAGCTACAATCTTCCTCTTCCTCCCCCAGTGCAGGGGATAAAGCACCTGCTGCCAGTATCAGCCTGGCTGGGGAGTGCAGGATTCCCACTTTTCCACCTCACGCCTCCCACTGCCACCTCTTTGGGCAGAAAACCAAAGGCTCTGGTGATCAAAACCCCCAGGGCTAGGACAGGGCTGAAGGGGGCAAAGCAAATGCCCGGCCCAGACAGGGCTGGCTGCTTGACTGAAGCCTTTGCTCCTGCAAGGGAAGGAGCATGCTGGCACATGCTGCGGGAGGGATATTGCTCTGTCTGATCGCTTTGAAGATTGGGGGGTGGAGGGAGGAGAGAAGAGGCCAGTTAAGTGTGTTTATGTTTGAGAGGAACAAAGGAGAGCGGAGGAGAGGCCGGGGGGTGCCTGTGCCAGAGATGTGTCAGAGATCACTTGTTCCTCCTGGGCCAGAACACCGGCTTGGGACCACCAGCGGAGGAGGAACCGGGTGCGTGGAGCCATGCTTAAAGCAGGGAGAGGAGAGAGAGAGAAAAAAAAAAAACAAAACACAAAAAACCTCCCAAGAGACTTAGGATGGTGATAAACGTGACACAGGTAAGACACCGGGCTCCCAACCAGCAGCGTGTGCAAACAAAGCACAAACAGACCCCAGCAGATCATGGTGCAAGCGTGAACCTTGCCGGGTCCTGGTTTAGGGAGCCCTGGAGTGCACAACATTTGACCAAGTCTCAAAGAGAAGGAGGCCACCAGCTGCACGCCAGCTCTGCCATCCTCATGGGCAAGGAATGATGTACAGGTCCCCAACTTGCAACACTGCCGGACTGTGACAGGAACAGCACCTGCACAAGCCCCTGGGCACACCACGAGAGCTAATTCTTGGGCGAGAGGAAGCACTTGGCCGTGGTCCCTGTCACTGCACAAGACAGGGACTGCACAGGACAAGACTGTCACTAGCAACAACCCCTGCAAGAACAGAGAAACAGAAAGGGCCACTGAAGCCAGCACCAGAGGTGATAAGTAGCAACTTCCCAGTGGCAGGAGCTCTGTTTTGGCAGACCCAATCTCTAAGTTCAGCTATCTTGTTCTCAAGCAGAGAGTGAGACAAATGCAGTGAGATACTTGTTCTCACTAAAAAGAAACCTGCACCCCCTGGCTGAAGGCAGACTTCACGCAGACACCCTGTGCAAGCCCCAAGGCCAGCAAACCTGCTGCTGCATACAGATGACTCATTTGACTACAGTTAGTCAGGGAACAAATGAGTGCCTGCTGTGGGACAAAGATGTACAGCAGCTCCAGAGCTATCATACCTCATACATCAACAGGTATTTCTGAGTTCTCAGTAACCTCCCATAGAAACAGAGATGCTTCTATAACCACACTGGCTCTTTGGTGTTGCTGAGATACAAATCCACCTATATTTCAGCATATTAATTTTAATACTGCATGCCCTGCCCATCTATCATTTTTTTTAATGTGTATTAAAAAAAGCTGATGCATAGCCCTATTTGCTATAAGAGACCTAAATTAGAAACAGATCTATGTTTAAGTAAAGAACAGGGAGATATCTTACATTTTTACTCTTTAGGTGGTTAGGAATGAGCATTCTCCTCAATGCAGCACAACATGTAACCAAAATTAGTACCAACTTTGCAACGGGAAACCAAAACTGACAGCACTTTGTGCATTTTTGAATTCCAGTACATGAATGCTGATGATCAGAAGAGGCTTAAGGTAGCATCTCCATGGTACACAGGATTTCTGCTTGTAAAAAACTGAAATTTGTCTCTGAATTGTAATGGTAGGTAAAAGTCCAAAGAACTATGTTTGAGAAATGTCTTTATTCTTAAATATTGATGTTTTAAGGTTCCCTTGCATTCCACAGAGTCTGAAATATTTAAAGACAGCAACCTCTGCAAGAATGTGCAGTTCTGCAGGAGATTTGAGACCAACAATTTGTCTTTCAGTCACTGGAAGCTAATTCACATTTCTAAGTGAATTGATTTTTGTTTGAAATTCAGCGAATGTGTCTAAGACCTCAGAGACAGCTATCTGGAACAACTCCACTTGAGAAAGCATGGGAAAACAAGAAACTGTCTGTAAGTCAGACCCAGAAAGACTCACAGCAGTAACTACTACTGCATGTGCTGCTTCTGAATCTGCAGCAAATACAGAATTTGAACTTAAGCAAACTGCAAGCACCAAAGTCACTGAGACAGCAAAATTCCATTATGCCTCCTCAGATCAACATGTTTCTCAGATCCTAAACTTAAAGGGATGTTTCATCAAAAGAAACTCGAGTCCATCAATCACAATCTGCTCCTTTTACATGAGTCCCTGGAAGGGCTCCACTCTTTCCCTGAGGTTCGATTTTCCTCCAGCCGCCCCCTTGTGTCTGCAAACAGACCTACAGCAAGCTCCAGCCCCTACCCAAGGAGGTGGACCCCACCAGAATCCCGGAAAGATAAAGCTGTCATACTCTTTGTAGAATTACAGAATGGTTTGGGTTGGAAGGAACCTTAATGATCATCTAGTTCTGCCCCACCTGGCATGGGCAGGGACTCTTGTCATAATCAAACTGATACTGCATTGCCCTTCCCTTGAATCCTGCAAGAAATCCTGTCATCTGCACATTTCTTGGCCAGATCACAACATGAGATGAGTTTCAAGAGCTCACATACATACTTCAGAGTTGACAACAGACATTTTAACCACTGAATAAGCACGACACAGATACACTGCAGCATCCATCTTCCCATTTTATTTTTAGTCCTCAAAAATGATCCAGTGGGGATGGTCAGTTTCCCCTCCAGTCCTGATTAATGGATTTAAAAGAAACATCAGAAGCCATGTTGTACTGGGTCTGACCCTGCAACTGGACTCATTTAAATCAGAGCTGCAGGACACAGAATGCAATATCATCCAATACAACTTTTACACGTTGGATTTGCACATCTGTAAGTTGTTAAGGTACAGCTTTTACTGAGCAAACAAAACCTCTCAAGGCAAAATCCTCAGTCCTTAATAGCATTTTCAGAAGACTGTGGAA
Source organism: Calypte anna (assembly GCF_003957555.1). Classification (NCBI taxonomy): domain Eukaryota; kingdom Metazoa; phylum Chordata; class Aves; order Apodiformes; family Trochilidae; genus Calypte; species Calypte anna. The sequence goes on along the minus strand of NC_044244.1, from coordinate 54,674,092 downwards.
CACCTACTTCTACTGAGCCAAGTACAGCAGGTGCTGCTGAACGGGAGAGGGCAGGGGAAGAGGGCAACCCCTCCCACCCAAGTGGGAGACTACTCCCAGCCCCAGATTTCTTACCCAACTGACATGAAGCGTGCAACAACACAGACTATGCATTATCTGCAAACAGAGCAACCTCTCCCTGCCCAGAAGCACCATATCCTGCCTATCAGAGTACTTCTGTATGCAGTGAGAGGCACTCAGATGTGGGGACAGGAGGTCTGGTTCAGAAGCCATCTTTGCTGATGGAGGTGGTCTTGCAGCACAGCAATTGGTGGCAGCTCAGCAAGTCTGAAGTCCTACCTGTGGAAATATCAGACAAATGGGGGAGGGACTGTATGTAGGAAATACGACTTACTCATTGCTTTGCCCTTTCCTCCCAAGAAAAGAACACCACATAACAAGGGGTGGGCATTAATTATGGCTAGAAGTGGTTAAAAGATCCTCAGATGTTGTTTCCAGAACAGGGATGACAGATCCAAGCATCCTGAAGAGTCTGAGAGGTGTGGGAAGATGATGATTATAGTCAGTTTTGTGTAAGGCCTGGAGATGCTGTTGTGTTCCTTCTATTGTCAATTCCTAGCCTTTTATAACAGCAATTGGTCTCAGTTTAATGGCTTTCTTGCTGATGCCAGCTGCATGGCAGGTGTTAACCACATCTGTCACATTCTTGTAAGACTCTGGTGCCTGGAGGGGGAAGAGAGAAAAAAACAAAACAAAACAAAAACTATAAATCACCCAAAGTCACAGGAAGTTAGCTGCAGGCTTTTGATATTCCTTCTTCACAAACACAGAATCATATGAATGGAGGGTGCAGAAGCAGGTGAACATGCTGAGAATCTGGCCACCTTACATTATCTAAGAAATCTATGAGACACTTGACTTTCCAAATAATCTCTCATGTTTCAGGTAAATTAATAGCTCCTTTGGTTCAGTTTTGCCTATATTCTAAGGTAACTCAGTTCACCAGCATGTATGAAGGTGCACTCCAGCTTCCTCCTTACATATAGCCTTTAAGATTTATCTTCACTGCCCCTTAGTGGCAGGAATCAGGGTTGAACTCTACAGCTTGCCCCTCCAGCATTCTGAAAAGGAAGCTGCTTTTAAATAGAGATTTTAATGTTATCAACATGTTTGTACAATACCAACACCCAAACATCATAGTTTCAAGTGATTAACACGCTTGCATGAGTACTGTTGTGATCAGAAAAGACATTCTGTCACGTTAATGCAAACAAACTGGAAGTCCTAATATTCAAAGTATTCTAGTCATTTAAGAGTTTTCTTAAACAGGAATTCATCTTAAAAGAGGAGGGTTATCTCATACACATGGCAGCTGCAGTGTAAAGTATGTTTGAGTTGAGAGAATATAATTGAAGAAGAGAATCCACTAAATGTAACTACTTATGTGATGATCACACAAAGACTTCTCAGTGTCAACAGTAATTATGCCTAATGCCAGGCAGAAAAGGAAAAAACATTCCCCCAGCCCCTAGTCCTCTCAAACAGGAACCTCCCCTTTCAGCAGGACTTGAGGAAAAGAGAAGACTTCACATTATTTTCAAAAAAAAAGAAAAAGGAAAAAAAAAACCCAAGAAAGAAAGAAAAGGAATAGTTTTATCAGAAATCATACCAGCTGTATATTTAGAGTAATAGCAACCACTTAGCACTGCAAAAATCCAGATAGGGAAAGTCATTCAGCCAGGGAGCAAGACTCCTTTATCCAAAACTCAAAGATAATGAAGTATGAAACTCACTTCTTCCATGACCAGTTTGGGAGAAGCAACACGGATGGCAATGCCCATGTCAGCCAACTTGTCCAATACATCCTGGAAGTCCAAGTTACGTCGAGATTTGGCTCGAGACAGTGCACGACCCTAAAGAACAGTTTTGTTAGGTTTATTTTTTGTAGTCATTTGTAAATAGAACTCTCTTATTCAAGAAAAACATTATTACATTATCTGTAAATAAGTATATTACATTATAACTAAGTAGATTACATAAGTAAGCCCAGAATGGCTGATAGTACAGACCACAGTAAGCCACAAATTGGGAAATTAATTTATACTTTAGGTGATGGGCTGCTGCAAAAATCACACATCTTTTATGATGGCTAGAGAAGTACCATGTGTATAACATACATGTCTAGAAATGTCTTTTTACCAAAAACACATCAGACAGTGTTCAGCGGTCAGAGTTTTACTGCAAGCTATTTATCTTCCTCAATCATCCTATTTTACTACCTTCTTTTAACAATTGAGGTAAGGACAGCTTAAGCACAATTAATCCTTAGTAAAAGGACCTCATTAGCCATGTCTTCAGCCTAACATACATGCCTTGTGTATAGCATCCTCTAAGTTTTCTGCAGGAGTGAAAACTACACAGTGAAGGACAAAGAAGACTTCTAGCCTTCTCCCAGGCTGAGATTACTGTGGCAAGGCTACACTCAGCTCCTGTTGTCCAAAAGATGAATCACATACTGGATAAACCTCAAGAAACCTTGTCCTCTACATGACAGTCCCATTCCAAGCCCTTCCTGAAATAACATTTTCACTTACAGCTCCATGGCAAGTAGTTCCAAAGGTTTCAGTCATGCCTTGCTCTGTGCCAGTAAGAACATAGCTACAGGTGCCCATTGTCCCGCCGATCAAAACAGGCTGTCCAGTCAGCTGTGAATGAAAAGTATTAATTCACAAGAAGTCTAAACCCCCTAATTCTTGATTATTAAGTTTCAGAGGAAATAGATATCCAGGAAAGAAGGTCAGGTTCACATTCCCTCAGAGCATCTCTGCCTTGGGTGCCTGACATCAAGGATTCTGGAGAGCTAACTGCACTGAAAGATGTAGACCAGCAGATTAAAAGACCTGCATCCAACAGACAGACAAGGCAAATCACAGGAGCCTGTCCAAGGTATGAAACACTTATTTCCCTTCATAACTTTCTAACCCTTGTGGGTGTGGAGCAGAAGAGGGGGCTCAGTGTTGCTAAGATCACACAGACCAGCAGATACTGCCATCCCACTAGGATTCCAGTGCCATTAGCTCAAAAAACAAACTCCAAGCACTTAGGTTTCTGTTTGGGACCCTTAAATATTCTGATTCATACAGAATTCTCCTCTGATTTCCTTCTCCAACAGCAACTTACTTGATAATCGACAGCAATAAGAGGATGGTGAGGAGGGAAGGCTCTGGTTGATCCCTTTCTGTGCACCAGCAGGGTCCGCTCCTTCCCATCTACTACGTGTTGCTCCACTTTGGCAATGTTGTGAGACACATCATAGATAACATGCATATCAAGGTCATCTGGGGTTGTGTTGAAGACTTTGGCAAAGGCCTAAGAAGCAAATCAGGATGTGAAATACATGGAGATAGCTTTTCTACATGTACACAGCAGTTACTGTGTTCTGTTTACTGTGATCTGTTTAGGAATTAGTAGGGAACAAAGGGTTTCTTAGTGATAAGACAATGACCTTAACACTTGGCATGGCAGGTAAGAAACCAGTCAAATTCATCCACAGTGGCAGTGAATACAACAGTGCCAGGTGTGACAGAATGGCACTGCCTACATTGTTTATCTGCCCATTGGCAGCTTTAATGCTGGAATTCAGTCATATCTCAACCAGACTAATTCTTACAACTGTGAAAAGATGGCTTCAGCAGTGTAAAACTAATTTTCTTGTATCCTCTTTTTCCAGTTCAAACCATTTTCAAAAATATTGCTAAAGTGGCTTCTGCAAATACAATCCAGTGGTGTTGTGTGGTTTTAGATGAACTGCAGCTTCATAGAATAATAGAATCGTAGAATTGGCTGGGTTGGAAGGGACCTCAGAGATCATCGAGTCCAACCCTTGAACCACCGCTGCAGTTACCAGACCATGGCACTGAGTGCCACATCCAGTCTCTTCTTAAATATCTCCAGGGACAGAGAATCCACTACTTCCCTGGGCAGCCCATTCCAGTGCCTGATCACTCTCTCCATAAAGAAATTCTTTCTAATATCTAACCTAAACCTCCCCTGGCACAACTTAAGACCGTGCCCTCTTGTCTTGTTGAAAGTTTTCTGGGAGAAGAGACCAACCCTCCCCTGGCTACACCCTCCTTTCAGGGAGTTGTAGAGAGTGATGAGGTCTCCCCTTAGCCTCCTCTTCTCCAGGCTGAACAGCCCCAGCTCCCTCAGCCTCACTTCATAGGACTTGTGCTGGATCCCTTCACCAGCCTGGTTGCCCCCCTTTGGACCCGCTCCAGGACCTCAATCTCCTTCCTGAGCTGATGGGCCCAGAACTGGATACAGGACTCAAGCTGTGGCCTCACCAGGGCTGAGTACAGGGTCAGAATCACTTCCCTGGACCTGCTGGCCACGCTGTTCCTGATACAGGCCAGGATGCCATTGGCCTTCTTGGCCACCTGGGCACACTGCTGGCTCATGTTCAGCTTCCTGTCACTCCAGACTCCCAGGTCCCTTTCTGCCTGGCTGCTCTCCAACCAGAGACTTCGTGTGAGTCTCTCCAGCAAACACAGTTTAAAAAGCACAAAAATGAAAATCATGTTAATTACTGCAGCTACTCTGTGTTCTATGTGTCTGGGATAAAGAAGGGGATGTGTACCAAAATATTTTCATCAGAGACAACTCTGCTCCTACCTGTCTTGTTAGAAAAGTCATAGAAGAGCGGTTGACCCACGCATAGTTCCCAGCAGCTGCCATTCCCTTCAAGTAATCCTGTCCCTCTGCAGAAGCAATCCTGGCACACGCCAGCTGCCGATCATTCACTATGATTTTGTCTCGTTTCATAGCTTTTTCCATAGCCACCAATGCATCTGGGAAATCAACAGGGTAAGTCTATGTGAATTCTTAATTATGTTTCAGTCTGTGAGAAGAACATAGTGGTCTGTAATTTATATTCTAAAACTGAATACATTTGTCCCATGGACAAACCTATGGATTCTTCTCAAATGCAAAAGCAAATCTGTGGCAGAACATCATCAATTGTTTGCAAACAGCATTCCCCAATATTACTTTTAGAATGAAAAGCTTAGAGGCTCAGGTATATCAAAAAGAATTCTCCCCTTGGACAAAAGCAGATAAACTTACTAGTAACTTCTAATAAAGTAAACGCTCTAGTCAGGTTCAAAACAATAAATACAGGGGTAGCACTTTCTCAGGACACAGTAATTTAGTCTTTTTCTGCTGCAGGAATGCTTGCCTCTGTTACACCTGACATTATGGACTCACTGTCCTCAGCAAACGCATATAAAGACAGCTCCTCAAACAAATAGGATTCAGTGAAAATCTCCACACTGTCTTGATTGTAGCATAATTGAGTTTGGAAGGGACTTCTGGAAGTTGTGTTCAAAGCAGCTCCAGCTATATCAGGTCTTACTCAGCCAAGTTTTGAGCATTTCCAAGGACACAAGCTCTATAACCTAAGTAATCTGCTCCAGCATTTGACCACTTTAATAGTTAAAAAAATAAATGAGAATTCTACTATGTAATTAGAATTTCCTTCGCTCCATCTTCTGCCACCTCTAACCCTACTGTCACGTGGATGCATAATAGCAAGATCAATTCTCTGCATGACCAAAGACAATTAACACATTGGTTTTAAACTTATTGCTAAGAGGCTTAAGAACACTCGCAAGATCAAGCAGACAAAATTCAAGGCAAGCCCTGTCAGAACAGACCAAGAAATGCTCTTTGGTGCTACAGTTTACTGCTGAGGATGAAACCATGCTGAAGTTTGCTTCCCTCCAGGTCTCAGCACCACTCAGATCATACCTGTAGCAACTTGGTGGCCCAGGCCTCTGCTGCCACTGTGGATCATCACACACACCTGCCCTTGGTGGTCGATGCCCATCTTCCTGGCAGCATACTCGTTGTAGATCTCATCCACCACCTGGATCTCGGCGTAGTGATTTCCAGCTCCCAGAGTCCCCAGCTGCCAATCACAACACACGAATCACACAGGGATAGAGAAAGAGCTCCTGGGAGCACAGGGGTGAGCCGTGGGAATAAGGGCAATAGGGCAAATTGCTATAGCAAGGTTTGGGGTTTAGTAAGGCTTTTCCAGGAAAAAAAAAAAATCAAAACAAAAATCCCTATATAAACTGGAAGGAAGTAGAACATACCACCATCACTGTCCTCTTTGTTCAGGTTTATAACATAAGTTAAACATGTTATAAGCCATAAGCCTGGAAATGGTTTACATTTAAAATGGCTATAGTGTGTGCTTGAAACGCATAAATCCCACGTATGCTGGGGATCTGAATAGATGTTACAAATACTCAGATGCTTTAATGTATACATTTAAATGTATTTTATTTATATAATAATAATTTAATAATATTTTAGTAGTATTAAATTATAGTTAAATCATAATTATAGTTAATCATATACTACTGAACTGCAGTATATTTTTACTGTTGGAAGAACACTACAATTAAACAAGAGGACCAGGATCTACAGACTGTGCTGATGCTTTTATCCAGCTTATTAAAGCTGAGTTGAAAGACAGGAAGAGTACAGATTATTGAGAATTCATCAACTTCTATAGGCATGGCACACATATGGTCTTCTGCTTTGTTGCAACACCACATGGAGGTTACAACACCCTGTTCATTACGAATTCAAAACCTTTCAGTAGCTCAAGCATGATATTCCATTTCCAATCCTCAAATTTTTTCATCTCCACTAAGAGGAGATGACTTCTTTGCAAGGTGAATGTGAAAATTAAGGACATAAGATTATTTTGGGGTTAAAATGCCATAATCTTTCAGTACCACAAGTCACAGAACTCAACAAGTTATATAAAAGTAAGATTTGCAAATGCTAGCATTAGTATAGTCATCTCAGAAGTGTTCCATCCAAACCAATGAGACTATATACAGAGAAGAAATCTTTGCTGAGCAAACAAAGGGAAAAGCTACAGAATAACTTGCCGGTCTCTTAAAAATAAAACTGTTATCTGGATGAAGAAATGCCACCAAACATGAATTCCAGTGTCAGGCATTAGCTGATGAAAAACTGATGGCCCCAGGGACCTTGGGTACACCTAGTATTGCTTCCTTATTACAACTCTGTCAAGAATTATTCAGAAACAGCCCCACCATCTCACCTCTGCCCCTGCCCAGAACCTGTAGGCAGAGTTTCAAGAAAAGACCCAAAACTAGAGCACTATGTGCTAACCTTTACGTTTGAACCCTGAGCACTCACAACCTTTCTGAAATATAACATTACCTGAGGCAGGCCCCTCTTCTTTGCTCTTGAGGAGACCTTGTTGGGGTCAGCTTGCAGCATTCTTCCATATTCCTCACAGTGCTCCTTGTCCTCTGCCCAAGCATAGCCTTCCCGGAGAGACCAGTCCACACCCATCTCTAGTGCCTCTTCCAAATCCCTGCAATTATTGAACACCTACATGAGTGTTATCCTTAAAAATCCTTAAAACTCCACTGGATATGAGCAGCTCCGTGTAAATTCATCATTGGACCTACCTTCAGAGCTAGCCCTCCTTTGTACAGGGAGCTGGATAGGATTACCTCAAGAGATCCCATCTATTATTCTATAGTTTTATGATCAGTCCCCAGATCCCCTAACAAGCAGTCCAACTTCTTAAAACTTCATGAAAATCAAACTCTACAAATATAATAACTTTAGGAAGGTCACTCTTTTTTGTGAGGGGAATATCCTATTTTCTCTCTCACCCCTCTCAGAGAATACCTTTATGTACATGGAGGTTTTCTGTCAAAAGACATCAGAACCTATCAAAAACTTTTATCTACTTCAGGGTTTTAAATGGGGGAAGAAAGATCTGACTGCACTGCTGACTATGCAAGTCCTCCTGGTGAAGGACATATGCAGAAAGAATGGAAGGAGGTTTACAATTACTTTTTCTTTCTTAAAGTCTCCTATTCATATAAATCTTTCATCAAAACGAATACCAGAGATGCCCCCTCCAGTGATGCACACACCAAGTCATTCTCTTACTTAGCATTCATGGGGATGACACCTTTGGAGCCAACACCAACAGGAATGTGATCAAACATGGCCTGGGCAAGCTGCTCCTTCACAGGCTGCACATCACTTTCATCCAAATTTGTACGCAGTAAGCGGACACCACAGTTGATGTCAAACCCCACCCCACCTGCAAGTGTAGAAAAAGCAACGAGGTTAATAAAGAAAGTGTGCTGATGGTAAGCACTTGTTGAATATTCATCTTAAACCAGTGTCCTGGTTTGGGCCAGGATAAAGGTGATTTTCTGTCTTGTACTTTTGCTTTTAGCTGAGTCTCTTGCAAGTAGTTGCACTTGCTGAAATTAACAGCAAGTTTCTCAGTCAGTGTGTGCTTCTAGGATTGATAACACTTGATGTTTATAGTTACTGCTAGAGACTGGTATGCAGAGCCAAGGACACTGCTGAGCTCTGAGGAAAACTTTTACCCTCCAGGAGGGTAGAGAGGTCCCACCTGCAGCCCTCCTTTGGGGAGGAAGGGACAAGATAGATGCCAGAATTGACCAAACAGAGTATTCCACCCCATATACGCCATACTCAGTATAAATTTGAGGGATCACAAGGGCCAAGCCATGATTTCCTGCTTCCAGCTTCCGGCTACTGCCCTTCCTGCCTTTCCTGCTTCCCTTCCTTCACCCGGCATCCTGGAAGGATTCCATCCATTCCTCTGCCTGTGCTCCTGATCCATGCCAGCCCATATCTGTGTGTTCCTGCCTCCAGTTCCCGACTGCTGCCGACTCCAAGAGTCCAGCCTGGACTTTCCCAGGGCTGCCCTGCAGCCTCGGTGGTGACGTGAGAGTTATTGGGGGAAAAGGGGGAAGGAATGTGGTATCCATTTTCCTGTATATTTGTATATATTTAGTAATTTTTCCTATTTATCATTACTGTTTCATTAAAGATGTGTAGTTTAGTTTCCAATCCATAAGTCTCTCTCCCTTATTCTCTCTCTTTATCAAGGAGGAGAGAGAGATTAATAGCGTTTGTTACTCAGTTTAATTGCCGGGCCAGTGTTAAACCGTGACACCCAGTATTTCTGCTGACAGAGACCCTGTACTGAATGCTATGATCTTTGCCCTTCTTTCTGGGAAAATACTGGGGAAAAAAGTAGAACTGCATTAAACTTGATTTTAATAGAGTAACAGAAATCCTCAGAATTCAAGACAGCAAAAAACGTAGTCTTGCAGAGAAAAACTCAAAAACTCTTAAGAAAAACCAAACCAGACAGTTCTGCAGTCTTGAGCATGTGCTCTACAGACCAAGCTGTATAACTAATTGCCTGCAGAATTCTGTGTTTACAAAGTTGCTTCATCAAGTAGCCAAAGAGAAGTAGACACAACTATAAAAATACTGTCCTCAGAAAGTACAGGGTGCTCAGAAAGTGACAGATCCCAGAATGGCTCCTGGATGCAAGATATGCCTGGAACCAAGGCCCTGAGAGCAAGTCCTTTTTGAATCTTCACTGGAATAAATCACTAGCTATAATAAATGGTAAATACTTACAAAGAACATTAAACTTAAGTGCTCAGCATTTTGCTAAATTCTTAAAAAATTAAAAAAAATAACTACTGCAGGGAAAGACCTATGTGAAAAACCACCATTAATATGAGGGTTCTGCTATTAACCAGAGTCAGAGGAGGGCCACCAGACAAAGAGATCTTGGGTTTAAGTCAATCAGGAACACTGAAACGGCTTGAAGCAAACCTGAAACATGAATATCATGTTTCACTACCACAAAAACATCTCCAAACCATTAGTAATTAAAGATACAGGTGTTTATTAAAAAGACATGCACATTCTAAGGTCAGCTTTTTAATAAAGTGTAGAAATAGTCTTAAAGTATGTTTCCAAACATTGCTCAAAGAAAACAGTCAATAGTTAGCAGCCTGACAAAACCCAAGTTCAAAGTTTTGTGCTCTCCCTTCAAAACTGAGGGACCTCATGAACCCAGCCCTAAAAGACAAGGGCAATTCTCTCTGTAGTATTTAAATATTTTCAGTGTAACCATCTGCTCTATAAAGAATCAAGATTTTGAGTGAGAGAATTACGCATCCATTAACTCCCAATAATTATCCTCACCTGGTGACACCACTGCTTCAGGATCATTCATGTCAAAGGCAGCCATGTTGCCAATGGCAAACCCATAGCCAGAATGGACATCTGGAAGGCCTATTGATCTCTGAAAGAGAATGAAGGAAATCTTAAAGTTTTATGAAACTCTGTGCTGCACAGTCACCTTCGTTATACTTTGTCTTGTGGTAATGGTTGCCACGTTTGCAAACATACCAAAAAGAGAATGGATGTTTGGATGTAGATGGAGCAAACCCACTGATTGAGGTAAGTATCTAAATTCCTGCAGTTACAGGACAGAGAGTCAGAGAGAGAGCAGAGAGCACATCTCACTCTGAAAGAAACACTCAGTGGCAGGTCAGCTGAGCAGCCCTCATGGCTCTACTGACCAAGATCTCCATAAAACTTAGGAGAAGCTTAAACACCTAAATGTAAGAGTTGTGACTAAAAACTGAATTCTAACCTGGCTTTTTCTTGGCTTTAAGAGTTCTTGCATTCAAAACCTAAGCAGGCAATAGATTATAAGTAGGGACATAAGAGACAGAAGGGTGCTAGAGTTTGTTTTTAGAGAGTTCCACTGGGGACAACTGCAATATTTAAATACTGTAAATGTAATAAGGGAAGAGTTCAGTGCTATGGAATAGAATTGCAAAGCAACCAGTATTTTCACTTCTTAGCTGTGTCATCAAACACTTGACTGAAGACTGCACCCTGTAGGCTGGAAAAGGCCATCCTTTTAGAATGGTATCTTGAGAGGATAGGACAAGATAGGTGGCAAGTCACTTTATTTATAGAAGCATTCATTTTATTGAACTTTTTCATATAATTACTAGTTAGAGAATACCAGTGTGTGTTTCTACACAGCTCTACAAGTTCAAAGGATATCTAGCCTGGCAAGTTTAAATTAGGAAACCACAAATGGCACTCCACATTTAAGCAAATAAAGAAAAAGCCCAAACACCCATAAAGGTGTCAGAAACTGGAACTTTTTAATGTGTTTATCATCCATTAAAAGGAAAAGCATTTTTCAGTGGGATTTTGTGCTTCTAACGCCTCCCCTTGCCATCACCAAGAAATCTCTTGGTCTGAAAACAAAAAATTGAAGATTTGAAAATAAAACCTGAAGATGTGAATAGACACATCTCTCCTACAAACTACCAGCCAAAATTCCCATTTTAAGATGTTGTTACTAACCTAACTTACTCCCTTTTCAGTTGACCATTAAGGCATTTTAACAGTGTGATGGGCTACCTTTCACTACAGCCAGAAATTCCATGCTTTTGCCAAGCAACCATGAACAAGGAAATTCTGATCATGTTACTTATTAATATCTGCAGTATCAGACATGAATTTTTTTTTTATAGCACTTAGCACTTCTTGAAAAGTGACACAAGGGAGTATTTTCCTTCTCCATCATCACCATATCTGATACTTTGTTTCCAAAAATGCATGGGACAAAGAAAAAGTGTTTACATAAAGGGAAGGTTCACTACAAGCACAAGGGCAGCAACAGTAAAACAGACAACACTGTTCCCTCCTGCTCTGTTCCCATTTTTTCATGCATTTCAGGTCAGCAGAGGAAATTCAAAACCAACAGACAATACAAGTGTTGGGGGAAAGGTGACTCAGGCAAACTGGAACAACACAAAGCAATGCTGGAAAAGCTTCAAGTCAAAAAGCAGTGAATGCAGTTTAGTGGACACTTGTTCTGGTAACTTAAGTTTCATAGCTTGCCCTTGGAAGTTCTTACTCAGAGACAGGTTCTCAACAAACTGTTTTGGTCTGGATTCCTTCTCACAACAAAGTTTCCACTTGGAAGGTAATAATCCTGGCAGGTAAGAATAGAAAAAGAGCAAATTTTCAGAGCAAATACGTACATGAACAATGCCAGGTAATGCAGCCACATTCCCAATCTGTTTCATGGCAGGCAAAAAGCCACCTGCACCTGAACAAGATAAAGAAAAAAAGAAAGTAAACAATCTGGTAATCACAATAAAGAGCTTTCTATAAAGGTTGTTGAAAATAGTGGCAAATCAAAAATCAGTCACCAACACGTATTCTAACCTGGTATAAACATTATTCACAATCTGCAGTTTCATTAAATAGGATATTACACTGAAGTCCTAGCTCTGATGTATTAAGACTGATCTGTGCAGAGTCATCAGTGCTAACAACAGAAGTGTGATACCACCAGCCCAGCTCTCAGATCTGGACCCAGTCCTGTGCTGCTGCCTCACACCAGAGAAGCCCGGGCTACAGCCCCCAACAAAATAAACTCAAGGCACACGCATTCAGGGAATGAGGAGGGCAACCAGGCTGGTGAAGGGACTCAACCACAGATCCTATGAGGAGAGGCTGAGGGAGCTGGGGCTGTTCATCCTAAAGAAGAGGCGGCTCAGGGGAGACCTCATCACTCTCTACAACTCCCTGAAAGGAGGGTGTAGCCAGGGGGGGGTTGGGCTCTTTTGCCAGACGACTTTCAGCAAGACAAGAGGGCACAGTCCTAAGTTGTGCCAGGGGAGGTTTAGGTTGGACATTAGAAAGAATTTCTTTACGGAGAGGGTGATCAGACATTGGAATGGGCTGCCCAGGGAAGTAGTGGATTCTCCATCCCTGGAGATATTTAAAAAGAGACTGGATGTGGCACTCAGTGCCATGGTCTAGCAACTGCAATGGTGGTTCAAGGGTTGGACTCGATGATCTCTGAGGTCCCTTCCAACCCAGCCAATTCTATGAATGCTTGAAAGTACAGAGGGCAGCCGGCAACTCGGTGCCCATACATTGGATGTGGGCACAGGACATGCTACGGCCACAGGTCACACCTCTGTGCTGCTCACCAGGCCGCAGTAGCTGGCAAGGTGAAAAAACTCATCCCTGTTTCCCATTTCTCCCAATACACCAGCTGGGACATCCCACAGAACTCTCTCCACTGCCCCCCTGGTACTTCACAGCCAACACACAGCGTGGTGTGAACCCAGGGGCTCAGGGAGGTGTCCGAGACCACAGTTAGAAGAGCCCGAAGGGCTGGGGTGTGCCTGCAGGCTCCCTTTTTGCTTCTTCCCGCCTCCCCGTTATTCCCTCCTCCCCCAACCTTCCCGGACTCACCTCCGCCACGGCAGGCGTTGCGCAGCTCCTCGAACATCAGCTTCTCCAGCGGGTCGTTTACGTAGAAAACACCTTCCACCTGCGGGGAGAGCTGTCAGGCCGGCCGGCAACGGGGCGGCCAGGGCAGGGCAGGGCCCGGCCGTTCCTCCCCCTGCCCCCCCCTTCAGGTGGGCCGCCCCTCACCCCCCGGGCACCCAAGAGTTAATTAATTAATGTAGGGAAGTAATTGAATGCTAATACTACAGCACTGCAGTGAAAATTGAGACAGTATTTCCACACTCAGCTCCAAATTTCTCCTCATCATAACTGCAGTGCCTGTGAGCATGGATTGAAGAATACTTCTGACTCAGACAGAAAGCTCTTAGAGCTGGCAGTGCTGGTAGTATAGAATCACAGAATCATAGAATCAGCTGGGTTGGAAGGGACCTCTGAGATCATCGAGTCCAACCCTTGATCCACTACCGCAGTTACCAGGCCATGGCACTGAGTGCCACATCCAGTCTCTTTTTAAGCATCTCCAGGGACGGAGAATCCACTACTTCCCTGGGCAGCCCATTCCAAAGCCTGATCACCCTCTCTGTAAAGAAATTCTTTCTAATATCCAACCTAAACCTCCCCTGGCACAACTTAAGACCGTGCCCTCTTGTCTTGTTGAAAGTCATCTGGCAAAAGAGCCCAACCCCCCTCGGCTACACCCTCCTTTCAGGGAGTTGTAGAGAGTGATGAGGTCTCCCCTGAGCCTCCTCTTCTCCAGGCTGAACAGCCTCAGCCTCTCCTCATAGGGTCTGTGCTCGAGTCCCTTCACCAGCCTGGTTCCCAGTTGAGCCCAGCCCTCCCTCTGCCACTCACGTGCATGTTGGGCACGAAGCCCTTCTTGATCCGCCAGCAGTTCTTGTCGATCTTGTCCAAGTACTGCAGCTCATCGTTGTAGCTGCGGCTCATGGCGGCGGCGCCGTCTCCTCCTCAGCGCTGCCACCGGCACTCGGCCAACGGCGGGAACCGACGGAAGCCGCCGAGGATCATGGTGCCGCCCCAGCTCCGCGGATAGGAGCTGCCGAGGGTCAAACTTCCTCCGCGGGGGTAGGACCGGCAACGCCCCCGGGGTGTTCCCTGTGGTGTGGGGGTAGAGATGGAGATTTCAGTGAGCACGGGGAAAAGAGTCGTAAAAAGTTACAAAGGTTTTGTGTGAAGCGGTGACTCTGCTGTGAAAAGGAGAAACATGGAGACCAGGACGCGTGTGCTTTGCTTAAAACGTGGGGAAATTGCTGAGGTTGCTGTAGGGAAGTAACCATTATAATGGAATTGTAATATGGAAACCTCACCTCGGGGGCTTGGGCTGCCCACCTCCAAGTGAAAGACCCCTCCACACGGAGCTGGCACCATAAATTCCGTGTGTACTGGAGTTTTAAACTGAAGGAAGTTATTCACTGATGAATCAAAGTAGAATAACCATGAATATCACAGAACCATGGAGCTGTCATGGTTGGAAAAGACCTCTAAGATTGCTGTGTTCAACTATCAACATCCCCTCTCAATACAATTAATAAAATGTATTTATCAATAGCTGTACCACTATGCCCACTAGAGTGTATCCTGAAGTGCCCCATCTACACAGTTTTGAAATACTTCCAGAGATGGCGATTCCATCACTTCCCTCGACAGCCCATTCCAAAACTAACTATTCTCTCAGGAAAGAAATTCTTCCTAATATCTCATCTAAACCTCCCCTGGTGCAACCTCAGGCCATTTGCTCCAGTCTTATGTGTGTTAGTTCAGTGGAGCAAACTGAACAAAACGTGTATCAGTGTAGAGAGCTTTGTGACTCTGGTGGTTTAGCCTTGTTGATTGCCCCCTAGCACCCCATATTTGTGCAAATACACAATAAATAAAAAAAAAAACATAGAAACATAGAATGGTTTGGGTTGGAGGGGACCTTAAAACCCACCTAGTTACAACCCTCCTGCATGGGCAGGGACATCTTTCACTGGACCAGGCTGCTCCAAGCCCCATCCAACCTGGCCTTGAACACTTCCAGGAAGGGGGCAGCCACAACCTCCCTGGGCAGCCTGTGCCAGTGTCCTCCCACCCTCACAGGAAAGAATTTTTTCCTCATGTCTACCTCTGTTCTGTGTACATGTTGGTGTTTCACATACTGTGTAAACAACCCCACTTTTTGAGATAACACCTGCACCTCCATATCTGCTCAGAGGTCCCTTCTGGCCACCCGGCTTGCTTACACCCCATCACTCCCTCACTGCTGCCTGGGGCCTGGTAGGGGCTGACTCCATGGGCCCTGGGGACACTCCCACAGCCTCATGGTGGAGATGTGGGGTCCGGCCCCATGGCAGGGCTCTGTCCCCCCACAGCAGTGGAGAAGCTGGGACAGCCTGGAGGAAGCACCCGATACCCATGGGGTGAAGGCACAAAGGGGAGCGCAGGCCCTGGTGGGGTGAAGGAACCTGGTGGGGTTTGTTCCTCCTCCCTCACACCCCACAGGACCTTTGGGCTGGCTTTGCAGAAGGAACAAATGTTCTTTCATGTGCCTTTCAGTAATGAAAGCTCTGTTCATGCCATTCCCCTGGAGAATGGGTAGTTTTGGCCTGTGGGGCATTTGGGTACCACTGCAGATGGGTGGTTCGCTCAACTACAGTCAGGCAAAAGCCTCCTGCACCCCATCATCAATTTTATTTCTCAGCGTGAGGCAAACAGCTATTTGCTGTAGAGCCTTGGCTTGGAGAGGGCTCCTGTGGAGGAGTGAGAGGTGTGGGAGGATGGCCGGGGTCTGAGCATCACACCAAGCAGATGGGGCTTTGTGCACGGGTGGTTTAGGGCTCACAAAAGCAGCAGCACAGAGCAGGCTGTGGTATGCCATGTGTTCCTCTTCTGTTGCTGATAATTTGTGAAGCCTAAACCAGCTTCCCAGGCATGCTTGGCTGAAAAACAAGCACATGAGCATTGCAGGGCAGGCACAGCCCTCTGCAGACTGGTGCTCAGATTTGCACGCCAATAAAGTGCTGAAAAAGAAAGGGGAGAAAGAAAGGTAGAAAGACAACATAACAAAAGGAAGGAAGAAGCAAAGTATCCCTAATTATTTTAATCCAGAGAAACCTTGACAATAATGTTGGAGGATTAGACTTGTAAGACTTACACAGGAACATGTTGCATGGGAGACATGACAGACATAGGATTTGAAGAGTCACATGGGGAAAGGGACTACCAAAGGCAGTAGTACCACTTTGTCTCTCTTCTTGGTCCGCTTCTGCATCTTTGTTAAGATTTATGTTAAGACACTGGTACAATTTTAGTTCCTATTGTATTTGGGACAGTTCCCAGTCTCCTGTGGTTCTGGAGAGGGCACACTTCATACTCAGTGCATCGTGTTCAAAAGGAAGTTAAGGTCTTTCCAGCATAAACAGATTAGCAGTCATGCCTGCCCTAGCAGCATTGTGGCAATATACTTTTCTTCTTTTGAGAGACAACAGAACCTTTCTGGAAGTGTATAAACAATATTTTATTTCAAGAGAGGCCTTAATATTAAAAACACTTTTGCATCAGTTAAACTCCAGAATAAATAATGTCAAGCATTGTATTCATACATTTTGCTCCACTGTACAACCTAACCATTCCATCACATTTCTTTGCCTCACTGCATCCCCTCCTCACCCCTAACCAGAATGGCATTTTTGCTCTTGCCAGAGCTGAAGTTACACACTGCAGCAGAACAAGACAGCTTCCAGCCTTCAGAGTCACATCTTTAATTTGAAGATCATGCTTAACAAATGGTCCCTCTTCTCCTTTAGTGTTTGTAGTGAACATCGGTAGAAACCAACATGTATCCCTGTGGGAAGAAGAACGGTCACTGAAGTGCTATGAAATGATAGAGGGTTTTTGTTTGCTTTTTGGGTTTGTTTGGTTTTTTTTTTTTTTTTAATTTCAATTAAAACTTGGTGCTAGAGATCAGAAAATCTGCTGGAAGCAACTGAGCCTTGGAAGTAACATATTTAATAAATCTGTCCTTTGAACTTTGCAGAAGAGCCCCATCTTTCCCTGGGTGCTATCCCTTTGCAACATGCTAGCAACTGAATGGGCACCTAAAGATCACACAGCCCACATAAGAAAGATCAGCTGAGGCATAAGGCAACTAGGCAATCATCACAAGGGGGGATTATTTTTTACCTAATTAGAGCCATTTAAGAATGAGCCATCTACTCTAAAACTGTCATTAAGGCTTCCCCCATTGTCAGTGCATATGGAGCAAAGAACTTCTAATGGTTGGCATCCTGATCTTAGAGCTCTTTTCCAACAAAAATGACTGTAACCTGCAGAAAGCAGCCCTTCACAGCTTTATGTGGTTATGTCTGAAAAGTGGGAAGAATTGTCTTTCTTCCCACTGATTGAAAGTGGAGGCTATAGAATTACCTTTAAAATACCAGTCCGATTCACCTCAATAGGATACAGCAATTCTCCTTTGTAGTTACTGATGAGGAGGCAGATTAGAGAAGGTGAGGTTGGGGATGAACCCCATGGAACCACTAAAAGCCTTCACTTATAACTGGTAATAATAATAATAATAATAATAATAATAATAATAATAATAATAATAATAATAATGTCATTATAGTGGCATAGTGCCACTGACAGAGGTCTCCAAGAAATTGAAAAACCCTTTGTGTTTCTTTCCTGAGTTTCTTGAGACTGTTTCTGGGGAGCTGAAAATCACCGAGAAGTTGGTAAAAAAGTGGAGAAATTTAACAGGCTTCCCATTTTCTGGGAGTTGGTTTGTCAGCAGTGCCCTTGATTGTATGGTAACATTCTGTATGTTCAGAGGGGTGGAGAGTGTTGTGAGAGGCACAACACTCAAGAATAACTGGAAGGGAAATAGTATTTTCTGAGTATTTTCTTGCTAACTACTTTTGACTAATAGCCACAGCCATTATCACCAAATATTAACAATATCCAGTCATCCTAGGTGTACAAAATAGAATTTGCCTCCCTCTTGTCTTTCAGCTATTCCTATAAAATTCATCAGGACTGCATGGATAATGATATCTCTAATTTGATTTGCCTAGCCAGACTGCAATGAATGCTAAAGGTAAACCTGGTTTCACTCTTAACTGCAACTTGCAAGGCCAGGTAAGCTGTGCATTTGATCACTCTCTGTTTGTGAATTAAGAAGAATTTAATGAAGTTCTAACTTTTCTTCTTAAAGAAATAGACTTTTGTTTCTTATACGATTTTACTATTATTACAGATCTCATTTAAATGCAGAGCTTTTCTGCTTAACTAGCTCAAATCCAGCAAGTTTCGTGTACAGACAGAAGGTGAATAGATACCTAGTGAAAGAAAAAAACCCACCCAAGAATGGCTTTTTCACGAGAGCATCAAAATCTCACCTGTACAATTGTAATGTGTGGTCTTGTCAAAATCACATTAGCAAGATTGGGAAGAGGGAATCCTTTTGAAAGTTTAGCTTAAAGAAAACAAACAAACAAACACAATGATTAGGTATGCATTGAACAGATAATAGATATCTGCCCTTAAGCAACTGTATTTGTCCAGATATTTCTAGGTCATTTACAACATTTCACCCCTTAGCCTTCACTTCCAGTGAAGAACAAGCAGATGAGCATTTTAGGGCAGGCACAGCCTTCGGCAGACTTGTGCTCAGATTTGCATGCATTGGATGTATATACAATGCCCCATATCTATGGGAGACAGAGTTACAGATGCTTTTCTCCTCGTGGTGTTGCAGTCAAACCATTCCATGCTCTATATGTTACACACTCAGTGATTTGTCCCTAATGACCTGGGGCATCATTAGAACTTGTTCTGACTTTTCTCCAGTAATTAAGAAAAGTGAAATTCATCCCAGTGCAGAGGGCTGGAACAAGGCTACACCTTTCTCCAGAAACTTAAAAAAAGATTTATGAGAGGCAAAAGTCCTGTGGTGGTCTGAGAAAGAGGAATATATGTCACACAGAGTGGCATCAGGCAGGTGTGCAGGCTAGAGAGACATATGTCTCACTAATGCATCGGGGCCACCTTGAGTGAGACAAAGGCATACAAATTCTGAATTTCCAAATTCTTTTCAGAGATCAGTGTCAGTGAGAGGGCACACTTACAACCCAAAAAATTCATCTCCTCCTTCCACTGCTTACTGGCTGATGGTAATTTTCCACTCAGCTCAATGGGGACTGGAAACTTGAGTAGAAAGTCAGTATCAGTTTCTAGAAACACCCACTCTGCTGGAAGATTTTAGCTTCGAAATTCAGCCTTACCATTAGCTGATGGAATGACTTCAGTCTGCAAGATGTAAGAGAGGATGTTCTCCAGAAGTGAGATCTGCCACAGATCAGAAAACTGAGTTACCCATCAATGACTTGTGGCAGCAGAATAGTCGTGTCCTAATCCTGGATGGAGTCAGTAGGCTCGTGTTCAACTTCCAGCTCTCATTTGGCCCCAAAAAGTCATAAGCTCAGGTAAGCTTTGCATCTTAAGTCTTCAGAATGATGCAAAAGAAGTGAGATTTGTATTTCAATGCAAATGGCTTTTATCATGCTTGGACAACCTTTGCATTTAGAACGGTCTGTTTCCTTTATTTGTTAGATAAATCATCACTAATAGCAAAGCAGGACCAGAACAGTTTTACTTCTTTCCCTCAACCACTCAGAAATGGCTCTCTGAAGATGCAGAGGTTTTGCCTGTGAGCCTACAACAGCTTATTTAGACTCCCATTCCCTGCTGTCAATCTGAGGGTCTGTGCTGAGCATGGCCACACCATGGGAAGTGCCTCTGCCTGAGCTGTGTGTGTGATTGCTCAGAGAGAACACTGCTTTGTCTGCTGCTAGGGCTCAGCTTACTGCTGTGAGTGTTTCACTGTTCCAGTTTGAGAGAACTCTCTGCTGAACTGGTGAAATGTGATGCACCACTCAAGGGAACTATGTAATATCTCATTTTCAGTGACCTAACTGGCCCCAAAGAAATATACTTTTTAAGTCCACAGCAGAGAGGTGGCTGCCAGTAGACAGGATAAGAGCCACCCAGCCAGGAAGCCAAATGATTTAGAAATACAAATAAAATTTAGCTGCTTACTCTTTAGCCTTGACATCACTGATACTCCTCATTTGCATTTCTTATGTGTTTAAACCACCCACTTACCTCAAAAAAGCCAACATTGGAGTGGGCTAGGGAGAACTGGAGCCTGAGGAGAAGAAGTGAAACAAGATGAATCACTGCAAAGGATAAAAACACATTATTCTAGTCATGTGTGGTCACTGCTATAGAGCTCCAGGCCTTAGGAAACATCCGTAAAGAGGCTTTGGAAGTAATAGATTTTACATAATTCAGACTGCCTCATAGAGAAAGAATTGGTTTTTAAGGGCATTGCTGAGCATGCATGCCTAAAAGTATGCTAGAAGGGATTTAGGGAGGGGTACAAGTGCACTGGTCCCTCTGTGCTGTGTTTTGGAAATCCTACTGACAGGGGAAGGTCCTACATCAAGGACTTGCAGGCTCTCAGATATTTTGCAAGCATCTTGGTACATCTACTTAATGCTTGGATGTCACTCTTACTAGGGAGGGAAGAAAAATTCTCTTCATCATATGGTATTGCTGCTGCTGACTATGTTGCTAATGCCTCTGTTCCCAAATTCAGAAAATGTATCAGTACATATTCAAGTATCCAAACATACTCAAAACATGATTTCTGAGTTTCCACAGGGCCAGCATCCCAGGTCTCAGCACACTCTAGTTTTTTCTCTCTGAATGTTGCTGCAAAAAGTGCTAAGAGCACTATCCTCCTTAAATTCCTAACATCTTTGTGCCCTGACAACCTGCATAATCTTCACCCTAAAGCTGTTTTGCCAAGGGACTGTTGTGAAACCAGTGTTCCAGTTCCCTAATGTGAGGTCCCTGTATACAGAACTTGATAACATGTGACATGTTAGATGTCTAAATGCCCAAGCCTCTGGTCTCCTGCTTTCTGGCCTGTGGAAGCTGCAGTGCTTCAGCTGAAGAATCTCATCTATAAGAATACCAGTGTAGGGCAACAGCAGGGGTCCAGATTCTTTACTGTGTCCTGTACCCCTCTGCACTTCTTCAGTGGCCCAGGTGGGCTATAAAGCAGTTGCATCTTCCCAGATGGAAAGGAATGAAGGAAGCTCTCTGATGATTCATGGCCCTCAAAACTGCCCTGCACACTTCATTTATCTAGCTCAGGGAGGAAAGTAGAATCATAGAATTTCCAGGGTTGGAAGGGACCTTAAAGATCATCTAGTTCTTACCCCCCTGCCATAGGCAGGGACACCTCCCACTAGATCAGGTTGCTCAGAGCCCTGTCCAGCCTGGCCTCGAAAATTTCCAGGGATGGAGCTTCCACCACCTCTCTGGGCAACCTGTGCCAGTGTCTCACCACACTCATGGTAAAGAAGAACTTCTTTCTAATATCTAATCTAAATCTACCCTACTCTAGTTTGAATCCATTCCCCCTGGTCCTATCACTACCTGACAGCCTAAAAAGTCCCTCCCCAGCTTTCTTGTAGGCCCCCTTCAGATACTGGAAGGCTGCAACAAGGTCTCCTCAGAACCTTCTCCTCTCCAGACTGAATAACCCCAATTCTCTCAGTCTGTCTTCACAGGAGAGGTGCTCCAGCCCTCTGATCATCCTTGTGGCCCTTCTCTGGGCACACTCCAGCATGTCCATGTCCTTCTTGTAATAGGACTAGATGTCATAAGAGTAATAAGTGTAATAGGAGTAGATGCAGTAGATGGCAGGAGTAGAGAATGGTTGGACCAGATGATCCTTAAGGTCCCTTCCAACCTGGCCTTCTGTGATTCTGTGAAGTCCACTTCCTGCCCTGCAGCAATCCCCAGCTGGTGAGCAGTCCCTTGGCAATTGTCACATTGAAGCTTTCTGACTCTTCTAAACTGTACAACAAGTACAGCCACTAAGGGAATTACAGAATCTAATGGAGATGAACACATCAGGGCAACACATTCATAGTTATCTGATCACTTCCCTAAACTGCTAATGCTGGGATTGCTAACACCATTTTCCAAATACCTGGAAATCCTTTCCATCCCAGGTTGAATTACCTGTTCAAACATAGTGAGCCCATCAGTTTCTGGTCAAATATGTTCAGAGCGATGCTGGTGTTGGCTGTCTGCAAAAGGAAAAAAACACAGAATCATAGAATTGGCTGGGTTGGAAGGGACCTCAGAGATCATCAAGTCCAACCCATGAACCACCGTTGCAGTTACCAGACCATGGCACTGAGTGCCACATCCAGTCTCTTTTTAAATATCTCCAGGGACGGAGAATCCACTACTTCCCTGGGCAGCCCATTCCAATGCCTGAATACCCTCTCCATAAAGAAATTCTTTCTAATATCCAACCTAAACCTCCCCTGGCACAACTTAAGACCATGCCCTCTTGTCTTGTTGAAAGTCGTCTGGGAAAAGAGACCAACACCCACCCGGCTACAACCTCCTTTCAGGTAGCTGTAGTAACATGGGTTACTGGAGACAAAAAAAGATGGGCCCCTTGCTGTGAATAACTCACAACGACAGAAAAGCCATCCCAGTTACATATGGAAGTTGCTTCATGCAGCTGCAGCTTCCTCCCTAACCCATGGCCCATGCAAGGCTGCACACAGTAAATGTCTGCTTGTCCAAATGGCACTGAGAAGATCTGAAATGTGGGTAATAAGATTTCACAAGTCACAGACACTTTCAGTTAAATGACCAGGTTGCCAAGAGGCACAGCTCATGCCTGCAGAACTGTCATTCCAGAGAACAAAACTGTGATTAATCAGAGTCATTATATGCTTGGATTATTGTCATCTATGGGAAAATGTTCTGCACCACAGAAATGTCCCGTGGGCTAAGTAGAGGCCACAGAGGCGCCACCTGTGATTAAGGGGAATCCAAATGTTTTAGTGCTGCATACCTGGCATGATGTTTCTTGGACAGACTTTAAACAGAAGAAAGGAACAAACATTTAACCCTGGGTTAAAACATCACCTTGTTTGTACTTACTATGTTCATTGTGAACAATGACTGGCTGGTTGAGTCTGGCAGAACAGCAAACACCTCCATGGAGCCTTGGATCTCTACTGTGAAGGAGTCTTGCTCTAAGCTGATGTTAGGTATTTCAGTAGCCATTATCCTCAGCATCACTGGGTTGGGTGTGACTGAATATTTGGCTACCTGTAAGGTTCCGAGACAAAAAAAAACCCAAAAAACAAAAAGACAGCAAAATGTTTTTCTTGCAGAACAGGTCAGAATACTGCATTTTCTCATTCTTGAAGCAATTATTTTGAAGTAGTAGTTCCCTAGGATGAGGTTAAGGATAGCTGCTAGCATAAGATGCTTTCAAGCAAGCAAGAAGTAGAAGTTTTCTGAGGTGATAACTTAACAGTCTTGGCCACAACAGGAATGCAGTGGAAAGTTCCTTCCTCTCGACGAATATGGTTTCTCCTATCTTTGAGAGAAATTAAAAACTTAAAGGAGTGGAACATGAATGTGGCACTGCTGTCACATAATGAAAGAGCTCAGGAGTCACTTTCTTTGAATCCACCCATCTTAAGAGACTATTTCCTGCTCGGGACTCTCCTCAGAGGACCCTCATTCTGTCCGTTGCCTGAAGAACAAGAAGTCCTGCCATGTTCATTACTTAGAATATAGAGGGTGGAATATTGGCATCAATGCTCATGGCATTTTATGGAGAAGACCTTATGGTGACTGCCCTTGGAGCATCCTTAGATTTCTGGAGAAGGAACTTCTGGGAAGAAGACAAGGATGTGAAATTCTTTGAACCATGAGTTGGATTTCATCCAACCTTACTTTTCATAGCCTAGGGTCCCTTATGCTCATTTTTGGTTTCTCATTCTGTCTAAGACGGATGGTGGAAACCATGCATGCTCGTATTCTCTGTCCTGTTCTATTCATCTCCCCCACCTAAAATAAATGGAAATCCTGTGCATTGCCTTGTCTGTTCCACAGATGCAATGTTTCTTGCCCAGCTGGTAGCTTGGTTTCTTGCACATGGCCATCACAGTCCCTTCCCAGTGCTTTACTTTCTGCTAGATTCCTCTCTGCTAGTCAGTCATACTCTAGCAGTGAAATAAAGACTATTATGCAGGTTTGGGCAGGAGGGAGTTGTTATTTCTGAGTTGAGGCCCTCTCAGAAGTCTCTCAAAGCAGGACTCATGACTGGAAACCTTTTCCTGTCTAGAGCTGATTGGAGGTGGGAACAGCTGTGGCGTGGCCACTGTGCCCAGACCAAAGCTTGATGTGAAAGGCTGGGGGCCAATTTCAGTAACACTGCAAGTCACTCAGCTCTTGTTGGGGTGGAAGGTGATAGGACCCACCTGCTCTGCTGTTACAAGGCATCCATATACCTGCTTTTCCAGTGCAGGAAGCCTGATGGCCTTACAAGCCTCTGGGATACACCAGCAGTGAGGTGTCTGACACCCACACCAGGTGGTTTCCTGAGAGTCTGTGGAAATAATGACACTTACCTCAGGGATGATACTGCCAAATATCTCTGTGCTTATATTATAATAGCTGCAAGTCTGGAGAAGAACAAAATAAATAAGAAAACAAAGGGGTTTACCAGATTTAACCTTCATGGTCAGCTTTTATCTAAATTCATTAGTACTGTCACTTCAATGAATCTTTGATTTTGTACCTTTCAGAAATATTCCTGAAGAACTTGGTACACTTAAAGCTGATTCCCAATAATATATACCAAAATACTTCCTGGGAAAGTAGATGATTAACATCATTATAGTTTGGGCTGAAATCTACAGGCTTAGGGACTTACTGAACTTCCTGGAGATAGGTTAAAAAAATACCCTAGGCTGCAAGCCATTGGGCTTTCACATATGCTTTAATTCCATGGCTCCTGTAGTACTTTCAGTCTGCAAAGACCCCTTAGAAAACAGCCACTGAGGCTCCTAAAATCCCTAGAGTAATTCCTTTTTCCTTCTCAGAAAAGCCAATGTCTCAGGTCTAGAAAAAACCTTTAAAAACATTTTTTTTTTTTTTTTTTAAGTAAAACTGCCAGTATTTAATACCCATGGAACTGGGTGCCCTGGCCTGAGGCATCTATATAGAGCATAATAAAGGAGCTTAACAGTGGCCTCCTTTTTCTGATCTACTGTCTCAGGACTTCACAGCCCAATTAGCAACTTTACACTGCCACCTGTAATGACAACTGGAAAGCCAAATCCCCATCCTGGGTGACCTGAGCCACCCTGACCCCACTCCTCTGTCTCTGTCTCCTACTCACCTCCTCTGCAATGGTGACATTGAAGGCTCCTGCAGTGTAATAAGCAAATGAGGAAGTCTGGAAGAAATACTCAGAAAAGGCAAGGTAGAGCATGGAGTCCCTTTGGTCTGGGATAGTGAAGGGAGCTGCCACGTAGGGAGGAGCAGTATAGTTTCCAGTCGGGTAGACTATGCCCTGAAAGTTATTGCCAGAGAGAAAACAAAACAAAAAACCCGAGTCAAAATACAACTTTAAAGTGTCTGCAGACAATGTGACTCTCCTTTCCCTTGCTTAAGCTATTAATTTGGTGTGTAAATGAGAACATAGGCTCTGCAATGCATCCTGAAGCCTTAGTGCTCTCAAGCAGGTGACTCAGTGCCATGGTCTAGCAACTGCAATGGTGGTAAAAGGGTTGGACTTGATGATCTCTGAGGTCCCTTCCAACCCAGCCAATTCTATGATTCTGTGATTCTATGATTCTAAGACAAGTTCCAGATTTGATCTGATTCAGTAACAACTCAAAAAAAAAAAAAAAGGATGTGAGAATTTTTTCTTTACTTGAAAGAACATTTCAGGCCTTCAGCTCAGCAGCACTGCTTGGGCTCTCATGCTTTTTCAAGGGTCTGCTGTCTTCCCATTCAAGGTGCCAGAGGCTTAATTCTTGCTATTTTCTTGGTCTTACTTTTCATATAACAGAAGACTCATCTAATTAATATAATATGTAGAAATCTTCTGACTGACTGAACAAAGAAGTCCCATATATTAAACAATAACAAGAGAAGGAGGAAGTTGAACACTTTTTTCCCTCTCCTTTCCCTTTATCTTTTTTCTTCTAACTTGCTTAGTCCACTTTTACTGCTATTTACTCTAATTGACTCAATAACAACTTAAAAAAAAAAAAAAAGGATGTGGTTTTTAAATAATTCATTTTAAGACAGGTTCATTAAAATTATTACAATAACAAATGCAATAGTGCTTTGAAATGTCTGACTTTTCAGACACTGAATCTTCATCTTCAGAAAGGTAATCATGTTGATCTTCAAAAGGGGATCATACTATGATAAAACCCACAGGAATCTTGTCAAATAGCACTACAGGCAGTTACCTTTAAGTCCAGGTTAATGAATGGTTGAAATACTGCTGGCAGGCTACTTAAGGAGTAGTCTATTTCAGCCAAATCATCAATGGGTGTTAGGACTGTAAGAGTGGTAAATAAAATCACACAGTATTACAAAAAGCACTGAAGGAATTTTATGTACACTCAAGATAAAGTCACTTCTAGAAGGAGAATGACACAAGTTGTTCCAAAGGATACCAAAAATACCAACCAGGGACCTGCTAACATGCATTCTGACCTAAGGCTTGATGTTTCCACTTCTTTAAAACACCATCTTTTGTTTGTCTAATGTTTTGTCACTGTGGAAAAGTTAATCTGGTCTAACTAGAAAAAGGAAATGGCCATACCAGTGCTTTAGGGCATAAGGAGGTGGCAGGATTCCTTGTCAAGCAGTTCTGAGAGCATCCAAAGTGCCTCTAACTTGCAAATACTTTCTTAGAAGAGGTGAGTGCTTGATCAGCTGAGGTACTTCTGTTTCGAACACAGTATCTGCCTAGCACTTTGGATGCCTTAAATTCTTGCCAATCTAACCCAAAATGTTTAAAATTATAAGTTTTTTACAAAAGACCTTCATTTTGACTTTGGAAGGTCTGAAAAACTGCCAAGTAAGACTTAAATTTCCAGGCAGGCTAGGGGAGAAGGAGAAAGGGCAGGGAAGGGCAGGGAAGGGAAGGGCAGGGAAGGGAAGGGCAGGGAAGGGAAGGGCAGGGAAGGGAAGGGCAGGGAAGGGAAGGGCAGGGAAGGGAAGGGCAGGGAAGGGAAGGGAAGGGAAGGGAAGGGAAGGGAAGGGAAGGGAAGGGAAGGGAAGGGCAGGGAAGGGAAGGGGAGGGAAGGGAAGGGAAGGGGAGGGAAGGGAAGGGAAGGGGAAGGGAGGGGAAGGAGAAGGGAAGGGAAGGCTGCCTTAACACCAGTGCTGTGTGGCCTCTAAATGCCATTTCTGACAACAGAGGTACACACTGCCACATTTGCAAGTTTACAATCACTCTTAAGTCCTTGGCTTCTCAGAAATATCAGTTTCTTGTTCAACTTCCCCTTCGTTTATTTAACTGTGGTCCTGTAAGCAAGGGAGCAGAAAGACTATGGGGACTGCTACTGCCCTTGGGGGCTTTGCTGACCATCTGCTTTTGAAGAAACTGGAATTTTACCTAACAGGAGAGATAAATCAGAAGGAAAAGATATCACTAGTGACTCACCATTCAGTGATTGGAGGTTTTCATCCATCAACTGGATCCCAGATCTGATGTTGGGACAAGACTGCATAAAAATACACTCAAGTTATGGCCTGATTAGTGTGGACTCGTAAGCATCTGTTGTGTGCTATTAAATTTCTGCTTATGTGACACACATTGAAGCATTTATTTTTCAAAACACATAAACTACTTTTTCTTCAGCTAACGAGTTCTCCTTGGTGCATTTTAAGTGTGTTCCAAGTCAGAGCTACCTTTGGGGAACAAAATGGGAAGTTGCCAAAGGCAGCCTGAGGGGGGTGACAAAACCACAGCCTTAATAGCACCGAGGAGGAGAAGGAGATGTCACAGAGGTCTCACCGGAAAAATTCCTCTCCTGGGGCAGAATCACAGACACCTTAAGCTCTGTATCCTTCAGAGGCCCTGGGCAGGTTGTCATCAGAACTATGCACCACTTTGGTATGATGATGTTTAAATATGTCATTCTATGAGGTGAGGTACTGTAACATCATTGTACATCACCCAATATACGCTTTATCTGCTGAGTATAAAAATTACCCAAAATTCAGGATGGCTGTAGGTGCACAGACAGAGACTGATTCTACTTGAAATGGGAAGATAACCACATTTTCTGGCTTTACTAATGCTATGGACTAGTCAACAGCTTGACCATGAACTCAGCACTGTATCTGGATGCATTTCTGGCTAGCAAAACTCTGACTGTGCTGATGGCACCAAAGTAGGACTCTATTATATTTCTAGTCCTTCCTTTGCCAGGCTGACAGCACTGGCTTTTAAAATTATATTCCTTAAAGCCCTCCCCTACACAATTTGAAAGGCTTACGTTAGTGACCAAGGTCCTGTGAATGGGTTTCTTCAGATACTTGATAAAGAAGTTATGCAGGAAGCTAGGGGAAAGGAAGAAAGCAATTAATGAGTGAAGTACTTCAGTCATTAACAGGAAATCAGATATCTCAGAACATGAAGTTAATGGCCTCCGGGTGTGATAGTCTTGTACTCAAGGGAGCTTTCTGAAATGTAACAGCTATCAGAAAGGCACCACTTAAAAGGAGATAATTTTGCCATTAGGCATCTCAGCAATTAGCCTGGGTAGATCTGTTTTTATGAATGAAGAACTCTTCGTGTTACCACACTGATGAATATACAAACACTGTATAAATAAGTAGTCTCTGCACTAGGAGCTTCCAACAGAAGTAAAAAGATGCAAACAAGCAAATAATCAAAGCTAAAGCCAGCTGACTAGAATTGTATTCAGACTGAGAGAGAAGTACAAGAAAACAATCAAATCATATTGCACAGAGTTGCAACCAGAGAGAGAACAGAGAGCAGCAGTCTGCTTCTGTTCAGTTTTGATATCACTGTGACTAGGAGTACTTATAGCATGGTCCAATAATGTAAATTCTACTTAGAGTTGAATTATAGGGTGGTATTTGGGAAGAAGTGAGAGCTGAAGAAGTACCAGGGACTGTTTGATCTGACCAAATCTGCTGTATTTATCCTCAACACAAGGAGGACAATTTAATACTTGATTAGGGCCCTTGCTTGTCACTTGTGGTGCCTACATCCACCAAAATAGGTACCCTATTTCATGAAGCTGACATTCATAGACAGTTATTTTCTCACAGTGTATTATACAGATCTCTTCCACTTACCCTTTTTTTCCATTCAGCTTGATGCTTATCTCACCAGAACTTGTCCGACAGCTGGTAAGTGATACTGATTTATAATCCATATTATCCAAGGGTGTTGAAAAAATTGCAGTAACAAACACCTTTGAAATGTACACTGTGCTTCTCCCACTGTCTTTGCTGTATAAAGTAAAAATAAATAAATGAACACTCAAGACAGTACTTAAATGGACTGGTTTCTTTTCATTGAAGATGAAGCTGTTTATCTGAATACTTGTATTTGCATTGCTCATAGCAAAAATAGATTCTAGTATGTCTGCAAAGAATCAAGTATACTACACAGATTTCCAGAGTTTTGGAAAATTATGGATTTGGGAAAACAGGCAATTCACTATATTAAAGTATTTTGTTCCCACTACCAGCCCTGCACTCACAGCAGAGGAAACTGGAATATGACTGATACAAGATATGGCAAAAGAGCTCTACTGTGATCTAATCTACTGATGTCTGAGGAGGGTCCACACAGGGTCTGAAGTGCCCCAATGGGTTCTGTGCCCTCTTCCTTCCCCCTCCTAGGGGTTTGGCAGCCTGTGCTGAAGATCAGCTCTGAAATGTGGAAGCTGTGTTGTTTTGGATGAAGATGTCCAACACTCTAATGTGAGTGACCTGTGAAAATCCTCTTTAGAGGTCTCTAACAGGGTTAGAGGGGTACAGGGGATCACAGTCCCAGTGCATCTGGGTTTATTATACTGGACTGTGGTCCCCTGTACCACAATTTTTCTAAATGTGTTATTAGCTGGCAGGCTGGACAGAAACTGCATTCAGTTAGAGCATCAGTCTTTAACTATTTGCAGAGGTGCCTCTCAGCCATGGGCTCTTTATCAGTGCTCATGTCTGAGAGGGCAGGGGCTGTCTCCCACCAGCAAACCCGTGGAGAAGGAGCAGTCTATACTCCTGGGTTACTGCTGCTTGCTGTTACAGAGCACTTTTGCAATGAAGAGGTCACAAGAAAAATTAAACTTTGCATTTTTATCTTTATAATCTATTCTCCACCAAGAGAAATCCTGAAACACATGAGGCTGTACGTACAATATCCAGGTCCTGATGTTCCAGTTCATGTCGACAGCTAGAGAAGCATTTGCAATCACCAGTTTTATCCCAGTCCCAGGTATGAAGGAGATGGAAGCACTGGGGAATTCAACAGCAGTGACATGTATTCTACAGCATGCGGGAGACAGGGGGAGAAAAGAAAAAGCAAAGTTGGTATTTCTCATGTCGGGGTGAACACAAAACACAGCACAATTTCCAACACAAATTGCCTCTGGAGAGAATACTTACCTTGAGATGTTATACTTGACATTACCAAGCCCATATTTCTCATAGCCACTCAAATCAGGGAAATGTTCCTTCTCCATGTTCTGCTTCAGGATTTCCAGCCCAACCTCCTTGGCTACAGGAAAAAAGTGTTTAGTTCAGTTGCCTTTGATACCTCCTAGGAGTTTATACTTAATATGCTTCTGGCTTAGCAGATGGGATGGACACAAAGTCAGAAAGAAGAGGGCATCTCATTTGAAACCCAGCAGTGCTATTTCAGATCTCACTCCTAGTCATGGCAAGAGTTGAAATTACTGATTCAATATCTGAAATCAACTGAACCTTCATATGATGTACAATGCTGTCAAGCAGCCGACTGTGTCCATTATATTCTGCTCCTAAACATTTATTTATTTTTTAATAGCCTGTGATCAGGTCATTTTTTCTCACTGCCCTCGCTTCCCTACACGTGTCAGACCAGGATTTAATGCAATATGAATCCAGCAGTTCCTCAAAAGATCACACATACCATAATCCAACCCCTTCTGGGTGATCCTCACTTTGAGTCCAGGGTTGGCATTGAGCTGCCCGCTCAACAAACTGAAGAGGAGGAGAGAACAGCAAAACTTCACCATCTTCCTTGGTTTTACAGGATCTGTCAATAAATATTTATTATGATAGTAAAAGTTTGTGCTGTCATGTGATAGTTGGACTCCCTTTTCCCTCCCCTAGAGTGAGCTGTTGTGACAGCAGCTTTGCCTCCAGAATGGAGAAGGTGGGAAGCCCAACAACTGGAGAAGGAACCCATTCTGCACAGACTCTTCTGGCAATAGAGCTTCTCAGGTTAGAGGAGAAAAGCCAGCTTATTCACTGCTGGAATAGAGAAAGCACTTGGGATACATCCACCTGGACATACCCTGTTGAAAGGGAAGATGCACTGAATTTTTATTTCTTTATTTTCCTTCACTCTAGCTAGTGAAATAAGCTGAAGTTTTCCCCAAATACATGGAGTTCTCAGTGCCCCCTGGTGATTCAACAGACATCACTGGGTCTTAGCACTTCTGAAAACCTGATCAGTCCGTTTAGTTACAGACACAGAAACCCCCACTTTAGGAACCACTCAGTAAGATCTTAGCCACAACTTTAAGAAGCCCCTCCTGACAGTTAACAAAAGAAAATAATTTTGTGTCAGCAGACAGTTTTCATATCCCCTGGTCTAAATAAATACATTAAATTTTATCCAAAAACTCTCCTTGCAAACTTCATGGACAATGGATGTTTCTTTTTGCTTTTTTTTTCAGTCATATTAAACAAATCTTGTTGATGATATAGTTATATTTCTTATTCCAAGCATCCAAGGATCCTTTTCAGTGTTTTCTGGGGAAGAAGGAAAATGCTCAAAACAAATCCAAAAGTCTGCTTTATCTTTTATTTTGGTTTCATTAGGGCTGATCAGAAATGGACTTTTTTTACCTGCTCTCAGAAAATTTTCAGGGGATACTCAAAGTCTAGGACAGGACAAAATAATAACTTATTCACAGAAGATTGTCTTCCCTCAGTATACTTGAGTGGCACTGGTTTTATTTAGTTTGAGCCATTCAAAAGTTAGGTCTCTCATCAAAGACAGTCATCTTTAGAGAGGAGAGGGACACATCCCACCTATCTTAAAATAAAAATCCCAGTGGGGAGTGCTAATCTTCCTCCTATTCAATGTCTACCTCAGAGGTGGGCCAAAAGTAGGTAAGCTAAACTCATTCCATGTGCCAGTGGTGACCACTGTATGGTTGTGGGGTCACCCTTCAATTAACTGGGGAGCCCCCACACCTCCGGGTCATTATTCAAAAAGAGAACTTGGTCCTAAAGACACACCTGCTTTTTGAAAGATACCCCTCTTATGGCAGATGCCAGCAAATAACTTGTCAATAACCAGAGACAATATATTCCCTAACAGTAAATTCTGCTAATGGCAGCTTAGCAAGTAAGACCTGTCACTTGCTTTGATGCCATTAAAAAATCCAGCTGCATGCATGCCTACCCCACCCCCCCCCAAACACCCCAACCCCAAAAAACCAAGCAGAAACCCACAACCAAGAAAACTTATGGGTGACACCAATGATTCTGGCCAGCTGGTTAACCTAAGGTCATGTTCCACCATATCCTCTGTACTGGGTAGGTCACTGGATGGTCACTTGTGTCTCCCTGCCTTCTCATGCATGATCCTAAGCAGCCCAACAGGTTTTACCACAGCAGCAGTGTATGAGGGAAGCAAATGAAGATCCCAAGGTCTTCCCTGACTGGTTTTAAATAGAGAAATTGAGATGGAGCTATGCTGTATAAACCAGGGGCTGCAGGCAGTGTGTAAGTCAGAAGCTGTTCCTGCCTGTAAGATCTTCCAGGGGGAGTGACAGAAGCCACTTGGATAGAGAATTAAAATCCATACTGAATAAAATAAAAGAACTTTTTTTTTCCTTTCTTTTTTTCTTTTTTTTCTATTTTTTTTTTAATTTCCCTGGGGCTGGGAACACTCCTCTGTGGAGCTATCTGAGGTTCACAGCAAGAATGTCAAACAGGTCAAATTATAAGGCTTTTCCTTATTTCCTCCCACTACATTGCATTATGGACACCTGAAAATACATAACAGTCTTTTCTAGCATTACATTTATATAAAAGATTTCTCTCATCACCACAGGGCTGTTGCAGAGCTGGGACAGACCTAGAAACAGACAACTGCCTCTCCCCTAACACCTGAAAATTTGTTTTGATGTTGCTGCATCTTTCACTAGATGTTTCGTTGTCAGAGGTAACAATCTATCTTAAACCTCTGAAGTATTTTCAGTTATGATCGCAATTTAAGCAAACTGCAAAATTATGACATAACTTAATTTTTGTGTAACAGCTTGAGGTGATCCCACTTAAGACCTTTGCCTTTTTGCACGACCAATACCTTCTTTTTAACTGACAGAAATTGAGAGGTGAACAAAACACACTTCATGTGTAGAACCAAAACAAAGTACTAAAAGGAATTCTGTCTTTGATGTAGGCATAGTTAACTTAACTATAAAGTTAAAACATAAATCAAACCCTCAAAATTTAGCAGGATTTAGATCTCTCTCTCTCTCCCCAACAAAGCCATTCTACACTGAAGATAATCACAACATATTTTTTACCATACCTCTCCTCTGAAGGTTGAAGAGAAGACCCCTGCTGTACCAGGCCACGGGGCTGAGGATGCTGCAGGGAAAATCCTCCAAAGCCACCACCCTGTCTTTTAAAGGAAACAGCTGTGACCTTGAAGAGAGCCAATTGCTGCCACCTTCAGCAGTATCACTCAGGGAGTGGTCTCCCTGATAATCACATCCCAAACTCTTTTGGGTGTCCCAGGCTAAATCTCCCATTCTAATTTCATTAGGGGACAAAGCAGAGGGCAGTGCAAACTGTTGGGCTGGGGTGCTCAGCGTGGTGCTGCTGCCTTTTTGGAATGCTCTTTCAGCACTGACTTTTCAGATGGGCCCAGGAAGAAACCCCAGTGAAGACTCTGTTACAGTCATTCCACAGGACTGGTACTCACAGCCAGGTCTGTATTGTCAGAAAAGAAAGAAATAAACGAATGCGCTATGCTAGGAAGAACAGATCAAAATCATCTCTTTAGACCTCTCTGTTCTGAACTCGCTCAGGATAAAGAAAATCATAATTTATATAATATTTATATTATAGTATATATATACCATAGTGTATACATATGGTGCAAATATATAGCATTATGTCCTTGCAGTCAATATTTTCTATTTCTTCTGCTTGCTTATCCAGTTAACCAGTACTTTAGCCATTCAGTATTCCTTGCCTTGTCAAGGAGGTGATTTAATCAATTAGCTTGCATATAAACCAAGCAAACTCCCTCAAGCGTGGAGCACTTTGCTGGATGATCTGAGTCACTTCATTGTGCAAGCCATGAATAGAAAAGGGTAGAGACATTTGTCAGTCAGTCAGTCAACAAATACTCATGCTTTACACAGATTTAACATCCTCCACAGGGAGTCACATGGATAATAATTTCATTATTTATATCTCTGGTAATTGAGGATAAATAAAAATCACACCCACAGTTACGTAAAAATCTCCTTTTATTTTTTTTCCCAAATTCTGCAGTTCCTTCAAAGCACAGGAAAATCTCTACTGTTTCCATCCACGTAGATCTCTAAGATTTATAAATAACTGGATTGTATGAAAACTGTGTCAGCTTATCCTCATCATATCCTTTTATATTTTGTGATACATATTTATATTTTGTGATTCCTCTAACAAAGTACTATCCACTGTAGATAAAAATTTCAGCAAAAGTTAACAAAGGCACAGTAAGGCTTCCAGATCAGTTTCATAATTTCTTTCTACAAATATAGCAGTAGAAGTCAAATATCTGCTTACAGAATGCTCAAATGGCACATTCAGATATGCTACA
The DNA here is from genome assembly GCF_003957555.1 of Calypte anna. NCBI lineage: Eukaryota > Metazoa > Chordata > Aves > Apodiformes > Trochilidae > Calypte > Calypte anna. The sequence goes on along the minus strand of NC_044244.1, from coordinate 54,638,889 downwards.
GTTTCTAGATCCAATCTTTTCACTTTTTAAGGTGTTACAAAGAGCCTCTAAAATGAATGTTTTATTTCAATTTTATTTGTTGAGCCAGCAAGTATTTAGTTCAATCCATATGCTAAAGGAGATATAGGCTGCAGTCCTTTTTACCCAATATAAAACAAATCTGATGATCTTATCACTGGAGCAGTCAGTGGAGATTTGCTGCTGCACCTCTGCAGATCATTTTGCTTTTGCATGGTTCCAGTTGTTGCCTCTGGCACAGTGCTCCAGTGGTCCCCTTTCCTTACCTCTCCAATTCTCCCCTTTTTCCATATGCTTTAGTTTGCAGCACACTGATAGACCTGTGTAATTTCTGTTGTCCTGCCAACTGGGAAACAACATCATACCAAAAAGGGTATAGTGATTGGTACATAAGTATAGGATGGGACAGGGGAACTCTTGGTGTACCCTTTTGTTCTCAGAGATGACTAAATCATCGCTTTGTGAACAACAGCCAGAGGCCTGGAGCCTAAGGGGCAGTGTTGTGCTCAGCCACGGCTCTGATCTTAGAAGGCCCATTCAGCCCTGGCACTCTGGTTGGTCCCAGAATACATCCCATTGGAAAAGTGAAGAGATGAGCATCAAGGCTTTGATTTTATTTTTTCCTTTATCTTATGCATTCTCCCTCAAATAGGCAGAAGAAAGTGCCTGAAGTGTTACCACTGAGGGACACCAAACTATTAAAAAAAACTCCTTTCCTCTTGGGTTCTTCATCTCCCATTGTTTTTCTAGTCACTCTTCACCTACAACAGAATAGAATTAATTGGAAGCCCTGATGTGATTTACTGCTCTTTGTTTTCAGGATGCTTTTTTAAAGTAAAAAACTGTCACAGCCAGCTAGATAAATAAACTGATTCAGATAAAAATCAAACACAAGCTATGTTACTGTCTCAAGGTGCAACTGAACTTTCTGTAGTAAGACATTTGTAGATTAGTTTTCCTTTCCATACAGTTGTAATATCTCCTCGTTGAATGACAGATGGCAAAAGAAAGCTTCCAGCTCCATTTTACAGGTACAGAATTATTTGGACACTGATACCCTTTAAGAGCTGCAGCTACCCACAAAGACAGAACTGCTGGATGATGTAAAGGCTCAGGGCAGCCTTGGCTGCAGTGAGCTTGAGACTGTGAAGTTTCAGATCTTCAGAGGAGTGAGCAAGACAAAGAAGGGAATTACAGGCATAGACTTCAGATGAGCAGATTTCAGGGAGCTGCTTGGCAGGATCTGTGGGAAATTGCCCTGGAGAGCAGAGGCCCAGAAGAACTGGCTAATCTTCAAGGGCAGCTGCCTTAGAGCATCAGAATGGTTCATTACAATGTTCAGACAGTTGAGCAACTATGGCAGAAGGCCAGCATGGATAAACATGGAGCTCCTGAGTGAACTCAAAAAAAAAAACAAAAACCAAACAAAAAAGCAGTATACAGAAGATGGAAATTGAGACCAGCTACTTGGAGTAAAGGACCTACAATGCTTGCACATGTAGGAATGAAGTTAGGAATGCCAAAGCTCAGTTAGAACTGAAATTAGTTTGGGAGGTGAAGAGCAACAGGAAAGGTTTCTGTAGATGTATAGACAGCGAAAGGAACTCTAGGGAGAATGTGCTCAGTGGGCCAGGGAACTCGTGAAAAGAGACATAGGACTTACTAGCAGGACTTGTCCCCTCTCCTCCCTGGTTGCTGAGCTCCTAGTGGGGTTTGTGGGAGTGAGACAGCACTTACAGTAGAGTTAGAGTTTAGAATCAGTTAACATACTTGGGCACACACATATTCATGGGAGCAGACAGGGTGCACCTGCAGGTGGTTGATCTCATTGTGGAGATGCTCTCTATCCATAACACATCTTCAAATTGTCATGGCACTCAATAGAGGTTCCTCATGACTGGAAAAAGGCAGACATCATACCTGGCTTTAAGAAGGTCAAGGAGGATGATCCAGAGAAGTCAATCTTACCTCTGGGAAGGTTATGGGACAAAATGTATAAGCTATGTCAAAAGCACATGAAAGATAAGGTGACTGGAAGAAGCCAGCATGGGTTTTTCAAGGAGAGACCATTCCTAACAAACCTAATTTTTTAATTTTATGAGTTGACTGGTATTGTGGACAAGGAGATGACAGTGGATGTTCTATATCTTCATTTCAGCAATACCTCTGACACAGTCTCCTTTAGCCTCATCACCAAGTTGGTGATCTATGGGTTGGAGAAGGTAAGATGGAAAATTGGCTGGAGTGCCAGAGGCAAAGAGCTGTGATCAGTAAAGTCCAACTGTTGACCAGCAAATAGTGGAGGTCCCACAAGGAATTAGTAATGTGACCAATACTGTCTAATGCCAACTGGATGAAGGGACAGGCTGCACTCTCAGCTAGTTTGTGAATTATACCAAACTAGGGGGAGCAGGGCAGGGTTTCTTTTCTGAGAAACATGGACAAGATGGGCAAACTGACAGGAATGACATAAAGTTAACGAGAGTAAATGTGAAGCCTTGCATCTGAGAGGGAATAACTCCTGGCAGCAGTAAAGACTGGTGGCTGTTTAGAAAGCATCTGAAGAAAAGGACCTGGGAGTCCTAATGGACAAGAAGTTGAACACAGACCTACAGGTACAGGTCCTTCCCAGCTGTCTGACCCTTGCATATGGAGTACTGTGTCCAATTTGGCCTTCCCAGTACAAGAAGGATATTGATATCCTGGATCAAGTACAGCAGATGCTGTCAACATGACCTACACAAAAGTCTGCGACCTCAGGCTTCTTCCTTCAGCTTGGAGAAGAGAGAGCTTGAAAGACCTTTTTGTTGTCTACAACTTTTTATCAAGGAATACAGAGAAAATGGAACCAGACTTTTTGGCACAGGTTCTCCGGAGAGGTTGTGGAACCTCCATCCTTGGAGGGGTTCAAGACTACACTGGACACAGCCCTCAGTAACCTGATCTAATTAGTCCTGGTTTGAGTCAGGGTCTGGACTAGATTATATGATTCCATAATTTGATGATAATTCATTGGATTTTAGAAATCTGTTCCCACTCTAGGTATCCAGTTGCAAAGGGACAAATTGTGACATTTTTTACAAAGACTAAGGTCTCATTCCATACACAAAGTTTTGTTAACTCTGATGGAGATAAACTGAATAATGCAAGAACAGGTTTCTGAAAATAATAAATTGTGGTACCTGTAATTCTAGTGACAAGAAACAGTCACTCATCAGGCTGCAATGAATTTTCTAAAGCATCAGCAATACTGTCAACTACTCTCACTGTACTAACCCCAACAGATTCAGTTTGTGAAAAGATTAAGAAGTTTAATAAAACATTAAAAATAGTGAAACACCCCCCTCATGATTCTAATTATAGCTTCTACTCCCTAGAAGCCAAGAGAAGGAAACTACATTTTTCTCCTATTACTGTTTAAAGGTAAAGGGGCATTAGGAGTGACTGTGGAGGACTTCATCTCCCTCTTCCTCATATTTGTAGTGAACATCAGTGGAAACCAGCAGATGACCCTGAGGGAAAAAGAACATATAAAATGACCTTAAATTTCATACAGACATATTCAGGGTCAGTATTATGAGAATACAGCAGGGCAGCAGACAGTGTGGCTATGTGCCTCCTGAACTTTAGTTAGCTTTAGAGCAGGAATGGGCTCAGATGTAAGTTAATACAACCTTCCAGAAAGCTGAGTAACACCACAGAGACACTCAAGTTGCTTATAAGCTTTCCTGAAGAGCGGTCAGAGTAGTGAGAACATACCAACATTTAGATCTGCCCAACACAGGAACACTCACAAGTGCACAAGCCTGAAAAAGAAGCAATATTCTTCAGCAAAAAATGCAGCTTCTCACCTGATTCATTTTTATTATGGGTCCAGTCAAGGTAGTGTGGGCCAAGTGAAGAAGGGGAAATCCTTTTCCTAGTTTATCTTCAGAAGAGGACAAATATGAATAAATTTGAAAGTAATAATAAAATGCATTTCAGAAGCATCTTTTTCAATAAACCCTATTTGCTTTGTCATTTTTCTTTAATCAGCATCCTTGTGCCTCCCAAGGGAGCTATTGTTCATATTTGTAAAAAAGAAAAAACTCCTGTAAAAAGTTGCATACAAGCCTCTCACAATCTCTCAGCTATCTGACACTGGGATATGACTGCCTTTGTTCTTCTCCAGATATCTGCCCCCCAAGATATGGTTTCTACTGTCTTCCACTCTGATTAAATCTCAATCTTCCTTTCCTTTTTTTTTTTCTTAATTTTATTTTATTTTGGTTTGGTTTGTTTGGTTTTTGTTTGTTTCTTTGGTTGGTTTTTGTTGGTTTTGGGGGTTTTGTTTTCTTTGGTTGGTTGGTTTTTTTCCCCTCCATTGAACCTCCAATCCTGTTGGTCTCTCTTATTCTCACCTACCTTTAAGTTTCTGGATAAAGCCCAACCTCTCTTCCTATTTGCTTTTAAAAGCATTTTACTTTTGCACCCCTCCCCCTCATTCTCTTTCCTTTCTCCTCATCAACAGCTCACTTCCTTCATCATCAGTCGCCTCACCTCTGTTTACCAGAGGTGTTTCCACCTGCTTTTTTCCACCTTCTCCACCTTTTTTCCTCTTTCTATCCTGAAGCCTCAGGATGCAAGGGTGCTTCTGCACTTCCCCAGTATGGGCCATCCTCTGATCAGGGCTTGACTGTGTCAGGACAAGACTCAAGTATGTCCCACCTCTGCTGCCACACTGCATCCAGTGAAAAGGAAACCCAAGCCTAGTGTGTGGAATGGAGCCAAGACTTGCTTTGTCCCATCTCCCAATCCAGGGGACTGAGGGAACAGGACAGCAAACCAGAACAGTGTAGACGTGTCCAGGTGTAGCCAAACAAAAAGAAAACTTCCCATAACACTGTCTTTAAAGCTGGCCACTCTGTTTTATGGTTTCATTCTTGCTTTGCCACCAACCTTGCTCAGGAACTGGCCACAATCCTTACCATTGATTACTGGGATCACTGCACTCCGTAAAGTGTAAGACAGAAAATTCTCCATAAGTGACATCTGCTGTAAGGAAAACACATTTGATGACTATTGCCTCATGCCCGTGAGATTGCATCTTGATGGGATCCTTTCCTTTTCCTTTCCTTTTCCTTTCTCTTGCTTTGCCTTACGTTGCCCTGCCTTGCCCTGCCCTGCCTATCCCTGCCCTGCCTTGCCTTGCATTGCCTTGCCTTGCCTTGCCTTGCCTTGCCCTGCCCTGCCTTGCCCTGCCTTGCCTTCCCTTGGCTTTCCTGCCCTTGCCCTGCCTTGTCTTGCCTTCCCATGCCCTGTCTTCCTCTCCCTTGCCTTGTCTTCTCTTGCCTTGCCTGCCCTTTCCTTGCCTTGACTTGCTTTGCCTTGCCCTTCCTTGCCTTGCCCTGCCCTGCCCTTCCTTGCGTTGCCCTGCCTTGCTTTGTATTGCCCTGCCTTGCCCTGCCCTGCTTTTCCTTTCCCTGCCCTTCCTTGCCCTGCCTTCCCTTCCCTGCCCTGCCCTGCTCTGCCCTCCCCTTCCCAGCACTACCCAGCCTTGCCCTGCTCTGCCCTGCCCTGCCTTGCCTTGTCTTTCCTTGCCTTGCCTGTCCTTCCCTTGCTTTCCTTGCCTAGTCTTTCCCTGCCTTGCTTTGCCTGGCTTTGCCATTCCCTGCCTTGACTTGCCTTGCTCTGCCTTGCCTTCCCTTCCCTTGCCCTGCCTTGTGTTCCCTTGCCTTGCCTTGCCTTTCCCTGCCCTTCCCTTCTCTTCCCTGCCTTGCCCTGCCCTGACCAGCCTTTCCCTGCCCTGCCTTTCCATGCCCTGCCTTGCCTTGCCTTCCCTCGCCATGCCTTGCCTTGCCCTGTCCTGCCTTGCCCTGCCTTGCTCTGCCCTGCCTTGCCTTGCCCTGTCCTGCCTTTCCTTGCCCTGCCCTGTCTCGCCTTGCCCTGCCCTGCCCTTTCCTGCCCCGCCCTGTCCTGACTTTCCCTGCTCTTCAATGCCCTGCCTTTCATTGCCCTGCGTTGCTTGCCTTGCCCTTCCCTGCCTTGCTTTGCCCGGCCCTGTCCTGTCCTGCCCCGTCCTGCCCTGCCTTGCCTTGTTGAACCTTGCCTTGTCCTTCCTTGCCCTGCCCTGCCCTGCCCTTCCCTGCCTTGCCTCGCCTTGCCTTGTCCTGACCAGTATTGCTTTGCCCGGCCCTGCCCTGCCCTGCCTTGCTTTGCCTTGCCCAGCCCTGCGCTGCCTTGCCCTGCCTTTCCCTGCCCTGCCCTGTAATAACTCCATAATATTTGGAGACTCTGATTAAAAAAAAAAAAAAAAAAAAAAAAAGCAACACCAAAGCGGTATTTCCTCACACTGGAAAGAAAACAAAATGCAGAAAATATGCTATTTTAAAGCAGAAAGAGGAGTGACAGACGACTTACCCAAGACAGATCAAGAATTGTCCAGCAACAAGTTCTGATTAATTTCCTTTATTTCTAAAGGGCTCACCTACATTCTCTAGGCACTGAAACCATCAACTTACCTCAGAGAAGCCAAGAGTGGGATTCAGCAGAGAGAACTGGAGCCTGAGGAAAAGAAGCAAAAGAAGAGGAGTCACTAGAAAGGATGAAGGTGCAAGTTATGCATGCTGCTTAAACATTTCTTTGTGGAACTGCATACTGATTTCATGCTGATTCACACATTCAACTTTGCCAAAAACTCTATGATTCCCAACAGCTTTTTTATAATCAAAACTGGCACATAAGTTGTATTATCACTGGATCTTTCTGATACTAACCTCTTCCTACAGTCATGTGTAGTCCTGGACTGCCACTATGAGACTTTGAAAATAATTCTTTTTTCTGAATTGGCATTTTCTACAATGGCTGAACTACACATTTCATTATGATTTAAATAAATTCATAGCTATTCCTAACCATGATGGTTTCCTAGCTTTTTCCACTGATGCCTGTAATGTATCCTCAAAGCACTGTAAATATAATCATGAGCAAAACCAACATTTTGAGGAACAGAAAACCACATTATTGCATCAAAAGCTGGGAGTGGCAACATTATTTCTTAAACTTTTACTGACAAACTCTGCTCACTCTAAGTCCTCTTTGCCTGTTAAAAAGTTCCAGTGACCAAAATTAAGAAAAGACTGCTCTTATTTTTCTTTAATGAAAATTTAATAGGTTAAAAAATATAATACATTCTGGAATTCTGCCCCAACTTGGAGTATAAAGCTAATGAAAAGAAACACTGATGTGGGCTACTTACCTGAAAGTCTGCACTGATACCCACCTGATGCACTACAGGAGAAAGGAACCATCTTAAAGTGTGAATAAAATTTGCTGTAAAGACAGCTGAGAACAGGTGCAGCTGTAGGTAATCACAAAACCAGACAGATCTATGCAAAATCTAAAAAGCTCTGAGCTTTGCTTCAAACTACAGACGCTTTTCTAGTCATTTCTTTGATGGCATGGTGTCTGCTGTTGTGGTATGTGCTATGCTGTCTGACTTTTCCCTTCCTCTCCTGTGCAGGCATCCAGAGAGCTCATTACAGTGGCCAGTGCAGTGTTTGCACTCTGGCAGTTCTGTTTGTGATGCTCAGACATGGCATGACAGCAACAACTAAAGGGTTTTGAATAAACTACTGAACTTCATTCTTCAGCATCAGCACTGACTCAAACAGATGCCTTTCAGGTAACCAATACATTAAATACTGTAATCTGGGAAGGTATTTAGCCTACAGAAAAAGAGTGGTATCATGTTGTGCAAGACACATGATTTCCCACATTATAAGTCATCTGCAAGATTTAGACCAACTAGTCAAAAGTAACTTAAAACCTTTGTGAGAAAGAAGGTGACTAATTTGCTTTTTCTCATGGAGAAAAAAGCACTGCCAGGCTGACACCCAGGTTCTGTTGTGTCCTCAAGTGTTGGAATCATTAATGTTGCTTTCTGAATTTTCCTTGGTTACCTCTTCAGAAGTAATGATATAATCAGCTTCTGCTTGGTTATTGTCAAATTGGCTCTGGTACTGGCTGTCTGCAGGGAAAAAACAAAACAGTCTTCTGTGACTCTACACACAGACAGATACTCTCTTAGATACAGCCCCAAATGCAATTACTTTTGTGACTAGAAACGCAATGTCTAAACTTGTTATTTGGTCAATACGCATAGATAGTTAAATCATCTGTGAATTTGGCTCTTTCTGCCAGCCACTGAGGCTGTGTGAGTTTAGTGATAATACTGCCCTGATTGCCTCTTTATCATTAGGATAATTTAAGTCCCTGCATGGCTGACATAAGTAGTTCACATTCAAGGTAATGAAAAGATGCCTGGGGACACACTGAACTATTTCATAAGAAACAAGTTAGGAAGACTGGTCATCAGATAACCACACTTTTATATATTACAATTTATTCTTGAATTATCACACAATCTCCCACATGGAAAAAAAGGCTTTATAAGTAGCTCTCTCTACCTATTCTAAATTCTAAAATGTGTGGTGCACGTTTCCTCCTTGTGTTTCCCTACAACAGAAAAGTATGCACACTTGTGGCAGACCAGTTTATGCTATTTTATGATGATCCCTATGACTGTCAGAGCATCTGGAAGACTACTGTGTGATTTTTTCAGCCCTAGCACTGAATGTTATCTTTGAGCTCAAGATACTTACTACATTCCCTGTAAAGATGTACTGGGTGGTTGAATTTGGCAGAACAGCATGCACTTCTACACAACCAGTGATTTGTAGGATGCATCTGTCCATGTTTAAAGTGACTGCAGGTGGTGATGTAGCCATCAGCTTCAGCAGCACCGGGAACGCCATTACGTAACTCAGAGAAATCTGTGGAATTCCAGAGGAAAAAAAGTCTGAACACAGAGAAGCTTTTCTTAAGCAACAGTTTCTGTGGATGCACCATAATCAGGTGTAATACTAATTCTCTTGTTAATTAACCTGTATTAAAAATACCTAAATTTAATTACACCAACTGAAATGATGAAATAAGAATTGCATATATTCTGAGTTTCAGAAACCATAGAACAAATGATGAAATCCCTGTCTCACAGATATTGAACTTATATAGAGAAATAATTTAAAGGTTGTTCCTGGAAAATGTATTTCAAGAGTGAACGTGTGATTTGAGTAATAATAATACCCCTAACAATATAAAGTATTTGGAAAAGAATCAGCCTTCCAAAGGAACCAGTCTTTTGAAAAACAGAGAAACTTCTAGAGGACAAAACTTTAGTTTGCAATGCCACAGATTCAATATTTCATGTATCTATAGTAAATATTCCCATATTAGGGATTTTAAAAGCATTTCACAGTGTCTTAATTTCTTGCATCACATTTATCAATTTAGCTACTCATGACCATGACTTCCCGTTGTATATAATCTCCAGTAATGATAAATCTTTGCATGGGGAATGTAGGCTACCAGTAGCAGAGATACCATTTACCTTGAACAGGATTAAAAAAGAGACTGATCTCACAGATGTCTCCCACTTCAGACTTTAAACTGTTCCAGAGACTGAGAGTGAATTCAGCACTTAGAGAGGCAGAAAATGGCTAAAGTGTGATATAGTTAGGAAAAGCATAAGTTTTGATGGGACAGATATGGATGTTAATCATAAGCCTGCTCAGTTTCCTTTTCTCCCCCAAACTTTTGCAAATGATCTAGAACACAGATAATACCTATAAGATACACTATCTGCTGTTCTTTCTTAAAAGGTCTGTGTAAGTAGAAGTACTTACCTCAGGAACAAAATCTTTGAGCAAAGCAGTACTCAGGTAAAAAGTAGTAGCAAGCTGTAAACAAATGTAATAAATTATATCATTATATCCTCTTGAAAAAGAGGTTTTCCTTGGGAAAAAACCCCAGCATATACTTTTAGTTTTAGATAATCCATATTATGATTGCCCTTGCCCCAGACTGATTCCTAGGGAACCCACAGGGCTCTGTGGGACAAAGAGAGACAGATTTTTCATGGCTATGTTTCAGAAATGTGTATCAGTGAACAAGCATTATTCTTTGAAAGAACAAACATAGCATCCTACTTACTTCCTGCATTTGGGACTTTCTTATAAGGAATCTGTCAGAGACAGGACTCAAAAAATTTAATTTGCCCTTTTGCTTCTGACCACTGTGATGGCCACTGTTTGCTTTACAAAAAGGGTTGTTAAACACTGGAGCAGGCTGCACAGGGAAGTGGTGGAGTCACCACCCCTGGAGGATGTTAAAAGATGTGCAGGGGGTGCTTAGGGACATGGTGTAGTGGTGGACTTGCAGTGCTGGGGAACAGCTGGACTTGATCTTAAAGGTCTTCTCCAACCACAATGATTCTCTGATACTATGATGTTTGCCAGTGACATTTGTGTCATCCATTTTTACAATGACCCTCTTAGCACTGCTGCAGTTAGCAAAATTCTTCTTGGAAATTCTGACTACTGATGCCAGTGTGGAAACAGCATTTCCAAGAGAAGTCTTGTATGTCCTTCACCCAGAGCTGAAAGTTTGGTTTCCTTGTAGCTGCTTCTTGCCTCATTTGGATGCTCTGTTAAGTCTGAGAGTTTATTCCAGCTCTCAACACAGCCAATGCATTTGTTGTGGGCCCCTCTGCAGGAGAATGTGGCTCCAGTATACTTTTTCCTGTCTTGCCCTTTCCTTTCCTATGTGGAATCCATGCAGACAGAAGTTTTAATTTTTATTCTTTCTGCAACTCCTTGCACTCTAACTGTGTGATGCTCATATTATCATTCCTTGCCTAGAGCTGCCACGAAGTTCAGACTTAGGTCTGAGCTTCACTTTGACTATTTTAAAGGATGACATACAGAATCACAGATCACTCCTACAAATAGTAGAACACCAAACATAAAGTGTTAGTCTCCTCGGCTGACTATCCATGCTAATAGTAATAATTCTATTACATGCAAGTTGTACTCACCTCTTCGGAGATAATGATGTTAAAGGCCCCTGCTCTGTAGTAAGCCAGTGAAGCAGATTTAAGAAAATAACTGGAAACTCCCAGGTAGATCATAGAATCACACTGGTCTGGCAGAACAAATGGAGCTGGCACAAAGGGAGGGTCTGTGTGATTTCCTACTGGATAGACTGTGCCCTGCAAAGAATCATTATCAAGTATTTCTAGTTGTAAGCATTTGTAGCTGTCAGAATGCACTAGCAGTAGTTGAATAGAAATAATTCTTCCTAACATGAGAAAAGATTGATTAAAGAAAACACAAAGAAAGCAAATGAGCTTGTGTTAAGTCCTGAAAATCAGCAAATTCATGCCCTTTTGGAAAAATACAGGAATCACAGAGAAAATCTGATTGTCATAGTGTCAAAGTTTTACTTTGAAAATTCATCTGAGTATCCTGGACTCCAGCTATGAGACACACAGAGAGAAAATAATCTTCTGGACCACAGTCCTCTTTCTCCTGTGGCAAAGACACACCTGTTAATTTAATTCTGAGGGTGGCATTTCAAGAAAATCTTCAGACATGTTTCAAAAGCACTGGAAGTTGCTTGGGACAGGGACAAAAAGAGGGTTTTATACTACCTAACTCTTAAGTCTTGTTCCAGCTGCAAGTCCTCCGTGACCTAGTATGGGCACTGCAAAGGTGTGGGACCTTGGTTAAGCTGTACTAAGAAAATAATTCTTAAAACATGAGAAGGTATGTGAGCTCCAACCATGAAAGACAGGAACAGTAAGGAAAACAAGAACAGACAGGAAGTAGTGTAATTACTGATACTGTAATGGTTAGTAGCTGAACAATTCAACAGGAAAAATATTTATGGGAAAAGCTATAAAGAAAAAAGTTGAGAATTGGAAGATAACAACTCATAACTACCAAGAATCAGCCTGCTCCAAGGAGTACTGAAGAGCAATAACTTTTTTAACTGATTAATCACTGGCTGACAAAGACTCCTTTAGTGTCCTATTGGAGTGTCAGCATGGTGAAGTTTAGCCTGTAAGTTCTAGTTCACCACAGTAGCTGATAAATAATAATAACTGTTCAGTACTTTTAAGCTAGGTATATCCTGCTTGCAGAGTGTGATTTGTGCACGGTAAAAGTTGCTCTAACAAAATAATCAAGAGGGAAAGTCTCAGCCATAGCTCTAGTGCATCTTTCTTAAGTGAAGTCAGTTCTAAGAGCCACAGGGATGCTCTGAATTACAAGGGCCGTTAAAGTTGCTGGAAAAGGTGGACATTGCTGAGGTATCTCCTGCCAACAAAGATGCCCCCTCAGTTTAGGAAGGATATCGAGGTCCTGGAGCGGGTCCAAAGGAGGGCAACTGGGCTGGTGAAGGGACTGGAGCACAGATCCTATGAGGAGAGGCTGAGGGAGCTGGGGTTGTTCAGCCTGGAGAAGAGGTGGCTCAGGGGAGACCTCATCGCTCTCTACAACTCCCTGAAAGGAGGGGGTAGCCAGGGGGGGGTTGGTCTCTTTTGCCAAACGACTTTCAACAAGACAAGAGGGCACGGTCTCAAGTTGTGCCAGGGGAGGTTTAGGTTGGATATTAGAAAGAATTTCTTTACAGAGAGGGTGATCAGGCATTGGAATGGGCTGCCCAGGGAAGTGGTGGATTCTCCATCCCTGGAGATATTTAAAAAGAGACTGGATGTGGCACTCAGTGCCATGGTCTGGTAACTGCAGCGGTGGTTCAAGGGTTGGACTCAATGATCTCTGAGGTCCCTTCCAACCCAGCCAATTCTATGATTCTATGAAAAATAGATAAGGAAGGAACTTCTGTGTGCTGCTAAAGGGCTCTCTGTGAGAAGTCTTTTTTTGGGATGTGACTTGTACATAAACAGGTACTGAATGATCTCAAAGCAAATACTTTGGATTGCAATCACATTGGTAGCCACCATGGATTATATATCACTGGTAACAACTGAAGATCAAGCAGCACTGGAAGAGCTGTGTATCCAAAGAACACTTTCATGCTGTTTATAAAGCACCTCTGAATGGTTTCATCTGTTAAAGATTTTAATTCTGAATAACAGCTTTGGTTAATTAACAAATGCAGTTAATCTATTAAATAAACAACCATATCTGGTTTCTGAAATAGCTTTTATTCAAAATGTCCAAATGTTTTATTGCTTTTATAATTAAATATTGGAGAGGCTAAGACTGCACTGAAAAAAAATGAAGCAACACAGCAGAGCATCAGAAGAGTCTTAGAGAGCACACAGATATTAAAGACAATTACCTTCAAATCCAAGTTAACGTGTGATTTGAAGACTGCTGGAGAACTAACTAGGGAATAGTCTATTTGTGCAAAGGCATCAATCTGGCTTAACACTAGAACAATGGACAAAAACAAAACAGCCACTATTACAAAAACACATCACAAAGAGTTATTTTTTAGTTAAAGGTATGGTTTAGTTAAAGGTGACTCTGAAGAAGAATGGTGGGAGAAGGAGGAAGAAAATAAAAAAACTTGTTATAAGGGAAAAAGTGAGAGCATCCCTTCCGGAGAAATCACTAATTCCTCCTATTTTAGGTCTTGTTTTCCTTGTTCTCTCTCTTGTCCACAACTGAATACACTCCTCAAAAATCTCTCCCATGCAATGAAAGGAGTACCCAGGGCAGAGTCCTCTTTTTTGTTATGTGTTTGCACAACAGAACTAAACACTCCCATATGATTAGTGAAATACAGGTAAATACTACTAAGTACTTTGTAAGCTGACATCAGGACATTTTTTTGCACACCAGCGTTGAAGACACAGGATGTTTTACACAAAAACAGGGGGCACTTTATCAGACAATATTGTTGAAGATTTTTTAATGAAAGGTTCTTGCAAGCTGTTATAAACAACTCACCTGTATGGTTTCTTAGCTGTGCATCCATCATTTGGATTTTGTATTTGATATATAGGCACAGCTATATGAAAAGAGAAACAAGTCAGTAATGTAAGGGCTGTATGCAACTTCCCCCTTCACTTGCTGAAACTGTCTTTGCAAACTTACATTTTTATCCAACTGGGTCTGAACAGGCTTCTTAAGATAGCCAGACAGAAAACTGTAGATCCAGCTGGAGGAAAGGAAATTAACACAATGAATTTTAATCATGGGGTGAGATCTTTGAAATATAAAGTCTAGCAGACTGGAACATCAAGGTGATATTAATGAGACACAAGTACAGTGATACTGGTAGACTATGCAGTTGACTGGTTTTATGAATTTCTGAATGTCAGACAAATGTCAGGGGTTCTTAATCTCATAAAAGCTATTTAGAAGGCAATCTGCAAAGAAGTGAATATTCATCTTAATGTGTTGATAAACAATACCCAGCTAGCCACCTTTTGTCTTCAAGTAAGACAAAAAAAAATTCTAGAAAACTAAAATGAGGAGAACTATAAGCACTGTTTCATATTCTGTTTTTTAAAGTTTTCTTATGAAATTGCAGGTCAGCTTGTCAAGAGGCATAATCAGTCTAGACTGCCTTTGTATCTCCAAACCCTAGCCTCCAATCTTGTATTCTTTAATGTGCCCAAATGGCATTTTTTCATATGCAGTATGTTTAGTCAGTTCATTTGTTGGCACATGCACAAAGAAGTATAGATAAACTGCCCTTCACAAAACCAGCAAAGGAGCCTGGTTTTGAAACCAGACCTTTAACAATCTATTTTCATAGCCTTCATTAGTTAGTAGTATCCCCTAGCTGGATGCATAAAAGTCAAAATTTGAGAAGTGGCCTTTCCTGCTTCTTCCCACAGATTAATTAGGAAATCTACTGTACATACCTAGATCCTCCGTGTAACTTGATTTTTACACTATTAATGCTCATCTGGCAGTTGTCTAGCAACACAGACAAGTGGCCTGTGCTATCCCTTGACAGTTTGAAGATAACTGCAATAAACAGTCCTGAGATGGACACGGTAATTCCTCCTTGGTCTTTGCTGCTCAGAAAAAAAAAGAAATCCAGGCTCAGTTAATGAAAAATCTGCTTTAAAGGAACAGTTTAAAAAACTACCTGTAAATCAAGTTTGAAAGGAATTCTTGTCTCTATCATCTAGAATGAAGAATGTTTTTTCTAGAGATTAAAGTAGATTAGGGACATGCCTGGTATTCACAAATAAGTTATATGCATGAGTTTCCAGGACATGGATGTTCCAGTGTTGTGCAGGATGTGACAATTTTGAAAAGTTGTGGCAATTTCAAAGCAACACAAGACATTCCAGTCCTTTATGACAGAAGGGCTCTGGGACTTCAGCAGCAGAAGCCATTTAGCTAATAAATATATAACCCAGCAGCTCTCAGCTGAGCAATTCTTCAACTTTATTCTTTCTCGTAACAATTACCCTTTAAATAAATATATTTCCCCACTCTTCGTCCTGCACCCAGACCATTCATCCTGTCTCCTTTCTGTAAAAATCCCTTCTAAGACTCCAACAAAAACAGTCTTATACCTAAATTCCAGCAAATTGAGGAGTATGGTTAGGAGTTGCAGAGTCTGTAGAACAACCAAGCAGAATATAGGGAGCTGAATGGATGTTAGAATAGATTTATAAAACCCTCATTTACCCTCATAACAGAACTGGCACTCAAAATACCACTTTTCACCCCTTCATTCTGATTACTCAGGTTTTCTTTTCCTAGGTATGACTACAGTGGCAGTACTATGATACGGAGAAAGAGCCCAGCCTAGTAAGAATCTCAAACCATGATTATCTCAGCTTTCTTCTTTACTTTTCAGGCTAAGCAAATACCCAGGAGAAAGAGGTTATAATACCAAAAGTTTAATCTTGACCCAGCCTCAAACCATAGATTAGCCCTGGCTAGTTACAAAGTCCCTTCTGCCACGACTACTACCATTTTGAACCAATTTTCAGTCTATGCACATGAAGTGGCTACCTGGAGAAAGTGCAACTCTTCAGACCCTTACTTTCCAGTCCCTAAACAATCCCCCATCCCACAGGACATTAGGAATTTTTCCGAGAGGGTTCTGCAATGTTGAGACAGGTTACTTGGAGGGGTTGTGGAATTGCCATCCTTGGCTAAACAAGGCCACTAGACAGGTGATCTGATCTAGTCTGGTGACTGCTCTGTTTGGAGCAGGAGGTTGGACAGGAATGGCTTCCAGAGACCCTTCTAACCTAGGTTTACCCCTGCTTCAGTGACAGGGACCATCACAAAAGGATCTCAGCCTTCCTTCTCCCTTTTTGGACTGCTTGGGAGATGGGGAGATGCCCAGCTTCTCCTCTGCTCCTCTGTTTTTTCTTCCTTGTATATTCTGTTCTTCAGGAGGAATCAGGATTCACTGAGGCAAAGTCTCAGCTCCAGACTTCGAGGAGCAAAGAGTCTGCCAGAAGATTTTGTGGCCAGCAGAGTGCTTTAGGAGGGCTACAATGAGACCAGGAAATTCAGGGATAACACTATCACAACTAAAAAGCTGTGATAATACCCATTTTACTGACCCTGGAAACAGCCCAGGAGGAGTGGGTTATCCATGGGAAGTTCATTTTCAGCTGCCCCCTCTAAGTCTGCTATAGAGAAAGCAAAATCCTTGGGAAGGCAGGGAATGAGAAGTAGGGCATATTCTGCTTCTGTCTAAACCTACAGCTGTTAACAAAACATCCCATTGAACACAGCAGCACAGATTGTTGCTTCTGCCCCTGAGAAAGGCAAGAAAAATCCTTCACTCCCTGGGCTACACCAAAGCTGGCTTTCACCACCTCCACCACAATCTGCTCTGCCAACTCCTGCATATCAGCTCCCTGCATCCCTAGCTGTCTGTGAAGTCTTTGAAGTTTTATACATCTGGGGTCTCTCCAGATTATGCCCAGGTCCTTATCCTTCAGCAAGAAGAAGAGGTGGCTTTGTGTTTGGGAACAGCTGATCTGCCCTGCCAAACCCAAGATCTTTTCCCCCACAGTACTGGTATGACAGAAGGCACAACAGACAGGCTAGAGACACAGTGACAGCAGTTTCCAGGAAGCAGTGATGAGACTGAATGTTAAACTGCATGTCTTTCCTCCTTTAGGATCAGGACATGGTATGAGACTTGCATCTTGGTGATCAGTCATAGAATCATAGAATCATAGAATCATAGAATCATAGAATCATAGGGGTTGGAAGGGACCTCGAAAGATCATCTAGTCCAACCCCCCCTGCCAGAGCAGGGCCACCTAGAGTACCTCGCATAGGAACGTGTCCAGGCGGGTTTTGAATGCCTCCAGTGAAGGAGACTCCACGACCCCCCTGGGCAGCCTGTTCCAGGGCTCTGTCACCCTTACAGTAAAAAAATTTTTCCGGATATTCAACTTGAACCTCCTATGCTCCAATTTACACCCATTACCCCTTGTCCTATCACTGGTCACCACTGAGAAGAGCCTAACTCCTTCTCCTTGACACTCACCCCTTACATATTTGAAAACATTGATGAGGTCACCCCTCAGTCTCCTTTTCTGCAAACTAAAGAGACCCAGCTCCCTCAGCCTTTCCTCATAAGGGAGATGTTCCACCCCCTTAATCATCTTAGTAGCTCAGTCTTGCTGTACTATCTGGCTTGCAAATAGAGC
Organism: Calypte anna; assembly: GCF_003957555.1. Classification (NCBI taxonomy): domain Eukaryota; kingdom Metazoa; phylum Chordata; class Aves; order Apodiformes; family Trochilidae; genus Calypte; species Calypte anna. The sequence goes on along the minus strand of NC_044244.1, from coordinate 54,621,371 downwards.
AACGCCTTCTGCTGTTACTAGTTGATTGATGAACTCAGATTGTAGAGATTAGCACCTTGCAAACTTTTCTGATGCCCCAGAAGCTTTAGCACTCCCGCAACCCAAAGGAAATTTAGAATATTTTATTAAAATCTTACAGTTTTTACTATGCTAAGATAAAAAAGAGTGGGAAAATCAGCATGCCATCATGTCATTAAAGATAACTTCATATTGCAGAGGCTCATGAAACTATGTCAGTTTTCATAGCTATCTGATTTGTGGAGTTTCTGCAGTTCTGAATGTCTGGGATTGTGACAGTGCCCTTCCTATAGTCGGAGCACTTCAGAATATGATCTACACTGTACCAGCAAATAGATTGTTAGTTATAGGGTCAACATTCCAGTTATACTCTACAAAGAAAGTAACAAATGTGGCCACTGAAAATTCTGTGGTCCTGAATATTAATGAAATACTATGTAATATACAGCCTAGACAAACTGAGCATGCTAGCAGATATATGACCAGACACTTCCCAAAGAGACAACCTGTAGGGTAAAATAATAAAAAAGAAAGATTGGTAAAAAAAAAATTGGTAAAGGCACGTTTCCTTCTTAAGCAGTTTGATTACATAGATTGTTGTTAAATGATAAAGTATGTGAGCTGAAAACCAAGAAGTACCAACTAGATTTCTGAGTTTCATCTGCAGCTCTTCTCCCAGAACTGTCTCCTGCAGCTGCCTCACACTGTGCAATACTTACAGCAGCCAGGCGTTCATCCTCCAGTCTGCACTGACCGTAGCAGAGGCCTGTGCCACTGACAGGAGAATGCCAGTGCCAGGAACAAAGGAAGCAGAAGTTTCTGGGAAATCTACAGCATTAATTTTGAGCCTGCAGAAAACAGAAATGGGGATATTAGACTGCATATTAAAAGAGTAAAAGGACATCTGATCACTGAAATCCCTTCTGATATAAAAAGTAAAGTCTGTGTTTCTGTAAAAGAATTTCTTGGAACTGATTGACTCTTTGTACATCTTAGGAAAGAAAGACAGTGATACCATTACACTTACTAGCATCCTTGGAAAAAGAATCCTTGATGTCTGCTCAGGGAAAACGAATGTATGGAAAACCTTCCTCTGGGAGAAAAACAGACTCCTTAAAGTGAAATGTGGTTGCTGGGGGAAAGTAAGTTTGTGTGTTAAACCCAGACGCTACATCTATAAATAAATACAGGTTGTCTGAATCCTAGGATTTGCTGAAGAACATAAAAGCTTCTCTTTCCCCATTCTGTATCCCCTCCCTTGCCTCAGCAAAAGTCTCTGGAGAGAATAATTTTTTCTGAACATAATCTTACTTGAAGATTTCCTTGGCAAAACAAATGTTTCTGACACTCAAAGATAATGTCTTGCAAGTGGGTGTGTTGAACTGAGCTGAACATTGTAAAGATACCAATTGTAATCTTACCTTATAGTACACGTTCCTCATTGTTTCTTGCTATCTGGCAGAGATCTCTGAAACAACTGCCTTTAATTTACTTTCCCTGGGGCAGAAGGCACCAGCTACTTTTAGTTAAAATTATCATAATTTTCCAATAACACCTTGGGCAGTAGTAGGGCTGCCTTTAGTAATCTTGTTTGTAGTGTGCTAAAATCAGATTATCCACTGGGAAGATAGCCAGTTTCAAGAATTATGGTTGGGAGAATGAATTGGGGTTTTGAAGATCATATGATAATTTATGTTGGAATGGGACCTCAAGAGCTTTTCTGGTTCAACCCCCTACTCAAAAGTGGGCCAATTCAGGGGCTCTGCCAACTTGAGTGTTGAAAACCACCAGGGATGGAGATTCTCCCACCTGTCTGGGACCTTCTTCTTGGTGCTACCTACCATTTTTCCCTAACTTCTAATTGGAACTTCTCTTGATGTAATTTATGTCTATTGCTCATGATCCCTTCACTGTGTACCTCCTGGAAGAATCTGTCTCCAGATTCTCTATAATTGCCACTCAACAGTGAGTGGAAGTTGCAGTAAGACACACGCACCCCCACCCTGATAGTGTCCTCTTCTCCAGACTGTCTAAACACAGCTCCTTCAGATGTAAAGGGATTAAGGTTGCAGGCATGCTATATTATAATGAGGCCTACCAGAAAGCAGGCTATTAGGAAAAGATTAGGATAAAGGATGCAGGTCCTACCCAGCAGAAAGTATATGAAGTCTCTCAGATTATTTTCTTGTTCTGGGTAATTTGTAAGGAAAAGGCAGTAAAATGCTGCCAGGCAGCAGGACGTGGTTTGACAGCAGTATTACAAGACCAGGTTATGATTTTCTGGGAAACATTTAACTGGTTGATAGGATTGAAGGCTGAAGGAAAACTTTTTATATTAGTCTCCTCATTTGGAGAAATTTTTTTACTTTTAAAACTTAAAAAAATTTTTTTTACAACTTTTTCTACTGGTTGCTCCTGGTACAATGATCAAACCCTACCAAGCCCTATTGAATCAAAATGTTGATTTACCACTGTAAATCTATCCAAAAGTATTCTGTAAAAGTTATCTTCCTGCCATGCCAGCCCAGACACACTGTCCCCTTGCACACATTTTCATCTTATCCCTTTATCAACTTTTTCTCACCAAACACAAATTACTTTCATTGCTACAGGTCCTTCATAGTGGCAGACTGTTAATAATGCCAGTTCTTCCCTCTTTCCCACCCCTTTCCCTTGCTGTGTCATAGCCATGCTTACATTTGTCAAACTCTGAGGTGAACCAGCTGGAAAAGACACCCAAGGTGCTCCACATGTTTTCTAAAGCACATTTCTGAGTGTGGTAGAAAGAAGTACTTAAAAAAGCAATCAGTGTTTGGGCAATAGAAGCAGAGTTAGATGAACCATTACAATTTTTCACAGAGCAAAAAGAAATAGTTGCATAATTATTACTATGCAGTAACAATACAATAAGACGTTTCATGCTAAAACTTTAAAATGTATTTCCTTTACTTACCTTGAAATTACATAGTTAACATTAACAACTGAGAAAGTCTCCTGCCCACTCCAGCTTGGGAAGGTCTCGTTCAATACTTCTTGCTTCAGGAGCTCCATCCCAATCCTCCTGCCTATAAGGGGACAGAGAAAACCACATGCCTTGTAGACTGAATTCAGGCACCCAAAGGTCCAGATACATTCCAAAATAATCTAACCACTTCTAATATAGTTCATAAAACCTTCTGATTCTTAAAGCCTTACCTACTACTTATACACCCATTTATAAATCCTACTAGCTTCCTACACAAATCATTTAACCAAGATCATCTTGTCCCTGAGTTGTGTTTCATATTCTAAAACTCTCGGCAGCTTTCTGAACTGTTACTTGTCCTTCACAACACTGATAATGTGGAAAGCCTTGGGAAAGGCTCAGTCATCACCTTTACCTCAGATTATTTCACACCTGTTGAATGAAAAAGCCAGTTAGGAAGTAGCAAGCTTTACTTACAGAAAAAGTGTGATACACATATCCAAAGTGCTGCTATGTCAAATGCAGAACTACCTGGATTGTTGTTTGTGTGCAGGAAGTTGTTTGAGGTTTAAAGACAATCCTTTGAAATGTTTTTTTCTCCTCTCTTTCAGAGTATATATGTTTTGCCACTGTACCTTATCCATCACAGAATACAGCAGATCTCTTATTTCCTTAAGGTTCCCTTCCTTAAGGTTCTTATTTCCTTCAAGGAACCCCACTTTTGGTGCTACTTGGGTACTGAGAGTGCACAGAACTATCACCATCAGAAATCTTTAAATCTCAAATTCCTTTTGCCTCCCTTCTTTTTGCTTATCTTTGACAAGGACACTGCTAAAACTAAAATACTGAATGATGTGCTTCTTTAGGATGTTTTTAGCATGAATTTTACCTAGCTTCTAGCCTCACCACTGCTGATTACAAAATACCTATTTTTTCTCCACTAAACTTTAGTGTCTTAGAAAAGCAAATAATTGAAATCAGTGACACATCTGCACTGGAATACCTTTTCATACAATGAATCTTTTAGGACGGAGAGGTAAATTATGATTCCCTGGAAATTCCTGCCTCCAAAGCTACATATGGGCTCTGACTGAAATAATTTAAAGCTCTATTACGTCTGCCAGTGAAAGCAGCCAGTGGTCTGAAATTCGTCTCAGAGTTCTTGCAGCAGTCAGGATCTATTGCCTCAGCCTGAAAATCTCATCTTAAGGGAAAAGATGACAGACAACATGCTCTTCAAATTCAAGAAATACCCTTGGAAGGCACACAGTTAATGTCTGTTCTTACTACTAATGCAGGGATGTGCAAACTTACTCTGTTCAGCACTTGAAGGGCATGCTGAATGTCACAAAAACTGAGCTCACACTAAGAAATACCAGGCTGAATTCTCATTTCCACAGGCATGAGAGATCCCTAGGGAGCAATTTCTCCTGTGTGTCTTAAGATCTGGAGATCAGTTCTGTTTGGGGTGACTGATGTTTGCCCTGCACTTCTCAACTTCTCAAAGCCTTTAAAACAATGCTTATACACAGAAATAAGTGGACCTGATCCTTGCTTTCATCTCAAAGGCATAAACCCTGAGCTTCTACTTTTCATCTCCCAGGTCTATTGTTTACCTGTCAGCATATTCAGTGCATACATGACGATTAATACTTAGCATGACCCAGCCTTTATTGAATTGCTGTTTTGTTAACCTTTAGTAATAATATTAATTCTGTAAACAAATGAAATTATATTGTGTGTCCTGCACACCTGTGGAATAAGTCTTAGGTAAGAGAATTGAAAGAGTAAGGAAAGTACACTATGGAAATTACTGATACTCCATTAAGGGGCAGAATTACGGTATCTGTTTTTGAAAGAATCGTACGTGCAGGTTCTATCTTGGCTGTTCAAAAATTGTAAGCTTTTTTTTCCAATTATGACTTATTATCTTCAATTAAATATAGTATTTTCGTTCAGGTTTTTTGACATTTTTAAAGAGATGCAGGTATATGACCACCTTCTTCTGGTTCTAAGAAAGTAGACTGATGTGAGGAACGTAGCAGAAACACTGCTGGACTGTAGAATGCAATCAGCAATGCAAGGACAAGTTGACACATGGGGTGCACAAAAAGAAAGGAAAAAAGTGGGAGAAGAAGAAAAGAGCGTTCCTGGTGTGAGGCATTTTAATATTTAAGGAGCTTGCTTGTACATGGCACCTTTATTAAGGAACTATTCTATGCACAGCACGTTTATCATAAATTAACTTCTGGCAGTATTAGACATACCATAGTCCAGCCCCTTCTGAGTAATCCTCACTTTTAGACCAGGATTAGCTTCAAGCCCCAAGGACAGCCAACATAGCAGGAAAGCATACCATGTCTGCAGCATCTTCTCACCTTTGTCACAGGGACCTGTTAACAACAGTTACGATGCAATCATGTCATAAATGAGACATACCATGAGCTGCATCCATGTATTCCCTCATTGAAACTAGGACACGGGTGGATAGTCAGGAGAGGTTTAGCCAATGATTTTAGTGTATGGAGCAGTCAGTGTGGGAGCAGACACAGGTTTTGCTTGCTAGGATAGCACTCTGGCAGGCATTAGCTGCTGGGGAGACTGAATGGTTCTGCTTCACTGTTCTATGGTTGATTTTACCATCTGTCCCACCTCCTACAGAGTGAATGTGACAGAACAATGACAGCCACAGAGAATCAGGTCTCTCCTTCTGCTCTACAGAAACTTTTCTGCTTTTTATATACACAGGACCTAGGATATACTGGATTTGCAAATCCAAAAGGTTTTAAATTACATCAGCTGATCAAATAAAATGCAGGAGACCTCACTACAAAACCTGACTACACAAAACCTTCTGACTTAATACAAACACTGACACATAAGATTATGTAAATCAGGTCACAAGAGAAGGGAAAGCAAGGGTAAATTAAAATCAAACATGAGAATAATACAGTGATCATGCAGGAACAGAGAAGAATGTCCTGGCATGAATCTGCAGAACAGTATCAATGCAAAGCTAGACTGTGAGACACTGTGTGGTGGGACATAACCACATAACACAGATTCACAAAAGCTGTGACAAAATAATTTCTTTCTGTTACACTTTCAGGGTTCTTTGTTCAAAGTTCTTACATTCATCCCAATTTTCACTACCAATGACATCCACTGCTCAGTTGCTTAGAAATAAAAATACTGTTTCTCAAGACAGCTTCTCAGTGCTGCATTAGGAAATTGTTCATTAGGGTTCTGTGGAAATTTTACTCTGGCCTTACCACCAAGATGTGTGGCACACCTTTTTCTATCATGTCTGACTGTGATCATGGTACCTGTCTATGTACAAAACCATTCTAAATGATAAGTAGCAAAAGGTCATTGATAGTTTCACAAATATTCCAGCCTGTAAGGTAATTCCTGGATTTCTAGTGAGTACCATATTGTCTTGGACAACTTATTCCATAATCTGACAGGCAACATGTAAAAGCGTTTTAAACTCACAAACCTTCCCCTCCACCAAAAAGACCCAAACCTTAACACCTTCTGATCGTCTTACTTCTGTGTTGGAATTAATATCAGGTTAGCCTCTAAGTGTTTGCAAATCCAAGATCTACCAGTACTTCATAAAATACTGCTTTTTGGTGGATTTCTGAACTATAAGACAGGTATCAGTATTGCTCAGTTCTCTGAGCAACCTTTACTAAGTTACTAAGTTACTAAGTAACCCCAAGATACTATGCCAGGAAAAAGTGGTTTCAGAGAAAAAACATTCTGAAAACATGGTCCACATTGTGACAAATTTTGAAAATCCCCCTTCTAATGAGCTCTTTTATCTCTAGTTCTTACACCTTTTTATTTTCTCTATTTTAAGCAACTCAAAGTAAATAATTACTTAAGGTAGCAATGTTATATTAGGCAGAGCAGCCACCTGGAGTCACAAATCTTGAGATTTTTTCAAAAAAGTGTCCTAGATTTCCCTGCAAACTTTCCCTTCCACTTTCTATCCTGATCATTATGGGTCAATTAAAAATCAATATAAGCTCAGAAAGATAGAATTTTCTATCATTAAAGTACATAGATATTTTCTGGATTCTTATTTAGCAGGACTACTTAGAAGCATTGATGCAGGTGAGGTACCTCGTTCTCATTGACTTTCATTCACACTGAGGAAAAAAAAAATCAGTAATCTTAGTCACTACAATACTTTTTCACTTACATGTTCTTGTTTGTATCTTAAACGTATGTCAGGTGAGAAGCTGAAAGAACAACAACTGAACTGCCAAGGCAATAAAAGATGGTAACATTTCATATCACTTTCTCAAACCAACAAGGCTGATATTCTCAGCTTTTTTTTTTTTTGCAGACCAAGGCTGGTATTGGTTTTATCAATGCCCCACTCCTCTGTCAGATGCTAGGATTGATTGTACAATGCCAGTCAGATGACTGAGATAGACAGAGCTAAGGAGATGGAAACTGTCAGTGGCCTGAGAGTGAATCAGAGATGCCAATTGCATTGTCACTGACAATACATGGTAGACAAATTGCTCTCATTTTTATCTCCAGGAACTGAGCATGCACCAAGCAATTCCTTGATGTAAATCATTCTCTTAATTCTTTTGTTTTTCCAGAGATAGTGTATTCAAGTAAGTTAAGTAGAGAAAAAGGATGACAACCTCCTTTGTTTCAGTCTGTGTAACTGTCTCACCCTAATGAAGTACTCTACTTACCAGTCTGTAGATACCACAGGTGGGTTCTCCTGGTTCTCCTTTGTGAACAGCCTACAAAAACTTTAAATAAAACTTGCAGTAAAGATTACAGTTGAAATCTGCCTAAGAACACATCTGATGCAAATTAAAAAAAAAAGTCACTATCATTGTCTTGTACTGGTTTAACACACCCATACAAACACACTATCTTTAACTGATCAACCTGTGAAACAGATTATGTCTGAAAAAGAACTTTTTCCTTCTCTTGCCTTGATCCTGTACAAACCCCTCTACTTGCAGCCCACGGAAAAAAAATTATTTCACTAAAAAAAAAAAAAATCAGAAAAGGAACCTCAATAGTTAACAAACTAAGTAAGGAAACTGTTCTCAGACATGAGAGCAAATACAGTGCCTACCCAACCTGAAGTCCAGAAAGAACACTTCAGTTCCACAAAAAACTCTGCTGGTGTCACAGAAATGGGACTGGATTTCTCAGTTTCTCCCTTGCTCCATTGTTTCTAGTTACTCTGCACCATGCTTAGGAACAGGTAGGTTTCTGCGGCTCACTCAACAATGTGAAATCACGGACTCAATAGCTTCAAGATTTTAACCCTTCCTATGCACTGACAGTCCAAATAGAAAACCACCTCTGAGGGAAAAGGAATACAAGATCTGTATGGGTTATAAGAGATATATATTGTCAGGAAGGCTTAAAGAAACCAGCAAATGACACGTTCAGGAGTTTGCTAAATGACATAAAAGAGGTGATCTCCACCTCTCCGCAACCATTGAAAATATGAAAACCTCTAAACCTCTAAAAAGCTCCTGATCATGGTTTTCTCCATGGAAAGCAATTCTGTCCACTTCCAAACTCATGAGGCAGCAGGTGATCTAGCTCAATGAAGTCTTCAGACAGAATCCATAGAAGAAATCTACCACCCTGGCTCCATGAGTTATATTTGTGAGTAGGTCTAGCAGTTCCCCCCCGACTCCTCTACTCCCCACTCTCAGAGGTTTTTGCAAAGGTTAAAAACTGTGCTACCACAGCTTTTTCTGCTCATGGATTGCCTACTGATGCCTTTCATAAAGGCTTTCAAAGCCTTGGAGCAGAGTTGCCAGAGAACTCTTAATCTGTGCCAGGCTGCAAAATAAATAACACAGCTGCAATGCCTACAAAGAATCTCTTAACAATGGATAACTATTTTGGGAAGCAGTAGTCCGATGAGCTGATGGAAAGTGAACATGTTCCACTCTTTGGATCTGCTGAGTTCATGTTGCTGACCACACTAACTGCCCAATCCTAGCACCACAGCCAGGACTACGAGGTTCATTTTTACCAAAGTCCAGTTAGCAAAAATAAAAAATAATTTAAAAATCAGCTTTCTTGATCTTGTAGTTAAGAATTTTAAGGGCTGGTCCCCAAGAGACAAGGGACGAGTAAGAGATATTGAGACCTTGAACAGGAATGCAGCAGGCATTGTTTGTCTGAGATCTCCCCAGATTCAGACCTGAATCCGTCAGTAGGCTCTAAAATTTCTTTTCTGCTTTTCTTTCACTTACTTGGCTCACTCACTAGTCAATTGTACAACCATTTAGTTAGTTTTGTGGAGCTGACAGAGGATGAGACACTCTCTCAACCTAAGCACCCCCTACTCTGGCTTTGCAAGAATGGCAATCCCATAACAAGTCACAACAGATTCCTGGACGGTGGATGCAGTAACCTCACTAAGAAAAATCTGACCTTTTGGTTAATCACAAGACATAGGGAATCTTCCTCCATGGGTGGAGCCTCTTTTTACTACCCAGAAAAATGTGATTTTGGTTTGCTAGTGCAAAGGTATCAAACTCCACCTTTGATGTGCCACTTTGAAGACTTTTGCTCTGGGCAAGAAATATATAAATCCAAGAGAGCATGCTGGTAGCTAGAAAGGTCTGAAACAGTCTGGCAGACCCCAGAAAACCCATTGAAAGGTCCTTTGCTCCATATGACCAAGACTTTTATCAGAAACAGAGAAGTTAAGAGCCACGTGGGCAAACTGCTGATGCCGCTTTAGGGTCCTCTGTAAACAGCCAACTTTATATGGTGTAAAGTAGAGCTCCACTCAATGTATTAGCTATAGAGCCCTAAAATGGTCCTTCAGATTTTCACAGATCTCCTGATGATACTCCAGCCTTCATATCCTTCTCTCTCCCATTCCACATCTTTCAGTGTGACCCTGGTACTTCAAAATATCAGTATCGTAAGAATATATACACAAATGTATACTTATTTATATGTGATATAAAAATTCAGTCTCTGTAGTGACAAATACAGAAAGAAAAACAATGCAAAAGGTCCACTGGATCACAGCTTTATTACTACACTTTGCTTTCGGGAGAAAAAAATAAATTCCATGAGGTATGTAACTGAACCCCAGAGACCTTTACTTTTTATAGTTCTCCTCTGCCATGGGAAGCTGACTGCAGGTCAACAGGACTACAGCTATATTAAGTTTCAAGTTTCTCAAGAAAAAACACTATGCCAATCAATAGGCTTTAATTTCTTCAATGGAATGGGTTCTATTGCTTGTGTTTTACACTGACTATGTGGGCAAGAAAAGCCCTCAGTAAAGTATTTTGAGTTGAAACACCGTGTTTGCTTTAACAACCATGCTTAACTACTTCATGCTGATAAGGAGCTTTCTTTTGCCACCATATTATATATTCTTCAAACAAATTAGTCTAAAAATTAGTCTAAAAAAACCCCTGCTATTTCTGAAAGTAATTTTTTTTTCTGTGTACAACTATTTCTTCAAGCTCATAAGCACACACATGTCTTGCACTATTTTGATAGAGTGCCTTCCCAGCCTGAGGGCAAGGATATGCTTGTTATTTAGGTCTCTGCCTGCAGATTAATATAAAATGAAAATGGTGGAGCAAAAATAATATTACTCATCAAATAACAGCCATTTCACAAAGATATGTGAGGGGAAAAAAATGATAGTGTTTTTGGGTCATTTGAAATTTGCACAGGCAAAGTTGAAAGCTATGGAAAATATTTGTGGAATGTTTTTTTTCTCATCATGTTTTTTTCTCAGGTGCTTTTCTGTTTAATGCTGTGTGGAAAATGTGTCTAAACTTTACATAGTGGCACGACTCACAAAATTCAAAAGAAAAATTAGCAGAATGTTAGCTCACTTGTAACTGGTGTAGCTGGTTACCTAATGAGTACTACAGCCAGCTCCTGCGAAATGGAACTATTTTATTTCACACAATTACTTTAGCTTTAATCCAAGATACTGAAATGGCATTTCTGCTGGAAACATCACGATGTATCCATGAACATTTCTTATAGCTCCACTTTTCCTGAAGAGGACGGATGAAGCAGCCCAGAGCCAGTGGGAACACAGGAGGGTGGCTAAGACAGGGACAACACTGAAGGACAAAACATGGTAGGTGACCATGTCCAGATGGCATAAAAGAAGTTTCACCAGCAGAACAGGATTTTTCTGACTTTTTCTCCTTCTTTTTTTGACTGGCTCCCTGAGCACTGTAAGGGCACAGCTCGGGCTGATCCTATAAATATAAGTTTAAGCAATGTGACTAGAGCCACAGTAAGTACATGTACTTGGTGGGAGCTTTGCAAGTGAGGTATTTCCTGTTAAGTTTCCCGTTATTTTAGTATTTTATTCCTAGAAAGTACCTCGATTTTTCCTGCACCTTGTATTTCTCATATTATTACCTGGTGTGGAGAGATGAGAGGTTGAGCAAGTTGTGTTGTCACAAGGAAAACCAAGATAACCTGAGAATAAGCATTGCTGAAAAGTTACCTCTGAACTCACTGCTCTCTAAAATATAACATTAATTCATCAAACAATATAAAAATGTGAACTGTGGCTTTTGCAATTCCATCAGCACTATTCTACTGTGTACATCCACGTGAAGTTCCGAGTACACTTCCCAAGGTCTAAGGAGTGAGGAGGAACTTTTACTTCCAGCACGGCAGATAAAGGGAACTAAATCCACTGGAGTCAAATTTGTGACATCTTTTTGGTGAGATTATTTGACGCTGACAACACTCAGATGAACATTCAGTAGCGTGCCTTAAAAACCGACTTTCCTCTCTAAACCTAAATGCTCTTGGATGCAGCGCCCTCCTTCAGCACATTTCCTCGAAATTAGCTATCAAGAGCTCAACGCCCAGGCAGCAACACTCTCAACTTTGTTGTTGTTATTACAACACCTAAGCCGCTATTCCACTCAGAGAAACCAAGTGAGTAAGGAAAAACAGCCCAACCGAAGCGCGGGGCACGGCGGCACGCAGCCCACCGGCCTGCAGACATCACCTCAGCCAGTGGCCTTACAAGCCCACAAGCGTGGCCACACCGCTAAGGGGGGATAACACCCACGGAACAACAGCGACAAACCCTGGGCGAATCGCCCACTGAGGGAACCAAACGGCCACAACGGCCGCCAACCGCCACCCCCGAGTTTATAAACGGGGGAGAGTGCGTATACGTGACGCAGATCAAGACTCCTCCTGCGCATGCGCGGGCACAGCCCGAACGCCCAATCACCGACGGCGTAGCGGCGGGGCGGGTCCCACCATGCGCGCTGCCGCGGGGCCGATGCGGGGCGGGGCCATAAGGGCTGAGGCGGGGCCGGTGCTACCAAAACAACGACACGCCCCGGCAGCCTTTGCGCCCGCTCCCCCGCTACCGCCGCCGCCACCACCACCATCGACGCCGCCAGCCGGCGGGGCCCCGCTGAGGGGTGGGAGCGGGGTCGCTGCCGCCACCACCGTCGCCATGAAGCTTCGCGTGCGGGTGCAGAAGCGAACGGCGCCGCTGGAGGTGGAGGGGGCGGAGCCAACGCTCGGGGAGCTGCGCGCGCAGCTGCGCCGGGCCTTGCTGCCTGCCTGGGGGTACAGGTAGCGTGCGGAGCCAACCATCGAGAGGGCGGGTGGGGGGGAGGAGGAGGAGGAAGAAGAGAAGGGAGGAGGGAAAAAGGGGGTGGTCGGAGCGGGCCGGCGGGACCATACCATGAGTGTGGCGGGGGGGTGGAGGTGCCTTCCTCCCGCCTCATATCCCCCCCCCCCCGTTGGAGCTGCTGCCCCCTGGCGGGCGGGCTCCGGCGGTGCCAGAACGGGGAAGGAGAGGGAAGGGAAGGGAAGGGGGCGGTGGGTAGCGGCGGCCGGCCGGGGATATGGGGTGCGCGGCTCCTCTCCTGGCCGGGCGGAAACGTGAGAAAAGGGCGAGGGGGAGCACTCCGCCCGATTGTGCCGCCGGCTGCGGGGCCCACGTTGCGCAGGCGGGAGCGGTTGGTAGCCCCGTCCCGCCGCGGGGCAGGGGGCGGCTGGGGCTGAGTCACACATCCCCGCGGGTTGAGAGGTGACGGTCCGGTGGTTTTTCACATGAACCCGTTGCCCAAGCTGATGGAAGGCTTGGCAAGGCCTCGGCGGGGGTGGGGCGGCGGGGCACTGCGGCCTCCGAAGAGTTTTGCTTCCCGGCTGTTCGCTATGGATCGGGAAAGTGAAACTTTGAGAAGCTTCTCAGCTGTGAAATGTGGGTCACATAAATGCCCGTGCGGTCTTGACGTTGTAAGAATGGAGGCAGGGTGTCGGTTTTACAGTTCTTTCAGGTTTTTTAGACAATTTCTGTGTTTAAATTTCATAAACGATTTATTTATGAAGAACTCATGGCAGCCTTTGTAGGCGAGTCCTGGAGCAGGTCCAAAGGAGGGCAACTAAGCTGGTGAAGGGACTTAAGCAAATATCCTATGAAGAGAGGCTGAGGGAGCTGGGGCTGTTCAGCCTGGAGAAGAGGAGGCTCAGGGGAGACCTCATCACTCTCTACAACTCCCTGAAAGGAGGGTGTAGCCAGCTGGGGGTTGGTCTCTTTTCCCAGGCAACTCTCAGCAAGACAAGAGGGCATGGGCTTAAGTTGTGCCAGGGGAGGTTTAGGTTGGATATTAGAAAGAACTTCTTTACGGAGAGAGTGATCAGACATTGGAATGGGCTGCCCAGGGAAGTAGTGGATTCTCCATCCCTGAAGATATTTAAAAAGAGACTGGATGTGGCACTCAGTGCTATGGTCTGGTAACTGCAGCGGTAGTGGATCAAGGGTTGGACTTGATGATCTCAGAGGTCCCTTCCAACCCAGTCGATTCTGTGATTCTATGAGTGAAGTCTTCAAAGTCACTTTAAGAAGCCCCTACAAAAGGGGCTCGTTTTGCTGATGCTGGTTGAAGCTTTTGTATTCACAAGCCTTTAAGTAGGTAGGACATACTAAAGTTTCAGCCATCAGATGCATATCTGATAGCATCGCACTGTGCTGCACAGCAACCTAGCAGAGAGAAATCTGATGTTACCCTGTGTCTTGTCATGTGGGTCTGCTTTGTAGAGGATACTCGATAGCTGATTTCGTGTTTAGGTTTTTGTTTTCTCTCATTTGCAGTTAGCATGCTGTAGGCCAGCTGCTTACCTGTTGAATGGTTTGCTTTGTCAGGAAGCAAGATGGCTGAGTCTGAAACACCATCATTAATTACTGCAAATGAAGTTATACATACCAAGCAGCTACAACTACTTAAGACATTCTTGGAGAGAAATACGGGGGAAATAATTTCTTACCGTGTTTTTTCCTCTTCTCTTTATATATAGCTAATTTTTAATGAATTAAAACCCCTGGCATAGTACTAAAATAGTATACAGTATGCTTTTTTAACTATACCTTTCTGTGCAGGGCAGCCAACTAGGTTTCCTTTATTTTTTTTTTCCTGTTTTGCAGTTCTGATACCAAGTTTTCAATAACATTGAACAGAAAAGATGCTCTCACAGAAGATCAGAAGACCTTAGCTTCATACGGGATTGTTTCTGGTGATCTGATATGCTTGTTACTAGAAGAAGCAGATGGACAACCCAAGGTGTCTCCTTCTCCTCCTTCTCCCCCACTTCAAAATGGTCATGAGCCATCCATCTTGATTCCAAACCAAAGTCAGGCCAGCAGCCCAAAAGAAGAGCAGAATGAGCAATCTGACAAGCAGAAAGCTCAGGTGGAAGTTCAGGAGAGTGATGAGAGGGTAAGTACATGGGAATTGCCCTGTACAACACAAGGCATAAAAGAAAGTATCTTACTGTGTCTGTTTTTGTACTGTAGATAATATCTTCAGAATGATTTCTTGTGTAATATTTAAAAGTCAGATATTTGGGTTCAAATTTGTCTCTATTTATTGTATATTAGCTGTGAACTGAAACTAGTTCTGATATCTTGAGATCTTTCAGGTCTGACACTTTTACAGGAGTGAATATCTTTGTTGGAACATGTGCTACCCATAGGAAATTTAGGAATGTGTTTCTTACCTGCCCCAGTGCTGTGTCCTTGAGAAAACTGGTTATAGTACTGAACAAATGCAACAGGCACTGCCTTTCAGAAACACCACTCACAAGATGAGTGCATGATTTGTTTTAATGGGTTATAACAGGCAGCCTGCTGTAGTGTGAGGTTGGTCTGTCTTGTGCATGGAGGTTGTGCTGCTGAGATAGCTCCTGCTTGTGCTTCACAGGTGTATTACCCTGTATGCTTTGTGCAGCTGGTAGGTACATTTTTTCATATTACTCTGTGGTTTGTTTCTTATGTGACAGTACATGCAGTAAAGTTCCCACCTGCTGTTTGGTATTAGTTGAGTTAGTGGTTAGTTGAGTTAGTTAGTGGTTAGTTGAGTCTTCCTAGAGAAGACTGCAGGTACAGCCTAGTGCCATCTGTTTATACAGTCCTGTCTGTTTCAGCCAGGAGCTTGAGAAACTGAGAGGAAATTATTCTCTAACATTCATTCAGAGTAGTTTTTTTGTCTTGAAACAGGCTTCAAATACAAAATGTCCCTTGATGCAGCCCTTGGGAGGTCTTTTAAAGCCTTGTTTTAATGTGTGAAAGCTAAGATTTAGGGTAAAAAGAATTGCAGGTAATGAAAGAAAATGTAGTTGGACCACTGTCCTGTTGATTCTTGTCAGGAGCAAAAATCCTTCTGTGGTGATGTGGGTGTGCAAGCTCCTGATGTTGCTAGTCAGGCCACAGTAAGCTCTGCTACTTCTGTTTCATATTTATTTATTAATTGAAGGCAAGCTGAAAGATCCTCTCATCTTCCTCCAAAACTGTGGTGAAAGATGGCAGGAAACTTTCTAGGTAACTGAGAGTCATTGTAGAAGAGCTTTATGAGCTTGAAAATATATGTTTGACTGGGGCTGTGTCCACTGCTGTTAGTTAGAGAGGAGAGGTTCCACAGGTGGGTGGCCATGCCAGCCTCATACAGACATGAGGTTGTCTTCTGCCATTGGGCATGGATCGAGGGGAGAAGTAGCTACAGCTCCTGTAGATTGTTTTTTTCCCTTTCCTAACCCTTCGCCTAGGTAAATCTGCATGCAGTTTTCATTCATTATTTTTTGAATGAGTCTTTGAGCAATTTTATAATTAAATGCAATAATACAGCTTGATTTTGATGGAAGAAAGGAAGCCACAGTGGAACTACAGTGCTCTTCAAGTGTCAACAGATGTACTCGATTTTTTTTTTTTTCCCATTCAGGCCAATTGTGTTTGTAGGTCCAAGTTATCATTTTGGTTTCTTGCCATGCATGTTAGCTATACTTAAATGGTGGTACTACAGTGAGTAAATTATTCCTGTTTATGTTAAGAAATTTCTGATGAAGGTTTAATGTATTATTAGCTCTCTGTCTTCAAGTGTTATATACAGTAAAGTAACAGACCCTTACATAAATATCAAAAAATACAGATGCTATGTGTATAATTCCAGTCTCCAGCTAGGATGGTGTAAAAAGGTGCTGAAACAAGTCTGTAAAACTAACTCAGAAATCGTTAGAATAGACTTGGTGTCCATGGGACTGGAGTAAGCAAATAATGCTGATGTACATAGAGGTGTAATTTTCTGAACAAAAGTGTTCTGCTGTCCCTTGAAGGCAGGACCCAGCCTAGAATTTTCTTCTGGATTGGTCCCAGAAGATGCAGACCTGGAAGAAGGCACAGGTTCCTATCCCTCCGAACCCATGCTGTGCAGTGAAGCTGCAGATGGTGAAATACCCCATTCCTTAGAGATGCTCTACCTTTCTGCTGAGTGTACCAGTGCCACTGATGCCTTGATCGTTCTAGTGCATCTCCTCATGATGGAGGCAGGCTATGTACCTCAGGTAGGTGCACAAACAATCAGGAAATTCCTTGAACAGATGGAGAAACCTGTGGAATGTCATGGGATTGTGGGATTGAAGGTGCTCCTGAAGATTTGCTTCTGCCTCTGTATATGCCAGTCAGCAGATGGGGCTGCCACAGTATCAGCTGTTTTAATTTTTCTGACCAGTAAGACTTTAGCTGAAGACTGGAGCAATTTTTATGTGTGAGGTGAGGCCTATCCCTGTATTGCTTTCAGTCCTCAGCCTTACTGGGACCCAGCTGATAAGCTCCTCTTTCTGCATTATACCATTGAGCTTGTGTAGATGTGCTTACACACTTCATTGAAGCATAGTCTGAAGCATCGGTGTGATCTCAATGGTGTACTGTTTAAACAGTGGCTAAGGGCCAGGTCTGCCAAAATGTCTTCAATTTCTTTTTAACTTCAACTGAGTTTAGTTAGGCTTTGGCTCTGCTTAACCTACAGAGATACTGTGTTTGAGTATCTGTGGCAGGACCTCTCTACCTTGTGTGAGTTCACCTTTTCCCCCTTAGATTTTCAGATTTGTATTGTGTGTTTGCTGTTTTGTGGTGAGCATGCAAAAGAAGACTTGCCCTCAAGGAAGGTGTTTAAATTTTTTTTCTGTAAGGCTGACTAGGGACGTGAGAGGGGTCAGTTTAAGTGTCAGGTTGACCAGTACCAATTTAGTAAATCCTCTTAAGTGAACAGCGTTTCTGTACCCTGAAATAGTATATGAAGAATACATTTGCCACTGAGAAGAAAGTTTATTTGAGTGAGTAGGCTTGGAAGTGGAGATAACTGTTGTTATTTAAGGGAAAAGTCTACTGGTACTTACGGTTTTGTTGTATCCCTCTCCATGATTCCATCTGAGCCTTTTTATACTGAAATTGAAAGAGAAAATTGTTAATCTACTCAGATTTTTCAGATTACTTTCAAGCTGTGATTTTCAAGTCCTGCCAAGAAATTGTAAGTTCATAGAAAATGTGCAATAAGGTATTTTCCATGCAGTAAATCAGCATATGTGTAGGAGCTGTCAGAATGCTGGAATGACAGAATGAAGCAAATGTCTCAAAGAAATAGGCATGAGTGCTCACTCAGCCACCTTTCCTGTCAGCAATTGGGGCAGGACAGAAAATAAACTTCACCTTAGATTTGCTGTTTAGTGAAAATGGTATATAATAGTGAAATTATGTGCATTGGTGCTAAAATATAAGTTGAATTGCAAGCATCATTCTGGCATTTTCTACCTTATTTCTCTTTTTTCACCCCTCAGTCTTGGAGCATGGCTAAAGTATGGCAATGTGTTATCCCTGTGGTTTTAGGGAACAGAAGCCAAGGCAGTGTCCATGCCGGAGAAGTGGAGAGGGAATGGTGTTTATAAACTACAGTACACACATCCCCTTTGTGAAGAAGGTTCTGCTGGTTTGACTTGTGTGCCTTTGGGAGAACTTGTTGCTATAAATGGTAAGTTGGTCAAGTTTTTATCCTAAAAACTTGTACATTGCTAAATATCATCACTGTTCAGCAAGAGAAAATTTAAAACAGAATGCATAAAAGCACATTCAGAACTGCACCTTTATTATCCAGGTTGCTGAGGTTCCAGAGATGCCACTTCTTGATGCTGAATATTCTTGGCATTTCCTGTCTCCATGTTAACTATTTTCCTCACTCCAATCATATCAGTCCTTAGGGGATTCAGCTGGCCTTTTCATTGCAATGTTGTAAAACTCTGTTGCTTCTCCAGTTTCATAGGAACTCTGGTAAACATTACCAGACATTTAAAAAGGTAGATGTTGGAGCTGGATGATGGAGCTGTTGCTCCAGCTACAGTATTTTGTCTTGTTGCCTGTTCTTTGCAAGACTTATAAACAACTCCCAGTGTATGTATTTTTTAGCTTTAGCATGTAATCTTTCTTGTAGCACAGCAACAGTTTAACTATGGTATCAAAAATTGTATTTAATTTAAGCTATTCAGTTCAGAAAATTTAGGGAAGTCTAGCTTTTGAAGCAACTCCCATATCACTAGGTGGGTTTTTGGTTTTGTTTTGTTTTTAATTTAATTTTTTTTTAATTTTTAAATTTTTTTTTTTAATTTAATGTTTTAATTTTTTAATTTGTTTCTTTTTCTTTACTTAGCATTTGAACAATTCCACATTTTTGCAGAACCAGTATTGAATTGGGACTTAGTTTTAATTTCAAGAGACCTTTGATTAAAGTTTTAATGTTTATTTATTAAACTTGTAACTGATTATGCCATGATTATTAGTTGGGTATTTTCCTAGAGGGAATCTGGTAAGGGAGGAAAGTAAAACACCTTTGAAGGCTAAGACAGTCATGAAGTGACCTTTGTCATCTCTTAGTGTGTTTTAAAAAATTATTTTTTCTTTTATTTGCAGCAACATTAAAAATCAACAAAGAGATTAAAGGTGTTAAGAGAATACAGCTATTGCCATCGTCCTTTGTTTGCTTTCAGGAGCCAGGTATGTTTGAGCTATGATATTTATAGTAGTAAAATGAAAAGTAAGGAAGGATATACTTCAGTAGAGGACCAAATAGATAAAGAAGAGTGGAAAAGAATATAAATGTTACCATTTGGATGAGTAGTAGCTTTATGGTAAAGCAATTCATAATGTAGTCATTTAATCACATTTGCATTTGAAAGAGTTTGAATGTTGGATTAACTGCCTAAGGAAAAAACTCTGCAAAGCCCGTCATCCTGTGGCCCATGTGCCTGTTATTTGTGGAGTCCTAAGCATATGTGTGAATCTGTGGGGCAGCAATGAAAGTGTTATACCAACCTTCTGCCCCAGGCAGTTTAGGACTTCAGAGGCTGATGGAACCTGATTTTTTTTTGGTCAGAGAAGATATGCTGATCACATGGTCTTCCCAAAATGCCAAAATTAAAAGGAAAACTATGGTGGGGGGCAAGAGCAGATAGGTGTGGACCCTTGTGAGCACAGACCCAACTAGACTTTTGTTCCCTGAAGTGTGCATGCACTGCTTTGTTGGCAGCTGAGGCTGACTTGGTGTCCTACACTGTATCCTGGGTAGCCCCCAGTTGCTGATGTACAATTTTAGTTGAAAGGCTTTAGTAGAATAACTGAAGAGTGCAGTGTCGTGTATAGCAGTGGAGTTTTCTGACTCCTGTTTCTTTAGAGAACAGCAGGAAAAAAATATTTCTTTCAGAAAAATGAATATTGCAAGCATTTACAGTAAATCTGGATGTTACACATGAGCTTTGAAATCTGACAGAGGAAGCTCTGACAGCTTCAGTCAGTTATTTTTGAAGTCTTTAAGTACTTCTTGTAATGGTGCTTTTTAAGGCTAGAGGAGGGCTTGACCTCACTATGGAACTGCAGTTATTGCATGATTATTACACTGTAGCTGATGAGCTGCTTCCATCAAGATTACATGCAGATTAATGTTTTGTTATAAGTAGACCACAATTCCTTTGGTCTTACACAGTTTTTGCATTATAACTCTCAGAAGTTAAGCCTTTTACCTCTCTTCTTTGATAGAAAAGGTTGCAGGTGTTTACAAAGACCTTCAGAAACTATCTCGTCTCTTTAAAGACCAGCTGGTTTACTCTCTCCTGGCTGCTGCCCGACAAGGTAAGAGAAAATATTTACAATTAGAGCTGATACTTATTTTTTTGAGTATGGAAGGAAGGAGGTATATCTAAATCCTGGAATGAAAAGTGTTAGAAACAGCTGTTCAGCGATGGGTAATAGAAAGCTTAAACATAAAGTATTTCATACATTCTAAAGTGATTGTATGAATATTTTTATCTCTGAAGATGTTAATTATTTTCTGGTTTTAATTTTTGTTTGCTGTATTCTCATTTAAGAGACCAGAGTGACTGTTTTCCACACTTGGTATTTTGAAAGTCATGCCACAATAATTTTGTGGTGGTGGTTCTGTAGTTTTGATCCAATTTTTTTGTCAAAGCAGGAAAATTTATATAGCATCATATTTGGATGTCTAACCCCAGGAATGATCTTCTCAGTAACTGGTAATTGAGGGCTTGGAAAGGATGGTAGGAAGTAACTCAAGCTGGTGTTTGTGGAACAGTAGGAAGCCAGACTTTCTCTACATAAGTATTGCCATAAAAGGTCTCAGCTTTCTGTTCTGAAGACTGTTCAATGATATTTCCTCTAGACTTCAGTATTGGAAGGTTTTATGTGAAGCGTGGTCTTTGTGTTTTTTGTGGGCTCGTGAAATTTTTCCTTTCTCTGTTCCTTTGTTCTGTAGCCTATAAACATAGTTAGGTGGGTGGAATTTTTCTCAGGCATGCAGTGGCCAATAGTGGTCAGTATAGAGTGCAGTTTTCCCTATTTTGTGCATTCTCTAATGTACTTAGAGTTACAAGTGATGTGTTTTATAAGAAGTCACGTCACAATACTTTCCGGGAAAAGCAGTGTAACTGAGGCATCAAAGGCAAATGATTTAAGGGAAAGATTATAATTTCCGTTCTTTCTTTTAGGGTCTTTAGAGATAAACTCTGCACCACTTAGGTAATGCTTCTGTTTTCTTTGTAGCTCTGAACTTGCCAGATGTGTTTGGGTTAGTGGTCCTTCCTCTTGAGCTCAAGCTTCGGATTTTCAGGCTTCTGGATGTCCGTTCACTCATCTCTCTTTCTGCTGTTTGCCGTGATCTTTACACAGCCTCAAATGACCAGCTGCTCTGGAGGTTTATGTATCTGAGAGATTTCCGAGGTAATGTCAAGACACATGTTTTTCTCATTACATTCCTGCATGTACAGGGGGATTAGGGCTGACATATTTTGATAAAAGGCTCCTCAGGCAATCCCTTCTGATTTTTATACGCTGAGTAAATGCACTCATTTGTAATGCTAAGCAGTACAGTTGGTCAGGTATAACTCGGGTGGAGGCATTTTTTTGCCATGAAAACTAATGGCAGTCTGCTGTGCCATTACTAATGGACCATATGTTTCTTAGCATTGTATGGTGCAGACTCTCCTTGTTTCCACATGGTTTTCTGGCTGCCTTGGTGTACCAGCTATTGCAGATTCTGGGAAGTGGAGGGAAGAGATGCTCCTCCACTAATTCCTCACAAGAGTTTGAAGAAATAAGGTGATAAGGAAAGTGCTGTCAGAAGCGAAAGATGGAGACAGTGCATTCAGGAACTTGTAGAAGTGATGCTTTATGTTGAGTGGGTGTGCAAGTACATTACCTATTGAGTCATCCTGGAGCTTTTTAAGATGCGTTATCTTTATGAAAAATGTATTAACTAAAGGTGGTTTTCAGTCCCTTGATTGTTCTGACAGAGCTGTGGGTATCTGTGGCACGCATGCTACTTAAATATTTATTTTTCAAATTATTTTTAGGAAATATATTAATGTTTTGCTTATTTTGTAGATCCCATTGCAAGGCCTCGGGACACAGACTGGAAAGAAGTAAGCGGTTTTTTAATATAACCTCTCTGAAATTTGTCTCCTTGAACTAAGATGATGAAACATAGATTTTGGGAGGCAGTAACTTCAAGTTAAAGTGTGGTTTTCCATATTGAATTTGGAATACATATATATATTGAATTTGGGTTATAGTAGGAAAAAACAGCATCAAGTTACATGATGCATGCTCAGATTGCGGGTTAGGGGTCTTCCAGAGATGCTGTGTTTGGTCTTTGGCAGGCAGCAGAATTGCAGTTCTGGGTTTTGAGATTGAGGAGGAGTGCTTTCCTGAGAAGTGCTGCAGAACTGAATGCAGTTGCTGAAGCTGGAACACGGAGCTCTTGCACAGCTTTAAAATGCCTTTATTTCTGTCTGCAGCTATACAAGAAAAAGTTGAAACAGAAGAAAGAGGCCCTGAGATGGAGACACATGATGTTTCTGCCCCCTACACCTCATCCAATCCCCTTTCATCCCAACCCATTCTATCCTAATCCTTTTCCTCCCAACCCATTTCCATCAAACCCAATCTATCCCCCAATGATCATTGGTGGAGAATATGATGAGAGACCAACACTTCCCTATGCTGGAGACCCAATTAACTCGCTCATTCCTGGCTCGGGAGAAGCACCAGGCCAGTTTCCTCCATTCAGACCACATTTTGATCCAATTGGTTCCTTACCTGGAGCAAATCCTACACTTCCAGGACGAGCTGGTCCCAGTGACAGGTTTACACCTAGACCCAGCCGAGGCCGCCCTATGGACATTCGCCGTGCGTTCATTTGATTGCTGCTTTTTCTCAGTGGGTTTTCTAGTCCCCGAGCTTGCTTTCTAACTGCAGGAGGTTTAAAATCCCAGGCACTAACATCTGCCTTCTCTTCACATTGTGGCAAGAACCAGGTGTGCATGTTTCCACCACAAAGGCTGGGTTTGTTTTATGCTCTGGTAGTACTGTACCACCTGGCACTAGAGTTTGTTTCACAAAGAGCTACAGTTTAGAACATGTTGCTCTGCTTCCCACCCCTTTTAATTATTTGTGAAGTGCTACTTAGAGACCAGAAGGAGACCAGCCAAATATTTGCTGCATCAGATAAAGAGCACTTTAAATGCAAACCCTATCCTTATCTGTCTTATTTGAAGAGTTTTATTAAATTGCCAGGAAAAACAGTGTTTCAAAGCTACCTGGCTAATAATCTTTATTAACAAAAATATCTACCATGTTCTGCCTAGAATAGGATGCTACCACTGTTATGGTAGATATGAGTTTGTAGAAAATGTGAAAGATAATGTTTCCCTTTTCCTTTAATGTTTTATTAGGTAAAAAGCATTTTTGTATTGTTGCTTAATACACAAAGAATACAGGGAAGGGATTTTCT
The DNA here is from genome assembly GCF_003957555.1 of Calypte anna. NCBI lineage: Eukaryota > Metazoa > Chordata > Aves > Apodiformes > Trochilidae > Calypte > Calypte anna. Next base: position 54,597,731 of record NC_044244.1, on the reverse strand, counting down.
TTACAATGGAAATATTAGAACACAAATCAATTTCTTTTACAAACAACTGTGTAAAGTCATGCTACAGTGCAACTCAGAAGTCTGAACAGAAGCAGAACAATTTTACAAAGAACCAGCAGCAAAATTTTTGTCTTTTGACTTTACAAATACGGAGCTGTAGTACATGGCTGTATTTACTGTGAACTAAAACTGGTGCAAAAATAAACCTTTCCTCAGGCCTGACTTGCGGAAGGAATTAAATAGGTTGCAATGGGAACAGTATCACAGCAGAAACTGAATGAGTTCTCACTTTACTGCAGTAAATTCCATTTAATTCCATTACTTAAGTATCAAAATATTTCTTACCACGAGGAGATGTGTTGAATAAGCACCTTCTAAGTGTTATCAACTAATGAGCAATTGACAAGACCACTGTTATTAACCAAGTCTCCTTATGAAATCTGCAAACTGATGCTGGAGCTCAATTAAAGGAAGACTGGAATGACTAAACTTTGCTAGAACTTCTCATTTCTTACATTTTTTTTAAGATGGGTTGATTTCAGTGTTTCTATAAATGTGTAAATGGTACTGATGACTGTTGTGACAGCTGGTATTATTTTCTAAAATCTTGAAATTCCAGAAGTGGAAATGGAATGACATTTCCTATTAAATACAAGCTATTTAGTCAGTAATTCTTGTGTGCTTTTTCAGCGATTCATCTTGTTTTGTACAAAAATCAGTGAACTTCAGTAGAGTCAGAAAGTTTTACCATTAACACCAGTGGAAGTAAAATACTTTATTTTGCTGTTAAAAGTTGTATTTCTTCTTTCTTCCCTCTTGTGCTTAACAGCAGTGGCATACCAGTGCAAATCCTGCCATGATTTAACACTCAGGAGTATGTATTGATACGAGCTGGGGGGGACAGTGGTTTCCCTTCCATACCAAATTAGCCTTAATTTTTAACACCTGCCTGCAGTGTTTGAATTACCTTGTTCCAACAGAGTTTTCACTTGAGTCTATAGTTAGACCTCTCAGAGCTTAGTGATTCTTTCTATTCCACTGACTATAAAAGGAAAAGAGAAATTTGCAGTGTGGTGGTCTCGCCCCTCAGAAATGCATATAATTCAGATAAGGTTCTACAGCTTTAACTGATAATTTATAGCTTCTTTCAATTTTTTCAAACTATTTCTAGGAACACGTATCTTACTGTGTGTGTGGGATACATTAATTTTGTGGTGCTGATGGTGCTTGTAGTACCTGAGGACAGTCACAGAGCTTGCCCTGCTGGCATGTCCCATGTCCAGTACTCCTCTGGAGCTGAGTCCTCCCTGCCATGAAGACAACCTCATCTTACTTCTGCCAGGCTAGTACCACAGGTTCTGTTTATGTCAAATTTGTCATTTTAACATTTGTTTTTTAATAAATTAATTCAGCCTTTTTACAGATACACCACTAAGTAACCTAAAGATACCCCTTTACTTTCTTGTGTTCCTTGTGTAGTAAAGGTATTGTGAGTTAAAGATAAAGGAACCTGATTTTGCCTGAACTGTCAAGTTCCCTAATTAGGAGGTTCTTGTATTCATAAAATGAGTTTGAAATATGAAAGTGTGTAGTGAAATGAGGCAACCAGGTGCCACTAATTACCCAGGAGTGGGCATGAGCTTGTGTTAAGCCCACCTGTGCCTGATTAAGGGTGAGGCTTGAGTGCCACTGCCAAGGTAGTGCGGTGCTGAGAGAAGAAGCCAATCTCCCTGCAGGCATGCTCAGGACTGAGCTGAACCTCTGTCTCAGGCCTTGCCTTTTATTGGCCCCCTAATCCTGCTCATGTGCAGTTAGGGCCCGCCCTAATCAGGCACAGGTGGGCTTAACACAAGCTCATGCCCACTACCTGGTAATTAGTGGCACCTGGTTGCCTCATTTCACTACAAAAGTGTCTTGGGACCAGCAGTGTAAAATGAGAATACAAAGCAGAGGAAACATTTGAAAACCGTCTGCTTATTTTCATCAGTTTCTAAGCTGGGTATGAGCATCGTTGTTTGCAAGCTCCATAGAAAACACAAAAGATGACCTGTCTGAAGATGAGCATTTCTCACCTGTGCTATTCATCTGTATCCAGCACTGTAAGGGTTGCTACTGTCACTTGGAAATTGGAACTATTGTCCTTAGCTTCTCTATTTATTGTTTTATCTAATTCTTGAAATTTCAGCTAATGACATGAAGCAGCTGGGTAAGGCGCAGAATGTTCAGGCCTGTGATAGTGAAAGAGAAGAAAGTGCCACTGGTGGTGTTAGAGCAGGACAGCTATTCTGAACTTCACCTTTGTACAAGACTTCTAGTTGCATGGGAAAGTAAGTGACATTCCTCTTGAAATTTCACACCTAGATATTACAAGAAAGTCAAGAAGTTTCTTGTCTGTATCTGAAGAGTAAAATGTAAGTTAATTTTCCAGGTGGCTGTCTTAGCTGTCTCTCAGCTCCTTGGGGGGTCCAAATACACAATTCTGTTCATGTTTCCTGGGAAAAAAACCCTGAAGCATGGAGGACAAAAGGGAGAGTCTGGTCAGGCGCTTGGTTTTTAGAATGGAGTGACAAAGATCCCCAGGCATGCTGTGGAACATGTCTGCCTTGTGGTTTAAATGTGACTTCTATTCACCAGCTTTTCTGTTGCCTTCTTAGTGCCCTTAATTCCTGCTGTTGTCTTTAGGTACTTCTTGGGCTCCCCAGGCATAAAATGGAGACTATGCCCCTTGTATTCACCCTCTGTCTTACTTTCTTAGATTGTAGGGATTTTGGAGTAGAAACCCTGCATCACAAGTGGTAACCTGAATATATCCTGATGTATTTGTACCTCTTGTGCTAGCCCAACAACTAGTATGTGAGCATTATAGTTGTAGATTGAAGTGTGTTGTTGGAATGTTTATAGGTATAGAGTTTTCATTATTTTAACTCATTTTGGGACATCAGTATTTTCCTTAAAGCAGTTTGGTGGATAGAACTTTGGAAATGCTTTTCAGGAACTATAGAAATAACAAAGATGGGAGTGCATGTTGCTTTTGCTTGTTTTTGCAAACTGGAGCAAGGGGGAGGAGAGATGCTGTTGTGTCTGCTTGTCCTGTGAAAGGCAGCAGCTGGGAGCTGTGGGCAAATGAAGAGATCTGAGTCACTGCTGGATGTCAAGTCAACATTGCTGTCCTGTTAACTCTGCTCCATTGGAGGACAGCCCTGCTGTGTTCAAGTGCAGCATCAGCAAGTGATCCAACTGTTGTGGTTTCAGTGGTGAACTGGGGTCAGTTTATGGGGTTAGGCCATACTGGTCTCCAGTTACTTATTTTTTTTATGAGTCGTGTTGGTAAGAGAGATGTAAAAGCCTTCAGGGGACAGAGCAGTTGAGGATTCTGCTGGTAAAACTTCTGTCTTTTGCATCTCTGGTTACTATTTAGTAGGGAAAGGCATAAACCATGCTGAAGGAACTGTTACAGAAGGAAACCCTCTCCCACCAGGTTTGTATTACCTCCTCTCAATATAATGGAGCTGATTAATCTGCTATTGTTCTTGCCAGTGGAACAGTGCTTGCTCAGGGCTATTTGTCACTCTTTTATTGCTTCTGAGGACAGCAAGAGAGCAGAGTCTGTTTTTTCCCTCAGACAATGAAGTATTTATGATGCTATGTTGTAAACTGTTTAGCATACCTGAAAAGACAACACAGAACTGAAAAAAAACCCAATCAGGGAATAGGGTGGTTCTGTAATAATTAATTTGAGGTATAAATCGTTGATCCAGATGAGTCTCTTGAGAGCTTTCCAAGCTGGAAAAGCTTTGCTGTTATTTGCCTGGAAGTGCATGGGTCACAAAAGCCATTATATGTGTAAAGGCCTGCTCCAGGGATAGGTCATACAAGGTCCAGATGACTGCATTGAATTTAGATGTTCATTACAGGTGCTGTGCAGGAAGGAATGGCTTGTTTGGCTTTATTCCCACCGGTGAATCATGAAATTCTGGATGGCAGATGCTGCTGTTGCTTTTGTTGCTTTGGGGATCTCTGTTTTTAAGTGACAGCAGCGATTTGGGCCATTGGCCCAGGTGTGTTTATCTTACTGACCTCCCTGCCTCCCTTGGCATTGCTAAGAGTCATCAGGATGAGGTTGCTAAGGGAAGCACAAAGCCAAACGTCCTTCCTTGAAGCTATATGCACGACTTGTGACTAAAGTACTTGACAGAATCTGACAAAAAGTCAAGGAGGTGAGATGAGGACTGGTGCCTGAATTAGATATGTTAAAATCGGAACTAGCACGGTGCAAGAGGTACTTTCACAGCTGGTAGAAATAGCTGTAGGTGCATTGATTTACCTAGGAAGGGTTTTGTTTGGATTATTTTTTTTTTTTATTTTATTTTTGAATCATGCATCAGGTTGTGTCATGCCTGGTCTTTGCCATGTCCCAGTTCTGGTATATGTGCTCAAACACAGCTTCATTCTGTGTTGCAGGTTAGAGGAAAAACACCTGGCAAAGATCGATCTCTGTCTTTTTTGGAAGAATAATTCTTGAGGGTGGTCAGGGAGAACTAGTAATGATCATTGCCTGCTTGGGGCAATCTCATACATGCCCTCCCAAAGCTTGGTGTCTCTGGATGGATCCCAGCTCATCTTATTTGTGAAGGACAGTTTTCCTGTTCTATTGCAGGTTTGTCACCTTGCATTCATTTGCACTCACCCCACTGAAGTCAATGGAAGTTCAAGGAGGGAGACAGGATTTCACTCCATCTCTCTCTCCGTTTGGTGTTATGGAACACTCAGCACACAAATATGTGCACTTCATCAGCTCTGCTATTAATTAAGCATGGTCCTGGGGGACGTACTTAGCCAGATGTGACCAAGTCACCAAAGTGCTTGGAGTTTAGCTGGGTTTTGTCTGGAATTCATGTGAACTGTGAACGTGAACTCTGGTGTTTCCAGGGGCAGGGGAAGAAGTTGTTTTTTTGTGTGGAAGGCCCATTTCTCAGGTTATTTTTGAGCTAAGGGTACAGGGTTAGAACATGACATTTTTCTCTCAGAACTCAGGAATCACGTGCAGGGGACATAAATGCAAGGCATGAAACAGACGTTTTATCAGCTACAAGCAGAGTGATCTGGAACAAACCAGCAGTCCAGCTGGATGACCTGCTCATGTGATCTTTGGTGCTTACTGATGTCTGGTACCGTAGTTAACTTCAAAGTGGTTTTGCTCTGAAAAGTGACCTTATTTATAAAGTTGATAACACCAAGTTCCACAGTTCACTGCGTTTCCATGCTCAAGCATGCTCACTGTGTTGGTCAATGAATACTTATTCCTGACTCCATCTTTGCACATCTGTTTCTGAAATAAGCCTTTTTGCCTTTTTGTTTTGTTTTTGTTTTTTTGCTTGACCTCAACAAGGATTCAGTAAATTGGAAGTTAGCAATTATATGGACTATATACAAATGAAAATCTAGGTTTCACTGTCATAACTGTGTTGACTCCACAGGGGTTAGCAAGAGTAGAATTTGCTTTACAGCTCAGTCATTTGAACAGATGGGGTTCTGTTTATGCATAAAACCCAGTGAAATAGTGCCACTTTTGTGCAGTCACTTTTCAGACCGTTATTGGTATATTTTCTTTGTATTAAAACAACTGTAGTCTTCTAAATTCCCTTTGCCCAGGTGTTAGTTGTAAATCACTGGCTACCACTGAAGGTATTCCAAGATGACATCAGGTATGCTGATATGAAGAGTGAGGGCTGACAAGAGGGTAGATCAGCTGCAGGGCTGTTAATCAGAAAACAGGCTGGCAAATGATTTCCTCAGGTTGCGGATGGTCTCAGCTTTTGCTTCGTCTTCGTTGGGATTTCCCCGCTGAGATGATTCAGGTATGTTGAAGGTGTTTGTCAGGGACTGCGATTTGCTGAAAGGGAAAACACAGTTGAGACTCAGCAGCAGAAGGTGATAGTTGCTGATGCTCTGTGTTCCATGACACAGACAAATATAAGGCTAAAAGGAGATGTTCGTGAGGAGAATCTTCATATGCTGACACGGTGGAATGGGAGAGGCAGGGGTGAAAGGGGATGGGGTATGGGGAGGTGGCTCCAGTATCACAGTCCAGACCTGTGATATCCTGTTTATGAAAACATCTGACTAAAAGTATGCAGTTTGGTGCAACTGTTGTAGAAACAGTTAAGTCATTTTGCTGCTAATACAGGAGTGTGGATTCATACTGGGGGTCACCTGTCTCTTGCCAGGCATACTGCAAATAATGGTCGCATCTCAGATGTGAGAGCATCGGAGGTTTGGCAAGTTGTAGCCAAGTCTCCTGCAATGCATGCTGTTGCCTACTCTCCCTGGCATCTCTGCTCTGTGCTGTGTTACACAAGTATATTTGTTGCCCAAACAGCTCAACAGCTCCTGCTGGGTGTATATCTGCTAGTGTTTAAGTTCAGATCAGGACTGTGCTTTTGAAGTAAATCTCCCAATTTTCCCTGCTACCATGCTTCCATGCTTTGTCACTGAGTGGTTTCTCCTGGTCAGCACTAGGCATTCAGGGCAAGACCAAACTCTGCATTAAAGTACCTAAAATATGTATAGGGTGATGACTGCATCCTTAGCACCAACATTTTGCTCCTTAAATATGCTGCTCTTGCTAATCATCACTGAAAGCCTGTTTCAGAGCATCACTTCTCTGCTGCCTAGAAACTGTCTTCTGATTCCTATCCTATATGAGGTTTTTTTGCCTGTTCATATAATTTTTCTCTTATGTCAACTTTTTGTCAACAAAAAACATTGCCAGTCTTTCCTGCCATAGTTCCAGCCAGATGTGCTCCATGAAGGGTGGCAGCAAAGGCTACTACAAAAGATCCACAGTAATGCAATGGTGTGCTCTGCTCCAGAAGAGCACTTAAACATACAGTCACCATCTAGAGTTTTATATACTGAGTAATGATACTTCCACTTCCTCCTGTCCTCACTCTCTTCACTGCCTTTTTGACCCCAGTTGGAAAAAGTTGCCTGGTAGAGAGCCTTATGTGATTTCTTCAGGTTTGTGTAAATTGTGGGAACCTCCTGCAGTCAGGAATGATTCTTGTTGAGTGTTCTGACCCACAATGTGCTGATTACAGCCTGTAAGGAGTAGATGCCCTGCTGGGAAGGGAGTTGTTGCATTGATATGGCTGGGGTAGAGCACACAATTAACAATGAAGAGCAAGAATGTGAAATATTAGAGTTGTCAAGTGCAATTGTTTTTCTATCAAGAGGTCAATGGCAGCCTGTTATCCCATACCCTCTGAAGGCACTCACAGTTGTCCAGACCTCTGTCCCTCCCCCTTCCTGACAACAGCTGATAGTTCCCCATATCAGCTCAGGGTACTTTTTTGCCAGTCTTTTATAATATCTGTGGGTATCAGCAGTTTAACAGAGCACCTACTTGAGATGTGGTTGTGGGCTGGCTTGCTGCTTGGATGTTTCAGTGGGGCTTGGCTGGTTAGGAGCCCGGCCTTGAGCAGGAGGTCTTGGCTGCTGTGGAGGAAACATTCCTGCCTTGGAAGCCTGGACTGGAGAGGATCCAGTTGCTGATCGGACTTGCTGTGGAGATCCAGGTGACCTTTGCTGCTGAGGTGATGTGGACTGGGGACTCTGAGGCTGCTGTCCCTGGGGAGAGAGCCGCTGCTGCGGGGGTGCGTTTGTCCGTGGGGACTGAGATCCCTGAGGCTGGCGTGGTCCACCTGAAAGGGATGTGTAGACATGAACGTGAGGAAGTGCCTGTGGTGAGCAACAAGCAAGGAGCATCTTTGTATGGGTTTTTCTAAGGGAAGAGACTCTTCAGAATAGCTTCATGCAAAAGGATAAAGAGCAACCTCTTTTATAGGTTTAACACTGGTGTCATGCCCATGTCTCTAGAGTAGTCCATTTCCCTACCACCTTCAGCAGCACTAAGGAACCTCTGTTACTCTCCCCAGAGGGAGTCACTTCAACATGCTCTAGTTTTCCTTGCAACTAATATTTCTCATCCTTGGCAAGAACTACCTGCACTGAGAAGGAAGAGTCACTGGAGACCCAACTCTGTGCAGGCAATAAAAGCTGAATTGAATCTGCTGGTTTGGTCAGCAGTCCTTTCATGGGCGTAGCATTTTGATCTTAAACTGTGCACCCTGTCATTATCCATACATCTGTTCCAGCATTATCTGCAGTGGCTTCAGCCTTGTTGGTTGCAGACTGTAAACTGTGGAGGATGTGGAGGACTGGATGTGACATGAGAAATTGCTGAACATGGCAGATAACACTGTTAGAAGTTACAGGTAGCATTGTGAGGGCTGGCTGGATTTCACAGGTGGTACAGGGAGAGTTATTTGAGAAAAAACTTCAGATAGGTGAGGGAGTAATTTCCTGCAAGAACAGCAGCTCCTTGATCATTGTATGAGTAGTAGTGCATAAAACCAAGATTACGTAGCTGCTTTTGGTATCAGTAGTACTAAATTGTGGATACAGCAAAACTGTGACTGATGAGGACATTGTAATTTGTGTTAAGGTGTTAATTTGATAGGAGATTAGGGTGGAGAAAGGAAAGGACAAGGTGGCAAGATGCAGAGTCTTACTGGCTATGTGAATTGAGAGGTTGGTGTGGTGTGGGTACCCATCGGGCAGCCCTGTACTTCTTCATCTCGGTGGAAATCAGGGCAGTAAACTAAATCTGTTGTTCTGACTAACCACACTGGTCAAACCTGCTTCTGCTGTCAGGAGGAGCTGGGAGTGTCCTCTCACTGACAGGGTATCTCCTGGTCAGAGGGATTAAGGATCCTGGCATCACTGTGTTCCAAGCCTGACAGCATCAGCACCTTCCTATGGCTTCTTAGCACCTGTGTTGCTACAGCTTTGAGCAAACACAAATACATTTTTTGGCTGGAAGCCTGCTCCAGTGCCACTTGAAGCAGTCTTGCCCACAGAGCTAAATGATACCATGTGTGTCAACTGGTTCTGTAGTAAAAATTTCACCTGGCTTTCTGAGCTGCTGTGGAATACGACAGCAACTGCTTTAACAGCACGCTGAATTTGCTGTCTACTTGTCAGTGAATTGGAACAATGAGTAGAATCTTTACCTTGGTAGCTTATATTTAGAAGGAAAACCAGTATGTCTCACAGTCTACACTGCCAGGGACCACAAAGAACTGTACCTTGGGGAGGAGGCCGTGGTTGGGACAGTTGTCCGAGCTGAGGTCCAATCTGAGATTTAATTGATGCAGGCTGAGCTTGTGGAGGCTAGAGGGAAAAAAGCCATTCCAGTCAACACAGAGTCCCCAAAGAGAGGCCCTGAGGTAATACAGGAACTGCGGAGTCATGAAGTGTTCCTTAAATACACACACACATGCAGCATCTGGCTGGTAAACTCTCATGGGATTAAAACAGAGAGCTGAGTAATAAAGAGCACAGAAGTTGTTTGCTCGCAGGGAATAACAATGAAGTTACAGTTTAGAATGTTTTTTAGGCAACTGAAACTACCAAATGTATCAGGCCTGGGGGGATCTCAGTCCCATCTCCCATTTTGGACAGTTGCCAGCACCAGATGTTTCAAAGGGAGGACAGATGAACCGTGGAAACATCTATGGAGTAATCATCTCTTTACCCTAAGGGGTCTTCTCTTGATTACTAATAAGCAAGGGCCAGCTTCAGCCCTGAAACATGAAGCTTATTATCTGCTTCACAAAATCTTTGCAAAAATTCCAGATACTCTGTTTTGATATTTACGCCCAGACCCTCTGAGCCTTGCTCAATTCTCAGCCTCACTGCCTTTCCCATTTCTTGACTCCGCTGCTTCATTCTGAGCCTCCCCTTGCTAGGCCATTTGTTATTTTGCAAACCTTTACTGAACTCTCTCTCCTTCCCCTCCTTTATAAAGCCAAGAGACTGAATCCCATTGGTCCCTCCATGGGAATGTTTCCAGGCCCCTAATTGTTTTCATCACCCACTTCTCTTTCCCAGCTTTGTGATTCCTTCTGCAGACACCAGAGGCAGATCTGCTAATGTTATTCCAGATGAAGCAGTATCTGGGTTCTCTATACATCACCATCTCCTGCATCCTAATATCCTGCTTCCCTCTTGTCAACACAGCCCCATACTGAGCAATGGTTTTTGTTAGCCTCTTTGTGACATCGTTCTCAAGGGCCATGGGTAATGCCCCTGGCAAGGTCTACAGATTATGTTCTCCCGTTCTCTACCTTTAGTCTATCTTACCTTTCAGTCTTCCATGTAGAGTTTCATTTGGTTGTGGTGGTATAACATACATAGCTCTGTCAGATGTTCTTCACTGCCATCCCTGCTCCTGCCTAATGCAAATAACTTTGTGCCATCTGCACTTTCTTCTCTCTCACTGTTTATTTTTGACAGCTATTTTAATAAACAGATTAGGCAACACAGAACTGTTGCACAGAGGGCTGGTCCAAGGTTAACAAAAGTCTGAGTAAGTCTATTGCACAAAATTGTTTTTGAAAGCAGGGGAAGCTGGAGACAGATAGGTTGGTACATGCCGGATTATTTGTGTGGAGAACAAAATGATAAAAGGGTCTTCAAGGCTCCTGGAATGTCAGGAGAATGAGCTAAGTGATTCTGGAAATGGGAAGAAATGTTTCATAGTTGGAAACACTGAAACAAGGTCCAACTGTCTAACATAAAGGTGATGAGGTTGTCAGCCCATCTGTTACACTGTGTATGTGGGGCTTGCAAATGGATGGGGAGGAGAATCTGGGAATTTTCCATTGACGACTTCAATCCTACATGGCTTGGTGCACTAAACCTTGCCTCAGTCTTGGTGGAAATTTACTGTCCTAATACTGTGAGACGTCCTGATTAGACCAGCCAAAGAAAGGGAATCAGATCTTATCTTCACCTCTGTGGCTGCCGACAGCTAACCAAGACTTCTGCTCTGCAATTAAACTTTGCCTTGGAACCCCTTGCTTACTTTAATAGGTCTTGTCTGCTACCTTACCTAAGGCTTTTTGACAGTCTAGCTACATTATTTTGACTGATTGCCTGTTATCTACCACTTTATGAGAGAATTCTTGAAGAAATGGGTGAAAAGAATCAGAAGAAAATTAATGGGACATTTTTCTTTTTAAAAAAATAAATGTGGTATATGCTTTTAATCTGTGGTTTTGTTGGTTTATTGGTCTTCTGTAATATTCTTTAAATTATTGTCTGAGATAATTTGTAAGGTCCATGACTTCCTTGTCTACATTTTCCTATGTTACTCTTACAACTTTTTAAGCACATATTTTGTATTTGTTGTATACCAATCCTCTGGAGCAATAGCTGTTTCTAATGAAATTGCAAATTTTTTTCTTGGCAGCTTAGTCATTTCCTAAATTCAATTCATTGGATGTAGCCATCTGGGCCTGGGGGCTTAATAGTTTTTAAGAATATCAGTTATCACTGATTTAATCACTGTCCTTACCCATGTCTTTATGATCAAGAAAAAATATATCTAGTTTAAGAAGTTTCTTACATTCAGCAATTAAATTTACTAGAGTCACAACACTGTCCCTGTTTTTCCTTCTTTCTCTTCATTTTGGATGCTCCACAGTGCCCCAAAGTTCTTTGGTAAGGTTCCATCTTCTGATGATCTCAAATAATTTGTTTCCTCGCTCTATCTGCTCTGCAAAATAGTTTTCTATCCTTTTTACATTTGCTTTTATTACTTGAATGATGATGCATAAAGGTCTTCTTAAATGTCAGATTTCCAAATTTGGAAGATTTTTTTTTCTGTCTTCAGCATCCTCTATCACTTTGTCACTTAACTCTATAAGTTTATTTCTTGCATTTCTGGCTTAGAAGCAGATCAGAAGTTTATATATGCATTATGGAAAGCAATGGTCTCAAACAGCATACATACAGTTTTCCTTTTAATGCTAGGGAGTTGATTAATTTTCTCATTTTATTAAAATCATATTTTCTAACTGCTTGTGTCATACCATTACGCTTTGGTATCCCATCTGTCTCTTGGACATCAAGCCTAATGGTACATATTAGCTTTCTGAATTTGTACCTTGGTATTTCTTAAAGCTAGGTCAAGGTTTGTGCTTGGATTTTGCAGTGCCAGGAAACAGACACAGAGATTGAGAACTTTCTCTGAACTGCTGTCCTACTATGATATTTAACTTGCTTCCTGATAGTCATAGTCTTACATTATTATAGCTTGTTGCTTCTTCCATCTCAATGCTCTGCACTCAGTTTCCCAATTTCTCAGTTTTTCTTGATCCAGACACTGGTACAGACAGCTCCAATAATATATATATATATATTCTATGCATACCCATAGGTTATCCAAGGGTCCATATTTCTATGTACTCAGTACTGCTGTCCGTGTATTCAGAATTGTTATTTTACTTCCTTCTGTGGAAGTCTTCACCTGGAACTTTAGTTCTGCATCTCACCAGCCCCACCTATAATTGTTTCTCTCTGCACATATGTGTGCCAAAACTATGTTTTTATTTGTATCTTGGCAGTTTCTGCAGTGTTTGTTGTACCAAGGCCTTTATAGCAAAACACTCTCGTTAACATCTGTGTGGTTTTAATTTTCTTGATTTTGTGTACATATTTGTAGGTTGTATCCTTGATGAAGACCGTTTCTTATTTAACTTTTCAATTTGACATCCTGTCCCTCCAAGACCACTTGTTTTGTTCTTATTTTCACCCTGTTCTATGTCTGTTGTAATCTAATGCAATCCAATCCTGTACCAGTATATTATAGACATAGCAAACAGATGCATCTGTCCATATTCTCAGTTTCTGCTGGCTTCCCCTTTGCTCCTAGTTCATACAGTATATGTTGGCTATTTTAGGTGGCAGCTGTTGATTCCGCTTTGGCCAGAGTAAATCCTATCCTTTCCATATTGCTTTCCCTGCCTTAAAGCATTTTTAGTGTCTATTATAAGTTTACCCTTTCACTCTAGATGAAACTGGCTTTGGGCTTATCCTGAATATATTCCATTCTTGGGACCTGGCTTGGCAGGAATGGGTTGTCATATGGCAAAGGCTGAGATCCATTAAGTGCTTTATACCATTTTTTTGTCTCAAGTGAAAATGGAAGCTGTTCCAGTGCACTGCAGCCAACATTATCCCTCAGCTTGTTTACTCTCCTGCCCTTTATTTTGTATTTAGTTGTGGTCCTCAAACCCTCATGCATGGCTAGATACTGAAAGAGGTGTAGCGAATACACTTGGGGACACAGATGATGCTCTGGTGTGTTTCATTTATACAGAACTGCCACTAGGAAATGTGGCACTAAGATTAGATGCATTTGATACTCAAAATTAATGAGAAACACTAAGGGAGTAGTTAAAATGCAAAACCAACAGATTCTTATATGAACTCAGCATTTGTCAAGCCTCTTCTTGATGAAGATGATGAAGGGCATCTCCAGAGAAGAAAGGCTGCAGTAAGGAACAACTCCTGGTGGAGATTCCCACTTTCCATTGGAAGAACAGATTTTCATCAGGAATGCAAAAACTGGAATGAAATCTGTCCTGAGGTATGGCCTTAGATGGAAATGAAGTTGGGCATTACAAGAACCTCGAAAAATCTCTGTCTTCATTGTGACTGTGAATTTAGCAAGCCAGAATACCTAGATATATGGACCACAATACACCACACAAATGTGTGATGTCACAGTTACATGGAAGGAGAGGAAGGAAGGTAGATGCTCACTCTTAGGTTTACCCACTTCAAAGAATGTGAGACATTTCTTTAGAAGAGAAGGGGTTAACCTATCCAGTACACTCCTATATGGGACTGTTCACATCTCTGTGTTATCTGACTGCCTAACACCCACAGGGAGATGTGAGAGAGAAAAAGTTTAGGATAACAACTTGGACATAAGGTCTCTGTTCACTCATACCCAAGGCCTCAGAGGTGATGGTGTAGATCCAGCAGTGCTGACAAGCTGAGTCATTTTGGAAACAACCAGGTCGGCTATAAGTTGTCTGTCCTCTTCTACGTGCTCCCCAATCAGGGGCATTGAGCTGTCCATCACCTGCCACAGGAGGGAAAAACATCAATTATTAAGGAGGTTTCCTGGCTACAGATACCTGTTTCAACTCATCTCTCACATTAACCTGTTTTGTGTCTCCACATCCTTGCCAACACCTATAGCCACCACTCCCCTCCAGGCTAAAACAGGCTTGATTTTCCTAGGTGTGGAATTTTGCTTAGGTTTTTTTTTGGAAATGGCATGTACTTTCCCCCTCTCTTCATTCCCTTTGCACCCTGAAGCCAGGCCAAGACTTCTGGTGATTGGAGGCTTTCTAAATCAACTATACATTAACTTTCTTCTTTACACATCCTGCTGAGATCCCTCTCATGGATGGGGTCTCTGGAATTGTCTCAGTATTTTGGGGTGACATTTGCAGCAGAAAGGGCCAAGCAGAAGGGAAATCATATACCAAAGCCTGAGGAGATGGGAGCAACAGGGACTAGAGGAAACCAGGAAACATTTGGGATTAATCAATGCAAAGCCCTGCACCCTGAGAGGGGAAATAAACACCACAGATGTGTAATGAAAAGGATGTCACTGAAACAACAGCACCCAATGCAGGAAAGTAAACTTATTCTCTGCTTGACTTTTTGATACTGTTGCGGTATGACTGCTTCCCAAGGAAGCACTACAACTGCTGATGAGAGCTGAGAAGCAGGACTGTGGGGATAGGAGAAGAAGAATTGTCAAAGGATCTTTGAGGTAAGAAATGGTCTGACAACAACAATAGTAATGAAAACACAGCAGACCCTCAGCTGTTTAGGAGCCCTTAACATAATTTTCAAGAGTTCATCATAAATCAAATGCTTTCCAAGCATTAGCTAAATCCCACAGGAAGAACTACACTATGATGAAGTTAAGATTCAGCTGGAGTGAATGTAATCGTACCAAAATATCAGGATTAGATGAGTTTATTTGATTTTGCTTTTATTTTTAAACCAAACATTAAAAACCCTGGAATTGCAGAGTTAAAGGTTGCACATTGCTCAAGAAAGGCACTGACTCAAGCTCGGATAACAATTGAAGTGCACTCCACCCTGGCAAGGCTGCAAGAGTCCACTCATGGAGTGAAATGGAAAGTTTTGCACCTTTTTTTTTTTTTTTTAAGATTTGAAGTAGTGGAAATCAGTGAGGTGAGTTCACCAAGTTTGTATTCTAGTCTTGCAAAATATTAATTTGTATTAATTTCTATAGGTGACTCATATAAACACTAGAGAAGCTGCTAAGTAAGTTTTAACTGGGGTTCTCATGAAGATAGAGTTGGTGTTTATATGCATAGCTTGCTTGAACCAGAGTGTGAAAGAAGGAGGTTTGAAAACTAGGTGAGAGTGCTCAGCTAAATATACAAAGTGGCTTTTCATTCCACTGTTCACTTTTATTAAAAAATGAGGCAAGGAACAGAGCTCTTTTCTGGCAGTCTTGGGGAACAGCCAGTTCCCACCTGTGTTTCACTATCCAGGGGCTCCTGGGGACCATCCAGGAGGTTCCTGTGCAGGTTGCCCTCCACTCCCTCCTTGAAAGCGTTTCCATTTTATTTGACAGTTCCAGTTCAGGTGTGAGAAAAGAGGTCCCAGCTCCCTGCCAAGGCACCGTGCGAGGGACCTGTCTGACCACCAGATGATGCCGTTGCTCTGCGTTCAGCCTGGCAAGCCAAACGAAGCTCCTGAAGCCTCTCTGAGAAAAACAGGGATACAGCTCTGGTCAAAACACCCCTAATCCTTCATTTCCCCATCTTAAGGACTGCTTTCCCCTCTTTCTGTGGCAACAGTGGCTGGAGAGGAAAGGGAAGATGCTGCTTTATGAAAGGCACAAGGGGGAATGAACTCTGGAGGAGGTCCCACTTGAACCAGTGCACCAGGGATGAGGTGATCTGCTGTCCTGCTGTGTAGGGTTTGGCAGGGGACCATGAGCTGTGGGGGGCTGCAGATACAGAAGGGAACAAGCACATGTAAAAGGGGAGGCCTTTGAAAATGGCAGTGAGTTTTGTGGGCAAAACAACACAGCTGGTTGACACTGCACTTAGAAGGCACATGAATTGCCACCTTGCCTGTCCCCCAGGAATTACTCTGCAATGGGGCAGATACAAATGTTAATGCTGAAATAAATCAAACAGCTGAGCGGAATATGTGAATCACCGGCAGTCTGCACTCATCTCTTCCTGGGGAGATCACAGAACATCTGGGCAAGACAAGGAGACATCAGCACATATGGACCTGGCCTTTGTAGCTGCCCAAGGTCAGTGGCTGCTCCTGACGCAGCTGCCGGTGCCTGATAAGGTGTGTGAGGAGGGAGCGGAAAGCAGCTGGGGAGAGAAGAGACTCAGGAAAACCCCATCCTGCTCCTCCCCCTGTGCCTATCTGATGCTGAGGCCTGAAGGCTGGACTTGTTATTCCATACTCTGATGTTAAAGAGCAGAGTGTTAGGTGATTTTTAGGGAAGGAAGGAAGCAGATGATTAGACGTATCAAAAGAAATGATAAGGCGGTCCTGAAGAGATGGGCAGAGCTTCTTGCATGGCAAGTGTGTCTAATAACACAGCTTAACTGAATGGCAGGTAGGGCTTAGCTGATCCAGCAAGACATGCCCAACACTTGCTCCATATTTGTTAGTTTAGCAGACATGTGGAACAGGGCTAGATTACCAAAAAAAAAAAAAAAGGAAGAGTGGAGATTATTAAACTAAACATACTGCTGAGCTCTTTTGAGAGACTGGCTGCTGACAGTGGTACTGGACTTGCAGTGTTTTGAGGATCTGAGCTTCTGATCAAGTGCTGACTATTCTTGCTGAATATCCCCCTCAAGTTACAAAGTTCTTTAAAGCAGAGGAAAAAAATGTACCTGCATTTACCACTAAATTCACAGCTGTTTCATTAAAATAATTCTTTGAAGAAATCTGGCAATTTCTTCAAAGTTTTCAGTATAAGCCATGGAAATTCTACTGTTTGTCATGGGAAAAGAAAAGAAAGTGAAGATCAAGTAACAGCAAATACCACGAGTGCAAGATTATTCTTGTGCTGTGCTGGTAACTCATCTGTCTTAATCTGATTCTGTTTGCAACAAACCACTGTGGTAAATCTCAGGTCACAGAACTGCCCATCAGTACCTCTGTGAATCTTTCCTGGAGAAATGCTTTACATTGTGAAAATTAACTACTGCCTGCAATTGCATTGTGCCTATTCCTTATTTGTTCAGCCAGTTTTTAGGTGTGCTTTCTTGTAAAAATGTCATAGCACACTTTTCTGTCTCACCAGGAAAAATACAACTGTTGCACTGTCAAATAATGTGGTTATTTTTTTCCCCACAATCAAAAGAAAAAAGCAAAATAAATTATCAGTTTCTGATCAAGAAAAGTACCCCAGGAAGTAGGCTGGAAGAAATTAATTAATTGTCAGCATCTCCTTCAGCTCTGTATAAATTAGAAAAGGTGACTGTTTAGTTTTGTTCTGCTCTTTGTATTTCACAACCCTACTCCTTTCCCTACAGTGTCCATCAGCCTGGCATCTGAATGCTTGCTAGGTGTTGGTACATCAGGCCTCTCAGTCAGGTTCACCACTGCACTAATTAAGCATGACCCATCTGAAGCTGATGAGTGTCTTCTGATTTGAACCATATTAGATCTGTTGCTTTTTACTTTGGTCTCAGAAAGAGAAATACTGGTGTGCATTTTGCTGTGTGCAAGCTGATGATGGCTGTTATCCTCTGGATGTGCTTTACATCCAGGCAGTCACAGACAAGGACAGATGTGAATACGCAGAGGTACGCTCAGACAGAAGCGTATAATCCTTAAGCACAGAGTAAGCCATGTGTGCACGTTCATAGGCTTATAGACAAGAATAGATGCAGGGATATGAAATCCACATTTCATGTCTGACCATGTATGGACACAGTCCAAATGTCCTTACAGTCATCTCTAGCAAGGCTGCTTTCTTGCCCTTCCTTTCCCAGCTACACGTGCATATAAACATAAAAGTGCATGACCGAGAGGCAGTCTGCTCTGGAGGATGCTCTTTGAGGTGCTAATGAATTGCACACAGGAGCAGACCCACCTGCCATGGTCCCAGCACTTCAGGAAAGGCAGAGGCTCACCAGCATTTTGTTACTGGCAGTGTGCTTATATCACATGGCCTTTGACAGGTCACTGCTCCCTGGGGAGCAGATACATAATGCAAGAATGCGCAGTCACTTGGCTCATGTGGTTCTCATCAGCATCCCAACCCTCAGCGGGTGGGACTGCTCTCCCACACATAGCTTTCCAGTGTGTCAGCACCCCTGCATGAAGCCATAGGCTGGCTCTGCTCATCTTCCTCTGCTGGCCTGTGTTGGTAGAGTTTACAGCAGGTCAGATGCTGTGCTTTCTTGAGTCCCATAGTGACAGAGGCGCTTGCTTATTTGCCAGATTTTCTCTCCCCCAGAGCATCTCTTAAGTTTCCACTTTGATTTTCTGGCCAGCTTTTCCCATTCTGCCCTGTTAGAATGACCTGAGTGTGCTATTTACCACACACTCACATCTGCCTCCTGGTCTGGCGAGGAACATGGAGAACTTTAGCTCTCAGAGCTGCAGTCTTCCAGCTCTGAACACAGAAGTTTGTAGTCTGTGCTGCCTACAGTAACTCTGTGGTGCTTTTGTCTTGCTGGTCTGTTACTATAATGAATTATGTCTGGGCAGAAGTTTTTAGAAAATACACCTGTTTTTTAAATTAACTTGTTCCTGCTACTTACAGACTTTATTGCTGCACTCTCACCATTCATTTTACTCTTTTAAATTGGCAGCTGGGATTTTTATTATTGAGGATCTCTTTAAAGTAACTGGGTGAAAGACAGGTCCATTTGGACTGAATTTTTAATGGACTGAATCACCTGGTGGACCTCTGTGTGGGTAATGGGAGGAGGTTAACACAACTGATATTCTAGCATCATTTGGCACCTCATGAATATGAGCATGTTTATTCATGATGCTGTTGATGCCTACTAGCAGCTAGGAGAGCTGCACTGGCTTTGGGAGTGCTTAGACTGGGAAGGATGGTACTGGGGCAATTGTACACTGACACACCAAACTTTGAATACTTCCAGAAACACTTGCAGGCTGTCACGTGCTTGATAACAAAGCAGCTTCACATCTGTCCCATGCTCCTAAGGTTCTGTAGGGATTTATCAGCTGGAAGGCTGTGGTGGCCAAGGCACATCAACCCTTACACCTCGCTGCATGTCTGCCAGTTTAGTTGAGACTCTAAATCAGTTTCTTGATTATCAGTGGGCCATAGTTTGGGGTATACAGGTGGGCACAGAGGAGCACTGGCTGATGGACCCTGCACGCAGGGTTAAGCGAGCACACTGGTGCATGTGAACTCTGAGGAAGCGTGTTTGCAGATACACTTCCCAAAGGAGACTTGCATTCGTGTTCCCCATGCTCTCACCTCAATGATATAGTCCTTTCCATCTTTGCTGTGGACAGCTTTGACAGCGCAGATGTCAAGACCTCCAAACATTTCTGCGCAGGCGTCCGCCCAGAGTCTGTACCTGCAGAAACCACAGAAGCATGGCCTAGGTTTAGCTGTTGTTGGGTAGTCCACCAAATACAGACACCCATCCCACTGCCCATAAGAAGGTAAAGAGGTTCAGGAGCCCTTTTCATCATAAGACAGACTTCATCTGCTTTGCTGGGTCATTGCCTCCCTCTCTTGCACAGGAGATGGAGCAAAAAAAAAAAAAAAAAAGAATCGTGCCTAAGGTTTCCTTTAATTTCAGAGTGCTTCAATCCTGCCCTCAAAGCCACCTTAAAATGTTTATTTCCCTCCTTGGTATTTACATCAGATCTCGAGTTGGTTGTAATTTAGCCAAGCTATAAATATTTAGCTCATTTAATCTCCCTGTAGTGTTGGCCCCTTAGCGTTTGTATTGGCTTTGCCTGAAAGCTCTCCATTATGCAGGCAGCTTTCTCCTGATAAGATATCCTGCACATTGAGGCTGGAATAGCATCAGAAAGGGAGTGCAGAATTTAACTAAGAGTAGCCATTCCCTCCCTGATCTGTAACCCAGGGACTCTTGCTTTTTACAATTTATTGTCTCAATTTCATCCTTTTATAGTTTCCTGTGTCCCTTCTGTCCCCCCGAATCCTGGTCCTATCCGTGCTGTCCTATCACACAGACCAGACACTGCTTGGTTGGAGGGACAGCTACAGGCTGCAGCCCTTTTCTCTAGCTGTCCCAGGATGGGAATGTGAGCTGGTGCCTCCTTAGCTATCCTGGTGTTGGAGGAGGAGAGAAAATGACAAGAGGAGTATTATAGGGGGACTGCATTCCCCTGCTGTGGAAACGAGCAGGGAACGAGGGGGCCTGGTTTTATTTCCTGTGCAGCTGTGCTGCAGTCCTGACCATTTCAATAAAAATAATAATCTCTGAACAGCAGATCTGTAAGCAGGGCTAAGACAAGATGTAAGGAGGGGAGGGAAGGCCACAGTCTCGTGAAAACAGTGACATTTTGCAGACCCCACAGGGACTGGGAAAAGAGCTGTTCTGGCCAAAGGACAAGTTTACATCCTTGAAGCCAGCCAGAGTCCCCATAGCCTGACAATATAATGATCAGCTTGTGTGAACAGTGTCTGCAGGAAGAAGCAAGAATATGGCTTACAGGTCTACTTGTGCACTCTTATCCCTAATGAAGAAACCAAGCACGTTGAACACAGCCTCCCTGAGGAAGAGAGCACCAGAGGAGGAGTCAGAAGGAGGAGAATAATGCATCCTGGCAGGAACCAGGCACTGCCAGCCCCCCTTTGGCACTGCTGTGGGCCCACACTCAGGGACACCATCATAGGAATCCCCTCTCTTCCTTGAAGGACTTCCCTAGGTGTCTGGGTTTCACAGCCAGGCTCAGGGAATGGCTGCCCATTGCAGACACCCTGACAGCTACATGACTTCAATGTTGCTGGTTCTAGGTGAGCACTGGGAGGCACCAGGGCTGCTGGAGTGGAAGAGAAGTGCTATGGGACAGAAGAGCAAATTTATGTATATGCATCAGGGGTAATATCTGTAGAGGATTTACTGCTATTTTTGCTAGTATTACCTGAACATGTCAATCCTTTGGGTTACTACTCATTACAGTATGTACATCAGGGTGCTCCTACTCATCAGAGCATTTCAGCACACTCCTGACTTTCAGCATGCACTGATGGCTCTCACACATCTCAACAGGATTTGTTGCATATATAGTTGGATAAGGCTAAAATGGTGAACTGTGGTGCTACATGTATAAAATGAACTTTCAAAGGGCAGGCTGAATGAAGTTTTAGCTGTGTCATAAACAAGCAGGATGCAGAATAATATCAAATTCCCACAGTCCTATTGAGGGTTTTGCAGAGTTACCTTCCCAAGAGAACGAAAGGTGCAGAAAGGAAAACTCCTTTACCCAAAAGAGGACACTTTTTTCAAAATCTGTTCTGAAAGAGGACAAGGAGTCTCTATCTACTCCAATTAATCCATTTCTGTGCTATGATATCCTTACTATTAGAAAATGAAGGAAATGTTCAAATAAACCTCTTCTGCTACAATTTAAGCCCAACGTATCTAACACTATTGTACAAATAATATGAAGAGTAATACCCTATTAGCAGCATTTTACATGTTTTGAGAGCTTGTGCCCTTTAAGTTTTTGGGATTTTTTTCATTTTTCAGATGAAGTCAAGTTCAGCTTGTGACAGCTTCTGCTCTCTGACAACTAATGAAGTAAAGTGAACCTCTGCACAACAGTCATATATTCATAATGCATGAGTCTTCACCTGTACTGGAAAAATATCAGTGGCCTGCTAACTAAAAAAGGAGGAAAACTACATAAGCAGTTGTTGCATTCTTTCCTCATAGACTGATTATATTTTCTCCTCTGAGCATTTCCTTTATTGTCCTTTGGGCTCTTTCCAGCTCATTACTATCTTTTTTCAAATGTGCTTTATCTCCTGTTTTCTCCCAAACCTGGGCAGTCAGATTAAACATGATTCTGACACATTAGAGGCATAACATGAATAAAGTCTTAGATTCATTAGGAAAGAGGGCCTATATATAATCTATGGATTCTATGAATAACCTCATTAAAAAATAGGATGAAGAGCAAGTGACTTGATAGCAGTTCTGTAGAATAAGGTTTGGGAGTTACAGCAAAGTTTAAGTTATCACGGATCAACAATGCCAAGCAGTGGCAATATTAGCAAATATCACAGTAATTTGAATACATGGAAATACCATCTGCAAATTTAAGTCTGCAAGATGACTGAGGCAGTTCTTTCTGTCTTGTTCAGCAAGGAGAAGAACTTCATTAAAAAACAATGTCCACTTTTACTTTTTTGAGACCAATGCAAAGAAGAATTTCCAGTACTTCAACTGACAGAAGAAGAACACTTTTCTATGTCTGCCTCTCATTAGTAATGTACTTAGAATAACTTCTTGTTACTTCTTGTTTGGTGCTGTGACCTTTCTGATTTTATCCCTACATGTTTGTGCTTGTGTGCTTGACCTTAGTACGCTGGTCTTGTTTCCTGTGGCTATATTCACTAAAGATCTAATGATTTAGCAATGCTGGTCTCTAGCTGTACTTCCAGCCTGTTCTCCAAAATAGGACAGTTTGCCTTTGTGCCCTCACTATTTTTTTAAGGAAACACTCAGTCTTTTAAACTTCTTTATCTAGCCTCCCGGGAGACCTCACTTACCAGTTCTCTCAGTCAACCAAAGTCTGCAACACAATTCCTCCCTTCTAACCCAAGAATAGCTAACACTGTCCTGAAACCCTCTTCCTTACCTCTCTGTCATTGCAATCTGTTCTAGCATCGCGGAACCTGTGTTTGCCTTCCAGTTTCCAGAGATGGACGTCCTCCTAGGAAAACAAACCAAAAGCATAACCTGAACATGCAAATACATTCCTGCCCCATCCTCCCTCATACTGTAGTCCTCATTCTTGACTCACTGCTTGTACAGGAGGTGATGAGGTGAGGTTCTTCCTCACAGAAGCCTTTACAAATCCTGCCTCAACAACATGCCATACAGGATATGTTGTTCAGACTCATGAAAGACTGAATGAGGAGTTAGACAGGGAAACCTCCAAGGAATCTTCTGCACACACCAAGCTCTGTTAGTACTTTCTTTCTTTATATATCAGACCCAGGAGAGCTGAAATGTCAGTAGAAGATCTCTGAAATAATCACCCGTGTGTTCTGCATCCTCCATCTGTGGGAGAGCAACTCTCCAGATAAACGTCTGCCTGAGCAGCTTCACAAATGTCAGCTGTGACAGTGTAGGTCTCCCTAACTGTGACTTCAATTGTACTGGTGTCATAAAAAATACTATTATACCCTCTTTTCACTGACATTTCATTGACATATCTTTGGCTCACTGTATCTGGACAAAATTAATTATTGCAATTAATAACTGCAAAATGGTTGGAGTACTGTTAGCTGCAACTGATAGTTAATTTCCAGAAAAAGTACTGTTGCTGGCAAATCCTGGGTTTTATCATCATCCATCAAGGGTTGAAAAAATTCCTTTTCTTGACTTTAGTCCCAGAGCAGACCTTGGGCAGCCTGTTGCAACATTGCAGAGATAACCTTGGAGTAGTGTACAAGCTAGCACAAGTCAACAAGCAGACAGGCTATATCCAGGGAGCATCTCCATGTTACAGGAGATTTAGATAGAGATTTAGGAGAGGAGTATCAAATGTAATCCAGCATTTCAGCGTGAAGTTGTGTGAACACTCTGCCAGTTCTTTCAACTTTTTCACATGGTGTGGAAGAAAGAATCTGAACTTGAAAAACTATGTGTAGCAGTGGTAATACTGATGTCTTGCTAGACTGTAAACCTGGATCATTACAGCTGGATACCTACGTTTCCTCTTCATTCTGATGAGGGACAGCTTGGTATCCTTTTCCCATTTCTCTTCTAAAGTGATATGTATAACTTCTGTGCAATTTAAATTGTCTTTGTAGCCCATATTTAAAGAAGTGTGAGTTGGCCCAAAGGAGCATGATTACTTTGTTGAATAACTGTGTTTCCATATGGATGACTCTTGTCCTTGATTCCCTTCACCCAGTGTCCATTTTCCTGCCTTACTTTCTAAGCAGAGGTATGGATTCCCTCTCAGGCTTTGATTGTTTCAAGCCCTTTGATGGCCTGAAAGGTCAATGTTTAGCCCTCAGCCTCTCCTTTTCCTTTGACATGGGATTCTTGGCATTATGCTTTTCAGTTCTGTAGTGGGAAGAACTACTCTTTTACAACATTTAGGTTCAGAAAATTCCTGTGCAGTGGCACATGGCATCCAGAATCTACTTATTACTAATGAGAACTCCCAAGTCTGATTAATGAAGACTGGATATCAGTGTTCAGAAAATGTACCTGGCATACCAAATGTAAATACTTGTGTCATCCCTAAGCAAACCAAACCGCAGCTATTCACTTTTGCAAGGAAATTTGATGTGGGCAAGCTCCCAAAATAAGAACTCTGTTCTGACAGAGTTGGGCTGATTGGTTTGCCTTGTTTGTATCTACCAATCTCCAGCCAACATGGGGCCTAAGATGTAAAATATTTCTTTCAGCTGTATCCATAACTTTCCTGTTAGAGAATTTTACTGGTTTTATATGAAAAAGCTTTATTTGAAGCCCTCTAGACCAGTCCCCAATTTCCTACACCATAGCCTCTCTCATGATCATTCTTTTCCAAGCATTGCCAATGTGAAGTGTGCCACCAAATTCTTCTGCTTTAACTTTTTCTGTTAAACCTGAGGTGCAAAAGGAGACTGAAGCCAAAGATCCTTCCCTAAAGATGCCCTGCCTCAAACTCCCTTTCTCTAGGGACTGAAAGTTGAAGTGCTTCGAACCGTATTAATGCCAGGGAGCTGCATCAGTGTATGGTCAGCATCTCAAAGGAAAGGATCTCAAGATATTAGAGATCAGTAGATCAAGCATATATGTGTGACCAAAACACCTTCGGCATTTCTTAGGAGAAATGGATTGATAAGCAGATCATGGGCTGTTTTCAGCCTATACTCAACATCTCCCAGCTGGGCCATTTCAGTCTAAAAGTAAAAGTAGTTTACATACAGCTGAAGCTGTAGCCCCTGCAGAGCATATTGAACTGCATTTGAGGTGACAAAATCAGAAGTGACACTCATGAAATTAGAAAGGAAAGGATATTACCCTCTTCTTAAATGCTGAAGGCAAGAAATATCCCACTCCTGAAAGTCAGCAGCTGCTGGCTTCATGGAAGGTGAACATTTCATGAGTCTTAACTGGAAATGATCACTCTGTTTGCCCCCAGGTGGAGCAGGGGTGAAAGTATAATTTCTGCCTCATTTTCCCCTGTCACGTGAGCATTATTTGTATTTTCTCTCCACCAGTATTACAGTGACAGTCAAATATGCTTAGTGGAATTTTAGGCATGTATCACATGCTGCTTATCTGCTCTTCTGAGACTGTCCCAAGGCATGGGCTAAGTAGGTGTTTGTTAGTAGTGTAGATCTGGAGTCACTGCACTGAAGTCAATGGGAAACTGAACTCAAGCCTTGGGTCATGGGCTGGAAGGAAGTGCACTGAACATCTGGGGCAGGGAGGAATGCATGAGTCACCCAGCAGCATCCTCCCTCTGGCAGATGCTTACTGCAAAGTAAACATATTCTGGAGGAATTTGGTACTCAGCCTTTTCTCAGAAGGAAGGGGCTTTTAAAGTCTCTATGTGTGGGTGAAGGTATAAAAATACTGGGTAGACTCCATGGCTCACAGATGAAAGCAATTCATGTAGTATGACGTTACTGCAGATGCTGTAATTGCCTTAATGGCTGAGATTTGCTAGCATGACTAACAATTTGAGTCTTCTATTTGAGACACCGGTGAGAGCTTTGATATTTGGGGTGCTTTTACCTATGTCCTTGGACATAGTAGGGACTTCTTAATACCATAGAAATAACCTTCTATTCTGTCTGATGCCAGGACAGAAGGAACAGCCCCTGATGGGACTGATGATACCTCTCTTCCAAGCTCATATCCATAAATGTCTCTCTCAATATAAGTCAACCTTCTGTTAGCAAGTCACTGGGTGAATTTCACTGTTTGCTTTTTTTGTTAATAAACTTAATTTCTCATTAAGGTGTTTCCCTTTCATGGCTGTTTTCACGCAAAAACATTTTTCATTTAGCAAACAATTGTTTGCGCAGCTATATTCCCAAATGGGATTAGCTCTTAGTGTGACTGCTTTCTTTGCTCAGTCATCTGGTATTATTTCTGATCCCTGTTTGGATGAGTGCACAGTGAGTGTGAATATAATAAATGGGGAGAGGATCTGGTCAGACTAACTGGGCCTTTGTTTCACTTAGAGGCAGGCTGGGACCAGGCTCTGGAGACAAGGTTGGGTAGGTTGGCAAGAAAAAGGGAATTTTAATTGATACTTTATACCTTCCTTCCTTTGGGCAATTTGAGCCAGGCTCCCTGAGATGTTAATGTAATATTAGGCAACTGTTCTATTGCTGACCTGATCATATTTAAAACAAATTTTCTCTCATTGAGTTCACATGAAGTAGCTGAGTGTCACTTAAGTCCTTCCCATGAAGAATGTGACTCAGTTATTATCTAGTTTACTTAATCACCTCTGTGCTAGGAGTCCAACTGGGAATTTTAGGCAGCTAAAGATGAAAAATATGTGATTGTGTACATTTGATTACCTGATTTAAGAATGCTGTACCAGAACTATGGCCTGGGGGGTTGTCAACATGGATCTAGAACTCACTGTGTTGTGGGTGTTAGGTAACATATGAAATTTACCTGGTGACCTGAAGAATGTACTGCTGGAGCTCTCTACTTGTCCAGAATTTTATGGCTGGATAAGGAGCTCCTGGAGAAGCTGTGCTATTTGGCTTTTCTCATCTGCTGGGTTTCAGCAAGAAGAAACAGGTGTCATACTGACACATCTGGTTACATCTTTAATTGAGCTTGATGACTACTGAAGTTTGCCTGAATGCTTTTAAATATTTTTAAGCATACCAGTGTTGAGTGTTGCTTTCATGCCACTTCCCTTGCTACTCCACAGGGCAGGGAGGAGCTTTGGAGCACCCACAGAAATGTCTCTCCTTTCCCTTCTTTGTACTCTTCAAGGAGTACACATGCAAAATGCCTATGGAAATCCTGCATGCTGGCCAGGATAAGGCCATTTGTACCCAGGTGTTGTGTGCTTCGTGTGTTCTTGTGTGACTGTAGTTCTGTAGTTCTCAGGAGATGCTGAGTGTTGTCATGGGTTGGACACTGTAGGACTCTTTGATTTGCAGTTGGTGCAACCTTTTTTTCAGTGGGTTCTGTTCCCACTGGAGAGTGTTTGGGAGCTGAAGGGTTTTGCTGGGAAAGATGAGACCTTCCACATGAGGAGGGAGAGGTGATAGTTAATGGTAGAGAACAGCTGGTATAGTGGGAACTAATTGAATCTCAGAAGAGAGATTTACCTTCTGGAAACAATGAGCTGATGGTGAGTAATGGAGAAGGTAATCGGTGGATGAGGTGGGAGGGGAACAGTAGGGCTATTCTTTGAGGAAATTAGGTCAGCTTCTTACTCCTGTCCGGAGCAGGCACTGACTGAATCACATCCACAGCACCATCTCCCCTCCATTTCCCTATCTCAATGTCATAGCCCCACACTCACATGTAAGCCTTGTAGTTGCTGCCAATTTTCTGGATTCGGATGTCGTACTTGGAGTCGATGAATGGCTCAGTGGTGGCGTAGGTTTTTGCCATGGCTACTATGCTGGCCACGTCCCGAAAGTCGTGCTGGTTCTCAACTTTCACCTTGATTGCCAAAATCCCAGGAAAAAGAAGTGATAAGCAAGAGCAACAACAACAACAACAAAAAAGGAACAGGAATACTTAGTGAGCAGAAGTCATCTCTGTGCCTGAATAGCACAATGTTAAAAACTACCACACAGATGGAGCTGAGGACAGAGCAGGGATTGTGTGATTTAGAGAAGTTCCCCAGACCAACCCAGCCCAGAGTAAATCAGCTCCTTTCTCCTTCTTCATGCAGAAGCCCTGGTAAACCTGGCACCAAGAAGACAGATGGCTCTTGCTAATGATCTTTGCTTTTATGGTACTTCAGAAAAATATTTGATCTCTTAAGGGGCATTACTGCATTCAAACATTGGATCTGCTGTTTCCTATGTTGTGATGGATGAAAACAGAGTATTTTGGGTGGTCAGGAAATAAAAACCAATGCCAGGAAATCAACAAGAGAGCTGGTTGTCTGCCACCTCTATGCTCAAGTTCCCTGGCATTTCACTTTACCCCCTTCCAGACTCTCTTTGAGGAGCAGTAAAGATCTCCTGGCTGGAAGCAAACTCTGAAGGCAAAAGATGTCTCTGGGGGACCTTGTGATTCTCAGGGAGATTTGTGTAAGTGTGATGCCATGGGCACGTGTGTGGTACAGCTGGTTGGGTGTTAGACTTGAGTTGCACTTGGAAATGAGAGGACAGTGGCCTGTGAGGTGGAGATTTTCTGAGAAGCTGGCTTTTCCAGGATTTGTGTTCAGTTTTGAGAAATGCTCTGTATCTTATTAAAAAAAAAAATAAAAGGAAAAAAGACCAAACACTGGAAGTTCTAGTGATATGATTGAATCTCTGCAAAAGCTAATTCATCTGGGACAGTAAAACTGAACAAGGTGGTAGCAAGAACACAGTGGACAACTTTACTTCATTCATATTACCCTCCCCAGCCTTCAGTCAATTGCCAAAAAACCTGCTCTGTGCATCAGAAAAACCCATGCAATTCTTGTCCTTTGGAGCAGGACAGATGCAGGAAGGGTGGGTCAACTGGCAGAAAAAAGAGCAGCATTCGCACACATTATGTGAAAAGGGTGAACAAGTGAGTGACTTTCTTTACATATTACCTAAACTTTGTAATTTGCTAACACTTTGAGACCACAGTGGGGAATTGCAAGCCCGATTTGCTAAGTGTTTCCTTGCTGGTGCCAACTGGTCAGTCTCCTCCAGAAGAGTTTCCCAGATGCGTCAGTGTGTGTGTGTTAAAGGAAGGTGATGCCAGACTATGTGGAGCCAGCTGAAGGAAACGCCTGTGATGGTATTTGGTGTTTCTTTGCAAAGAACAAACAAGTGGCTTTACATATCTACCTCAGCCGTGAGAGGGCAGGAGCCATCTTCATTAGTGAATAGAGGACAAGCTTGTTTCTAACCTGCTTTATTCTGTTTTGATGGTTTTCTGTAAGCACAAGTCATGACAGAAGCCAAAGATACAGCCACATCCTGGTGCAGAAAAGCTCTTGAGAACTGGTTAGGTTGTGGGGAAGGTGAAAAGTGCAACTAGTTTGACTTGTGACCGTTTCTAGAAGCCTGAATAAGAAGAAATAAAGCCTGGTCTTGGTTCCTCCGTTTACTGAACTTCAAATGCCCCTAGTCCTCATCCCTTTTGCGATGGCTAAAGTTCTCTTGCTATTCAGGGGCTGCTGAGGAAAGGAGCAGAGGAAGACAACAGTCGTCTGTGGGGTGGGAGTGTAGAGAAAAAAAGAAAAAAATTAACGATCACAAAGGGGAAATATAAAGGTAACCACTGCAGATCATCCAGGAGGAGCAGCCTTGCTCTGGGCTGTGTTGTTCCATTCTGTCTGAATGGGACTGTGTGTAATGCTGGCTGCTTCTGACATGGCAGGGCAGGGTAAGGTGGTAGAAAAGCCCTGGAAGTGAGAGGGGAGCAGAAGAGGGAAGCACCTCACATGGGAGAGGCCCCCATGGCTCACAAAATCATGGGGGGGGGTTGGGGAGAGTTTGCTGCTAAGCGGCCGGGTATCTGTAGCACTGATAAGGACAGATCTGGGTTGAATGAGATCAAATGAGACAGTCCCACCCAGATGGGACGAACACAGCAGGGACTGAGTGGGGAGGAGATGCACTGGCTTACGACATGTTCTCCCAGACCCTTTTGGCAATGGGAAAAGGCAGAAGCTGTTATAGAATGACCTCCTTGGAACAAGGACATTTGTGTGAGCTAAAACAAAATGCTGTGCTTGTGCAGGAGATGTATTTGGGCTCTGGGTGAAACATTTACATTCCCAGACCAGAACATTTGCCCCAGAGGCAGAGGAAAGGATGCTGCTTCCCTCTCCAGGTTGGAATTGGACTGTATTGTTCCTGCTAGAAAGGAGATAAATGATCATCTTGCTAAATTAATTTTTTTCTCAAAAATACAACATGCTATGGAAAGGAAGGGCCCATTTCTTTCTCCTCTCCATCGCCCTCTCCCTGTGGGAAGAGAGGGAAAGCACTTGAATATTTTTCTTCAATGGGCCTGAGGACTGGCTGGGTAAATAGTTAAAGGAGGGGTGGTAGAAACACCTGGCAAGGACACAAAGTAAGAAATGAAAACCAAAGATGATTCCCACAGTGCTACCCCACTGCAGTCCTCAGGAAACAGCTCTGCCATCTTGCCTGACCCATGGCAGAGCCCTTCCCATGGACTTTCAAAGAAAGCACCTCTCATAGGTCCACTTTTAGGATATTAGGCCTTATTCCCACCAGGCACCAAAATATTCACCCCACCAAAGCTGAAATCTGAGCCACCATTTGTTAATTGTTAGAGCCAACCAAATCCGACAAAATAACAGCCCTGTCCTGGGTTAATGTTGGTTTAGTCCAGGGTATGGTTATTACTTCATGAACAGGAAGCACTCAAGTTACAGTCAAATTAGATTTATTTTCCTGCCTTATCTACCAAGTCCACCATTTTATTGGCTTTCTACTTTTAAAATTTGTATAATTCATTTCCTCCTGCTTTGTGTAACCCTTTTACATGTCAATAAAATATCCATTCTTTTAACAGGAGAAGAAAAACCTTGAGATAACCAAAGCCAGGGTGGATGTCATGTGATGCCAGAGGGCATTATTTAAGAAGGGGCTATTAAAAATCATTCTAGAGCAAACAGTCACCAATTTACCTAATAAGGGATAAATCCGTCTTCTAAAATGGCAGGTCAGCCAATTTATGAAACTGAGAAAAGAAGTTGGAAAAGGGATCGACAGGAAGCCATTTTTCTCTCTCTCTTTCCCTTTCTCTCTCTCTCTTTTTTTTTTTTTTTTTTTTTTTCCCACCATTCTTAAGATAAATGCAATATCCCATTAGCTGTGTAGAGGAGTGCAAATAGTGAATGCAAACACAGCCCTTGCCCTGGCAGCCTGTTTGCTTAGCTGTGCTGCCTGTTTGAGCTGCAATAGACTCATTCTGGAGCCATCAATTGCTGTTTGCTGTAGAGTTTTAGTGATCTGTTGTGAAGAGTTTGGGCCAGTGTATTGACAAATGCCTTTTCTGAGTTAGAAAGCCAGGAGAGTCCCTGCTTCCCTATTGGATCTCTTCTCTAACCCAAGCACCAGCTGTGCACTAGCACGCTCCCTATTGCTCTCCTCTCCCAAGTAACTATCAGTAAGACAAGAGGGCATGGTCTTAAGCTCTGCCAGGGGAGGTTTAGGGTGGATATTAGGAATAAATTCTTTACAGAGAGGGTGATCAGACATTGGAATGGGCTGCCCAGGGAGGGGGTGGATTCTCCATCCCTGGAGGTTTTTAAGAAGAGACTGGATGTGGCACTCAGTGCCATGGTCTGGGAACCACAGTGGTGGTGGATCAAGGGTTGGACTTGATGGTCTCAGAGGTCCCTTCCAACCTGCCTGATTCTGTGATTCTGCGGTGAGGGGAGTCTGGCTGGATCTCTTGGGACAAGCTCATGTGACTGTCCCTTTGCCCTCTGGTGGCATTCCAAAAGCTGATACTACATGACCTGCAGCTGGTACCTGTTTCCATCCTCATCTTGCCCAAGAGGCATCAATCTTACTGCTCTTGGCTGGAGAACAGGCTGAAGGAAAGTTCAGGAAGAAATTCTTTTGTCCCATGCCTGCTGTGGACCTTCTTTTGAGGCCTTCCTGCAAGACAGGGTTTTGAAGAGTGGGTCCTGGCACTGTTAAAAACCCACTGTGGATATTTCCCAGGCAGTCTGAAACACTCATGCTTTCTGTGTGAGCCTGGGCTCCTCCAGTGAAGGGCCTGGGCAGAGATTTTTACTTCCTCTGTCTTATGGTAGCCAAGTCTACTGTCTCTCACATATCCCAGATGTTCCTAAACACTGGGGTAGAAGGGCTACAGCATTCCTCTCCCATCTTTAGCCTAAGCACTGCTAGGTATTGCCTCACAGTCCTCTTTCACTTCTCTAAGTTACATGGCCATGTGAAAAAAGTCAGGCAAAGTGGCATAATTACAATAATTTTCTGGGGATTGCCCAGCCTTGCCTCTCTGAGTGTCATCCAGAGTTAAATTTGCCTCACAGGTTACACACACACCACTTTGGAGATGGCTTGCAAAAGCAGTTTCTGTGTCCAGGCTGGGGTTAGAGGCAGGCACCGTGGTGTTTAACTGAGTCTTGGTAGGCTTGTGAAGTCTGAGTGTTTTCCTCCAGAGGAACTGGCATGGTCACACAAAGCCTGTTAATCTTTTGACAGTATTGACCTCTGCTTACCATTTCTGTTATGACTTCTCCATTTTGGGATATGAGGTTCCTGCACAGAGGGTTTCCTTAGTCTCTCTTTCCCTCTACTCCAAATTACACTTCCCTGCTCAGAAAATACCTGATCCAAGAGACAGGCATTCATTTTAGGCCTAACTTTGACCCACCTCAAAATAATAAAGACACAACAAAGCCTAATAATAATTTCCCTATAATCTTCGCATTGAAGTTCTCCAGATGTGCCTTTAACGCACGAAGCTTTGTAGTGCCTTCTCACTTTCTAATGGAGAGCTGCTCTCAGCTCCAGGTCTTGGCAGTTTTGGTCCCTGGTGCCTTGGGTCAGTCACTGTGTTCCATGGCCATCAAAAAATTCCAGACTGATGTGCAAGAAACAGGGATGCTGTTGCTATTTTCAATCTGGGTGGCACCTCCCTGCTCGTGAGTCAGTGGCAATGTAGCGATTGGGCTGCTCCGTTGTGAATGTTACATGTCAAGTTATTATTTGTCCTCTGTAAAAGAAATATTTGTTCCTTGACAAACCAAGACAGCCCTTTCCCCTTCCTTTCCTCTTTAGCACACTGGATTTTCAAAGCTCTCACTTTTGGAAAATTCTATTTCCAGTCCCGAGAGAGACAAGGTGACGAGCTGTCCTTCCTGATAAAAAGCTTGCAGTATTTTTACATTACAGAGTGTCTCTGTTTAGTTTGTGCTATATTTATACCAAGGGAAAAAAAAAGGAAAAAAAAAGAAGAGAAGTCTTTCCCATCCAGTAGGAGAGAAAATAACTCTGACAACATTATTATGAACAACAAGTTTTTCTTCTACAATGTAATAAATTCATCTGAGCCAGGATTTGTATGGGGGAGGTGTTTTCATAATTATGGGGCAGGAGGGGACAGGAGGTTACTCTTAAACTGGCCTAATTAGAGAGGTCTAAAAATAAAGCAAGAGTTGTAATATATATGTATTTACTAAATGCATATAAATATATCTATAAAAACACATGAGCAGATACTGTTTTTCCTCTCTTTGCAGATCAGGCAGTTCTTTCCTTCTCATGATTTGATCAGGAAGAGGTGAAGAGGTTCTTTGAGTGAATTTGCAGTGCTGGGTTCTGTTTCTAGGGCACTTCAGGGTCATGTTAGCACACAACTGGCAGATATGAACACACTCAGAGCTTTATTCTTTTCCATGGGCTCTGTCATTACGAGATCTGGAGCAGGAAGAAGTGAACATCCTTTCTCACTGTAGTTCTCACCCTGTTCAGCAGAGACACCCAACCATGTCTGGGTTAGGTAGACTTAAATTGTACAGCCCTTAAAAATCCCTTGACCTTTAGAAACTGCTGGGTGACCAGCAGTTCAGTTCTGTGCAGAAGGACATCTCCTCTCAGTGTTCATCCATGGTTTTTCTGAAAGAGTTTTTGAGTATTGTTGACCCCATGAGCCTGAGAAACTTAAACACAACATGAGAAAGATCCTCCTTTCCAACTCCATTATAAACCATTGTCTGAATAATATTTTTTACAGATATTTTATTTGTGGTGATTGTATTAGACCAGCAGCACATAGAGAATTTGTTATGATCTTCCAGTGCCAGTGAGATATGGAGCGACTCCAAATTTTGGAAGGGGCATAATGACAAACATGGGAGGGCCTGAGTGACATGTATCCTGTTTTTAGATGAGAAGATTGTCTGGGACCCCTTTGTCTCTCTGGGTGAAGGCTATTCCTTGTGCCTCTGTTCCAGTCAACAGAGAGGCTGTTGTTTCTGGATTCTTCAATAGAACTTTCAAAAGATGCTTTTTATTGCAGCTACATTTTCTTTATCTCCACCTGCACCTTACATGAACACATCAGGCACTACTGTTCCTCTTCCAAATTAAAGACAGTTAATAGAGCCTGTTTCTTACAAGTCCTAACATGGTTATTTTTCATTTTAGCTTTGAGGATTCTCTGTTTAGCCCTCAGATTAAAAAATGTGGTGAGTTTTGTGGATATGTTGTGAAAAGAAAGGATATGTGAAAATGAAAGCCTGACTATGCTCTTTCTACTTATTATTGCTGCAAAATTATAAACACTCATCACTTCTTTTGGTGCCAAGAGCCTTATGAACATGAATTAGCAATAAATATCAGGTAATCATTATAATCCCTTTTATCTGTAATGCAGAAAAACTGAAGACCTGTGAAATGATACAAATCTGCCTGCAAGACAAAGGTGGAAGTCTTTGGGGAAGAGGCCTTTTCTGTGACTGGAGTTTTTCTGGCTCATGGCCACTGCCTCTGTACAAATGAAGAATAACATTTTCTGGACTTCCCATCTTTGCTCTTTCTTCAAAGTCTTGGTGCCTCCCACTGCATGTGATTTTATCATTAATAGAAAGAAAAATATAAGTACTTCCTTGACAATTTCTGCTGCTAATGAGATTGTAATCTGAATGCTCACATCCTTTGAAGTACCCATTACAGGTACAAGTACATGGCTCGTTATCTTGGGATTGTTTGTTGCTGTAAGTACTATTTTTAATACTTTCATGTGTACTTTGGCTAATAGGTTGGTTATTGTATCCTTTGTTTCTTCAGTCACTGCAAGACATGACCCAGTGCAGGTGCTTTATTAGCACTTATTTTCTTATACTCATCTAAATCTAAAGCACACCTCTTTCATATTTCATATATTTTACAACTAAAGACCTGATATTTCCTGCTACTTCTGAAGACCAATGAGATTGAATTCTTCAGTTTTCTGTAGTCTCCTTATCATCACTGATTATTGCTTTTACATTATGATGGTTAAAATCACCATTACATCTCTGGGAAACTCTCCTCTTCTGAATGATAACTGGTTGTTGAATTATTTTTTTTTAAACTATAGGTGTTAATTTTTGTAATCTACCCATAGTTCTGCACATCTGTATTCCTTCTGAAATGTTCCATGGTTTCTTTCTGCCAGGCCCACATTGGCTTGAATCCTATTGTCTTAAAAATAACATAGTTCAAATTCCTGTTACTTGTCTTTTAAACCAAATGACTTATTCTTTATTTTATTTTCCCATTCTCTCTTTTTTTTCTTTCTTTCTTTTTTTTTTTTTTTCTCTCTATGCAATGAAATGCAGGGGGACTTCAAGAAAGGTAATTTAGTCAACCTCAACTTTCCTTCAGGCTACTTCTGGCCGGAGAAGGACCCAAACTACAACCAGAAGTTCAACAACCCTTCTTCCTCTACCTTTCCCATCTACAGAGCAGAGCAGTGTTGAAATTCTGTGTCCAAATCCACATCCAGACTTTGCTAGTACTCCCTAATTTCATAATGGACTAAAGTAAGCTTGGCCCCAGACCAAGTCTTTCTTCTAAGACGCTGGCTGTCAGCCTATCTTCATCTGGAACAACTTCCTACGTAACCCCCTTGTACCACTGTGTACAATTATGCCTGGAGTTTGAATAGAAATGCTCCTCCAGCAAAAAAACAACATTATTAAAGAATAAAATAGGAAGAAAAGTAAGGGGTGAAAGAAGATCTGGTGTCTGGTGCAGAAAACAACAGTTAAATATTCTGCTAAGAGTTTTGTCTGGAAACACTGTTAATATTGGGGTATTTTAGCTACCAAGGATTCTTTGAGCACAAAAGAAAACATGAAGCTCTCCCTCCATTACAGCTGAAGCTGCAGAGTGTTCAGAGACATCCAAGATTACGTGGTCTCAAAGAACTTGAAACACTCAAGGAGAGTCCTGTCCTAACCTCTTGGTTAGCGCTGGTTGGATTTTACTAATGAAATCCTTCCTAGGGACATGGTCAGTGGCTCACTCTACAAGTACCTCTGGGCTGTGACACCTCTGCCTGTTTATCATAAGCAGCACCAATATTTTAACAAACATTTCCTGCTTATTTAAATGTTTGTTCTTTGATGCTGGAAGCCAATTCTACCACTGGCCCAAGGATCTGAGCCCACTTCCTCTCTGGCAGCTACCATCCAGACAGGGGAAGATTGCAACCAAAGCAGGAAAGCTTGTGAGAACTTCCATGGACAATCCTGGAAGCCAGAAAGGACTTCTGTTTGCAAAGTGCAAACAAGCTGCCTCAGGCTTAGGTCTGGCATACCTATATATAATTTTCAGGCAAAGAGAGTGTGCAGCTGGGAGAAGGTCTGTCTGCTCCAGGGAAGCACTGTGACAGGGGTATTAGTTATGAAGTTGATGGACCACTCATTTGGTAGAGATGATATATCAGAATACTTCTAAACAATCAGAGTTCCTCCTTCTGAAAAAAAATCAAGCTTTAGCTAGATAAAATATGTTTTTTTAAAAGTTACATTCAAGAAAGAAGAGGCTCAAGGGCAGCAGGAGGGTGCTGGTGATGCCTCACTGAAAGGGGAGCCCAGTCACCCCAAGAAACAGGGGCCTCTTAATTCACTGGGGGAATAAAGATCCCAGAGAGCCTGAGAAAAACAAACAGGTCCTTCTGGGGAGTGAACTGTTATTCAGGATTCCTTGGCAGGCAACCAGCCACTCTGCTTTGTAAGGTCTTGTTCTTCCTTGCAAGGAGCTAGAAAATAACTGAAGGGCTCCTGTTTTATTGAATAAGGTCATCATAATGCACTCAAAAAGACCAGTGCCTCTGCTCCCCATTGTGAGAACTATGGGGTGTAGCTGCATATTACAGGTGCTTGAATAAACAACATTACCACTTGCAGGAGACGAGAAAATATATAAAAGATGAGCCTAATGACTTCAGCCCAGCCAGCTTTCCCCCCACTCTTCACAACCCCCCTTCCTGCATCCCAGACAGCTTCCAAACCAATGCCATTGCCTGTCTCCAAGTGCGTGACAGAGGAAAAAGGCCTTTTCTCCCACAGGAACAGAGAGCAAAACCCAGATAGGGTGTAAGGGAGGTTTAACCTCTTCTCTGGCTGGCAACACACCATGTATGACCCCAAGAATGCTGTGCCACATATATGCCTGTTTTCTGAGCTGTACATATTGTTTGTTTACTCACCTTCCCCATTCCAGCATGAGCATGCCCCAGCTTAACCACTACTGGGAAATTCAGAGTTGTGAGCTGAAAGATAAAAGAAGGAGTTCCTCATTAGTATTTCTTCCCAGACATTGTATTTGACATAGTTTACTTTTATTTAGTAGCTTTTATCCCCTTCGTGGATGCTGATGGTAGGAGAAAAAGGTCAGATAAAGATTGTCCAGGGGGTAGGACAGTAAGCAAGTAGCTCTTTACTGGGGCCCCTATAATCAGAAATGGAGGCCTGGCAGAATTCCTCAGATCTGACCCACTTTTGCTTCCTTATAGCAGTAACCTCTAAATCCTTATTTTTTCCCTTTGCTTTTCTGACCCTATACATATGGATGTGTGTACATTCATATGTGTGTGAAAAAAGCTGCACCTGCCAGTCTGCTGAGAACATCTGAACTGTGAGAAAGACAAGGGTTGTTTGTTATTTTCCACACAGACAGTTTTGCCCTTTAAAGTGAGTGTGAGCAGTTTCTCAGCAGCTCCCATTTCTCTCCCATCAGCAGTGGTGGGGGTAAGGAGAGAGGGGCCAGCCTGTGGGTACAACTCACAAAGTCCCTCTGTTCATAAAGCCTCTTTCTCTCTTCTCTGACTTCAGGGGTGGGGGCAGAGAATAAAAGAGAACAAAGAAGCGTTGGGATCAGCAATAAAAATAGAAAAAATTATGTCATGTCTTCTCCCTGGCTTGTATGGTGTTTACATTGGGCAGGGTCCTGCCATGTGAGCCATGGAAGTACATCTTAGTGCACATGTGTGATTTTACTTGGAGAACTTTTAAGTATCGTCTCTGCCTTCTATTCCTCAGTTTCAATCTCATGCAAGAATTCACTTGGAGTGATTGGCTGAGAGCTGGGTGGCTGGACTGCTGGGAAGTGCCAGGAATAATCAGGATAAATGCACCACGCCTCCCCTGCCTACCAGTTGGTCCATTTCTACACCTCTGCTTGACATCCCCTGTGATCTTAATCTTGTCCTGTGCTCCTGATTCTTGTGACCTAAGTACTATCTCTTTGGTACATAACTGGTTGTTTTGTATTGCATATTTAATTTTCTTTAATGGGAAGAATTTTCAAAGAGACTTTTGTCTTTACCTAAATGCCTGAAGCAGTGAACGATGAACTCTATTCATTAAGCAGTTAACCTGATCTGGCAAGAGGAAGGAGTTGGATTTTGACAGATAAATAGCTCTTCTATTTATTTAAGTTTAAGAGTGGATAAACAAATTGTTCTTGTGCTAATTACCAATTGTTTGTATGGATGGGCGGGCGCTATGCCCTAAAGATAGAATGGTGCGGCAGTCTCCATCTGTGGCAGCTCGCTATAAATAACAAAATTAGCAAGGAACACTGATATGTTTTGCTATTCAGCTGCTTATATAAAGCAATGTCACAGGAGAGGGGAACAGCGAGTGCCTCATGTTCTCAAACAACCTGCATCTCTAGCGAGAACCTTCTTCAGACAGAAAGCTGAAGGATCCTCTTCGGACCACAGAAGGGCACACAGCTGAAATAAATCACAGTCCTGGCACAGACAAAGACCAGCACCTGCTCTTTCAAAAGAAAAAGCAAGAGACTGTGATGGGTGGCCATCTTGAAGCCCCATAGTTAATCATATGTCCAGGCACATGAGTTTGTGCTCTGTTTTCCCTTTACGTCTAATTTGTTGTAAGAGCCTGAAACTTAATTTGTTGCTGGCATAAATTAATCAAATGGAGGACTGCACCTGAGGTTACTGAAGACAGGGCTGTAGATGGACTGTCCCAGGCCTTAAATGCTGGATGATGGAAGATAACCTAGTAATTAGGGTATCCACCTGCCCAGGCTCTGGGAGACCTGGCTCTCCTCCCAGCTCTGCCATCCGTGCCTCATGCACGCTGTTTGAGCCCAAGCATTTGCAAGTCCTGCCCTCTGTTCCCTGTTTGTGAGCAGAGGCAGCAGCTTCTTCCTACTGCACAGGAAGAGCAAGCTGCATGCTGTGAGCTGGCCTGATACCCTGGCTTGGAGGCCAAAGAAGTGTGTGGGATAGATAATATTCTCTCACCAGCTGAAAGCAGCCAGAGGCAGGAAGCGATGTCCCTGCTGCCCTCTTTGTGTACCCTACCTGCAGCTTTTGCTGAGGGAACCTGGCTCGAACACGGGGTCCTGGACTGGGAAGCATCTGTTTTCCTGTGTACATGCAAAAAAAGTTTGGGATCCAATAAACAACCCAAATTTACTGCTAGCCTGGAAGAAATCACCGGCAATGACAACGCTCTGCTCAGACCTCTCCCTTTCTATTTGCTTCTTGGAAACATAAGCTCAGCTTTCTTGGTAAGGCTTGGCTTTATCCTGGCAAGGGTCACCAGCTGGTGTGACAGCATGATAGAGTCACAAGTTGCTAGGCCTGGCCATAGAATGGGTGTCTTGAGGTAAAACACAGGTCCAGACTCTGAATGAGGGGCAGCCTTTCTGGGAAAGCTGCAGCTCCACGGAAAGGCTGGAGGACAGTTTTCCAGGAATTTGCTTCTGCCATGGAAACCTCACCAGATTTCCACATACATAAACCTGACTTACAGAGGAAGCAATGAAGGGGAGTGGCACATACACTTAACTGCATTTTATAATGGGTTTATCTACTGACAACGGATTGCCCTGAGTTTGTGCTGAAGTTCTATGGAACCAAAAGCTCTCGGTAGTCCACAAGGATAAAGAAACCAGAGCCCACAACCACCTTATAATGAATCTAGGAAGCCCTTGCTGAAGTTGTAGAAGTCAGCTGAACTACACTTCATTCAGTGGGGATACTTCCCACCAGAATCTTATTGGGACTCAGGTCCCGTTTCTGTTGCTAGTAAGGTAGCCAGCCAGAGTACTTGGCAAGCACCCAGGTGGACAGGGAAGCTGAATGAAGGGAGAATATATTATATACATGACTATGAGGCAATTCACACACATAGGTGGTGAGAAGTTTTGGGGGTGGCCACAGCCACCATGAGGGCAGAACCCTGAGACAAGTACTTACACATACTTAGTCATAGATTTCCTGGGAAAGAGAATGCTTAGAATCACAGGGTAGCACTAGAGTTTAATAAGAAAAGCA
The DNA here is from genome assembly GCF_003957555.1 of Calypte anna. NCBI lineage: Eukaryota > Metazoa > Chordata > Aves > Apodiformes > Trochilidae > Calypte > Calypte anna. Next base: position 54,557,130 of record NC_044244.1, on the reverse strand, counting down.
TGTTTTTACTGAACTCATGCTAAGAAATATGTCTGTGTCTTTCTATGTGTTTGTTTATGTGTTGTAAGGGCTCTTTTTTTCTTGGAAAGATGGGGGGAAACACTTTGATGCTTTAAAAATGTGCGTGAACTGTTGACAGGATTGGTATAGATGACGTCTGTGGGCTGTGGGATGGGACTGTAGCACTGCAGCTCGGTCAGTGATCAGACATGGGGTGTTAGTTCATATGCATAACTCAACCCTTTGAATTGAAATGTTATGTATGTGTTCCCAGATGTTGTCCCACAGAAGCCTTGGGATGAAAAGGTTTACATATGTGTCTAAAACTCGATGTATTAAGATGCCTGGTTAGAGCCCAGCTGGAGTTTGCATCCTGAACTAGAAACTCAGCAAAGTCACCTCTGATTGGAGCAAAGGGATAGTTATGGAGTTATTTCCATTTTACAACACTGGCGGCCCAAAGAATATAATTTTAGCCCCTGATTTTAAGGTTTCTACTCTCTGTAGTAGCACTGCAAAGATCACTTTGCAGTTAATCAGTATTTTGGCACCAATGTGTAAAAGTGAGTGCTGGTATTAACCTCTATTTAGAAACACATAGCTGTAAACTATGACACTTTCCTCTCCTTTCCAATAAATAATGAGATTTTTGGTAGTTCTTGTAAATATATGAATGTTTTCCATATTTATTGCTGGTGAAGCAGTAGAACAGAGGTGGATATAAACCGATCTGTAAGGAGGAACCTTAGATTAAACCTAATACATAGCCTATTACATAAATACAAGTGCTTTCTACTCTTTGGTTTCCCATCAAGAGAGATGCTGCTCTTAGGTCTGTTATTTTGTGTACTGCCTTGTAGTCCCTAAACAATGTGGAAAGCCTTTCTTTTTTGTTTCCATCTGCCATGTTTAGTTTTGTGTATTAGTTTGCATTTTCCACCTTATCACATACAGTGCCCTTGCAGTTTTCAGTGTTACTCTTTCTTTTGCAAAGCCTTGCCATCCAGTACTAAAATCAGTAGTCCAGGCTACAGTGACATGATGGGTAATATTAGGAAGGATTTGGGTAGATGTGAGATGGAGACATGAAAACTTCATCACTATTGTATTACTATAGCATCTATGACCCTGAAGCCATAGCACAAGGTACTGTAATTTTTCCTTCTCTCAGCCCCCAGAAGTACTGCTGAAAACTTTTTAAGCTTTTATACTCTAAAACTGATCTGTCTGTTTATTTAGATGCCTTTACTTGCATGATGGCACAGTCTGCCTTGGGTGGGTACCCAATGGGTAATGGGAATGTTGCTCATGAACTTGAGAGATAATGTTGAAAGTAATGTGTGTGGCACTTCCCTGGTGTCAATTAAGTTGGAGGAGCAGTGAATATATATGATTTCCCATAAAAGCAAGCAAGTTGATTCAAACCTACAGGAAAGTGATGATGTAATGACATGATGTCATTGTGTTTATGGAACTATCTTACTGAAAATCTGAGTTGAAGAGCAGCGCTGATTGCATGCCAGCCTTGCCAGGCATAGCAAAGTCAGGGCTGTATAATGAAATACAGAGAAGCAGTAGTGCTCCCTATTAGTCATTTATTCATGAGCTGGTGTAATCACTGACTTCATGCAGAATGGCTCACTCAGTGGATTAATACTGTGGCTCCCTGGAAGTTTGTGGAGGCCAATAACCACGAAAGACAAATCCTTCCTCTCTGCTGTTTACCAGATCAGGAGTAGTGTAAGAAACAGCAAGCAAGGATGGGAGAACATGTTAAACAATAAGAGTTGCCAGCTTTAAGATCTGTGCTTTATTAAAGACATGTGATATAAATTCCTTTAAAATGGAGTCCTTTAAAACTCGTATGTCTGTATTCATTACTGTATTATAATTATAGCACAATGAAGAAAAATTAATTAGATGGGGAGAAGTAAAACCTCTTTTTAGGAGGAGTAGCTATCCTCAAGGGTATTTGGAGGAAGAAGGAGGTAGGCATTATGGTGAGAAAGGTGTTGAGATATTTGTGACAGGAGGATTTCAGTAATGGTTAGATCAAGCAGGTATTGTACAAGGTAGGATCTGAAGCAGCATGGTGACTGATCAACAGGATGGCAGCTGGAGTACAGCAGTGCACCTTCTAGCAAGTGTGGGCACAACATATCATTTTGGGATGGGTTAAGTTTTCCAGCTCGTTACTGAGCTGGGGTGATCAAATCAGTGCAAGGGACAAGGTAGATGGTTTAGACCACAGTAGTTTGAGTAGCCTGTGAGGGAAGTTTAATGCAAAGCACTGTAAGGCCAGAGGCCAAAGTTTTAGCAAGCAAGTGCAAGGTTTTAGAGGGGGCATAAAGAATATGCCAGGATGAGGCTTCTGATTAGAAGGTTTCGGGTGAGAAGAAAGATTCAATAATTTAAAGGGGATATCTGTGAGAACAATGGGAGGACCAGGAATGAGAGCAAAACAAAGGGTTACATTTAAAATGGTTTAGATAGATGGACCTTTTGTTCCATTTAGTTCTGGAGCTGAGATCTTCAGCATTAGATAGGAATGAACATTGTAAATAACTAGATGGAGTTATAGTATGCTATATACTTTGTATGAGTAACTGAAGTTAGCAGTGCCTTGATAGGTGTAATGATCCTTCAGGGTGGTAAAAATTATCCTTTGCTATCATCGCTTCTAAAAACCACAGCACAACAAAAGGAAAAGAAAACCCAACATCAACATGACTTATTCTCCACATCCTTGAGTGAACAAACCACAAACCAATGTTTCAGAGCTCCTAACACTTGCTGTGGTTAGAACTGGTCACGGAAGCAAGTGGAAAGGGTTAAGCACAAACTTGATTTTTTTTGTCTTTAATTCTACCTCTGATGTGACTTCACTTCTCCTTTATTTGAGACAGGATGCTTTTGAGTTCCCAGTGGTCCCCCTCAGCATTTGGAGGGTAAGAATGTGAGCATTTGCTATTATTCTCATTCCCTTGGAGTTTCAAGTGTGAGAATTATACAAATATATTCAGACCAGCAGAGAAGTAATATAGCATGTGTGTATATGTGCATGTGCTTGTATCCACACAAATACCTATCAGTCCTGGCCAATAAATCCCCATCATCACATCTTAAAACACAAGCAAGTTTTTTAAAGGTTTTTATGAATTAATACAAAAGTTTAATTTCTTAATGCATGGAGTTCACTTATCCAGTATTTTTCAGTGTTGCCATTTAGGACCCTCTTGTCTTTCCTTGACTGCTGGGAGAGGCAATATAATCCTCCAACTCCTGATGTTGAAAAACTGTTTAAATATTTTTTTGCTGGATGTGGTGGAAAAGAAGAAGAAACTCTTGAGTTTCCTCAGCCCCAAACCCCTGACCTGAATTGGGGTCACCTTGCTGTGTTTTTCTCTAGTCAGAAAACTCCATTCCCTGCATAAACACACTGCACGGGGGGAGATGGTGAACATCAGTTGCTGGAAGGGTGGTGAACTCTCTAGGAATTTTCTTTTGATGAGTTATCTTTGGAAAAACTGTAGCACCTGAGCTGTGCTAGTAGATAAAGGAAAGAGACAGAGGGGAAAAAAAAAAAAAGCTTATGGTGTTGTGCTGGAGTCTTCAAAGCCATTTCTCTTCCAGGAACCCCTAAGGTTCACAAGATGCTGGCTGACAGAGCTCATTCTCTTCACTCAGTTTTGACTCCCTCTTTTTGGGGTAATCTCTGAGTTCTCGCTCATTTCAAAATGAGCAGCATGGGCTTTCTTTGAAGAGAACAAAACTTCTCTGAACTTCACAGTGGAAAAGAACCACCAGCAACAGACACCAGAGGAGTAATTTGGTATCAAAGAAGCCAACCATTCCCCTATTACTGCTGGTCCCTGACCTCACCATGCAGTCTGCTGCAGGTGTTTCCCTTTCTCCAAATGGCAAAGTGAAGATGGTTCTCACCCAGCTTGTACATAAAGTGAATCTGCATGCCCTAACTGCAAAGCCTGGGAGAACCACACATTACTCCAAGGGTTTGGCTCTGGTGTTTTATTGTAATTGTGCCAATGACCCTGTGCAGCCTTGGCTGATATTGACATGTCAGATGCTGGCAGGAGGAGGGCCACAAGCAATGAACCATGGATGCTCCAGGGAACAGGATATTATGGTCCACTGGAACATCTGAAATAACTCTCAGGGCTCCTGAAAGCTGTTGGGCAATGGATCCACCTCCTTCCTTCTTGCCATTCTTCAGCACTCAGCTATAGAAATAGCAGCACAGAGAGCCAGACAGTCAGTTGAACTTTTTTTTAAAAGATTCCTGGTTTATTTTTACACTTTTAAAAAGCACAGCTAGTAGTCTTGATTAGAGCATAAGGGACTTTAGACATAAAGAAGAATGAGGAATATGGGCAGTGTCACCCTGCAGCTGGCATCTCAGGATATATCTACACAAGTAAATAGAGCAATGACATAGCAAGGACAACCTCCCTGAGTTGCCTGTACTGTTAAATTGTTAGATTGATCTCTGGCAGATGCTGGCTCATGACAAATAACCTTCTCCCACGTAATACCCAAACACAAGATGGAAACCAGCATAAGTCTGCAACCATACCCCACAGGATACTCTGCAGGCTGAGTTTGATAACACAGCTGGGGCTGGACCATGCCAGAGCTTCCAGAGAACGGGCCTGGCACTCTATGGTTTGCTACTGTTAATGTTAGAAAGTTTTTTTTTTTTCCTGATGTTTTTTTCTGATTATGCCCTATCTTTCTATGCTCCCAGTGTTTTATTGACCAGTGGTCTGTCCCATGCAGCCATATGTCATACCATTCCCACACAATAATTTCCACTGTCTACCTTTTTCAGACCAAATTCATAGTGGATACATTTTTGACCTACAGCCACAGATATTGACACAATTATTTATTTTTTCCACTGACCTGGTAAATCAGGTATTACCTCATCTTAGATATGTTTATGCTATGAGCCCAGCTTGTACTATTTTACAGCAGATCTTACTTATAGTGTTTTGAACTCCAGGCTCATGCAGGAATTGAAATGCTTCATTAATATGGCCTGACAGAGAGACACACATCCCCTGGTTTTTTATTTTTTATTTTTTATTTTTTTATTTTTTTCCTCTGAGACATGTATGTGAGAAATAAGTGTCTCCAAGCCCTATTCCTTGCACCTATCTCCTCCATGGGCTGTACATGGAATTGAATACTGGCAGCAGCCCTTATGAACCCTGAAATTTTTGTGGCATCTTTTGTAGGCACCAAGAACAGGTGGGGGCCAATTATGAGCCTTGCTCTTCCTACATCCTTGTGTTGGTTCAACAGTTTCAAATTTCTTTCTCAAGATAAAGATCTTCTGTGTTTACCCAGACTAATTTTTGCCTCATGGCAGAGACACTGAGGACATGGATGATAGCCATTGAATCCTATGATTGAATTTGCTCTGCATCTCTTGAGATTTCTTAGGAACTTTCAAATTACGTGGGAGGAGCCAAAAGCTGTAAGGAGGGCTCCATTTCAGCATCTCTCCCAATTCAGCACTTCCTTGGAGAAGAAAATGAGGTCCTAAAGTGCAAACTTCATATTTTCAAAGCTGAAAGTATCATGTGTCAATGGTTCTGAGATTGGGCACTAATGGATTTTTTTTCTATGGTTCAAAGGGGAAAGGAAATGCTGCCAAAATGTAAAAGGGAAGCTTCTCTTACATGCATTTTATGTCTCCACGTTTCATCCTTCAGGCTTTTAGAGTTTCTGACTTTGGTTTAGGAAAGCAATCTGAAACCTTGAAACCCCTCAAGAGATGAGAAAACCCTTTCCTACCCGGGGTTCATGGGCATAAACCCACTATGACACCGTATGGGTATTTGTCTCCCTCTTGTGGCTTTTTTCATGAGATATGATCCTGCTCCACCTGTTTGCTAAAGCCATTAGAGCTTCCACTGGAGTGGAAGAAACTTACTCAGTGGACATCCTGTGTGATGATCCTATCTGAAAACTTTGTCTGCCACCTCAGGGCTTTACCATTAGAAGTCAAAACCAGCAGGGGAATCAAAAAGGCTGCACATGGGACCTGGGCAGAGTTATTTTCAGCCGGGCCTGGCTTCTGTTTACACCTTTTCCCAGCTGTAATGAGAAAGGGGCTCCTGAAGTGAATGCATTCAGAAGAAGACAGAAGAAACCACTGTGTTTTTTCATCTCACAACCACCACCTTGGTCAGAGGCATTCTTCCCCAGCTGAGCACACACACTGATGTACCACAGGCTGCAGCAGCCAGGAATGGCAAGCAGCAGGAAGCAGAGAAATTCCTTTTGGAGTAACACATAGACACTCTTCTTTAGCTTGGCCAAGGCTGGAGCAGCAAAGGATGCTGTGGTCTCTGTGAGCCTGCTTCTCCTGTTTTGTCTAGAAAGAAAAGGTTTACCCTTTACTGGAAAAAGAGGTGGGGACCTGAGCTGATTTCATCTGTGAGGCAATATCTCCACTTCTCTGGGATAAATGAGACAAATGTGAGCTGAGCTGCTCCACGCCCAGTAAAGGAAGGTATTTGTTTCTTTCCCAGGCACACTACTGAAGCTGTATTGGGATCCAGGTGGGATTTTAGAATGGGGGCAGAAACCCACATGGAAGTGAGTGGGAATGTGCCCAAAAGAAGGGCATTGGGCTCAGCAGGGGAGTTCATGCCTGGCAGTCTGGTGGTGAGGCACGAGGAGCAAGGGCATCACTTGCCTACGTTACCTACAAATGTGTTGTCCTTTCATCACTGCATTCTGCTCGCTCACAGGAAAAGTCTAAAACTAGTATGGGAAGATGGGTACTTGTTTCCCTAGTATAATTCCATCTCCTTTTTTCTTCCCATCAGACTTACTGCCATTAAATTATTTTCTAAAACTGGTTGTTGAAGCCTTTTAGAATGGTTGTGCCTTTATTTCTCAGGGAGACAGTGCCAGTACCTCAGAAATGCTGTGCTGCACAAACAGTTGCTACCAAAATATAAAGACCAAACTTCAGGGAAGTGGGAGTTCCTTTGAAACAACAGCAACAATAGCAAAAAATCTTTGCACTGACAAAAAATGTTTGTTCTCTTAAAGAAGCTAAATCATACAGCAATCTGTTTAGGCCTACTCAAAACCTGTAAGATAAAACTTGAGTCACAAATGGGAGAAGCCAGTTGGGCTTTCTCACTTGTTCTTGGGTTAGCTTTAAAATTCTGAAATGAAAGAGAGTTTTGTATACACTTATCCTTGTGGACTTCTCAACTGATAGGTTTTCACTCATCAGTTGTGGGTGGGACAATGAAGAAAATGTTCAAAGTTTCCCATGAATGGGTTCTTCAGCTAATTCCATGCTTGGAGAGTAGCAGGTGTCCAGGCTGTATGTCTGTGCTCTTTTGGACTTCAGGAGCAAGAATCTCTGGTACTGGACCTTGAGAAAAGAGCACTATTTCATATTGGTTTTGTAGACAGGCCTAATTAGCTAAATTAGTTTGTCTGCATCATAAATGTAAAGCAGTGCAAGCTGGATTTGTCTCTAATTGTGGCATTGCTGCGGTGATGGGTTGCAGACTTTTTTTTAATTTTTTTTTTTTTTTAACTCTCTCATTAGTATTTGGCTTTAGGCATTTGTGAGAAACCACAGCCTCTAAAAACTCCCACTCCTGTCCTCTTAATTTTGACTCACAAGGTTTTAATGGATGAACAGAAAGCCTTTGGTTCTTGTACCATTCAGCAAACCTCCGGCTGGCACTGGCATTGTTTGGGAACCCTTGTGGGGATGAAAGCAAACTCTGTACAGATGTGGCCTCTTCTGAGACCGCTTTTTGAGGCCTGTTGATTCTCAGAACAAAAAGCACGTGAGGAGGGTGACTGGCAGGGGATTTCCATGGAGCTCTCTAAATGAAGTTATTTTAAAGTGCTCCTGCACCACACAGGGCTAGCGATAGGCCTTGGTGGGAGGGGTTCCCAAAAGCACGAAGAACGCTGCTGTGACCCTTTGTATACAGGGAAATTTTCCATAACCTCAGTGGGACCAGAGCTGTCACATCTGCTCCACAGAGTGGAACACTGCGTGGAGATCCTCTGGGCCAATAAGTTCAATGAAGCACGTCGTGAGATGAAGGCTCATCAGTTTGGAGCTGGGAAATGTCAGGCTGGTTGGATGTGGCAAAAAAGCCAAAAGCAAATGGCTTGTGCAGGGACAGCTGAGGTGTTTCTGTTCCCAGACCTTTCTAGGGTGAGAGCAGGGGGTTTAGCATACCTGAATCTGCCTGCTGTGTATTTTTGGACTTTGGTCTCCACCTGTGAGAAATTAATGGGGTGAAGCCATCTGGTTGGGTATCTCTGGGCCTGCTGTGAAGACACGATTGCAGAGCATTTATGACAAATCCTGTCCTTTCTTCCTAAACCCTCACATAGGGAGTTTATGAGGCATAATATACAAGCCCTGCCCCATGAAAGGATTAACCAGCTCTCAGAAACCGAGAGTGGTAAATGGAGTCCCTCCTGAAACAAATCCTGGTATGAGTGTGACTGCTGATTAAAGTGAGGCTTTGGATAGTAAAACTGTAACCAAGGCAGGAAATTTGATTACATCTATCAATCCAGCCATCTGACTTCATGTGGCTAATGCTATCCTGAACTCATTGCTATGGCAGCTTGGCATCTCACACGTAGAGTCCTGGCTGCACTGAAGGCAATGGGAGGAAAGCTCATTCATTTTGATGAGGCTAGAGTTGCTTTTGCAATATCTGGTAAAGAATGTGTATCTCTATTTTCTCTCCCACCCTGAGGTATTTTCACTGGTTTATTGCTTGGTGATGCAACTTTTAAGCAATTCTGTTAGGATGGCCTATCATGCCCAAAGCTGAAGCTGATCTAGAGTAGGAGGGTAGCTGAGGGACTGCAGTCAGTCACCCAGCTTATGACAAAAGGTCCCAGGGAAACATGAACCTAAGCTGCTTCAAGGTTTCCCTGTGGAGAGAGCAAACTCTTCTGGGAACTTGGAGCACTGCTGGGAAAGCCTGGAGAGAAGGGAAGCAGCCAGTCCCTTCTTCCCTCTCATCTCTTTCCATGTATCTGCAAGATTTCAGACAAGAGTATTAAGGAAAGGCTGGGACTGTTCCCTCTAGGGTGGCACATCACTATACCACACTTCTGCTGGCATGGGACCATGGGCCTCATTTGCCCCAAAGTTTCCAGGTTGCCAAGGTAATGCTAGGGAGACACAAATAATTTCTATATGTGATTTCATTCTTTTATGCCATAAGCTAATTGCTTCCTTGTACCACAATATGTTCCAGCTGTTGGTCTTTATCTGTTTCTGGGTTTCTTCTGTCACTCTGGTGCATGTGTAATTTAGAAATGTTTCCCACATTTCCTCTTTCACTTCAAAAGGAACAAGAAAACAAAAACACTCACAGTCAAAATTAGATTGCACTAAACTCTATTTCTCCATGTGAGAGGCTCCAAGATCAAATTCCTTAGAATATTGCCTATCAAAAGTGTTACTTTGCATTTGTTGATTGAGAGCAGAGCTTCTTCCTTGGTGACACTGCACACACAGAAGCCCAGACAGAAAGGGGACAAGCTAAACTGTGCACTAAATGAACAAAACAGCTTTAAATTTTAACATGGTGAGACTACTTGTCCAAAATTACAAAGACTTCCCTGTCTTGGGAGTGAAAAAGATTGATGACCCTTCAGTTTGTTTGTAAAACCTGATGTGATCCTTCTGTGTCCTCACCAATATATGACAGTGGTTATATTAAATTCAGTTCCTCAGATGCACTGGCCTGTTTTGAGAGGTGTTTAGCTGGAACACAGAACTAGATAGACAGCCAGAGATCAGATTTTCAGAGCTGCGAGCAATCTGTGTGAGAGGTGGATTAAACAGGTCCCTTTTTTCTCCAAGCACAGCCTCAAAACATCTCCCAACACCCAGAGCGAGGTTATAATTAATGTGCTTTCAAGATAGAAAGTAGCATATCAGTTTTAATTTTTTACAACTGCAAATAAGTTTTGAAGGGAAGAGGTATAAGGAGTTGCCTGGAGAGGTAGGTAAACTTGGCAGTGAGATTCAAAGCTGACCTTTCCAAGAGCTGTATTAATCACTGGCTAAGCTAACATCTGACATATAACTTCAACAAAACACAGACTGCTGAGTTTATGGAAAGAGTGAGGGAGAATTTTTCAGTGAATCGGAAGAAATTAAAACAGAAATGGCTGTATGGGAGAGGTGTGATTTGCAAGTGAACTGGCTAAATAGGGTGAAGCAGAGGGTATTTGCTTCAGTGTGAGTGCTACAGGAGTCAGATGCTCATGGACACTCTTATCCTTGGTGTCTACTGCTCTCCTTTGCTTACAGCTTCTTGATGGGAACCAGAGATGTGAAGAATTAAATACCCAGGTGTAGACTGAACCAGCTATGAACTTGAGTGACCTCTATTTCAGGCTCATTAGTCTGATCTGTCTCAGGAGTCTCAGATGGTGGCCAGAATTTTTCTCCCAAGGGATAGCCAGGAAGAGAGGTCTACCACATGACTATGTTCATGAGCAGGATGAGTTGCATCATGTTGCTTACAATGCTGTTGGGAAAATGTATCCAGCAATGAGCAGGACAGATTTAAACTGTTTGTGTATTTTTTATAATGAGTGGGGTTTATACTGACTCCAAATGACATGAAGAAATCTGAGTGCTATTGCTATCCACACCAGCTCCTCCCTGTGAACGTGATCAGACAAGCCAGTGGCACTTTGGCCCTTTGAGTCATGCTTGGGGCATGAGCCTTGTTGCCAGGTTGGCTATGGGAAATGTGTCATTTAGTGGAAGTCCATTTGGAATATGGGGCCTAAAACTGGCATGTGTGTTGGCAGCATGTTCACACTCATGTTCAGTGTCTCAGTTCCAGTTGCAGAAGATGATGGAATGTGTGTCAAGTGAAGAGAGGGGTTTTAGTGTGCCTGCATCAAGACTTTCTGCAGGTAGAAAAATTGTAGGGCTGAGCTGGTCTTTGTTCTTGGGCAGACACATGCAGCAGGAAGGGAGGAAGCCCCATAGATACTGTGGTCTTAAGAAGGGGCTTATACTGACCATGATGAAAATCAGTCTGTCTAAATGCTGTCAAGTAATAAAGTAACAGCATAATCCTATTGTGCATTAACTCTTTCTCACCCTTTTCACTGCAATTATAGCTGAACTTCCCAGATATGGAAAAATTAAGGCTTAGATCTAGGGTTCCATAGACCCGATTGGCTTGAGAAAATTATTTGTCTAAAGCCATCACTGACTGAAAACCGAGGGCACCTGCTCTGGTAACTACTGCTACTCTGGGGCTGCCAGCTTAAGTGCCAAGGTCTTCAGTATACAAAGCATTGTACAAAACCACAAGGCAAACATCCAGGCAAAACATGGAATGAACAGGAGAGCAGGTGTGTGCGGGTGTAGCGGGAAGGCAACCAGCACTAAAGACCATCAAGTTGTGACTGAAAATCACCACTGCTCCTCAGTAATTACCAGGCTAATTAGGGGTAGATCCTGTGCAGCCTATTCTGAGACTGATTATCTGACAGACGGAGATGTGAGAAACCATCACAGCAAAGCAGGTCCTTCAGCCATTCACACAATACTGACTTTTCCCAGGCGTGCCAGCCAAGCGTGCTCAAGCCGTAGTTTCTGTCTTACCTAACCCACAGGGCTGGACCTGATCTGTAGTAAAAGTCCTGCTGAGATTTCACACATTTCTTAACTCAGATGAAGTTTAAGGATGCAATGAAAGAACTAAGTTCTTCTTGAAGATGAGTTCTGGACTTCCAGAATAAAAGCCCAGGGTTTGGAAACCCAAGATCAGCATATTTCCAGTAATGAAAACTCAGTTTTGAGCATGATCTGGCAGAGGTCTGACTTACTGTCTGTCTGGGTGTGGTGGAAAGTATATTTGTTTGCAAATCTGTGAACTTGGAAGGACTTGCAGAGGTGGTTTTTTTGTTAGAGAAAAGATGCCATTATCAATATGTACAGTTAGAAATTGCAGTATAGCAGACTGAATGCTGTGAAAAAAAACCCTTCTTCAAGATTTTACAGTCAAAACAGGAAAGATGAAGGAGAATTATCACTGAAGAACTGAAATATAGGGAGATGAAGTTACTTGTCATGAATCAAACAGGCAATGTGTGGCAGAGACGAGAATAAAATCCAGACCCCACTGAAGCAACATAACCAGGAACATCCTTCCCATTGAATAGTTTAATTAACATAAATTAAGCAGCAAGTTGGCTCAATGTGTTTTTAATTTTACATGTGTACTTCAGAGAACATGATAATTGCATTTTATAATCTAAAAATAAACAAACACATATGCCTGTCAGAAAAACAACAGGCGCACAGGAAAAATAACTCATCCTTTTATTATATTTGGTGTGAAATCCTTTGTTAGCACTAAGATTATGATGTGAAGTGAAGGAAAAAAGCAAAGAACTCTCTCCTTCGGCACTAGTTTATTAGAATTAAAAATAACTCGTCTTTTAGGTCTGTGTTGTCTGAGTGCTAGGGCTTGGTGTAAACAGAAGAGCCCAATGCTGGATTCTTTAAGCACAGATACTGTCAAATCCAACACATCCCCAGTCACCCCTGGGGCATTCAGCAGGCAAGAGGCAGAGCTGAGAATTTGGTAGCACCTAATATGTGAATTCAAAATGGTGCAAAGACAGAAAGAGTCTGGGAAGCACCTGATCCCTGCCATGCACTGAAAAGGGAAGATGAGAGCGAAAGAGATACAATAGCAAATCCCAGTCAAGGGGAAGATGTCTTTTAAGCTCAACAACAAATCTGTCTGGTCTTTGAAGTTGGCTACGCCAGGCTTCATTCCCAGACAGCAGGGTGAGCATTCCTCTCTAAAATTAAGCCCCTGGCAATTGTTCCCCCCAGGAATAGGCATGTATTGAGTATAGGAAAGCTACACATGAGTGACAATAGGATTTAAAGAGCAGAGGAACTGATTTAGACCTCATGGGAACACTCACGGAGCCTTTTCTACATGCAAAACACTTGCATTGAGTTAAGCTAAATCAATATAAACCAGCTGGAAACTGATCAGTGCGGATGGTGTTCACAGGCAAACAAGAGATTATTTTGGAGGAGCTGCATACCAGCTGAGGGCTGTGCAGCCTTGGTCAGCACAGGTTCATGGGGAAGGTCAAAAGGCAACAGCTCTTATGGTACTCTCTCTGGTGAGGCAGAACGCAAGTGCATGCCTGGACCCTACACCCCTCCCAGATGACAGTAACATCACCACCCTTGACCATAGAGTACCCATCCTGAGACAGCTGCCCCTGTGGATAAGAATATATCAGCTGGAGCTGGGTGCTGTGCTAGAAAGCTTCTGTATCTCTTGGTCAGCCTAGAGTGTGTTGCAAGTCTGCTCGCTGCATGTTTTATATGTAGATCAGCCTTTATTACCTTGAGGTCTCTTCTGCAACTCTTTTCCCACAGTTAAAAAGTTTGGCAGACCTCTGGCTTTTGTCTACTGAGTTGAAAAGGCACGAAGCTCTCTTCCTGTGACACTGCTACCGGTACAACACAAGCCTTGCTTTGATTTTCCGTGGGGCAATTTTATGTACTTTTTTGTCTCTGAGGAGTGTCAGGAAACTGTCAGTAATATTTGATGCACCTGGCATTAAGTCTAAGATTGCACTTTGAGGCAGAAACTTGGCACACTGGAAACTGGTGGCTCCATCCTTCAACAGCTGCGTCCTTCAGCCACTGCATCCTTTCTTGAGAAATTGCTCCTATTGCACTCTCCTTTTCTTCCATGATCAAAGCTTGAAGAGCTTTATAAAGTCTAGGTATATCCCACTCCTGTGCCCAGCTTTATGCTGCTCACTGATGGAGCTGGAAGTGAGAGACTGGACAAAGCAGGCCTCTGTCATATTTCTTCAGTGAGATACTTCTCACCTAACATTAGGCACCCACAAATCTCAGTTCTACATCTGCAGCAGCCAGTCTGGACAAACTAGAGGTGGAGAAAACTAGAGGTTTTGGAGCCTGATTTGTCCAAACTATTTGAGATATGTACCTCAGGCTAAGAATAGCTGCTCTCCAGTGCTGTTTGTATTTCTCCCCACTGATGACAAAGACAGTGCTGATGACCAGGTCAAATATAAACACCCATGTAATACACATCTACAGGATACTTGTCTGCATTTGGTTAGATGAATCCTAGCTTTTAAATGAAACTGATTTTGAGCAACTCCCTGGTACCCATAGGTAAAAAAGCTAAGAAAATGCTCTGACTGGAAGAGTGGAGTCAATACAAGCTTCATCTTACTGGTGCTCTCTGGATGTACGGAGGGAGGGTAATTGGAGAAACTTTAAACAGAGCTTTGTTTAAAGCAGATACTGGGGACCAAGGAAAAGGAAGAACCTGGTTTGCTCTAAGATGCTGAGCAATGGTCTTCAGTGATTGTGCACAGTCATGTGGACATCTTGTGTCCTTCCAGCCTCCAGTGCTAGTATGTGGCCCTCAGTGGTTGTAGAAAATGATGCTAAGTGACTTGTCAGCTGGATGCTTCTGTGACAGTCGGTGGTGGCTTTATTTTTGACAATAGCTAGTGCTGAAGTACTGGATGTTTCTAATAGTTTTGAATTAAGCCTGACATCTGAGGCTCACCAGGACACTGTATCACAGGAATGTGAAGAATACTGGCTACCACATAAAAATGAAACATGTGAACCATATGTCACTAAGCTGTACAATAATCAGGCAAAAATGCAGCAGAGTTTGTGGTTATCAGGGGGCTGAGTAGCCAAGCTCCTTGATTTTGAGGAGCTAAGTCTCTAGGAAGAGAGCAAACATGGCTGGAACTGGAGACGTAGAAGTCACAATCTACTGGAGGAACTGGAGTAATTTTTGGGAAATGCAGTTAAAATTTGCCAGCCAAAAGAACTTACTTAATTCAGACTAAAACCTACAGAAGGCAGTGGTATCATGGCACAGAGGATGTAAACTGTTACGGGACAAGAGACTGGCAGCAGAATTGTACATTGAGCATGGAGCTGCTGTCCTCATAAAGCAGCACACACATCTACAAACAACACATGTCAGGACAATGGCTGGTATTTGGAAAAACCTTTGTGAACCACAGTAATTTCTATCACTTTCCAAGAGCCTCCCCAGCATGGACAAAGAGGACAATACCATCACGTCCTCAGATGACTCTTTATGGGACCTGTGAGCTGTGCTGCAGAGGATTAAAGCACTATCATCTTGAAAACAAATGAGAACAAATGAAATGCCTTTGCCTTGAACATGGACGTTGTTGTAAGCTGAAGCATCGCAGGGAATGTGCATGTAAGCAAGGAAAGAAAAACCATAGACAATTGACCATAAATAGATGAAGCTCAGGACTTACTGTGGCCAATTAATTCCTCTTGGAGTTGTGACTAAACTCATGGGCAATTAGCAAATTGGAAGAAGCACAATTTATAATCACACCAAGGGGAAAAAAATTATCCTTGAATAAAAACATGCCACTCCCTTTATCTCATTAAAGAGGTAGCACACCAAAGAGGCAGAAGATCAAAACAATTGAAAAAGAGTTCAAGGATATCTTCCAAGGGAATGGAAACCTGTTAAAGCTTGTCACAGATGCTGAAAGCACAGGCCAGTGAAATGAAAACTCCCATGGCATGGGAACAGTTGGTCAGCTGATGCTGTCTGGCACAGATTTCTTAATGTCTGAGGAAAGAGGTATTTATTTCAGAGACAGCCTTACTAGACAGTTGTGAAGGTGATCATACCCATTTTTGCTAGACCTAGGTGCCTGGCACAGCTAACAGCTAACCCAGCACTGCAGCTGAGTGGATCTGGGCTTAAGCACTTTGTGGGGAAGCTCAGTATGGGAAATTTTGTTGCTAGTTCAAATTTATACTGAGAACAACAGGCTGGTAGAAAGCAATATGAAAATAAGAAACCACAGAGTAAGGAGGTTAGCTGTGACCTGCATTTAGCAGTGTTAAATTATAGGATTATATAGAAGATGAATGCTTTGTCAGTTACAAAGATTTCCTTCAGCAAAAATCTGAAGAAGTAAGAAAGTGTTAGGAACTGATAACACCAAAACCTGGCACATCTATAAAGAATCAGACAATGTAAAACAAACCTTTAAGAACTGAGGTCCTGCAGCCATCCACTCCTACATGAAAGCAAAGCAGATGATCTCTACATACACACCAGAAAAAAAAAAAAAAAAAAGAGAAAAAAGAACAGCAACAAACACCAGAAAGACAAAAACCCCAGAGTTGCAAGCAGTAGTGAGATCTGAAAGGGTAGCCTTGAATTTATGACACTGCTGTAAGAAATGGGCATTTGAGCTCTGAAAACACAGGTGACTTCTCTTTTTAGAAGGGCTGAACAGATGGAGCTCAAAAGGGCAATTACTTTGCTCAGGAAGGTCTCAAGCAGGGGACAATCATAGCTGGCCGAGACATCTGCATCCTAGATTATCACACTGTAAGAATTAACAAAACTCAGAGGTGCTAATCAGTAATTGTGCTGGGTTTTGCACCAATGGGGATTTTGGGTAGGTCCATGTAACTCTACATGGTAGAGCAACCAATTGAATATTAGTTACTCTGCTCCATACAGGTATCTGGTACCCTACACTGTGTTTTTGCTGGTGAAGATATATATGGAGAATTGTACTTTCAAGAGGCTTTCCTAAAGCAAGTGGCATCAGCAGCTGCTTTGGTCACAGGTCCACGTGATGCACTGGAATAGGACAAGATCAACCCTCTTTCAGATATCATCACTCTTAAATGATTTCTGAATGACAAATGCAGCTCATTCAGGAGTAGTGTTTACTGCCATTGAGTGGGAAAGAACATCACTCAGGATAATCATCTCTTGCAATCAAAATAATTTTGCAATTACTCAGAAACTGATTGTGCTTTCATCACAATACTGATTTGCCAAAAGATCACATCTCAGTCCAGTATAGCTTGGGAAAAGCAAATCAGAAAGTACCTGAAATGCAAGGTTTCTGCAATTTACAGTGGCTTATCTTGTCGGCAAAAAATGTCATCAAGACAGAATTTTCTAGTGGAAATGTCAAATGATAGCAGGAGCATTTTAAATACAAGGAGAAGATTTAATTTCCCTTTAATGCAGAATTTTTTCCCCATGAAAATGTGTTAAAACAGTCTACTGACATTAATTTTCATGCAAAGCAGTACTATTGGTACATTCTAAATCACACACTTGTAATATTGTAATGGTCTACCTGCTCTCTTCTGCTAGGATTGCAGTCTCTCTGTTGTCTCTGAATACCACCAAACAGTGCAGATCTAATAGAAGCACATATGAATGCTCCAGGAGTTTCGGTGCAGCTAGTTACAAGCATTAATAATTGTAAACTTAATTAGGCCTTGAGGATAAGTATGCATCTCATGATTATTCCTGTTGTCTGAGCCTTAATACTTTTGGGACAAAGAGAAAGTATAGCAATTGGATTGAATATAGGTGAAAGACCCTTTATTTTGTCACTACATAGCTTCTAAATCCCAAACCTTTTCCCCCCAAACTCTATAAATCTCAAAATGCCAACAGCAAAAAATAAATCAAAGTGAAACAAAAGGGTTATCATGAAAATAAAACATAAAATTAAATCTCCTTCTGGATTGCCCAGAGGGTTCTCCCATCCCAACAAGGGAATAATGACATAGGTTCAAGGTGTCATCCCCTCTCTGAGTCATTCAGCTGCAGAGAAATGAAGGGAAAGGGAAAGCATTTAGAATGGGTCTCCAGGGCTTTATCCCACTAAATTCCTCCTCACCATACAATCTCTGGAAGAAGTGGAGGAACCCCTTGAGCAGGAAGTGATTCAGAAACATACGATGGTCTGTTTGCAGTGACTCACAACACATCAATAGCAGAATTGTCCAGAGACCTATAGAATGTCAGGACTCTTTTTATACCATTGTGCAACCACAAGTACCAAGAAACATGTGTTTCCTATCACTCAGCCCAGCTTTATGCTAGGCTAATATATATTAGTCTAAGTGCATGCTTGAAAACAGTCCTGGGCTTGCATGTATGTAGAATGTTTGGTGCTTAGGCATATTAATATTTTATTATTTTATTTTTAGATCACACATGTGTCTGTTAGAGATTGTATGGATGTAATTACAATTTGTTCTTTGTTTCCAGCAGACTGAACTACATAAATTTCTGTATATTTTGGATAGTACATACGTTTTACAGTATCTTGTATGAGCAGGTTCCATGCAGACATGTCATCGGGTCTCTGTGGCTTATCACAGTCATCTGTAACACTGCAGCAGTGACAGAGGGTTGGTGATATTATTTTGCCTATAACCTATAGCAAGATACTAATTTACTTTTTGAAAAAAATGCTGTCTGGTGACCATAGACTCGTGGAATCATAGAATGTTAGGCACTGGAAGGGACCTCTGGAGATCATCTAGTCCAAGCCCCCTGCCGAAGCAGGATCACCTAGGGAAGGCAACACAGGAACATAGCCAGGAGGGTTCTGAAAGTCTCCAGAGAAGGAGACTACACAACCTCTCTGGGCAGCCTGTGACAGTGTTTTGTCACCCTCACAGTAAAGAGGTTTCTCCTCATGTTCAGATGGAACTTCCTATATTCTAGCTTAAACCTATTACTCCTTGTCCTGTTACTGGGCACTACTGAAAAGAGATTGGCCTCTTCTTCTGGACATCCACCCCTCAAATGTTTATAGACATTAATAAGATATAAATAAGAAGACTTAGTAGGCGTGAATAAGAATGAAACAAACCATTCAGACTGAAATATTCCACCAACAACATATAGACAATTTTGGGTAAATCAGACATATACATTCAGGCATTGGAATGGGCTGCCCAGGAAGGTGGTGGATTCTCCATCCCTGGAGGTTTTTAAGAAGAGACTGATGTGGCACTCAGTGCCGTGGTCTGGGAACCATGGCAGTAGTGGATCAAGGGTTGGACTTGATGATCTCAGAGGTCCTTTCCAACCTGGCTGATTCTGTGATTCACACATACAAGCAAAGAAAGAGTTGCCCATAGTGAAGAATAAATGTGACTGCTTCCCTGGGACAATTCCAGCTATGAAAAATGTCACTGAAGCGTAGCAGTCCTTGAATTTCTTTTTCCTGATGAAAATTTGTCCAAATTTGGTCAAGCTTCAAACTTCTGGTACCTGTAGTTAGCACCTGCTAAGAACAGTCTTGCCAAAGATCTTTCCCAAGCTTATCAAAGTGTCTGTGCTGCAGGTTGCTCAAGTGCAGAGGTTCACCAAGACCTTCCCCTGCAACTGCAAGTCTCAGGTGCTATAGGTAGAAGGGAGTGTGGAGAAGGGAGAGTTTCCACCCAATGTGGGTGTGGAAACACCATGAAACAAATACAGGGAAGCAATTAACTTTGTGTGAAGTGCTATGTAGCCATTATTAGTGTTTATTCTTAGTCTGCATAAATGGGGGGTTAATTCACAGCAATCTAACCTTCAATAAAAGGAAACTAAACTACCTTAAATTTACAGCATGGTCAAGAATTTTCACACAGACAGATACCTTTAAAAGCTGATGGGATGTGCTACTACATGCTGACATTTTTGCATCTCTGTCCCCTTCTTTCTATGCTGGGCCAGTGTGCTGCATGTGAAAGCCATGGTTCTAATGTAGAGAAACCAAGGAGCAGCCCTGAGGAGGACTGTATTTGAACAGGGAAAGTCAAGTGGTGACACTGGGATTGAATACTGCTATAAAAAGAAAAAGAAAAGGAGGTCTGGCTGGGTAACAATAAGAGCAAATATATGGGGACCAATGGGACAGAAGGTCTGTGTGGAGAGAGTGCAGAGATGTGCTCTGATATGCAGCAATGAGGAAGGCAAGGAGTGGCTGGGTGAGAAGCTATGGACCAAGGAAGAGCAGGGTGTGGAAGTATCTCTATGGAAGGCAGATACCTCACAGGATCAAGGTGCAAACAGAGAACTGGGATGGGCTGGAGATAAACTATGAAATAAAGGGGTACACTGTGAATGAACGAGATGTCTGGGGAAGGAACCTCTCAGAAGAAATGAGCAGGAAGACAGAGTACTGGCAGGGAGGGGAGAGAGCACGGACTGAAGACGAGGGATAAATGCAGCAGGTGGGTCAGCCAAAGCCAGTGGCACTGTTGACAAACACTGGGATTCAGTGGGCAAGGTGTTTAAAACAGGGAAGAATAGGACAGATGTTAAACCAAACTACATGAGGAGAATGAGATTTGACAAAAGAGGCAGGATAGAAGAAGCTCAGCATGAAGATAAAGTTGAACATGAGGGAAGAGGGAAAGAAAGCCTGTCTCTGCTGTGACCTTTTCCTGTCAGAACCCTGAGTGGATTTTAAGTGTCCTGAGTGTCACCAGTTCTCTGCTAGCAGAAAATATTTGCAAAGACATCCATACAGCCACAGGTGATGAATGTAAACAGGTCTGCTCTTCATGAAGTGCAGGTCAAAGTGCCAACCTTGGTGAGTCATGCTGCCAGAGGGAATTTTTTTTCCAGTTTGCTTTGTGGTAAGCCTAGGAATCACCATGCCCATATATCATGTTAAAAGGACCTTATTAAGGTCAAAAAGCTAAGCACTCAAAATATAGGAAATGTGACCTTCATTTTCCTTCCTTGTGCATAAGCATTATGAATCAGTCTTTAATTACATGCTCATTAGGTATTTTTTCCACAAGTCTTCAGAAGGTCCTCCAGGTAGACCTGCTCTGAGGCTAAATACAGAATTAAGGAGGATATTGTTTGCAAGACCCCTGCTTAATTTCTTCTAGAAGTTGGAAAATGCATAAATTATGAGTCAGAGATTAGCAGAAAAAGAAAGGGCACTTTGATGATTAAGGAAGCTGAAAGGCATCTTAGTGAATTGGATTCTGTCCTGAACTGTACCAAAAAGTCCAAATAAAATTCTGAGAAAAATCTTACATACAAAAAACCAAAACAAAACAAAAAAAAGAAACAAAAAACCAACCAACGAACCAAGCAAAAAAGACACATTTAAAAATTGGTGTGGAAGAGAGAAACTGAAATTATTTAGGAGCTGGAGAACACGTCTATCAGTGAGTTGCCTACCAAATGTTTTGACATGTGACTTGAATATAGGTTAGAAATATGTTTCTAAAGAGTAAATACCATCTGTAAAAAGAATCTTTAATCCAGTAGAGAAAAATAAAGTAAAAACCTATGCCTGTGAGCTGAAGCTAGGCAGATCCAGATGAGGAATTTGGCATTAAGTTTTAACGGTGAGAGTAATTAATCACCCTTCAAAAATCAACCCAAGGAAATCAGCAGCTCTTTATCTCTTGAGGTCTTCCAATCGAGGCTAACTGCCTTCCTAGACTACTTGCTTTATACTTTGGGTAATCCTGAATTATTGGACTAATTACAGGGATAACTGAGTCAAAGGTATATATAGGTCCGTAAAATATGGAATGTCAGACTCTGTGACCTAACAGCTCTTATCTTTACTAATCCAAGTGCCAGGCAGTCATGGCTGCAGCTGAAGTCAGTGGAAACTTCTCTATGATTATATAAAATGCTAAATAGTGCTACACAGACAGAAAAAACAAGGTCTATGGTATTTCACTTAAGACACTCAAATATAGTACATACTTTTGAACTTAATCTCTTGCCAGCTTAGTTTTACATCTATAAATCTCCATGATGATCTCCCCTTAGCTGGAAAAGATGTTTTGAATGTACACTAATTGCCATTTGTGAAAATTCAGCAATGAGGACCACTGAAATACCCATGAGTAAAAGAACAATTCTGACTTCAGGACACAGTGGAGAAAAAATTATGATGGGGTATTGGTTCATTCAGTCAGAAACAATTATTAAGTGATGCAGAAAACTAGTGAAAATAACCTCACAGTATGTGATCTAGTAATCAAGGATTGGCATGTAGGTACATAAGCATAAGGGAAGTAAATAAAGTTGCATAATAAACATTATTCTGTCATTTCAAAAGAAATCTGGTGTTTTCAGCCTGATTGTATTCCTCATTTTATTAGCTGATGCATCCTCCACAGGACACACAGAAGAACATATAATATAGTAAAATATCTAACTGCAGCATGACATAAATCCAGGTGTATCTCCTTTGAGTCTAAACTAGGGAGAAACCTGTCTCAGTTACATAAACCAGCAGCTTATTCCTGAGCATCTGCAAGTCTAATGTGAGCCACAAAGACTGAAAAATACTGGAGAGCAAAGCCAATGGGATCTCTGCGACCGGATTTAGAGAAGAAAAATCATCCCAGTGAGAGACAGCAGGGAGGTATGATTAAATGAGTTGATTACAGTGAAGCAGAAATGTCATTTACCATGTGGTTAAGGAGTCAACACCTGGAAGGTAGTATATACAAAATAATCCCAGAATACATGGACCCTCTGTTTTTGTCAGAGACCTAAAATCATTAATGGCTGTAATGATGCAGATGTCTCACCTGGGGCCCACACCCATGGGCCCAGGAGATCTATTTAAGCTCAGTGTTGGGCTTTTGCCTCTTTGCTTGAGCTATGCCAGAAGAGAATTGGTCTCCTGTAAAGCCAAAACCTGACTCTGCTACAAAGACCTTTGAACTAGACCTCATCTTACGGATTGGCTTCTCCTGACTTGATTTTTGTCACTGTGGACCTGTCTGATGATGACTGAGCCTGCCTTATTCTACTCCTGATCTACTGACTGACTTCCTAGCTTGACCTCAGAACTGTTTCATCACCATTATACTGCAGGTTGACCTAAACTTTTTGTTGGACCTGCCCATCACCTCTGGGTCTGTCCTGCTCACCTCTCTCTGGCACTGTGGGGCTGAAACCTGGCAGGCTAAGTTCTTCCTTGGCTTCTGGCTCATCTCTGTTTAAGGAGCAACCCTGCTCTTGGTGCTGCCTGACAGATTTATCCTGGTGTTTGGATGTTTGGTGCTCCAGAGGGAGAGGCTTCCTTGCCAGCTGTACCAAGAAAACAACACAGCAAGCCTGAGAGGGAGAGAGCGAGCTCTCCAGCAAAAAAAAACCTAATTTAACTTTTCAGCCATATCAAAAGTTTGGTGACTGGTAGCTGTGTGTCTGTGTGACTAAGTGTATGCACCCAGAGCTCTGAGATGACATCAGCCCAAAGGAGCATGCCAGCAGCCTCTCAGTCATCTCTTTCCCCTTGCTTGCCAAGAGCTGTTGATGATCCCCAAAACATGTGGTAAAAGAAGCCTCAGGCATGTTTACATTCAAGGCAGGATGAGGGCCAGCCCCTGACCAGGCTGCTGCAATGTACTTCAGAGTCTGAGTCAAAACAATGCTGCTTTGACAGAGATTAATTTCTGATGTCTGCTTATTAACAAAGGCTAATAAGCATCTTTTCCCCATCTTGGCCCTTTGCAGTATCTGTTTATCTTCCATGACATTCTGAAATCTGAGGAATCAGACTTAAACTCAAGTGAGGAATAAAAATGGTCAGCCTAGGAATGACAGGAGTGAGGTCTCATGCTTGAAGCCAGCCTTGGTGAGTGGTTTCTGAGGGCTGGTACAAGCATGGAAGTTTGTGAAAAGCACTGTGTCCCCTCTTCCTGCTACTCAGCAAGTAAGTGTCATTTTCCATGATGGAGAATAACAGGAATGAGTTTATTCTGGTTTATAGACATTGGAGATAATACCAACAATGGCCAGCTTGGAACTACTGAAGCAGGCTTCATTAGTGAGCTAAATAGAAAAATTGAAGTTTGATGGGGGTGGAGACCTGTATGTTGAGGAGAGGTGGGTCTTGGGAGCAGTGTTTTCTCTCACCATCTTGGGAAGCACGTGAAAGGAACTAATTGGTAGGACTGAGTTTGTTCAGTTGGCTCATGAAGTTTTATCATCACAGGAGTTAAGTTTGTTTTTTTGTTTTTTGTGTTTTTTTAAAATTTTTGTTGTTGTTGTTTTTTGTTTGTGGTTTTTTTTGTGTCTTTTTTATTATTTTTTTTATTATTATGTGTGATAAGCTGAAGAAATCAGTGGCCTTTGAAAGTGCCCAGGAAGACTTGGAACACCCTAAGCTGTGCATGTTCTTGTTAAAACATTACTGAAGAAGTGACTGTCAGAGTCAGCACAGGCTGCCAGCTGCAATGACCTGTAGGGATGGTTAATGGACCCAAAGTGCTTGGTAGAAGTGGCCTGAACATGCTGTGTGATCTCCTAAAACCAGGGTTAGGCCTTGCTACCCAGCTGTGACAGTATCAGCCACAGACCAGCAGAAACTGCAAGCAGGCATCTCCACAGCAGCACCAGCAGCTGCTTCTTCAAAAGCTGAGGAGGCTTGAAATGATGGTTGTGTTATAGGAGAGGGCTAATTGGTTAATCTAGCCCTTACACTACACTGTTTTTATGGGACATTTTTCTGTTTATTTTCACTGTCTTGCCTTTCTTCAATAATGTGCTGTTTTGGTAAATCATTAAATTCACCATATGGCAGCAGAGAGACTGAGCTCTCAGATGAAATCAGTTCTTGTTTTCCCATATTTTGATGTGGGAGATTCAGCTGGTGTTTGTTGGAGCCTTAGAAATCAAGCTGCAACATTTTGCTGCCAGCCCAGAGTAATGCAGGAGGGGTTTAAAAATTAAGCTTTTCTTTAGATTGATTCTTTGCCTCTAGAATATGCCTAATTTCTGAATATAACAAGAGGGAGAATGGTACTTTCCAGGAACGTTTACCTTCTTAATGGCTTGAGACACTTTAGGGGAAAAGGTCCTCACCAGCTCATAAGAGCAGCCAACTGATAGGACCTCACAGATCTTGGTAAATTTTGGAAAATTGCAGAGGGCTCATTATCCTTCAGCTTTTTCAGACTTCAACATGCTTGATGAAGGGCTCTCTAAGCCTTCCTTAACCCCCTTACAGCAAATCTTAGGAAACTCATTGAGTCCATCACCTCCTACCACTCATTTGGATAAACTTCTCCCGGGTCTTGCTCCTGTTTCCCTTGGGATTTGTGGCTTTTAACTCCACAGGCAGAGCTGCATGAAAAGGAGGCTCCTGAATATGGTAGCAGGACTGCATTCAGAGCTGAATGTAATGGAGAGCTGCAATTTGTTGAACACAATGACCACTGCTGGGACAAGTGCAGAGCACAGGATTGTTCTCAGTGTTGCAGGCAAAGCTAAAGTGTATGCAGGTTTTTTTTTTCCCTCAGTCATTCTTATCTTCTGTAGAGGGCAAAGCTGCACTGGGTTCTCTGGTCCTTGCTGCCCTTTTGTACTATTCAAGGCCTTTCCAGCTCATGCTGTTTCCCAAGACAGAAATTGTCCCACTAACCCCAACCCACGGCTTCACCCAGTTAAAAGTGAAAGATGCCTGACTTGCACAGATCCTTTTCAATGAGGAGAAAAAGTAAGTTCAGCTGCCAGCACTGCTGGACTTAGTGGACACTGTCTTTCCTTGTTTAGTGTGAAAACTCATATACCCTGTGTAATTTGGATTTTGTGTAATTGAGGCTGAGAGAGCTGGGGTTGTTCAGCCTAAAGAAGAGGAGGCTCAGGGGAAACCTCATCGCTCTCTACAACTCCCTGAAAGGAGGGTGTAGCCAGGGGGGGGTTGGGCTCTTTTGCCAGACGACTTTCAACAAGACAAGAGGGCATGGTCTTAAGTTGTGCCAGGGGAAGTTTAGGTTGGATATTAGAAAGAATTTCTTTACAGAGAGAGTGATCCGGCATTGGAATGGGCTGCCCAGGGAAGTAGTGGATTCTCCATCCCTGGAGATATTTAAAAAGAGACTGGATGTGGCACTCAGTGCCATGGTCTGGTAACTGCAGCGGTGGTTCAAGGGTTGGACTCGATGATCTCTGAGGTCCCTTCCAACCCAGCCAATTCTATGATTCTATGATTCTATGATTTTATGATTCCCCTGATTATTGAACTTTTGACAGGAATACAGAAGCTTTTTTCATCAGTATTTTTCTCTCAGTGACTTTGTACCCTCTTCCCTCTTCTACTTCTGTATCCAACTTCTCTCTATTTGATTCCAGACACACCCATGTGTTGGCAAAATTTATGAATTGAATCCCCTGTATGTATCTATATTTGTGTATTACTTTTTTTGGGACAGCTTTTAACAAGTCTGTAAGGATGTATAACAATGTTGGTAGAAAAAATAGATATTTTTTTTCTTGTTCTAATACCCTGGGATCCATTCCAGTCTAGGGTCCGAAGATCCAAGTGAATAAAATGTCAGTTTATACTTGATTTTCTTTCTTCCAATCTAGACCTACTTATGCCAAGGGAGTTCTGAAATTATGCAGTAAGACAGAGATATTTATGTCCTTTTTCTTTTTTTTTTTTTTTTTTTGTGTCTTCTTGACATTTCAATCAACCTCTGAAAATTTCAAGCCAGAAACCAACCAAATCAGAAGTTAGGTGACTTTAAAACTATGTTATATGTTGAAACCCTGAGCTATCAGCCCTGGGAGATATTGCTAGTAAGCATTTGAATGCTGCAATCTGTAAAGAATATTTTAAAATTTCAAAAATAAAAGTCCTGTTTCACAAAAGAAATACTTGAGGTTTTTTTGCTGGAGTGCAGGTGATATAAATACCAATGGAAACCTGCACCTTTAATTAAAATCAGTTTATATGAAATTGTAGTAACGATGACTGTGCTGGTACTGGTTTCACTGATAAAAGTAGCAGCAGGCATTTAACATAATTCATCATAAACAATGACTTTTGAAAGCAGTCTCTGTGTTTGCTAACCAGTCACTTGTCCAGCTGGTTTCTTCAAATATACGTTTGTTAGCTGGGTGAAGGGAGCACGTCCAGCCCGTGGGCTCTTTTTAGAGATATTTGCAGCTCAAGGCACAATTTGTTACATCATACATGTTATTCTGTACTTTCCTGGATGTCAGAAACTACAGAAATACTTAGAAGTAAAAAAGATCAGACAGCCAAAAAGTCAAAGAAAGGAAAAAAATTGTAGGCAAGGAACTAAGCATGAGATATTAAGCAGTCTGCCAGTACTTACAAAGGAAAATCTATGCTAGACTAGGAATTGGACCCAGACATCCTGAATGTCAATCCAGCCTTAACCACAAAGCTGTCCCTCTTCTGATTCACAAATATTATTACAAATTAACTAGCGGTTCTCTGACTCCTTGTGATTCATTTGTCATGAACAGTGGAGTAAAACTATTGCATTCTTTGTAAAAATGCAACCCTTTGTTAGTGGGTTTTTCCTTGGTACCACCCAGAATCTTCAGCTAAAGGGTTATTAACTGTGGGCTGTGATCTGGCTGTCACCAGATTTAGAGACAGTTGGCTGTTTGTCATCAGTCTGTGTATTCCAGGATTCTCACAGGATACTACTCTTCTCTCTACTCAAGAGAACAGACTGGTAAAAAAGTAGACATAATATTAGCATTTTAGCTACCAGATCAAAGAAATAATTCTTGTGTTCCTGTCACCTGAATAAGTGCAATTTTCGTAATAGATATCATACATACATCTAGGACATAGACATGCCCTTCCAGTGATGCTTTAGATGACGAAATATTATTTGAAGGCAATTGGCCTTTTGCTTCAGGATTTTTGGATGACATCTCTTCATTATGGCTGGATACTTCTGAAAATGTCGAAATTCTGAAAGTTGTCTTGACCCATCAAGAATGGGTTCAAGCTTGCTTTCAAGACCTGGCTTAAGTGTAAACTTTTAAAATCCCAGGCTACTGCCTGGTGAGGCTCCTTATGACTAAGGACCAATTTGAGAAAAGACATTGATTGTGCAGCCGACCCCAATACTACTCCAGATGAACCAACATCACAAACTCAAGTTCTACCTAAGCATGATCAGCAGCCAACCTGTGGTCATCAACACAAATGACAGTCATGGTGCTGGGCATGAGAAAATCAAACTCTAATGCTGCCCACTGTAATTTAGAGGGAAAATGGCTGCGAGGTATGCAATGATGTAACTCTGGGCTAGGAAATTAATCTATCCGGGCAGTGAAATTTGGGAAATACCCTAGACAGATCCACTGACTAGTGACCATGAAGAATCACAGAACAATAGATATTGTGATTGCAATAGCTGAAGAAGTCATCTAGTCCACCCACTTATCCACAGAAGTAGTACTGCCAGCACATCATTAGGTCAGCCCTATCTTCCAATAGCTGAGTCCAGAAAACTGCCTAAATTGGATATTCCATGACCTCTGTGGGCTATCTGTTCCAATGCTGCACTATCTCTACAGGATTTTTTTCCTTAATGTCAAGGCTAATGTCCCAGGCAACAGTCTGTGGCTGTTATTTCATGCTGTAACATCTGACACTACTGAGGAGAGTATGTATCTGTAGTGTTTGAAATTACCCTTCAGGTAGTTGTAGGCTTTGAGACAAGCCTTCCCTTCACCTGCCTAAACAAGCCGTGATACCTCCACATACCCTTGCTTATCATGTGCTCTGATCATTGCTGTAACCTTTTGCTGGACACTTCCCAGTTTCTTCACATCCCTCTGAAATGAAGAGTCTCTATACTGGACAGTGTCACACACAGCCTCACCAGTGTCGGGCAGCAGGGAAAATAACTTTCCTAGATCTGCTAGCCATGTTCTCTTGATGCAGTGAACACTACCAGCTCATTCTGTCTGGTGTCCCCTGTAACCTCCTGATACTTTTCAGCAGTGCTGTTGCTCAGCCTGTTCACTTCCAGCATGTAGGGATGCAGGGAGTCATCCCACTTCAGGTGCAGAACTTTCAAGAAGTTTCTGTTGACACAGTTCTTAGGTTTTTGAGGTCCCTCACAGATGAAGATGTCAGTCAGCTCTCGTAATTTTGCATCTTCCACAGATATGCTGAGAGTTCACTTCTGTGTTGTCCAGGCTGTTGCTGAAGACTGAAGTATATGAAGAGCAGAATCAGTCTCTGGAGCACACCATTTGTTATTGGCTGTGAACAGATGCTAAACCCTTGATGGTTGTTCCTCTTTCAGTCTTAGAGTCCAGCTGATTTCCAGCCCACCTAGAAGTCCTTTGTTCCAGCTTTGGCACTGAAGGGCCCAGAAGGTAGCAGAGTTTTATCATTATTGGACATTTCTAAAGTAACCCTGGGACAATAGTTTCATAAATTAATTAATATTGATTAATCAAAAAAGCTTGCGTGTGTCAGTATGGGATTAAGAAAGAAAACTTGTTCAAACAGGAATTAGGTATTTGTGGAAGGGTGGCTCTGTTGTACTGTGAGCTCCAAAACTGTTATGCTTCCCGTCCCATCCTGACTTTCCTTCTTCCCTTACCTACAGAAACTGCGATTTAAATTGATTGTGCAGTTTAATGAGAAGGGATGAGGCCTGAGGTAGAGAAACAGTGAAGCTGATGCTTGTAGTTAATGTCTACAGAGCCAACAAAAAGTAGTGGAAAAAGGCCACTTTCATCTTTCATTGTCCAAATCTGTTAACTGAAAACATCCTCTTCTAGGAAAAAATACTTTTGCATTCTGTCATGATATTTAATTACAAGAGCCTTTTCTCTCCACCCCAGATAGACTGGATGTTTCAAAAAGTGAAAAAAATTAATTGCTACATTTTTATTTTTGCTTTGGCTGCAAGTCCTTCTCAGTGGTGTGAAAAGAAGGGGACAACCCCCCCCCAAAAAAACAAACCTCCGAACATTCCCTAACCAAATCTGCATGGCTCAGTATTCTGATATTTCATATCCAAGCAAGAGGTCAGAGATGAAAACCACCTCATACATCCAGATCAGAGCTTTTATAAGGGGACCTTTTATTCATTCATCTCTTCCTCGCCACTCCTCTTTAGGGTTCAGTTTCTTTTTGCTTCCTGTTAGGTTAAGGGGAATTACACATCCATATGCTAAGGAGAGAACAGATTCCTTCTTCCTCTGTAGACTGTAGGGAAAGCTAGAGGAAGCCTCAATTTGTAATGTAAGATCACCAAGGAAATCCTTAGTAATTATTACATCACAACTGTGTAATTATGAGGATACAGTTTCCACTCTGTACCTGGGAAACTGCAGATTTGAGCTATATCCTGTATTTGCCTGGTATGATTGAACAGTGCCAGAATTAAGTTCTAATGGAGAAGCTCCTCTGGTTGCTAAGCTGGTTGGGTGACCTACTTGCACCATTACTGGATACTAAGCACCCTTGTTTGAGCACAAAGTTGTCATTATTGCTGATGCTAAGACTTGTTAGTTATTTCTCTCTGCCATCCATGATAGGATTTAATCTCAAGTAATCTGAGGTGGAAATGAAACACGATGCAAAGCAACTTGAAGGGCTTTTCACATCAGACAGGCTTATTTAGTTTCCCCTTTATGGCACAGTTTGCTAAATATCAAACCAGAAACTTACAGGTAAAGCAATAGCTCTTCTCAGAGGGAAGAGAAGCCTCTCTCACAACACACCAGTGCTGTGGTCTGCTAATCCTGCAGGTGCTACTGAAATGCATTTCCTAGAGTCAGGTCTAAGAGAGAACTATGCAAGGATGCCTTTTATATAGGCAATGTACTTGTACTACCGTCTGTTAATTAACCCTGGACTATACATAATTTTTCTTTATTTGGATTTATACTTATTCTTAAAGTCTTGATCTGAAAAAAACCCACATGCTCCTCTGGTCCTAAATCTAGTCCTGCTGCACCTTGCCTGTGCCTTTCATTTTTATCCTTATGTGTTCGACTGCAAAGACTAGGAGGAAATTCTTGGGCAGTGCTGCTCTGTCACAAGAGGTTTTTATGCAGCTCTCAGCACTCATGCCCACTAGTCTTTCTTAATATATTACCCCCTCTGTGCTACATACATCCAGCAGATCTCTGGAAGGATTATCCTGGGTCAGAGGGCCTTTTCTCCCCCATATTGCACTGCTTGTCTTCACAACTTGTCATTCTCTGCACAGGGCATGTGGTTGTTTCCTGTGGATGAGCTACCAGGCTGGTGATAGCCAAGACTGGTACCTCAGTTAGCCCCTGTCCAGCTGCCTCACATTAAGTACATACCTGCATAGACCCTTACAATGATTTGCTGTGGTGAAGAAAGCTGCCCCGCCCTTGCCACCCTCCCATCTCCCCAAACCTTGCTTTTGTTCCTCTTGGATAACTAAAGGCACAAAATAGGCACCCAACAAAGAGATGAAGGAGCTGGACTTTGGAGGCAGTTTCCAGCAGTCTGGTGTCATGTCTCTCCTCCAGAATAAGCCCCTCTAGGGAGATAGGTGGGAACACAGCTTTGTCAATGGGTTCCCACCCCAAAGTAGGGACTTTCTCTGGCCTTGGGGATAAGGGAAGGGAAATTTCCCTTCAGCTCAGTGAACTGCTGCAATAAAGAGACTTTAAGTTCTCCATCTTTTGGTTACTTATTCTCCTGGCATTTTAGTGAAAGCCAAAGAATCTGTTTTCCATTTGCTGTACTTTTGCCGGAGACTGTAATTGCTCTTTGAACCTACAGGAGCAGGAAACCCATTAAAGGCCCAAGAGGACAGGGATTCAGTGCCAGCCAGCACATTCCTCAGCTCCTTTCATCCTGCAAAAGGAGAGTGCTTCTGGCTTCTCTAGAAGGGATATTACTATATTTTGTTCAAATTTAAGGCTGATTTCAAGAGTAATTCTACCACTCACCTTATAGTTATCATTGCTCCTGCTATTTGCATTATTATCTTTATGGCTATTATTATCACTAAAACGGAAATACCTAGGCAGAGGTCATTACAGAAGACCCAAGTAACAGGCTTGCTTTTCAGTATCTTGCAGACTATAAAGTCAGCTATAATAGCGAAACACCCCCACCTGGATTAAGGATGTGTCATATCAAACTGTGTGGAAAAACGTTGGTGGGAGCTTTTGAAGGCTTCTGGAAAGAAAATGAGAAGGTTGCACATTGTATGGGAAATAAAAGCTACCTGTTTCAGGTAGAGAAATTATAGAAAATCTTCCATGTATGCTGACACACCTTTAATGATGCAGGTGCCACCCAACAGGACCTTTTTTGACAAGAAGTGACATTGCTCAAAATAAGTGGGGTTGTTATAGTGCTCAATTAGCTGGGATGTGCAGCCTCTCTGCTAACTGCAGATAATCTTTCAGAAAGTGAATTACTCTCACTTTGCCCCAATACAGTGTGTCCCACAATGACTTTCCACTGCATGGGACCTATAGGGTAGATAGTTGGCTGCAGCTGAGTCTCTCTCATAGATTCTGGGGTGGGAAAGGAGAAAACAGCATAGTATAAAGAAAAAAGTATGAGTCTCAGAAGATATTTCCAATAAATCATAGGTAGACTGGGGTAATAGTGCAAGCCGAAGGCACTGATAATCTGAGCCTAAGAAATGAGAATGAGGATCTTGGATCACATGCAATGAAAGAAGGAATTCAGAAAAGTTGATTTTAAGGATGGAGTCTGAATCTGTTATTTTAGTGAACTTCACAAGAGATAGACTTTGTGCTCTAGGTTTTGGCCCATCTGGTAGCTGGGTCTGTGCCACTGTGGTTACATGGACCTTCACTTAAGATGATACATGAAACTGGTGGTGAATTATTTCAGTGCACAGGAATATAAGCAAAGTGGATGGCACTGCTGTACCATCCTCCACTGACATGGTGTCAGGTAAGGAAACAGGAGAAATGTGGATATCCTGTGTATCGTGCAGCTGCCAGAATGCCCCTGAGACTTTTTAAACTTATGTCTGGAACTGGGCTATAACAGCCAGAGATAGACAGACCAGTGTAGAAGTCAGTAATGGCATCTCCCAGACCATCCCAGTGATGGCTATACTTGAAGAAGGACTGTCACCTCTTTTAATATATTTCTGCTTACAAAAAAAAAAGGATTTTTCTGGGTAGTAATATGGAGCAAAGTCTGTCATTCATGCTCTATGAGTCCAGTAGTCACTGATTCACATATTGGCAGTGGTCATGGGTTAGGAAGGAGCCTATGCAACCATCTCACTCCCAATAGAAAATAACACTTTGCATGGGCAAATTGTCCTGCGAGTAACCAACAGCCACTTCAGCTCTGCAGTCTACAGCAATCAGCTTCTGACAGTGCAGAGCCTTTGCTGGCAAGCATTCCAGATTCCTTTATCTCAAAATAATCTAGCATAAAGATAAAAGAGAAAGCATTTTTCCAAACCTTGGCACTGCCCAAACAGCTATCTCTTCCCTCACTCATTCTTCTATGAGGACACATCTCACACACAAAAAAACCCGCATTAAAAAAATCATAATGGTTGTGGAGTCAAGCACTTAAAACACTAGGAAATCCTGGATTAAAGTTACCCAGGCAACATTTGTGCAGGTGGCTTTATGATGCTCTCTTCATTTCAAAGTGCATGGATTAGTGGTTCTCCACACCCTTGGTCTATGGGCAGAAGGGAGCTGCTCTGAAGGCTTCTCATGGCTGTGAAAGCCTTGCAACAGGTTTCCCTTCTGGGGAAAACAGATGGTGGTGGTCGCCTGAGGGGGCAGGGGACTCCAGAAAGAGTAAGGATCACCATGAGACTGAAGAAATGGACTGTGGCCTCACAGAGCTGGCTGGTGTCCCTGACACTGCCACACTGCTCCATTGTGATGCTGGTGAAGTTACTTTGTGCCACGTTTCCTACAGGTGATGGTGACATCCCTTGATGTCACAGAAAGCTGTCCCTTGCTTTCTGAATGCATGACACACCCTCCAGTCCCTGACTGTTCTCTGAGGCCCAAAAGGGTTATTTTTAATATGAAATGATTCCCTGGTCCTATTTTTAGAACAGAACCACTAGAAACTGGGAAAATCCAAGTCCTTCCCATTCTATACCAGGTACTCAAAATCTTTGCCCTTTCAGCAGGCAGTCCCTCATATACAAAATACAGAATATCCACTTTAGTGGTGTGAAAACATATTTATTGATGTTTCTGAAGCAGTTAGATATGATATCTTACTAAATGCCATGAGCTTAGAAGGAGTTTTAGTCATTCTGTTCTCAGAGCATGGTTTGAATCCTGTGTACTAGAGAAGATCTACATCTGTCCACTGAGCAGAAGGATAAAACTAGGTATGAAATAGTAAGATCTTAATTGCAGAAATTCTGTGGCAAGAATCCTGGGAAAGAAATTGCCTATAGGGAAGGGTTCAAAGAAGAAAAATTAAAACTTCAGGGGCAGCCCCTCTGAGGGCTCCTCCTATAGGCACTTAGGGGCTTTACAACCATAATGGTATTTTAGTAGTTTTAGTGCTTGAGCTATATTTTTAAAGTCATATTTTTTTGTAGCCTTTCAGTCCCTGCTGCCCTAAAACTTTCTTGACAGATAACATTTTATTATTTTAACTAACAGTCAGCAAGAAACTCAATTAAACCAAAACAAATCTTGCATATAGAAAGCTTGTTTTGGAATAAGTGGTTTATTTGATTTGGCTTCCTTTGTTATCTTTGTACAAGAAAAAAAAAGAAACACGTGGACATCTCTCATTGAGTTTATATTCTACAGGCCTTCCTGGATGGATTTGCTAGCACATCCTTGAAGAGACAAAAGGTATGTGTGGGAGCTGGATTATTGGCCCATGACCCCTTGTCAGGGCTAAGTTCAGTACCCTTTCTTATTTGGCAGCCTTTTAAGACAGGATTTTTTTTTTTTTAATTGGAAAGTAAAAAGAAGGTAATAATATTTTCAAAACTTGGTTATCTGCATCTTTACTTAGGTTTCTGCTCCTTGTTTACAGCTTGGAAGAAAAGAAATCAGATTCTTCCACCCCGTGAAAGGTTTAGCACAGGTTAAAGCAGCAGCTTAGGATTTTTCTGTAGTAATAACCAGCAAACAATGCTAAATCCTTTTGCAAAATAACAAATTTAATCGGACAGGCAGCTTTGCACCGGCTTCCGCCAATCTACTGCCCCGTGCAGAGGCACAGGAACCCGGGGGGTCACAGCTGGTCTCCAGGAAGGCTGGCACTGCTCCAGCCCCAGCTTGCCCAGCAGATAAAGGTTCCAGCTTGTTGGGAACACGCAGTGAAGTGTGTGACTGTCCCATTGGTACTCAACGTTGGGAAACTATTACAGGAATGCGTAGTTCAACAAGCCCCTACACACAAGCCTCTGGTTTTTTCCCTTGAGATAAGATTTCGTGTTATGAATTCTCAGGGCTTCCCCTGTTTTGCTGGGTAGAGGAATCCTGGCTTTACCCAGCAGATGATGAAAGGGGCCCAGAGCAGATTTTGTCACCGGAGGGACCCGCAAGCCACCTGGCAGGACATCAGGGAGGAGTTTGATAAAGCAGGGAGCTGCCACCATTGGCACAGCTCTCCATGCAGAAAGGGAACAGGGACTCTGGGAGTCCCACCCATGGTTAAGCTCAGGCCACCTGAGCTGGGTGCTAACAGCAGTGTAGCTGCAGAAGCTCAGAGCTCAGCAGGGGCTGCAGTTCCCTGGGAGGGAGAATGTGCTTGCTAATAGCTTTGCCATGAACTCCGTGGCCACGGTTATCAGCACACACACGAGATAGCTGAAAGCTGGTACGAGCTTGTCTGTGTGACCCACTGACTGGCCTCTGACTGCAACGTCACCCTGTGCTCAGCCTCTACGTGCCCTCTTGCACTGGCTCCTTTGATGGACCCCTAAATGCATGTAACACATTTTTGAAAGGGAGGAACAACACCCCCCTCATCCACTCAGGGGCTAATGGAGAAAAACCTTGTTCAAATACAAGTGCACAAAAGGCTTCAAAGTCATTTTCTTGAAATAGCTGGTAATAATTTCTTTCTTTGCCTCAGAACCTTTTTTTTTTTAATGTAAATAATTGCAACAATAGCTAATTGTCAGAAAAATGTAAGCTATTTCTAAGTAGGATTCTTGTCTGCCCATTTCTACATTCCAAGTTGTTGTCTTTGTAGCTGAGGTCTTGGCTAAATGATATAGCTCAACACTGAGCTAGGTATTACCTCTCCATAACTAGCCTGCTGGGACAGAGAAGTATTCTTGTTAAAAGCCTGAAATAAAATAATCTGTTCCAACTGACTTATTCTCAGCTCTGGCAACTAATAGTGTATATATGCCCCAAGTTACATTAATGTGGAAGTCATAGATCACAGAGAGCTTGTAGTGTTGTGTACATTACTTACACAGTAAGCCTATGGATATGACATCATTGCCCTTGTTCTGGGCTCCAGTGGCCAAAAAAAAAAAAGTGTAACTCAGAGCACAATGCATTGTTGCTCTCAGCTGCTGGGGCCAGAGTGACTTTGTGAGTCATGCTCAGCATGCAGGGGTGATACATCCAGTCATTAGTGTTACTAATTCCCTGGTTTGAGAAGAGAGTATTGCCTACTCCAAGAAAACAGGGAAGGTATGGAAAAGAGTTGGAACAAGTATCTCTCAGACTTTTCTGAGTTCATTTGTTTGTGGCACAGATGTTCAGTTGTTACAGAGGACTGCCCAGAGGCTTATACAGGAGAATTACTATTTTTTGGTGAGGCCTGATGAGATGCTCAGGCTGATCACAAGACACAAAGAATTAACCTGGACACCGTGTTTCCCCTTATGTTCTGTTAGTGTGCCAGCAGGGAGGGTCAGAGGGATTATAAACTAGAAGGTCATGACTGCTCTGCTGGCCTCAGTTGGAGAAAAAAGGAGCTGAAAAGCCCTAGAGGCAGCCCTAATGTGTGTACATTCTGATTTTGGTATGCTAGCACATATGGGAGGATTTGTGTAAGAAAACAGTAATCCCATCACAAAAATGAGGATAATGTGAATTTTAGTGAGCATGAAAAGCTAGGACTAGCAGTGCCCACAGTGACCACCCTTATCTTCATGGAATCATTTGCAGTCTTGAGATGTGAAAATACAGTGAACTAAGGGGTCAGGGAAGTTTAAGAAGACATCCTTGATCAACAAAAAGCCAGGACCCACTGAGGAATGGCAAGTAGATGGTGGATTATGCTTATCTGGAGCCACTAAGAGAAGCCACTAACAGATTTAATGGCTACAGGAAGCAGCAAACCAGAGGTTCTGGCCAGAGGTTCCCATTCCTGCTCACCTCCAGCTCTGAAGAAATGTTTGCTTCTCAGAAGGTGAGTGGTGAAGCCCTTAAATTGTCAGCTGTGAGTGGAACTTTTCTAGAGCAGTGGGAGGCAATGTGCTGCTGCTGCAGTTACGTCAGCAAGCAAGGAGAGAGGACTTTGGCAAATATTGCAGTTTTATTTATGTTTCTTTGTCCTTTTCTTTTCCAAAACAGTGCTGTTTTGCTAAGCCACTTATGACCTGTAAGCAAAGAAGTAAAGCTCTCTGAACACTCAGTTAAATTAATTTTCTCAGGTTAGGAGGGAGAACGTAACATTCTGCATATTAGTGGCCCTTAGAAACTGAACTGCCCTTGCAGCTGTCAATCAGTCTGTCAGATAGGGTACATTTATTCCTTCCTTTATTTTTTATCTTTTCCCTCTCATGTATTTGAGGGAGGAGTGGGGCTTATTGTTTGTGTTTGAGGTCTTTGCAGACTTGATGAGTCTCTGTGTCATAGGAGGATTCATTGGGAGCTAGGTACCACAAAATTGGGGTTTCAGTTTATATGTAGGAAAGAGATAAAGGGCCTGAGCACTTAACAGCTTGGCAGTTTTTTTATACCCATGGAGAGCCTGAATTGTTGTCTGCATCGGAGATATCCTCACCATGGTTGCAGTATGCAAAGGTGTGGAGGAACCAGATGTAAAAGAACTTATTTCAGTGGCAGCAAACACAACAGCCTGGACTTCAAGACAGGTCAAACATGCCCAGGCAAGATCCTGGCTAAATATCCACCAAGCGAAGCACATGACAGTACCAATGAGCTACACTTCAGTACCTGTGCTAGCTAGAGGAATGCTAGGTGGATGTGCCCCACACTGTCATGTCTCTGGAAGGATGGTGTCAAGGTGTTCCGAGTTTCACCTGTGAGGACCAGGAGACAAAAGAAGCAGCTTTGTTTATATCCTCACTGTAAGCAGGGCCAGAGGTACCCTGTGATCATGCCATCAGCATTTCCCAGAGCCATCAGAAGGACTTTTTACTGCCAGCCCACAGCTTCATGTGGAACAGCTTCTGTTCAAATGGCCACTCTGAAGGCTGTGCTTTCCCACCAATATAAGCAGTACAGCAGAATGAAAATGTTTGTTCCACTTGCAGCCTTTGGAATCTAAGGCCACTTTTGACTCTTATGATGGTGATAACAGCCTGGAATGATCTCTAACTTACTAGACTGCTTCCAAGGCTGAGGGAGTCTTTCAGTAGCAGTCAGGACTGGCAGAAGCCAACTGAATCAGGGAGAAGGGAATGCAGCTGCAGACTGGTCTGAGGCTGCTCATACAGCCCTGCAGGAGTTGGCTGCAGGGAAATGATGACTTGGGGAGACAGAATCAGATATTATGATGAGGAGAAGCTTTTTTACTATGAGTGTGATGGAGCACTGTCACAGGCTGCTCACAGAGGTTGTGGCATCTCTTTCTCTGGAGACTTTCAAAACCCACCTGGATGCATCCCTGTGTGTCCTGCCCTAGGTGACCCTGCTTTGGCAGGGGGGTTGAAGTAGATGATCTCTAGAGATCCCTTCCAACCCCTAACATTCTGTGATTCTATGACACCGGTTCACTAGCACAGGATGGAGAAGAGGCTGTTACCAGCCTAAAAAGAGTAGTTCTCTTGTGGCTAACTCTCTGTGAAAGACACCTTTGTTTATTCTGCCATCCTCCCCCATGGTATTTGTACTGCTACCTTAATGCTTTCTGCTCCCATGGAAGTTGACCCCCCATGTGCTGCTTGAGGACCTCTGTTCTGTCTACAAGAAGTCCCTTGCCAGGGAAAGGATCCTTCCTGGCATGAAAATTGTCAGAGTTGCCCTTTTTGCATAATAAATAGTGTGTTGGCCCCATGGAAGGGACAAGCCAGGTACTCTCCAAGAGTTTCAGACTCTTTACAGAGCCCAGGCCAATGACATGAGTAAGAGAAAGCTGCAGGGCATTTTGAACTGTGGTGGTACTGATGCTTAAGCCAAGGCTGACCAGGTTACAGGGTAAGCAGACAGCAAGCACTTTGCCAATGCTGCTCTGCCTCACCCTGGCCAAGGGCCAGATGCAGAACTGTGTCCAGCTTGTTCCTTCACTCCCATTTTATTCCCATGTACTTGAATCTATTCCCATGCTGTTCCATTCACATGGACTCGATTTGTTCCCATACACCTCCAGCCCTCCTGGAGAAAAGTGTTTCCTGAAGTCGAGCCCAAACCACCTTCATCATGTTACATGCCCTTTCACCTTGGTGCTCCTCCTGGATCCCCTTAAATGGGATTAGAAGATATCTAACCTACTTTGACTTTCTGAATTCCCTCTTCAGAGCGTTGTGTTTTGCTTCTTTCCCACAAAGGGGAAGGCTCCATGCATAAGATGCTGCCCAGAGCCTTTGCCCCCACCCAAAGTCTTGTTTTTCACAGTGACGCACACCCTGCTCTGCTATTACTTAATAAAAAGTGAAGTCACTGCTTTCCTCCCCTTCAAACTACTCCACCCTCAATCAGGAGGTCTGCTTCTCCACCCTTTGGCAGAACAGCTGTTTGGGGGTGGAGGAGAGTTTAAAGGGGCTGTTGGCCACACTCTCATTTGGGGAAAATAAAAAAAAAAAAGGCAAAGCCCAAACTCCTGTCCTGTTTAGCTGCTCTGAAGAGTTGGCAATAGCCCTGACAGCCTTGCCCCCTTCAGCACTTGTGAGCATTTAATGTGAGCACCAGTGAATAAGCTCACTCCTGTCAGTCTGTGAGTCTGGTTTGGGATGCAGAGAAGAGTGTAAGCAGAGTGCACCACTTGGCTGTTGTCTTCCTTTTTCCTCACCCTGGAGGGAAGATTTCCCTGAAATAGTCACCCTCCTACTTTGGCAGGTAGGAAGAGGCAGAGAAATCAGTAAGTAGAAGTGTGTGACGTGGAGCTAGGTCCTTTGGAAGGAAGAGAACCCCTAGGAGCTGGCTTCAGCTGCATCATTCTGCCTTATCTCCATCAGTGTTGGTGCAAGCAGTTGCCCTAAACATACACCAGCACTTGCAAACAAAACATGCCTGGAACCCAGTGTGTTGCTGCTATTCTTTCTTCCCATTCTTAACATTCCCTTCCTGGAATGCTGGTGGCTCACTGCTTCAGAGATACCACAGGCAGTGGAGGGAGGCCTGGATTGCATTCTCCATCCTTGAGGGGGAAGAGTGTTGACAATTGGGGCCACAACATCACAGGGAAGACTTCTGGGGAATGTGTTTGCTCCAAGAGGTGTTACATCCCGCCAGAACTTCTGCATTTAAAGGGAAAGTCTGCAGATGTTCAGAAAAATTGCATCATGCATGGAAGCACAAAAAAATGTGCAGGAAACTTGTCACAGTAGGGGAGCCAGATTTTTCAACTGGTTTGCACAGAGGGTGACAACTGGTAGGCACTGCTCCCATAAAAAAGACAAGCAGATGTTGAGGGGCAGAACACAAATACATGAGGTCTGGCAAGTGAGGAAGCAGCTGGTAGGTCCTGTGGTCAGGGTGTTCAGCTATCCTGGGTTTGAAGGACTGTACTTTCACCTCCCTTAGATCAAATGCCATTTTCTTCCAGAGCTCTTTGATACGTAGCCACCCTTCTGCTCTCTCCTACTTCATCCACTCCATACCAGTTAATGGTTTCTGTTCCACACAGCAATTTGTGTGCCAGCCCCTGGTTTTCCCCTTCTCAGCCATTTCCTGGCCACAGCAGTTGTTATCTTTGCTGTGCTAACTCAGATGCTTTCTGATTATTCACTCCAAAGTAATCAACTCAGAAAGAAAGTGGTAAACAGACAACCTAGAAGTCCCACTATTTTTTAAAATTTTATTTGTTTATATGGAGGTAGCGCCCCACTCAAATACTAGCATCACATTGTGCCAATTGCTACACAAAAATGGGACAAAAAGTCTGAATCCCAGAGGGACAATTATTTTCACATTAGATGAGATAGACGGAACACAAAGAAGTAATGAGCTAATACTAGCTAATGCCAATGGTCTAGGACTCCAGCTTTGCCATTGTTACAGAGCTCACATTCCTGGGTCAGAGAAACCATATTTTTGGGAAGGTTCAGTGGAAAAGGTTTTGGGCCTGTACCAAGGTCCTCCCAGGATTCCAGTTTTCTTAGTCTCAGCCTCAAAGGAATTTACTGCTGGCTCAGGCAGAGCTGGAAGTCCCCACAGGAAGGATTTTGTTGATACTCAGTCTTGGGAGGACAGTGAGGTTCTCTGTGAAGGGAAGCACATAGATCTGGCCATGCCCATGGCACCACACCCGCTACTCCTCCAAATCAGATAGAGTTTCAAGGACTCACATGATTGTGTCCATCTCCCCAGTCATTATTAGGAAAACCTGAAGATGGGGTGTGTGTGTGTGAGTGTGTGTTTCCTCCAGTGCATTCCTTCAGTTTGGACAAGCCCTAGCTCAGTCTGAAAATGAAACAATCTGCCAACACTGCTTTT
Source organism: Calypte anna (assembly GCF_003957555.1). Taxonomy (NCBI): domain Eukaryota; kingdom Metazoa; phylum Chordata; class Aves; order Apodiformes; family Trochilidae; genus Calypte; species Calypte anna. The sequence continues at coordinate 54,515,635 of NC_044244.1, read as the reverse complement.
AAAAATTAAAGGGATCTTCAGCAATCACCAGAGCTCCCCAGAATCTGTGGGAAGCCAGAAACAACCTGAGATGGCCCCTGAGTCCCCACATGTGCTCTGCTCACTGCTGGGCTTCTACTGCAAGCAGCCTGTGCCCCTGCTACCAGGCATGCTGACTACAGTGTCCTGCCTGGGTCCCACCAGTTTCAACTGGTAGAGTGGAAAAAAGTTTCTCATGCAGCATAACTTCTGGGAAGGTATTCCCTGTGGCATGGGAAGAAGAGCAATGACCAACAGCTCATGAGCTCCATTTTCCATGCAGACTGCTTCCTGCCAGCCAGAGTGCTACAGGCAGTCTTATCCATGATATCCTAGTCAGCCTTTTATTTCTGCTCCAACACAAAACCAGGGCTGTCTGCCCAATTAATAAGATAAATTTGGCCTCTGTCAGCTCCAGGCATAGTTCTCTCCAGTCCTTGAGGGACATAATAACTACATTTTTCATTTCCTAAACAGCTTCCCAGCATTACTCACCTGACTCAATTCCTTCTTAAAGCTATCAGCTGAAAATAAGGTTACTGATCTGACTCTCAGCCCCTGGACTTAGTTTTCTTGAAGACTGGAGCCAGCATCTCTTACAGATCCCTTATGGGTCCATATTCCCTTCTACTATCCCTAGTCCCACATACACATCACTTGGAATGTACACTTTGGGCCTGCAGAGCATCCTCTACAGATTCATATGTGGAGAGGATAAGAATCTGGAAGAAATTTAGGGCAAGAAAAAGTGCCACCTGTTGCTTATGTTTCTGGGAAATTTGGCTGAAATAGGAGGAGTCACCCTATCATCATACCCTCCTTTTGTGCCCTATGGTTACTCCAGACATCACATTCATCACAGACTATAGCAAATTTGGTGTAAGACAAAGCATTGACATCAAGTCACCAAAGGAGTGTAAAGCAGGTGAGACTCAGACATGGCATCTGCATTATGAATGCCATATGCTGCAAGCTCCTTCACTCCTGACTTCACGGTTTTATTACCACTTTGTTAATTTTGAACCCTCTCTAACATGTACTCTGTGCCCTTTGGCAGGGACTCACCCTGCCTGTTTTGTATTAGTACACTGTTTGGGACAATGTGGTTTTGGTTTTCCTACAGAAGAGCAGTGCCAATAAATAATGAAACCATGTCAGTCATAGTCTGCATAGGATAGGCAGTGGCCATGGGATGATAACATCTTTGGTGGTTACCATAAAATTTTCAAGAATAAGTCATTCCCCTCATATACTTTAAAAAAAACACATACAAACTTGGTATGCTAAGAACTTCTAATATGACTGTATCTCCCTTATTTGGAAAAAAGCAAATTGTGCTTCCAGTTTCCTGATCCCACTTCATTTTTGATATTTGACCCATGGATTAGAGGTTTTCACGTCATCATCTTTCAGCCCACAGAGAGTATCCCAAGGTTCAGTGAGTGTGAGAGATAGGAAAGGGACATTAGGAACAGGCCAACCACAAATAGCTAATATTAGCTCTGAGAACTGGAGTGCTGAGGTCTCTGAGGAACACTAGTCAAAGACAGAAAATGGTTGTTTGCTAAACTCCCACTTATTCTACTGCCTCTGAGGACTCCTGGCTTGTATCCCTGCTGAGACATCCTACATGGATATTTAAGAGGATTTCCCCCGCCCCTTTCCCCTCCACTGGCCATAATTTTCCATTTTTGTAACTGCAGTACAGTGTGATATGGGATTCCTGCTCCAGCAGCAAGTTGCTTACTGGAAACAGGAAACAGGGGGGCTGTGCAGAGCTCAGCCTCTGCGATAACATGGATGTCACACCCATGTGCAGGCAGGGATGCTTTTCACATATGGCAATGATCAGCAGCTCCCCCTTCTTCCCTCCTTCCCTCTTTCCTAGAAGGGCTTACAAAGCCCTAGGGAGGCCGTATATTGAGTTAGGAGCAGTCTTTAGAAAGTGTGGCTGTGTGAGGCCTCAGTTATCATGGAACATGATTTCTTGCATCATTCTTTTAGATTCTCTGAGACCAGTAAACCTGAGACAGTAAATCTTCACGTGACCAGAGCACATGGCCTTAGAATAAGACATGGAATGAATTAGAGAGGGACAGGTTATCTTTGGCAGAATCTGATGAAGGGAATCCTTTGAGAAACATCCTTTCCACGCGTGGTTTTAAAGCCATAGGCATAGCTTTTAAAAACTACCCTCCCTCCTCCTTCCCTATAATGCCTGATGGAAGAAAGGCTTTTTTGCAGCACCTGCTTTTCCTCTCTTCTTTTTCCTATTCTCAGAAGCCTCTTCTCAAAATATGAGTGGCTATGTCTGCTTGTCCTTTCAGAAAAAAAAATAAATTAAAGTAATCACATTGTTACGTGTTGAAACATCTGAGGGGAGTTTGAGGCATTGTCTAAGTTAAGGAGCTAGGTTCTGTCTCCACAGGGAGGAGAACGAAATGCATTCCCTGGGAATAAAATTTTGCTTCCTCCAGTCAGCTCTCTGTGGTGCTATTCGTTTACAGCCATGCACAGCTAATGCTATACTAGCCCCTCTAGGCTAAGTTGCCATTATATATCATGTTCAGAGGTGAAGGTTTATTCTGGATGGGAAGACCAACTTCAAATGAAGTAAAAACCTCCCATTCTCAGCTGCTTCTTCTCCTTCCATGAGGCAGGCTGTGCTCTTTTTAATGATTCTGTTTCTTTGAGACAATAAATTCCTAGAAACAAAAGAGTCTTCATGCAAATAATCAGTGGGAGAAGATTTTCTTCAGCAATAGATCATTTAATCAGTCTAGGGGAGAATGTGTTGTACTAAGCTAATGTTGGACACCTCCTACTCCTAAAAATATTCAGTACCTCGACAGCCTCTCAGCATTTGTGCTAAACCACTGCACTGGAGCAGACCAGGCTCCCACAGCAAAACACTTGGCCAACACTCTGGGAGAGATTTGGTGGCACTGTCACTAAGAGCAGAGCTACAGAGAAGAGTTTTCTTGCTCAGGGTGAATGTTCAAGCTTTGGTACCTTGATAGTACAACTCCCGATATGCAATCCATTTATATATTTGACACTTTCGTGTCTCCTGCCAGCTCTGGGTAGTTCTCATTGCTAACTCTGCTATTCATTTGAAGTCCTTTCTAGGTAGTACTTGTGGTGTGCAAGTACATTTAGCCACACCATAAGCCTCCCTTTCAGAAGAAGACCCCCACTGTAAGCTATCATGTTGCTCTTGTTACAAACTGAGTTAAAATAAAAAGGAGTTGAACTCTATTGGTATATGACACTGGTTTTTTAAGCTTCTGCTAATAAAGCATGTGATCATGATCCTAGTCTCACTGTCCCTGGTAAAGATACTTTAATACAGTGCAAAGGAAAAGTGGAAGAAGTTTACTCTGTTCCTTTTTTATGCCTTCACCTCCAGCCACATCATATCTGGTTACAGATTAGTTCTTCCTGCACAATACCTGTTGTCACTTGCAATGAAATGGAAACCAAGGCTGCTTCATTAAATGAACAGAAAGGTTCTGTAGCTACACTGTGATGTCTTTTCATAGTTCAGTATTACCCCACTGAAACACCCCTCAGAAACACACAGGCACAACTAAGTGATAGCTCAGGGGCTTCAGGTTAAGGGAGAGGGAAATGGGAGCAGAAGATTGTTCCCTTTGTCTTCAGTGAAGCAAAAATACTATTTTCGCACATCTGTGCTAAATCAAACCCTGATCTTCTCACTCCTGACATTAATACATTAGGTGTGGAACTCACACCGCCAACATGAAAAGGTCCTTTGAGGTATGTATTGCTCTTCACTCAGGAAGAGTGAGAGAATAAACAAATGACAGAGTCCTTACTCCAGGCTGCAGATCTACCATCGCCTCATCTTTTTGTCTCACACTGTACTCCAAAATTTATGGAGAAAAATTCCAAAAGAGTGAGGAAACAGAAGAGCTGCCTTTTGCTCTAGAGAAGAAAGAGATCTGTCCTTGAAAACTCACATCAGGAATTCCCCAGCTTCTGCTGGCTGGGACCTCAAGTCTGTGTGGGAAGGCCCTGCCGTAAGTGAGCAGTCAGCTGATGTTTAGAATACAGCATTGATTTGGAAACGCAGGAACAAAAGCACTGAAAAAGTCAATTTAAATTTAAAAAAAACCCCTGTACCAAGGTTTCCCACTTTTGACAGCCATGTGCTGACATGCATGACAGGCACTGCTTAATTTGTTCCCTGCTGGGACACTACCTTCATCATTAGAGACTGTTCTCATAACTAACACTTTTTTTTTCAGTTTCAGGTGAGAAATTAGTTAAGAGTTGGACCACGAGGATGAAGCCACTGGCGTATGCAGGTAGGAAGTTTTTGCATGTGGCATAGGGAGAGGCAAGAGACAGTAACTTCCTGCACCTGTTCTGAAGGTAAAAAGAAGACCCTTCCTTCAGACCTGACAGCCAAGTACTGTCTCTATGCTCATTAATGTAACAGAAAGAGGAATGCCACCCCTTTGGTGCTGCTCTTTCTGCTTTTCATACAGATGGCAGTTTCAGAGGATTCCAGCATGCTCTAAAACCAGTGGCAAATCCTAGGAACCAGCTGGCTCACTGGATATGGAGAGACTTCAGTTCTGCTGGTCTCAGGGTAGTCTAAGAGATACAGGATCACTGCCTCCCACTGTCTGGGATCTTTCTCTGCTTCCCTGCACTCACACAGAGTTGTGGAAACCACTGCGTCTCTGTGCTCTCTGATGTGTAAGAGAAAAGGGGAAAAGATTATGCTGGAAGCTGAGGGAGCAGGCTCAGTCTGTGTCCTCAGAAGGCTTGTGAGAGGCAGAGAGGTGAGGGGAGAAAGACCTGGTTGCTCAACATGCCAAAATCCTCAGGCTCTTATATCCTCTGACTCCCCTCCTGAGGGAAGCTGGACTCAGCTCCCCTGCTCCTCTGGGGCCATTCATCACTGTGAGAAGCAAGGCCAGCTCTTGAGAGATGACCAGGAATGCAGTGGCCAGCCACTTGCAATGGCAGAAATGGAAAATAAGAAAATTAAATTCTGGACCGTAGCAGGAGGACTGAAAAGCAGCAATATATTGCCTCACCACTGCCAAGCTGGGTAAACCTAATTACAGGGAGAGTGACCCACTGTGAGCAGAAGGACTGGCCAGTCTGCCAGGCTTTGTGTCTGATAAACACTGGGGAACTGTTTGGACTCCCACAAATACACCCAGCTACTGCAGTGACCAGTACTGAAACATAAACCCTCACCCATGGAACGAGATGTTTTCTGAACCTAGGAGAAAGCACTATGAGTAACTGATACTATAATGAGAGGTAGAGAATGTGTAAGTACAGCTCCACACTTGAATTTGGGCAAGACATTAAGGCAACAGTGAAAAAAAGCAATGAGATCTCTGATGACCACACCAAGCTTCAGGCTCTTGTCTCATGGAAAGGAAGGCTTGGTCCATAGCTGCTCTTAGAGCTGATGCAGAGAGTCTGGCTTTTGTGTGTCTAGTTCTTCTTCCTCAAACTCCCATTCAAGGCCTCTACAGAGATATTGTCTTCTTTAGGTTACGCTGATGGCAACGTCAAACCTCGATTGCAGCCGTGAATCTGCACATGAACTCTGCTGGCCACAATGCCACAGAGCTGCCTTAAAGCTCTCTTAAAAATGTCAGGCATTCCAGTCATTTTAATTACTGTGCATTGCATAAGCCAGAAACCAGTTCATACAAAGGAACAACAGAAAAGTGATTTTCAATCGCTCTCACTCTCTTCTCTGCTTAGTGCCAGCCTCCAAAGCTCTGGGAACACCAGCTCTTGTTACCATTTGAAGCACTTCGTCTATTTGCAATCCCTTTGTTCAGTCACTTAAAGCTATTGATGCAGTTTAGAAGGGTTTAAAAAAGAAAAACAAAACTTCAGTTTGGAAATGGCTTCAGCAGCATGAAAGCAAAGCAAGAGAAATGGAAAAGCCTGTTCCAAACAAAAATGAGAGAAAATTAATTGCTTGGAATGAAGCAACAGGCAGGTAGAGCCAAGCAAATCACATCATGTCCTCCCCACAGACTTAGACCATCTAATCACAGCCTCCTGACTTGAACCCTGCATAGTACTGAGCCCTTTGGCCCAGATCCAGAAATGCACTTAAGCTTATATTAAACTTTGTGCATGTAAACGGTCCTGTTGACTTCAGTAGAGCATCTTGTGTGCTTAAAGTTGAACATGTGCCTTAGTGTTTTGTTGGATTGGGGCCAAAGAGTGCAGTCATGTGCAGGAAACATTTGCAGCTTGATAAGACTGTTAAAAGATACCTCCTGGTTGCCCTTCTGAAGCTGATGCCACATCACAGCCTGACTGGAGGATCCCCACATGACCCAGAGAATGATTTAATATTCCACAATTCTTTATATCATACTCCTGGCCATACGTGATGCCTGTGGTCTGCTCCCAGGCTGGGTGCTCTCTGTAAGCACCCAGGTTTGTAAAGGATCCATGAGCACTGAACACAACATAGAACAGTTAGAGCTGATGAAAGTGTAATGGTGTACCTCTAATTAAAAACTTGGAAATGAGCTAGAGTATTACCTACGTCTGGCTTGCAGACAGGAAGGTGACATAATTCCTCTGCAACCCCAGAGAAAGAGATCAAATGAATTTTTTTCATATGTATTTATAGAATCAAAGACATTTTTTGAAAAAAAAGTCTTCTTATTTTAAGTAGCATATGAAGTTCACTGATACAATGAATTAATGGAAGAGGTTGTTTTTTTTTCCAACCTTTTTCACACTCAGAAATCATAGTGAATAGAACGTTTTAAACAAAACAGTATTCTTAAAGGACAATGTCAGGAAAAGCAGACATTTTGAAAAAGAAACAGATAGTCAGGAAATATAAGAATCTTTTGGTAATGCAATGCATGACCACTCTGTACTGCCCTATGACATGGTGTAACTGTGCTGTAAGAAAAGATGACTCCAAAAAGAACCCATCCTTTCCCTCCTGCTGGATAAAAGCAGAAAAACAATGATATCTCCTAGAGGGTGTGATGCTGATCTGGCATAAAAGATGCAAGGATTGTCAACTTTGAGATAAGTTTTTAGGAGAAGAAGAGGCTTTTGAGCAACTTGGCAGCTGGATAATTCAGAATGTTAATGGCAGGCCTCCACTCATGAATCCAGTCAAGTTATTGTGGAAAAGTTATAAAATGGAAAAATGTCCATACTTCAGAAGATTTTAAAATTAAGATATTGTCCATGCAGATGCCAGGACTGTTTGGACTGCAGATTGAAGTCTCCTGATTTCATTCATGCCATGTTCAGTTTAAGGCATCTGAGATCTGATCATTAGCTAGAGTGTTTTCAGCCACTACAGATGTCAGGTTTTTTTTCTCTGGAGGTGGTACTTGTAGGGATATTTCTTCCTCTCTTTCCCCTTCCCTCTCTCTCTTCCTTTCTTTCTGCATTTTTTCCCCTCTCTCTCTGTTGGATTTTTTTTTTTGACCATCAGTTCCTGTATTTTGATGCTCTTCTGTACTACTTACAGGTGCTTGTGTCAGCTCAGAGGCAGCTTTCTGCCAGCACCCAGAATCCACCACAATGAACTGTGATCAGAAGGGAAGTGAATATACCTTTAGTTCATTTACAGCAACACCTTATGCCTCTGGAAGGAATATCAGTCATTATATTATGTCAGTCTCTGCAGCTCACTCTGGGATGGTCCTTTCTGCCACAATCAGGACTTGTGGAAAGACAACTATATTTTTAGTGCAGTCCTAATGTAAACTGCAGGGAATAGTGATGGAAACATAAGGTAGTTTCCGATTAAGAGACCCAGCTTAACATCTCTCCTTTTGCAAAGAGTGGGTTCTTTAGATACTTCAAGAAATTTGGCTACATCTGCACCAAACGCCGCCATCCCTTGCAGCGCAGTGCCCCCTAGCACTGTCTCCACACATTCCTGCAGGAGGGAGGGAAGGAGGCTGCTTCGCTCAGACAGCACCTGCAGGACATGGCTTTCCCTGGGCATTTTCACACCAACTCTTGACCCAGCCCAGTCATGCCTGGCTTGTGGGACCCGACAAGATCACAGCATGAAATGGTGTGGCTGCCCAGTAAAGCAGAGAGATCCTTAATTGTGTTTAACAGTGTGTTCTTGGTGGAGGGCTGAAGTAACACAGATTTCTTTATTTGGTGACATTAACCCAAATATGAACTGTAATTTTCTCACATGAAGATCAAGGTCTTTATTTTCTCCTTCTCTCTCAGCTCTCAGGACATTTTTATGGCCATATAAGGCTTTTAAAGTTTTATCTAGGCAAAGTAGATGAATTACAGTTTTTATTTTTTCCTTTGCATTTTCTCCAACACAGACAGGACACAGATCAGGAATTCAGATGGAATTCTCCTTTCAGTTCCTCCATAGACTTTCTGTGTTACTTTAATCCCTTTATAAAAATCTTCTCTTTTAAATAAGCACTCAGAACCCTTGCTTAGCTCTTCCAGAGTACACTTTACTGGTAGGTCTCAAAGGAGAGAGGCTAAGATTGAATATGTAATAGATATCGTCATGATAAGATACAATATCTCTATTTAAAGATGATAAAATGAATGTGCAGTCAGGTAAAATGATTTCACCAAAGCCTCCTAGCAGGCACTAGCCAAACTGAACTTTCCTGAGTATTGTTTTCCTGATACTTACAAAAATAAAGCACTCTGGTTTCTGGCAAATAAATATTGTTATTATTGTACAGCATCCATTCCTGCTTGAAAAACCTGGATCCCTACTAGTTCCTAACTGGCTGCACACAGGTACTATGACTCCAGGCGATGCTAATACATGCATTAAAAAAAATTTCTGGATCACCTCTCAAACATAAAAGACAGTGGCAACCTTTGACACACAGCCAGCCTGCACACCATCCCTTCAAAGCAGATGTGCCCTGCCACCTGATCAAGCTGTGGTACTCTTTATTCATCCTGAAAAGTAATTGCAGATTACTTCTCTGGCTTATATCTGAAAAGTGAACTAGATCCTGTAAACAGCACAAATGCCATGTTACTTCAACAAGCTGGGTCAGTCTTGCTGTAAACTTTACTTCCAGTAATTTCTAGCCCCCTTTCTCTTCCTTTCCAGATATCAGAGAAGATGACTAAAGGCTTTGTTTTTCAGTTTCCTCTGAATGTGTCCCACATCTGTGTATTATAGTCAGTCTTACCATTCACACAGCCCAAACATCTTAAAAGTTTATTACAAAGCATTCAGCTTGTTAGTCCTCAGAACACGAAGGAAACGTGTTATTATATAAATGAAGAAACATACTTAAACAAGTAACTTGGCCAGAGAGTGCAGGGAGGATGTTTTGGAGCTGTGATTATAATCTAGTTGTGTGTGGGCCTAAATCTCATGTATTTACACCAGTGTCAAGTTATGGAATAACTCCACTTCCCTCAGATACTGATCTGAGATGTCGTTAGACAAGGTGTACCATGATGCTGGTGATATCAAACATTTTACAACAACAGAGAAAAATTGGAAGTGCCAGACACACCTCAGTTTTCTTTTGTGTTGCTCTGGTGAGGTCAGTAGAGTTATTCCTTGTTTACACCCAGTGAGGCTGAAATGTCAGTCCAATCTGACAGATTCAACTTCAGCTGTAGCACCTTGAGCAGACAGTCCAAGTACCTAAGGAATTGTTTGCATAGCAGTTCTCAATTTTCCAATTTGAAGCTCAACAATTCAGACACTGATGTGTCTAAATCGAATGTCCTGTTTAATACCCTGCCTCATACGTACTTTCATGACCTGTTAGCACCTCATCACTATCTAATTTTTTTTATTCATTCTTGCAAAGCTCCCATCAGTATTAACCCCCTTACACAGGCTGGGATTTGATGCATAATAAGGCAAAGCGGTCTCTGCCAGCAACACCCAACTTGAGGCTTTGTGTACCAATGCTCCAAATAAAGCCTGTGTTTCCATAAAATTGAACGTTTTAATTTTATATGGACGGTATGATTAAAGAAAAGGTGTAGGCAGGCTGTGCTTCACCCAGATGGAGCAGAATTGTAAATCTCAAGACTTAGCTGACTATTTAAAAATTTAGGACAGCTGGTGCCTGGCCTTTAATACCAGCATAATTTATAACTAGACATGCTTAAGTCTTGTAAACCCCATGGAAAGTACTCTGACATTATACACACTGGTTTGATACTGTGATTAATCGCTCCTCAGTCCCCTTTGCAGGATAATAAGGCTGCCTATATCTTGCAGCTGGCAATCTCCTTCCTTACAGTCCCAGCTCTTCTATAACATTTACATTTCTGCAGCTGACAGAAATTACAGCTCCGAAAGGGGATAAGGGAAAACAAAACAAACAGGATTTTTCTATAAATTCCACTAAAGCTGCTCTGCTAAAATACACTTCGAGATTAAATGTTGGGAGTGCCTGGGTGGATACAGCACTGCTTCTTCCAGCTCGGCTTAACAGTTTATGACCCCCTTGCTGACCGAAAGCCCTGAGAAGGGGAAGCGATGGGTGACAGGGTGACAGGAGAAGGACCGTTTGAGCAGTGTGAAAAAACTGGAGGATGAAATCCTACTTTATAGTTCAGGTCTTGTCCTTTTTTTTTTTCTCTCCTCCATCCCCTTTTCACTGCCTCTGGAAAGAAGGAAAGAACCGTCACACCGCACTTCACTACGGTTTTTCTGATCGCATAATACTGAAAGCCCTTTACAATACTGTCTCCTCCCGCAGCAGAAACAGCCTAAGCTATCCCAGCCAACAACAACCCGGCGCCTCTGCACACCCTGAGGTGCTCAGCGGCACTTGCCAAGGGGGAGGCAGGTCCTGAGCCGGGTGGCGGAGGAACTTCCAGGGGTCCGCACCCGACTACCGACTCTCTTCGGGCGGCACAAAATAGTTTTTTAAAAAGTTTGAACCCCCTCGGCAGCAGAGGAGGAGAGGGGTGTGAGTGTGTGGTGTGAGTGTGTGGTGTTTTGAGGTAACTTCTCCTCCAAGCCCCCCAGCTACCTGCGCCACCAGCCACTGTGCCCCCCAACCGCCGGCCAACGACCCACCCGCGCGGGGCTGTGCGCGCCATGCCGTATAAGGCGCTGCAGCCGCGGCCCCGCCCCTCCCCGCCGGCCTCTCCCGCCGATGAGGTAATGCGGGGCTCCGATTGGTCGGGGGCGGCGGCGCCCCCGGAGCCCGAGAGGGCGCGATCGAGGCTATAACTCCCCGCACCGGCCCGCCGCTCCCCAGCGCGGTTCCGCTCTCCTCGGCACCGCACTCCTTCCGCTCCCTACCGGTCGGAGCTGCCGACTTGCCCCTGCCCTTCTCCAGGCTTGCACCGTCCCGCCGAGCTAAGGCTGCGCTGCCGACGCCAGTGAGAGAAAGAAAGAGAGAGAGAAAGAGGGGGGTGGGGTGTCAGTGCGTAGAGTCAGTCAGTCCGTCTGTCAGTCAGTCCGTCTCAACGCGCGGGCTGTTAGGAAGTGCGGATAAAGTCAGGGGGAACATCCCCAGCGGCTGCCCTCCTGCTCCGCAGAAGTGAGGAAGGCGCCTCGGGAAAGGGGGTGTAGGGGCAACATGACGGCGTGGCTGAGTTTCCTCGTCGTGTTCCTCTGCAGCTGGAGCCTGCGGGACTTGGTGGTGGAGGCTTGCACTTGCGTCCCCATCCACCCGCAGGATGCCTTCTGCAACTCCGACATCGGTAAGTGAGGCGGGCAAAAGGACTCTCTCTGACCTTCAGCTGCCTGGGACTCGGGGTGGGTTCCCCGGGGGATAGCCGAGGCTGATTGCATGGGGAGGTGGCACCTGCCCCGCCGGTACGAAGCCCACACCTCTGGAAAGTTCTGCCGGACCCTAATGGGCTGTCCTCCCCCCTACCAGTTCGCCCTGGAGCGACCCAGAGTGAGAAGAGAAGTGGGGAGGGTTAAAGCGGTACAGGTGTACCTGGCTTTCCAAGACAGTCATGGCTCTGCCGGTAGCTGCTGCAGATAGATGCCTGGGTCAGTAAGAGGTGCGTGGTGGCAGAACCTTGCCCAGCCTTCCAGAGAGGTGATGGGGAGCAAGTCCCTCCAAGAAGGACTTTGAAGAAATCAGTAACAGCGGCTTGTTTCCCACAGTGAGGAAAAAACAGTTGTAGGTGTGGGCAGCCAAAGTTTCCTCTGCAACCCGGTGACAAATGATAGGATGAGTTCCCTCAAGCCAGGAGACTGCCTGTAGTGGTCGGTGTGGGAAAGTGCGGCAAACATAGGCGTGTGGTGCTGGGCTGGTAACTTCAGGAAGGGCTGGAAGAAGCAGGTAACAAGTGTCTGTGCTTTCTGCATGTTCCATTGTGATTTGTGCAGCTGTGGGATGTGTGTGAACATGCAAGCACCTTGGAAAGTTAAAACGTTTTTTACTGGATTCAGTCTGATGTCCTCAGCTGTGGGTTTTAGCATCCCCAGGTGTCTTTACTACACTAACTTTAGCTAGAGGACAAGGGGAACACCTAAAATATCTGAGAAGGAAGTAATGGAAACTCTAGTCTCAAGTTCTTTGGTTTGTTTGTAGCCAAGGGTGGTTAACCAAATACGGTTACAGCTTGCAAAGTGTCTGTGGCAAAGTATATGAAATCAGTTAGTGCTGTCCTTTTGAGTTAATACTTTGACATACGTCCACATAAATGGTAAATAATTGCTGTCACTTCAGCTGTTGTGAGTGGGCTGCACAAGTGAAGTCTTATTGCACCTCTAGATTGTCTTGGTAGTACAGTGTAAAAGGGGCTGGGGGACTTTGCACTGCTGGTACCCACACAGTGCTGACTCCAAGTGCAGTCTGCAAAGAAAGCCTTCTGGCAACTGCTGTGTAAGTCAAATAAAAATAATTCTCACTGCGGTAGATATTGCACCCCTTGCTATCAACCCTGCCAATGGCTGTTTTAAGTTTACCAAGCTTACTGGAAAAAAAATTCTCTCTTCGCCTTTAACTCGTCCACAGAAACTACAGTTTTGCCTGGCTATTCATCTCTAGTTTAAATAGTGTATCTGCTCTCGAATGCCAAAGAAACCATTACATGTTAAAAGTGCTGGGAAGGTTACAGTTAGTTTCAGTGATGCTAGCCTGGAAAATATTTAAAAATAGTTTTATAGTGGGGAATTCTTCCAGGAAACTTCAGTATTCAAAGTTATGTTGCTGTTTTCATAGTTGGGATCAGAAAGTGTGCCATCAAACTGGCAACAGCCAGGGAGATTGTCCTTTCTGTGAAAGTGAGACTGAGAAACCATTTTTCCACAACTAAGGCTGATGACAGCATATGGCCTTCATTAGCGTCATTTTGGGAGAAGATCTACTTTCTTGCTCTGATTAGGTCCTGTTAAACTAGATTAAGGGGTGGTTTTCAGTTTATTCCCACTTCTTAAAATTGTGTTAAATAAATTTTTGTTATGAATACTCTGGCAGTATATTTTTTCAGGATGCATAAGTGACTAGGAGTGTGGTAAATGATGAAGTATCATGTAACAGTGCTCCTAAACTCTAGGGCAAAAACTTTTTGTGTTTTCTACTCTTAATTTTGGTTGAGTTCAAAAGTAATCTTCATCTCTCTCTCTCTTCTGGACTGTTGATTGTATCTCATGCCTTGGCTTTGCTCAGAGATAGAGTGGGTGAAAAAGTTTGTGCCAGTGGGGCTGTTGTGCCTTCAGACCTCACTGCAATGCAAAGGAGAAGAAGCACAAGGGGAAGGAGTAACTCATTCTAGTAGATGACTTAAATGCAAGTATGGTTAGGACTGCAGTTCTCTGTGATGGAGTGAAGCAAAAGTAAATCCTTATATTTGCTAGAACTGTCTGGAAAATGTGATGTTTCTGCAGGCTGATTTTAGTAAAGGCTGTCACGTTCTTCATGTGCTGAAAGGGCAAAAAGCACAGTAGAGCTTTCTGGTCCTGGAGGAGTTAATCATCTCCATGGAAACTGATGGCAGTGTACTAGTGCAGTGTTTAGACAGACTAAACTACACACTGGGTTATAAAACACATTGTGGGGAAGAAAGGGACTTGGCAGCAAGTTTTTATCGCTCTTAAAACTCCTGACAAAATACCAGCTCAAAAGGGAGGAGTCAGTGCAGTAGAGGCTGGACCAAAAGAGCTTTTTAAAATAGCTCCTAAAACAATACAAGAAATTAACTAGCTAGGTGGCAGCCTAGGGAAGGCTTTTCATCTTTCCAAGCCCTGAATGTTGTTGAAGAATAAAACTTTGAGTTGAGGAGTGTAATGTAAACTCTTACTGTTGGTCTTTCATACCTACTCAGTGAAGTCTTGCTCTCAAGTTTGTTCTTATCTTCTTTGATCAGATGTCACTAGGCATTTAATTCTTCATCTTGCTGTGGTGTTCTTATGCAGCCTCCTACCTCTGCACTCATTAAAAGTTGTTAAAGTTTATTTGATGCTCAAATAAACCAATTGAAAAGGGCAGGATTTTAATATATATGTTTTTGGAAAGTGAAGCTAGTGGTCTTCTAAAAAAAGCTTGAACTCCATACACAACAATAATTGTTTTTTTTTTTTTTTATTAGTAAAAAGAGGGGGGAGTAGGAGGTGAGGGGAGAGGAACTACTGCCAGACTAGTCACAAGGGGTCTTTTCACTCAGCCTGAGTGTTCTAGCATGATGAATGGAGCAGAAGTGGAGAGGTGTGCTTCATCTGGCCCTGTGAGGTCAATCAATAATAGAATTGCTGTTTTAACTCTTGGCTTTCTTTAAATGGATAGGTGAGTGCCAGAACAGGCAGTACAATAATTAGACAAACAGCAAGATAAACAGCAACTGCTATGATTTGCCATCTGAACTTTGCTTCCTCTACTCCTGCCCTCTGCTTACAACCCCTTCCAGATGTGAATATTTTCCTTTTGCTGGAATTTAGAGACCTTTTGAAAGAACAGACACCAGGCATGTTTTGTTCCATTGTGATGAAGCTGTGACATTTCCAGTTGGACATAGATGACATGAAAAGGGCTTGTTTGTCCTTTTTTTGCAGGAGCAGCAGGAACTTTTGAGCTTGGTTGCTGAATCTTGCATTCACAGGTTTAGAAAAAACACCTTTTGCCTGGCCCCCTCTGCCCAACCTCCTCATAAATAATTAAAAAGTGAGAAAAATATGTGAAATTGCATGCTGGATTTTGACAAACCAGTCTGAGTGATAAAGTACTTTGTCCACGCCTATCTCACTTTTATCTTGTGCATATACTTCAGAAAAGTGCTATGGCACTACTAGTTATCTCTTACTCAAGTTCAAAGGAGCTTGAAATAACATTCCTTTCTCTAGTTTGTGTTGGGGGAAGAACTGGCTGTTTCAGCAAAGATGCCAGTGATTAGTGCCCCTCTCCATTCTAAATAACCTCACTCCTGGTAAGTAGGAATTGGCAAGCTTTGGGGAGATGAGGATAAGTTCTTGGTGTCCCTTGGTGTCAAGGAACCCATTCATTCCTGCATCCTGTCATTCCTGTAGCACTGAGTTCACAACACCTGCAGTGGGTAGCCTCCTTTGAACTGGGAATGTCATATGGAAATAACAAGAGATGGCAGAAAAAGAGAAAGCTTGTGAATTTGTTTAGCCTGAAATCTAAGCAGCTAATTGAAAACTTGTCTTTTTTTCTTTCACTGGTTTTCTTAAACTGATCATTCCACCTTATCCCTAATGAACTTAAGAGATAGACAGAACAACTTGATCATACATGAAATTTTGAATGTGCATCTTTTTGCCTTTACCTGTGCTCTGTAGTGAGGTTACATTTTCTATCTTATCCTTTTAGGCAGATACATACCCTCTACCAAATTAACCAAGAAGTTAAAATAAGGCAGCTCATTTGTTAATATACCAGTCCTTTGAGTTTAGATGAATTTCAAACAAATTTGAGCTACATATGATAATGGCTGCACAAGTGTTACATCAACTTTGGAGTCAGACCTTGGTTGAGGAAGCAATGATGTGGATCATTTTTAGACTGGACTTCCCTTTGAGGCATTTTCAAAGCAGGAAATCCAAGAAATGCCCTGTGAAACTTAAAATAATAATAGCAGTAGAAAGTACAGTGTGTTCCATTTTACTTGGGGAGAAACTGAGGAGATTTGTTTAACTTTTATGGAATTCCAATGTCCATGGCAAAAATGTGGTGAAAAAGGGTGTTCCTTGTGCCTGCTCATGTCTTTTGGCAGAAAGATGACCATTCTAAACTGTCTTGTCCTATTTAATAGAAGTGGAAATAGAAGTTGGTTATTTGTTGGTTTCATTGGATATTTGCAATTCAGGTCCCTAGCAGAGTAGAGAGATCACCTTTTGGGATATGGAGTTGGTCACCTCTCTAAATATACATGTTAAAAATGTAGTGGAAGTTACAAAAGATGTAGTGCAGAATGTTATGTAGGCTCTTCTGATATCTTGTTACTGCTACATCTGATTATTCCAGGTTTCCTGCATGAAGAGTGCTGAGGCAGTGGAGACCCAGATGTTCCAACCTTGAGTCTTAAAGCTTCTTGCTTTATGTAGGTGTTTCTTTCTTCCTTTTTTTTCACTGGTTTCCCACCTGTTCTTGAACTCTCCACCTGCCAACTGCTCCTCTGATGTTTCTGGGCAGCAGTGGGCTGGTGGGAAGTTGTTTTTTAGCTCAGCAAAAGCTTTCATCTGGGGCAGTAAAGGGCCTGCTTTGTTCATGTCTGTTTTACCAGATAAGCCCATTTGGTTGTTTGCCTGTGGAAGTGGCACAGGGTGACACATCCATTCTCGGCTTCATCAGTGGACTTCACGTTTTCCAAGACACTAAATGTGGTTAGCCCAAGCCTTTCAGAGTCTCTTAGATATGGCAAGTGGATTGGCACCTGATGAACTGGATCTCTGTACTCATGGATAATCCCACTGACACTCATAGTGGGTGGAACCAAGAATCTTCAGTAGGAGCACTCAGTGAGTCACCTTGGCCTTAATTGAATGCCAAAGCTATTGAGCTGGAAACGGAGGTTTCTGATGTAACAATACTGTCTAGAGTCATACTTTTTTCCCAGAGCTCCTGTACCATGTGGTGCTCTTATGTAGCTCAACCAAACCAAACATGCATCAGTGAAGAAAGGAGTTTGTTTGGTCTGGCCGGGAGGTCTTGTCATTAAATGAAACTTCTACCGGATGCTCCCTGGAAGTTCACAAGAACTATTAAACCTGAGAGGACAGCTTGGTTCGAGTTACAGGCAAAGCCAAGTATGCTTTCCTTGCCAGCTCTGAGCAAGACTAAGCTGGGGGACTAATTTCAGTCCTAATAATGTCTGGAGTGCATGTGGTTGCATTTCCTTTAATAATGACTTTTTTTTTTTTTTTCTTGTACAAGATGAAGAGGCTTTTGCTCTGATGTGTTGCTTATTGCTGTAGACTTTCAGGTTATGATTCTGTCCTTCACCTTACAAATTTGGAACAACTTAAATGATACTGGTAAAATCACAGTAGTGTAAAAGGTAAAGCAAAATTGGGCCTTTAAGCACCAGTTTGTTAAGCAAATGCAGAGCTCTTCAGTTCTTCTTAAAGGCCTATTGTAGCTCATCTAAGCCTGTGAAGAACATGTGACACTTGAAGTGTTACTGGTGTAGCTTTCATGGGCTGTTACTGCTCTTCAGGCTAACTACACCCTACATAGGCTTCCACATAGGCAAGGCTGGTCAGAGTAGCTGACTGCATTTGGAACTGTTGCAAGACTGTCTTAATGTTTCTTCAGCTCTCTGGTGCTTGTTGCAAATATCTGAGCAGAAGGTTAGTCTCTTTGGTAACCCAGAGTGCTTGGGGTAGAGACGAGGGAGGCACACTGGTGGGGATTTATTAACCCAGATCACTTTCTCTAAGTATATACCTGAAAGAGTGTGCCAAAATTAACAGTACTCAGCCCATCAGTGACTCTGCTACTTGTGTTATATGCCAATAGTGGGCTATTCCTTCTTTAAACCAGGGTTAAAATGGATTTTCTTTTGAATAACTTGAGAAAAGAACGTTAACTGGTGAATTTCAAATTTCTGCTATTTCAGAATATTAGGCTGGTGCTGGCCCTGAGGCAAATGACACCAAAGTGGGCTTACCCTCTTACACTAGATCTAAAATCTGGCCCAGCTATCACTATGTAAAAGAAATACTGGACCAACCTCATGACTTGTGAAATGTTGCTGGTCTCAGTTGTGTTTCACCATCTTGTATCTGAGCTTGATTGGACTTTGTGGTTTCAGGTTTCTGAGAGGAATGCTAGAAACACTAGAGAGCTTAAAACTACTGCTAAAAAAAAGTTAACCTTCTACTGTAATATGAGGTATTCCCCTTGAGGGACCAGAGTGAGGACTTGGTGCAGTAACTGATGATGTCTAATAACATAAAAATGCAAGTAGTTTTACACAACCCTGATTATTTTATTTATTCAACATTTCTGCCAGCTAGAAAATATTCTGTGGGTCTTTTGGAAACAAGATAGAAGTCTCTTGAGTTGTGTGCTGGTAAAATAAATGTTGACTATGAATAGTCCAGATTCCTGGTAGTGTTTATACAAGACCTTTCCAAAGGGCAATTTCAGCCCTTAGAAACAGTATACAGGCAATAAAACTCAAGTTAAACAGGAGAGAGATGAATATGCAAAACATAACATCAGACCTCATCAGCTATCACCAACATATGCCTGAGATGTAGAATCTCATTTTCATTTCAGGAGGAAAGGAGATGATTTGGGAGACTCCTGGGACTGAAATGAGCCAGGAGGCAGCTGAGAGCAGGTTGTGGGAGAATGTCTGGGAGGCCATTGTCAACTTGGAGATAGTTGCTGGAGAGATAGTGGTCTGTCAGTGGGCTCAGGTCTGAAAACTTCCATCTTTGTTACAAGCTGGGGAAGAGGATGGTCACAGAAGTAGGCTCAGTGGGAAGCTTGTAATGGGAGCAGGTATTTAGGAGCTGTAAGGGTGGGAAAGGCCCTTCAAACAGTAGTCTTGGAGTATAAGGAGAAGAGGAGAATTACTGGAGAGATGTATGGAAGTACTGATGCAGAATGAGGCACAGGTTGCTCAGACTAAGAATTGTTAGCTATGACACACAGAAGGCCACCTCATCTGAAATGATGTGGGGTGTCCCCAAGCTGAATCTAATCCATCCAGGAGAGTGAATGGGCCCTGTGCCTGCACAAAACACATAGGTAGTAGAACTCGCATAAAACAACCCAGTGCTCTACTGATTTAACAGCCTTTAGCATATTTTTTTCTGCCTGGCAGTTGAGGTGTAGGCTTTGAGAAAAACAGGCTGCAGAGACTGGCCATGGACGGAGCACACGCCCTTTACTCTAACTGGACTGTAGCCAAGCTGTTGCCTTCCTTCATTCAGGAGAATGCAGAGTTCTTGCAAATAGCCTTCAAGAAGTGCAAGTTGCATGGGCGTGGGCCTCCTTTTATTTTCACCAGGTGATCTATAAGGAAGCTACAGCTTCACTGGAACATGATGCAGATTGCTCACCAGGAGAAGCAAATGAAATTAAGCTTGATATAGCAAACTGTCAAAAGGTGCTTTTGATATATGGAAGGTAGTAACCTTACCCACTACATACGAGAGATAAAAAGAGAGTCTGCAAACAGCAGATCAATTACTGTTCAACACCTATTTGTTATTGATTCTGGAAAAAAATGTACACTCTAATAAAAAAATCCATAGCCTGCCTTAGTTACACATCTGTTGTTAAAGTGTCAGTGCATTGTAATCCTGGTTCTTGAGAGCTTAGAACTATTTTATTGGGGAGATAAAGGGAGGTATGTGTAAGGGGCCAAGAATGAAAAAGAGACACCAGAATTTGTTTTTTTTCCTTCTTAATTTCTTGATTTTGGTGTGAAATAGTCCAGGTTTCTGCTTGCCTGCACAATCACTGGTACTTCAGCAAAGTGGACAGAAATTGCATGGAATTTGCACAATGCTTGCATGGATTGTAATAGCTACACCAGGTGGAACAGCACAAAGGTAACACATTATTACTTCTTGCTCCCTGGTAGTTAATTAAAAAAGAATAAAAATCCTACAATGGCACACAGGAAAGAGAAGTACTGCTGTTCCACAGGGCCATGTTGAAAATTACCCAGGCTCCTGCTGGCCTATACTCAAGGACATGAATTTTAACTCCCTCATGCTGTACTGTAATTATGGTATGGGGACTTCAACATCTGTTTCCCTTTCTCCATGTTTCCCTCTGCATTGGGTGTTACTGCAGTGCAGCCTGCAGGGAGGTCTGCTGGCATTATGTTAGTCTGTTAATTCTGTATAGAAACATACTGAAGCATTGGTTCAGACAAGTTCAGGTTTTTTGTGATCAGTGATTGCACGAACAAGTAAAAATCTTTCTCCTCTGACATCTAATCAGCCCTCTCGAATCTCTTGCATCAGCTGTAAATAGGAAGCTCTCCCCCTAGTGAGCAGGTGCTGGTGTTGGTCTCCAAACAGTTAAAATATAAGGGCAAAAATATGTTTACTTGGACCAAGACAGGAAAACCACAGAATGGAAGACTTCCACTTGACTTTGAAAGACAGGAAATAGCTGGTGCTGGAACAGCAACAGGTAGAGGAGGAGAAGAGAGCCAGAGGATATCTGTAGAAAGCCAGCTATTCCCCAGAGACTTCTCCTTCAGCTCTGTGTTCTTTTGGGGAAAGGAGTTCCAGGCTGACCCCACTGTTTCAAGCCCTTTATACACTTTCCAAACACCCGCCCCAGTTTCCTACTTCCTGCTTCTTCTGCTATAAATATCCTGCCTGCCTTTCCTATGAAAATGAGAAATGGATAAGGAAAAAATAAAAAAAAAAAGAGAAATGAGCATTGCAGACTAAAGTGTACTGAGGTGACAGTATGAAACCACCTTCCGGCACTCTCGTGTGAAGGGTGTGATTGCAGAGTGCTTTCTTTGCTTTGGGGTTGCTGGGTCCCCTGTTTTAAATTTCCCTGAGAAAAGGGAGTGAGTCCTTTAAGAATGAAAACAGTCTCCCTGTTTATCATACTCACCTCTGGACTAGGTTACAGAGGCCTGTTTCTAAGTAAACAATTTCCTCCAATAAATTATACAGTAAATATGGCATGGAGCTACAAGCTGAAAAATTTCTGGTATTTGGGAGGAGGGAGGGTGAGGAAAAGAGGTTTAGGAAGGAACAGGAGACAGTAGCTGAGGAACCACACTTCATGGAAAAGTATAGCACTTGCAGTCATGAATGCCTTAAATGAACTGGTGAAGAGGATCAGTCCAAGAGGAAATAAAACAGCTAAGTGACCCCTGGGGCACTTATGTAGCCATCATGTACAGTACTTTAATAGCCACAAAATACCAGGCCCTCCCTTAGCATCCTGCAGGGCAAAAATCACAAACACAGAAGCGTGGGAAGACAAAGGCACCAGTTCCTATGCAAGAACCTCAGTACTGGAAAGGATTGTGCAGGGGGTAAGGGTGAGTTCTTTGTTTTATGTCTCTGAATATGAAGAGCAGCACCTGTCCCCCCCCGCCCCCCCCCCCCCTTTTTTTTTTTCTTCCCTAAGGGAGCAAGGGATTAAGGATTTAGTTGGTTATTTCCTGAAAGGATCAAGATAAAAAGGAGACTTCAGTAAGTCAGTTTCCATCTTCTCTACAAGCAGTATATTTTCAATAGAATTAAGCAGCTGTCCTTATTTTCCCCCACAGTGTAAGAGTCTGCAGCTTTACAGAGAAGCACAGAAATAGAGGATTTGACAGGATCAAACAGAACTCCAAGGTGGCACTTTAAGAGACCCCATATTATCACAGAATATGATCATATTATCCCAGAAAGTTTTTAATGGAATATTATCCACTCAAGCAGAAACTCCACTAGACCGGGTGCCAAATAGGCAAAGACCCTTATCAGCATGATGCCTTTAACATCTTTACTTGTAACAAGCACCCTGCAGCAGAACCTGTGACAGTCATATGCATTATCCAGCTAGGCTGGTGCTCTGATCCTGAGGAAATATACACCCCAGAAGCCTGATGTGGGATAGTCTGTCATCCTGTATCCCCTTCCATGCCTGTCATCCTAATCCCTTGTAGTTAGAGATTGATTCAAACCCTGCAGTTTTAAGTTTCTTCCAGAATTATTGAAAGGCATTTATTATTTTAACTTTGAAGAGTCTATTTTTGTTATCCTTATGAATATCTAATTACCTCCAAGGTGCACTCTTAAGTTGCAGCTGTCTCTTGAGTTTCCCAATGTATTCTGGTTTGCTCTTTTTCTTTTTGACTAGGAGACCAACAGGATGGGAATCACGAATGTTTTCATATTTTGTTCTGAGGATTTTCCTGACACCAAATAATTGTGGGACTATAAAGCTAGGAGTAATAAATCCATGTGTTACAGAGCCCTACATCTGAGCCCTACATCTCTCTGTTATATGACTTAGCAGAAGTGTGCTGGAGTAGCTCTCCCAGCTTGATCCCAAGGAGACCTGTCCTTTCTTTTGAAAAAACAGCAAGCAAGGTGGGAAGCAGGTAGTTACTGGTCTGTATTCCTATACCATGTTTAAATTGCTTGAAGAAATTGCTTGAAGTGTAGACTGAAAGAAGCAGAGAGCACCTGTGTATTTGGCTGGATGGAAAACAAAGCTTTCACTAGTACCGGAAAGTTTTCAAGCCAATAGGTTCCTTCCTGTCAGTGCAAGATACCATGTTTGTTTCTGAATGCCCTTCTGTCAGGCTGATTTCCTCCAGTACTAATGGCTGTTGGAAGAGGTAGGGTAAAGGGAAGCACTGGGTCTTTCTTCCCCTTCTGTCTCAGAAGCTGTTTTCCTGTTTGTCTTTTTATGTGGTGTGGAAGCTTGGGCCACTGACGTTAACTTTGTCCTTTGCGCTGTTTAAAGCTCTCCTCTTCTGAATTTGATGACGTTGCCTACACGTATCCTGACTAGATTGCCTTTGGACAGGACGGGAGAGTGAACAGAACAGGGTCCCAGGGTGATAGTTGTCTTGGAACAGCTGAGGGTTCATTTTTGTTCAGGCTCTGTATTTGTTCATCAAGCCATCATAAGGTCGGCACATAGCAGGATTCCTTTCGGTATATATTCCTCAATTTACATTGACAAGGAAACATTGACCAGAGTTGTTACTGAATGATTATTGTGGTGGTGAGTTGAGGCAGCAGCACCACCAGGTTACACCATAGAAAAATATGGAAAAGGCATTTTTTGTTCCAAAAAGTATCCAGAGTCCTGAATGGGAGGGAAAGAATTAAAGTTTTCTAAGAGGAGCGTCTTAGCTCACCAGGACTTCCTTCTCTGATGAAATCCATAAGAGCTTGCTGCAGCCGTCTTAACTTGGTCAATTAGAACCAAAATGCTGATGCATGCTGTTTCTGAATTTTGGACTATATCTCTTTATTCCATTCTTTCCTTATAAGAACATCTCTTATGTTCTGCAAGAGTAAGTTGCTGCAAGAGTAAGTATTGCCATAAACATACTGAAATTCAGTAGTGGGGACATCCAGTGTACACTGGAATCCACAGAGCAATAATGGTTAAAATAAAAACAACAACAAAAAAATCCCTCTTCCCTGTATTCCCAGAGTTATTTCCTTTGGCAAAGGCCGAGGACTGAATGGAACTAGCTACGTGTTTGCCCACCAGTTTAGTAGAAAGAGCAAGTAGGATCTGTGTTCCTTTCACCCAAAGAAAGAAAACAACATTTTGGTGAGATTTCAGTGTAATGATAGTTGCTTCAGCCCCATTTTGGTTTTAGAAAGTTTTGGCAGCAAAGCTACAGCTGGCAGGACCGGGCAATGCCAGTCTGCTTTCTGTAGAAGCCAGTAATGCTTCAACCATTCAAGGCTGTATTTCTTCCCTGCCCTGTTTTCAATGTGGAAGGGGAATCCTTACTTGTTTTGCTGCATTTTTGCTAAAATCCCTTACTAGAAAATGTTACTGTGAACTGTGGCACAGAGAATGTAATCTGTGGCTGTTTTGCATAGTTGGATAATTTGTTGGTTTTGTTTTTAAGCCAACTTGTGACTCTCTGAGGCTAGCACTGCTGCAAACCTTATTAATAGCAGTCCTTGTAATTTTAGAGGTTTTATCTTTTTGTTATTATTCATACATGCTCATTGCTGGATTTGCTAATATGTACTTTCACTACCTCATCGTCCTTGCTAGTGGAAGGAACAGTGTGCACCAATAGTCTGGTGTTGTTAACTTGTTCTGTTCATTCCACAGAATATTAGAAATTGAGATGAAACTACACATTGTTACTCCACACTTCTGATTTTCTCAGGGGGAGGGGGAAAAAAAAAGGCTATGTAACTATTCTTAGTTGATATATTAAGTGTGAAATTAAGCAGTTCCAGTGGGATGAACAACTGCTATTCAGAGGGAGGGCCTTTGTAGTTCTGCCTTCTTCTTAGAGCTACAACAGTTCAGTATTCTTGACTCAAAGTGTTAGGGCAGCGGAAAATCAGAGCCAAGCAAGGCTGCTAAAAATCCAGGCTTAGACGTGTGCCTCGTGTTCATGTGTGTACATCTTGCAGTTCGGTGATGACCCTAACGACTTCTTGAACTTTTAATGATAATGCAGCTGTCTGCTCATGGTGCTAATTAACCCAAAAGCTGATTCCTCCCTCCCCCTCGTTATCCATTCTGTGAATGAGATGTGAAAACAAGAAGACGACTTTTCCCGTGCCCTAAGGACTGTCTGAGCCTGGCAGCAGTGACCCTGCTTGAGCAGGACTGAAAGAGCTGCTGAGCAATGGCCCATGCTCCTTTTTAATGGGTTATTAAAATTCCACCTTCTCCCCCTCCCTCCAGTCCTGTTAACAGTTCGGAGTGAAGGCACTTAGGGGAAAACAGCTGCAGGAATAACTTTCCCTCTTTTGGAAGGGCAGAGACAGCTGTTCAGTTTGTAAGTCTAGGGATTCCACCACTACTTATTTAGGGCCTGATCCTGCTCCAGTTAAAACCAGTGGGAAGATTCCCTCTGGGTTCAACAGGCAGTTGAAGGAAACAGCTTCAGGAAGTAGCTTGCAATCAAACAATGCTACTGCAAAATGTTGGAAATAGCTAGAAAGGGGAAAAGAGTAGGAAGGCATTTGTCACAGGGTTGACTTGCTGAGTTGCCTGCAGTCTCAAAGAACAAGCACTCAACAGGCCATCTTTTTACTTGAGGAACAGGTTAAATTAGTGTGTGGTACCCTAAGTCACTTTTTAAAGATAGCTCTCGTATGTCTACGTTCATTTTAAGTGTGCAGTGTTGACAGAGTTTTGTTGGCACAGTGAATTAAACGACTGATCCCTGATGCTGAATGCTTATTTTAGTTAAGATACTCTTCGAGGTCATAGGGATAATGGCTTACTTTTTGAACTAATACCAGTTCTCTGCACCTTAAGTTCTCATGGTTGTGAATTTACTTGGTAATTTTGAAAAATGAGGGGGGAAATGGAATTTACTCTTGCTTCTGTCATTAGAGCTGCTTATTGTCACCTCTGATTTATACAGTGAAAGAAGAGTCTAGAAACTCACTGAAGAGGATCTGAATTTCTGTTCCATGGGGAATTTTGAAAGGGGGAAAATCTATTCAGCCTGAAATGTGAAGGGAAAATGAAAATATTGGTCTTCAGCATGGAATTTTTGGAATGCATCCGAATCTAACATTTAGAAGGGTTAATTCAAAATGTCTATTTTGAACGAAGGTGTCATTTCCTGAAAACAGGTCTCATTTTTTCTGAGAAGAAAAACAAAAACCGATTTTGCTGAAGTTGATGCTTTCCTTAGAAATTTGTGACTAAAGTAAAACCATGTTTCTTGATGGGGGGAAAAAAGCATTTCCAGAAACATTTCTACCAATCCTATCCCTGATGGTTTATGAGTAACAGCCTCCCCTTCTGGAAGTGCTGATTTCGATCATATTACACAGTACCTCTCAAGCTGGGAGAGGTTCCAGTTTATTAGTCCCCTGGGGTTTATAGTTAGCTTTTCTGAATGCTCAGAATTCCCATTAAAACACTTCCATATACTGTTTGCTTGCTCCAGTCCTTGGCAATGGGCAGTTCTCCTTGGGTTTGCTGCATTAATGAACAAACAAGTTTGTGGCTGTGCTGCTGCCTCCGAACTGAGACGAAGTATTTCCCCTTGTGTTTGTGTTAGCTCCCTCCCAGTCAATGTTTAAACATGTTACACCTGTGTTCCAGGTATGAGCTTAACTTGATCCCTGACAAGGTGGCTCTTGGAAGGGTGCTTCATTATTTTGTCCTAATTGTCCCTGTTCCAGCAATGCCTCAGGAGGCCTAGGCAGGCAGGAAGCAGTCAGGCTTGGTGTATACCCTGGAAATGATTACCCTTATATGTAAACATTCAGCAGCCCAGTGTCCAGAGAGCTTCTGCCTCCCAAAACAGTTAATGGGCCTTAGAGCATTCAGAAATAGCAATCACTGTGCCGTGATAGCCAACCATATCTTGTGACTTTTTTGTTGGGGTTTTTTATTAAGAAGTTCCAAGGACAACTAAGAAGTGTTAGCAGAAAGCAGACTTACCCCCCCCCCCCCAGCTGAAATTTTATGAAAGTTTTTAGTAAGAATACTTTATGAGGCTTTCAGATGCCAGTAGCACAGGTGAGCTGAGTGGTAGGTTCACTTCAAATAAATCTCTTTCAGATTCCTATTGTTAGACTTGAGAATTTTCATATAGCACCCCACTAATTAGCAAAATTGACAAGGAATAAAACAGTATAGGTTAGCCTTGAATTTATGTAAGTGTTGTACAAAAAACAGTCAAAAATTGGTGGTAGACAGGGACTGCCATCCATTCAGTAGTATTCTCTGTGCTTAGACAGACTTTTGCTGAGTCCTATTTAATTAATATTTCACTGGGGACATACAAGTAGTGACATACAACTTCTGTTACTTTTTCTCTCTCTCTGCATTTTCTGTGGAACAGCTTTGCCCAGTCTGTCAGAAGGACAATCAGGGTGTTCTTGAGAAAACTGTTTGAAAAACAAAGGTAAATGGGAAGTGTCTGCCTACCCTTTCTACTGTCAGTGTTCTTTGTTATTGCACAAGGAAAATCCTGTGTCTTCAGAGCCAGAGGGATGTGCAGTCTGTAGTATTTGTGCTACTCGTGGGGAGTTGTTGTGTATAGATGTTTGTAGACATGAGGTGTCTTTTTTGGGTTTTTTTGGTACCTTACTCCCACGATAAATCAACACAACTGTTTTGGAACACAGTTAAGACAGGGGATCCTAGAAAATTTTGGATAGATGAGCAAATTGGTCATTGTGAGGTTTGCCCTGAGCTTGACCTGTAGTCTGACTGGGAATTGTGAAACATGAGGCTGATTCATGACTTGGGGAGGTTTTCCACTTGCTTTAAGGAACACTGAATGGGGATCCCAGTGCTACACTTAAGTCTTTACATGGTGCTCAGAGTCCAGGGTAAAATTCTTCATGTAGCTCAGCTCAGCTACGTAGTATCAATTCTTGTGATTACATAGGAGACATGAAGAAAATGTCTAGTAATATATAAAAATAGTAAATTATATATAATATAAAAGTATATATAATAAAAAAAAATAGTAAGTTCCTTAGTCATTATGATAAACCAGAGTTTTGTCATGGACACCTCCAGTGCGAGTGAGCAGTCTGCAGGGGCTTTCAGCTTCTGAACAATTTATAGTGGCTTAAGAATGGTGTGCAAAGGTGCTGACTTTTCACAGGAGAAATTGTCCGAATGCAGGTTTAGTTCCAGGGTCAGGCAGGCCTAATACTAAGTCCTGCACAAATAGGATCAGCAGAGCAGCACACAGACCTGACCTTGTTAAATATGTATACCTCTTTGGCTTGGACAGCTGCTTAGCCTGTCAATTTAATGCAAGTTTTCTAATGCAGGAAGGAATTTGCAGGCCCACCCAGTACCCTTGAAATCTATACATGTTCCCAAACAGTTCTTCCTCTCTAGCTCCTACGTGCGAAATTGAATGTAAACCATGTGATCAGTGGAGTGCAGCCTCCTCACAGAATGCTGGCCTCAGGCCCAGCTGGGCGAGGTGCTGAAGCAAGGAGAGCCCTCTGAAGTAAGTTGCTGAAGCAGGGAGTGTCCAGTGTCCTTGTGGCTTTTGATACTCTCTGCATTGAAAGGTTTCCATGGGCTGTCAGAGCTGCCCTGTTTCTAATACACAGAAGGAAACTGCTTTCAGATGTTCTCTTTAGCAGGACTCCTTCTTCCTCCTCCTCCTGTTGGACCATTTGGATGTGAGCTCCCAGTGCATTCATGGGTTTCACAGTGGGTTAAGGAAGACTAATAAAAAGGCAGATTTGCCTCGAGTTTTCTATTGCCTCCCTGAAAAATACATTGATGAATTTATTACAGGTGTTAACTCCTGATGTCCCACAGAGGAAATCCAGCACTGAGGAGCCATGGCATGCCAGTGCTGTGTATCTGTTTATCTAGAAGTGTCTTGCTGTCATGTGAAGCCCTGGACATTCCTAACCCTAACCTTAGGGTTACGGTTAGGTTAGTCAAGTTCAACCTTGGACATTCACTGTATATATGACTGAGTGCTGGGTCAGAGCATCTTTTCCCCTTTTCTCTTGTGATGTATGTGGCTGCTTGGTGAAGATAGTGGGTTTGTTCTGAGAACTAGATCTCAAACTGTGACAGAACAGCTTGCAGAAACAATGACCATATCCCCTTAGAATGACTTATCTAGAGCTTGGCAGGCTAAGAACTGAAACTTCTGGGAGATGTGGAGTCAAAAAGTAAAAATGGAGTAAAGGATGTGCCTGTATGGCCTCCTCAGCCTCAGATCTCACTGTGTACCCATTTTGATGTACACCTAAAAGCACTGTTGTTTGAGTACTTGCAGCAACAGGCATTGCATTTGAGGACTCTATATTATCCTTGCTTAGGATCAACAGTACTTTATTTTTTTAAGCAGTGCCCAAGACCTCAAGGGACTAAACCTCAGCCCCATGAGAATCAGGACAGAGTATCTGTGATTGTAGGGGTTTGTTAAAATACCACTCAATCTGTTGTTAGCACTCTAGCACTCATTCTTGGAGTTTATCACCTTCGGAAATGGAAGATCAGCCTCACTTGCAACTGTATCACTAAATCAGAGGCAAAGGACATGCTTTCTCCCTGCAGAGGCTGCTCCCCTAACTGTACTTCTTAAAGCAATTAATCTCTCACCATATGCTCCAATTTGCTTTCCATGTTACTGCTCAATTGATGGCTTGGGAAACGATCAATGCCAGAAGCACATTCCTTTCAGGCAGTAAATGCTCCTGCAGCAGTAAGCCATGCACACCAGCGCCTTGTTTCATTAAAATGGCATATGGTTTCCATTTGCCCCTAATTGGTCTCACTTCAGCTTTGCCATGTTCTCTCAGTGGAAAGCTTAGACCCATGGCTCCTTTGAACAACTGCAAAGAGCTATGAGAAACCAGAGTCTTGTCTGTGTCCTCTCATCCTGTATGTGTTGTGTCTAGAAGTACTTGATCTGGAAGTGAGGACTGAGTTAAATTTTACTGTGCAAGTCGTACGTACACCAAATGAAAATGGAAAAGGTGCTTTGAGCTGCTCATTGCCTGACCAGCTTTGAGTCATATGCTTGTTATTTTTATCCACTGTTGTATGCTGGGTTTGGAAATGCTTTTGTGTGTTGGTTTTGACAACCATCTTTCCAACACTGCTAATCCTGGCTAAAAGCAGTTTGTTCTTTGGCAGTTGTTAGAGGCACAAAATGAGGCACAATGCACTCTGCTGAAAACATCCCTTGGAGTGAGGTGCAAGGTGACCATCCTACTGTATTCTGCTGGTGTGGCACTCCCTTCCCCTCCCTGCATTTGCATCACTTTTCCTTTCTTCACTCTGATACTTGCCTAATGCCTTTTGATTACAGCTTGCTTTCTAGCTTTCCATAACTAGTTAAAAATATTTAAGTGCAAAAAAAAGCCTGCCAAAAAGGAGATGGAGAAATGGCTACTTGGCAGGAATCACATTGGTCCCTCTTTTTATTTTACCAGAAGTTTCTCAAAGGAGGCTCAGGGGAGACCTCATCGCTGTCTACAACTACCTGAAAGGAGGCTGCAGCCAGGCGGGGGTTGGTCTCTTTTGCCAGACGACTTTCAACAAGACAAGAGGGCATGGTCTTAAGTTGTGCCAGGGGAAGTTTAGGTTAGATATTAGAAAGAATTTCTTTACGGAGAGAGTGATCAAGCATTGGAATGGGCTGCCCAGGGAAGTAGTGGATTCTCTGTCCCTGGAGACATTTAAAAAGAGACTGGATGTGGCACTCAGTGCCATGGTCTAGCAACCGCAGTGGTGGTAAAAGGGTTGGACTCGATGATCTCTGAGGTCCCTTCCAACCCAGCCAATTCTATGATTCTGTGATTCTATGATTCT
The DNA here is from genome assembly GCF_003957555.1 of Calypte anna. Taxonomy (NCBI): domain Eukaryota; kingdom Metazoa; phylum Chordata; class Aves; order Apodiformes; family Trochilidae; genus Calypte; species Calypte anna. Next base: position 54,485,246 of record NC_044244.1, on the reverse strand, counting down.
ATGAAAGTTGTAGGCATGGTCTTTATGCAGTCTGTGGTGTCTCTGCTTGCTTATATCTGTGGCAAACCTAGAATGTTCTACTGACAAAAGGTGTGAGACTGATTTAGTGATGTATACACTTTTGTGACTCAGCTAGCTACACTCTCCCTGTTCTAGCTAATCTCTTGGGCCTACCTGGCTTCCCTGTGCTTAGTGAGTGTAATAGCTGGTAACAATAGATGATTTTTTAATTGTTAAATAAAATTGTTTCTTCAGCTTCTTTGTGTTTATCACAAGGCATTCCTGAAGCTAGTGTCCCTTGGCACAGAATGTGCCCTCTACACATGAGTCTAGAAAATTCTACTTGTAAATGGATATAAATGCATTTTAGAACCCTCCTTTATTCCTCCTACTATCTATCCTTTCCTCTATCCTCCAAACATCCCATCTGTGTATGATGGGAAAGCCAAGGGAGCTAATACCAGTCAGATGCAGAGGCAGTGCTGGGAAGCTGAGAAGTCTTCAACCAAATTGTATATCAGAACATGAATGAAATATGTTAAAGAGAATTTGTAGTTTCTTACCTAACAAAGATCTCTCCTTTCTCTCTGATTCTAATATATTTCAAAAGGAGCTTGGGCTGCCAGAGGGTGAGATGCACCATATGGGAAGGAGAAAAATGCTTACTACTGCTGCCATCAAAAAAAATTGTATATAGTTAATAAGGTAAAGGTGAAATACCAAGCAGAAAACAAGTTCTGCTTGTTTTATGCAACCTGGTGTCTTTAGTTTGTGGTCTTGCTGGGAGGTATAACTTTCTCCAAAGTAAAGCTCTTCTAGAGGAGTTTATATGATTTGAAGTGATGGAAGGTCTGATGGAATAGTAGTCTTGCATGAAAGAATTGTATCACTCCTTATTTTGCTGTGTTGGAAGTCAACCAGTTCAGCTTGTTATGCAAACATGAGACTTCAGGGATGGGAAACCAGATTAATAGTTAGCAACTGCAATTGTGATCACTTGTTTTAGACAAAGGTTGGGCCTGGGTGAAGCCATCTAATTGCCTTCCACTTTTTTGGGTGGCCTTCAAATGGCCTTGTGATGCCACAGGGAATGTTTTTTGTTTTGTTTTTTTTATCTGTAAAACAAAGGCTAAAAGTAAATATTACAGTTCTGGTTAGAAAATGGAAAGGAAAGATCATAATAGAATCATAAAATGCTAGGTTAGAAGGGACCTCAAGGATCACCTTGAGGTGATCCAACCTGTCTAGGAGTCTTGCCTTCCTGTTTTTTACTGAGATTTTTATTGTTAATATTCCAACACACTTGCTGAGGTAAGCTCAAGTCCTTTCCAACATATTTATGTGGCAACTGTCTTAACTGGTGGAGTTGACTGATGTCAAGCTGCTCTTTCTCCATCAGTGCTTCTCAGAGTGCTTTGAAAAGGCAAGAGGTCAAGATTTGGATTGTCAGCAATGAAATCTAGTTTGTTGGTAAAGAGTATGAGAAGAAGGCAGACAGCAACAAAGTGCTGACTTCACTAACTTTTTTTCCTTCATTCTTGATGAGGTTTTCTGGTTATGCTGTGTAGCAGCACAGCTGGAATTGGCTTCTTCTAAGACAAAGCAAAAGAGGTTTGCTTTCTCATGTGGCTTTGACTGGAGGTTGTGATAGAACAATGGAAAATAAAGCTCCTCTATTGTAGTTTTTCAGCTTTCTTCTTTGCAGGAAGCTTTCAAGTTCTATATTCTGTTTTGTAAAAGAATATTATTTTGGTTAAGTAGAAGGAGGTGATGTTCATTGTAGACATATCATCAAACAGACTGGATGCTTACATCTGTTTTTTCCCCTTTTCATGAATCCCCAGTTGTCATCAACATTTCCCCCTCCGTTCTGCTTTGCTGTGGAAGTTGAGGAATGGATGGGAGTTTGTTTTCTTGTCCCCCTTCCAGAGCAGGCGCCACCCACTTGCTTCTCATACAAACCTAATGCTATCAAGCAATTTAATAGAGATTCCCAAGAGGCTGCATATAACTGGGCTAGACTTGTAGTCCAAAGGACACAATGCACTTGGAGTTATGGTCCTCTGCTTTTAGGGAGGCTGAGTGCTGATAATAATTGCTAACAGATCAGGCAGGGGGAGTGGGAAAAGGAGTGCAGCTCGTGAGAGAGAGCAAGACAGACCCAGCAATTCTGTGTATTTAGGAGCACCAGTGTTAGAAAATCTGTATGTAAAAACACCCTACCTGGACCACACCTGGTTAGCACACACCACCACAATAAATGCCAGAATAAACTAATACCTCAGTAGTGTGCTAGGTATGCTCAGGAGTCTTAAATATACAAGCTGCCTTAACCCTCCATGATGTGAGCCTTTCAGCATGTACCAACACAGCAAGGAGTTTTTGTGAGACAGGCTGTATGAGAGAGCTGCTAGTAAGCTTGGTAAAAAGTTCTCATTTTATTCATTCATTTGAATGAATAAAATGGCAGCCTCCTCCGTGGCATGCCCTGTGTCTAGTGTTAAGGCAGCGTTTCCAAGTGCACCATCCTGCTGGGAGTTGGTTTTGCTCTCCAGTTCCTGATGTGTTCAGTGCCATAAGGATAGGAGGAGCCTTTCTTCAGTCTCCTGGTGATCCTGCTGGCCCCCGTATATTTTACTTTGCCACTATGTGGATGTCAAAGAAGGGACCAGGAAAATAACTTGTCCCCTGTGTCTCCACTGGTAAAGAACATGAATCTTCTACATCTTTCACTTACTTCAGTGAGCATGCGTCTCAGCCAAACCTCTCACTTAAAAACACTCATATTGCACACCTGTAAAAAAAAAAATCCCTGAAACAACGTTAAATGTAACATTTCTTACTGTTCATAAAAAATAAGCCACAAGGGAATTGGGTTTGGAGAAAATCCTGGTCTCTAAAGGGTGTGTGCCTCCACTTGAAATACTCTTTATGGGTGACAACCAGACTACTTGCATGAGAAGCAGCAGTTTCTTATGGTGCAGGTGGGGACTGCAGCTGCATTTGTGGTGGTAGCTTGAGCAGGTACCATTGCCTGCGGCTTAAGGGAAGGTGAGGTTTGTGATAGTGTCGCCATCTAGTGGGTGGCCCACATAAGGGATAGAGGCTTTGGGGGTTGGTGCCTTTGCTTTTCAGTTGAGAAAAAGAGCTACTACACGTGTGGGAGCCTGTGTCTGCCTGGATGAAATGACTTGGTAATTACAAGTCTTCACCATGTTGTTTCCTCAGCTTGGCAAATGCTTGTCTTAATCTCACACGTCCACTTGCCTCACATCAGTCATTGCCTATTTGTCTGCTCCTTGCCTCATGAAAAGAATGCCTTCTGCTATCTCAGCTGTGAAGCCAGTGTCCTCATCTGTTCCCTGTCTTACATTTAGGCTTATTCTTCCCATGAATCTTTGAGGAAATGGCCAGGGATAAAGGCAAAGAGTTAGATGTGTGTCCATTTGGGCAAATAAATTGCATATAGAGCCTTTTTCACCATTCTAATTAGTTTGCTTTTTATAAGACCTCATTCAAGTGCCATTTGGAAAAAGATGCAGTTTTTGTATGTATTATGCAGACAGTTTGTACCACACTAGAGGTGCCAGTGTGATACAGACCTGTTTGCAGCTGTGGCAAATCTGAACCATCTCTGTTTTCCTAAGCACTGGTCTAGTTCATATTGAAAAAATAAAAAGGCAAGGGAAATGAGAAATACGCTTACCATTTGTGATACATTGTTATATGTGTTTCTTGAATCCTCAAACACAGCAGGTTATTATTTTCTTATTTTTTTTTTTAAGAATTTATATATCCAGTTTTTTTCTCTCTGTTTTCTTGTTCATTTTAAAAATCATGTCAAATGTTGAGACGCAGCTCTTATGTTTTCTTCTCTTTGAATCATAGTGTGGCTGCCATGCTTATCTTATCAAGATTTATATCCTCATCTAATTTAACTTTTCATAAATAATTACAAGTCACTCATGAGACCTTGCCAACTGCTCCAGTCCCACAAAGTGACCTGACCTGAAACCCCAAAGTACTGAGAAACATTCATCTTAGAGTATTTTCATAGGCAGTACTTCAAAGGAACTGTGGTTTAAAAATATGCAGCTATTTTGGTGACCACTTGTGTGGGATAAAGTTTCCCATCACTAATAACAGGGCTGTAATAGAGCTTCAGGGAGAAGGGAAGGAGTTCAGGGGAGCAGTCACAGCACCTTCTGCCTCATTTTGCTCAAGCATTAGGAGTCCTCAGAAGTAAACAGTTGGCTTCGTTACCATAACACAGACTGAATTTGGAGCAGAAATACTATAAGTTTGTGATACTTTGCTCAGGCTGTTCCTCTGGCAAGTATGCATGACCCTTGCTCAGTTAGGAACAATGTTCTTTATCTTTTGACCAGGTGTGAAGAGTGGTCCAGCAATGTAACTGGTGAGTGGCTATCTGAAAGAGCAAAGACAGTACCTGGGAAACGCGTGGCTGCAGATCTGCAGCTTGGACCTTGGTTCTGGGCAAAATTCCAAGTTGCTGTCATGCAGGGAGGCTTAGGTTGATCAAACTGGCCATGCAAGAGCAACCTCTGAGCAGTCTTGTCCCTCCAGCATTTTGCTCCAGTTATCCCAAAACATCTAATCCTCAGGGGGTGGGAGTTCCGTCTCACAAAATAAAGGGTGTAAACTTAAGTTGGAGTATTCTCTGCTCCTTGGCTAGCAACTTGACCTTTTCTTTTATATGGGAAAAATGAAGCAGGAGGGTGATTTGTTTGTTCCTAGCTTTTTGGTATTGGAAGGAATGTACCTAGAAAAGTTGAGTGATGAAGGCAATGTCTCCAAGATATGAGGGCTTACTCCATTTACAGAAGGCTTGAAATGCCAGCCCACATAAAGACACTTCATGGTTTTTACTATGTGAATTTGCTATCTTGATTTGTATCAACTGTACTGGGCAACAATAATCTGAAAATACAGGGACTTTAGTCCAGTCACAGATCCTTCTACCAGCTTGTAAGGGCAGCATTAGCTGAAATTGGGATGCTGTTATGAGCTAGCGTAGATGCTAATTTTGAACCTTTGGTCCTGTGGTGAAGCTGTTGATTAGTCCATAAATCAAAGGTGGTTTCTTTCTGAAGTGGCTGTGCTACTCTTAACTAGAAATTAAAAGGCTGAGGTACATGAAGAAAATGGACTTTTAATTATTTTGTCAGCAATTGTGAATGTGCTTGTCAGTTTTTATGCTGTGTTCTATGCTGTTTGAAAGCTCTAATATTTTGCAGTATTGCCTTGTAGTGTGTTTCTAATCGTCAATAAGATACAAAATTTTGTTGCCAAGTTGAGATGCGTTGAGCAAAGACCTGTTTTTTCAACGTCAGTGTGTCAAATAGATGAAGGCTATACTTTTGACACTCTTTGCTATAGACTCCAACATCAGTGAAGTGCCCTGGAATTCAAAAAACCTCAAAGAAATTGTGTTCTTTCTCATTGACTCTTAGGCAGTCTGGGTTTTGTACCTTCACTTATGGTTGTATTTGGTGGCAACAAATGGAAGAACTTAATTCTTTTAAGATATTTGCAGTCCTCAAGGATATGCTTCAGTGTAGCTAATAAATTTTGAAGAAGGGAGAGTAAATTGAAGTCCGTACAACTTGTTAAATAGCAGAATCAATAAAATTGTACTGGCATTTACTGCCATTGGATAATAGAAGCTTGAAAAAAAGAATTAAGAATGAAGTTTGACATCCAGTGAATGAAGGTTTTGTTGGTCCTTTGGATCAAAGCCAGCAAGGCTGTCTTACCTAGCTTAAAATTTATTTGACAAGTCTGGCTGAAGCACAGGATATAAATCAGAGCAGAGTGAGCTTGTCTTCATTTCACACCATCCTCATGGAATAAGTTCCAGGAACCTGGTGTGTATAACCAGACCTGCCTCTTCCTTTAGATCTGTTCTTCAGATTATTCAGAAAGCTGGGACAAGCTTTTTGCTTCATTAATTTGGTCTAGGCAGTGCACAAGAACTCTAGCCTCCAGCCTCCTCTTTTCCCCATTTATTCCAGCATGCTGTTTGAAACCTAAACAAATTAAGATGCAATGAGATGCCTGTGTAGCAAAACATATCCCTCAACTTTGTTGCTGCCTTTTTATAGTGTTACAATGCAAATATTAACTCATTAAGTTTTCCTGCTTGCAAAGTAGCACTTTCACCTCTTTGTCTCCCTTCCGTGCCTCCCTGCTTTTTACTGACTGGTTTTCTGTGATGCATTAATATGATACATTCAGCAAAACACAGAATGCTGCAAAAGATTGCTGTGAAAGCAGCACCTCTGCCCTGTGCAGAGAGTTATGATCAGAACCTTCACAGGCTTAGAGGAAATGATGCATTTGGTCCATTTTAGTTGCTGGATTTCAGTAATCTGCAACCATTGGGCCATGTATTCAGCAGAGGTGCTCTATTTGCAATTGTGTACCAACATAAGCTTTATTCAAAAGTGCTCAATAAAAGTGGGGGGGGAGGGGGGGGTGGGGAGGGGAGGTTCTTGGGTATTTATATGGAATTTTTTGGTCTTCTCTAATCTCCTGTTTTGCAGCCTTTGTAAAAATGAAGCCATTTCTGTTGCCTACATGATGTCACTAAGCTTTGCTCCTCTACCGTGGAGCTGATAGAACTTGTACTGCTCCATCAGTCCTCTTTGTAAGTTTTTTGTGGACTGTCCCAAAAATACATGAGCAGGAGAACTCAAAATTAAGCACTGACTGTAAACAACCCACTAGATCCATTTGAGTGACTTCAACACCCTTATCTATCATAGCTTGGGCTTAGTTGGCATTGCTGTGTTGTGTCTCTGGTACAATAGTGTCTGTGTCAGGCTGGATACTGCGTTCATACACACTGCCCCTTGGCATCCATAAAGGGCAGTGTACATGTGGTCTGATGGGTCACCTTTTGTGTGTCTTCCAGATGGCTTCTGGCTGGCCTGGCAGCTTTCACTGAAGATTTGCTGTTTGCTGAACAATCTGGTTTTGCACAGTAGCCATTTGTTGGGAGTTCTGTGGTATCTGAAAGGTGGCAGCTGTAGCAAGTGTCTGGCTATAGGATATTCCAGTGCACTCTATTTTTCTGGTTATTGGGAAACAGAAGCTGCATGGGGTACCTGAAGACCAATTTCAAAGTAGAAACTTGTTGAACATCATTTTGTATGTTGGGAGTTAAGACATTAGCTACAAGTTTCATCCCAGTGGCTTGGTGCAAAGGTTTTAACCTGGCTTGGTCCTAGCTGTAGTCAGCTTTGTAGATTTCAGTGAGATCTCAACATAAATAATGCCTCTTCTTCACAGAAAAGTGGATTTCTAAATAAATACTTGCTTTGGCATCCCATTTTACATGCCTTTGTGTATGAGATTTAGAGTAAATTGAGAGGAAAGTTGGCCTGTAGCTTTGTTTTCTTTTACAGAATAATTTTTCTAAGTGGCTTATTTGAAATGGAGGGTCTAGCCTAAATGTTGTGTGAAGTTGTATACAATTTGTTGTGTTTCTGCTCTCTCATGACAGTGATCCGAGCTAAAGTTGTGGGGAAGAAGCTCATGAAAGACGGACCATTTGGAACGATGCGATACACAGTCAAGCAGATGAAGGTACTTTTGCAGACATTCCACATGGGATTGTAGATATGATAACGATTCTAATTTATATGTAACAACAAATAGAGTTTGCATACTTAAAATAACAGCACCTCGACTTTTTGTATTGGTCAGCCAGAATGTGGTAGAAATTTGCCTGGAGAGGGGAAAGGAGCAGGAAGAGGTTGTTTGTGGCATCCCGTGCTTAATACCTGTGTTCTTCCTTTATTTTTAAAACTTCTGGTAGTAAAAGATGCCAGATAGGCTTCTCTAGCTACTGGAGTCCCATTTCTGTTCAACATACACATTGTTAGAGAATGGAAATGCAAGTTTTCCCCTGTAGCACTTTGATTAAATTCAAAATGTGGTGGTGATAGGGGGTCTGCTAGCCTTGGGAAGAGTGGTATTCTATATCTCCTTTCCCTGCATTCTTTGTGACCACCAGTTAGAATCATGGATTTTTTTTTTTTTTCCACGTACAGAACAAATGAAACTTGTATAGTGAACTCTTCATAGAGAGCTAAACCAAACACTGTAGCTTTCACATATCATCAGCTTAGAGCTATAAAGTATTGACTGTGAGCTGAAATGAAGTAGGTTGTCTACACCAGTTGCTTGGTTTCTCTAGTTGCTCTCTTCTAATTCTTTGCTGTACAGACTGCACTCAACCTGCTGCTTTGGACTCTAGTTTTTTTTTTGTTGTTGTTTTTTTGTTTTTTTCTTAAACTGATCCCTTGTTATGTAATGCTAAAACTCAGCCCTAGATTGTTTTTCTTGGCTGTGCCATTCCAGTCATAAGACTGGTTTATGTCTTATAAAAAAAAAAGGAATTAAAAAAAAAAAGAAAAGAAAGGGAATGGAAAAGCTTGGCGGAGACTGCAGAAATCTGAAACATATTAGACAAAGTAAAGGTTCAGAAAAAAACCAGTCACTTGCCTGCCTCATAACAGTAACTCCCTTTATAAAGCAGTTTATAGCCAAGCATGAAAGCCAGGAGGAGGAGATGCAAAGCCTGTTTCAGAAGCTGTCGCAAAACCGCACACGCAGCCAGATCTGGTCCTGGCATGGCTCTGCCACTGGGGTGGAATGCTTACACTTTGAATAAGACAGTGTGAGGTGCTATGATTACTAGTTCCTTTCATCTTGGAAGTTTTTCTTTAAGTTTCAAAAGGAAACATACGTTTGTTGCTTAACTTGTAAGGAAGGAACTGGCTGTGTTGGCAACAGTGAGACAATGCTGCCACACCTTTATTTTTTAAATTTTATTTTAACTTTCTGGTGGCTGTCCCTGGCTTCATCGGGCTTGCAGCACTCTGTGCTGTCCTTGGCCAGCTTTGTCACTCTACCTCAGCTAGTGTATCCCACTTCACAAAACTTCTCAACATCCACATGCTGCGGTGGCTTTAACAACTTCTCTTTCTCTGATTTCATCTTCATCTGCCCAAGACCCCCACTTTCCCTGCTACTATTCCAAGAGTTTGATGCTTCCTTTCTAACATGTGACCATGAGAAAGGTCCAGTGGTGATCTAGAATAACAATTGTCCCCAAAATGAATTGATGCCCATTAATCAACCATGATGCTAGCCTTGCTCCTGAATAATGATGGAGCCTGCTCTGTTAGCCAGTGAGCTGCAGTGTCAGAGGTCTCTGGAACCATATTCAGCATTCCTTCTCTGGTGAAGGAGCCTGAAGCAGAGTCCCTTCTACAAATAGGAAAGACCTCTGTGTCTCTTAGTATGGGAGGAGCATAAGCCCAGGCAAGGTGAGGATGCTGAATGAAGCAGCAGCCACTTTACTGTCAAGAGACACCATCATATCAGTCTTTAAATGAGACACCCGAGTCTGCTCTGTTTTTTGTTTTGTGGGTTTGTTTTGATTTGTTTGGGGTTTTTTTGGGTTATTCTGCAGCACAAGACCAGGATGTTTACAGCAGCTACCGCAGTAATCTGTAACATCCTGGTGCCAAGACCACAAGAGAAAATAATTGTGTTTTTGCAAGGGCAGTTCCACAGTATTTCATTAGGAAGCTACATGTCCAACAAAAGCAAGAATTATTTTGAAGGGGATCTAGTGCATTGGTCACACTGCCTCTATGCCTGCTACATAGGTGGTGGGCTGGTGAGATGTTGCAGTGCACATTTAACTGTGACCTTTGGCAGGAAGGAACCTTAAGCAGTCAAAGTGCTGAGTAAAACTGGAATGTCTGGAGGACATACTTCTTGATAAACAAACAAACCAAGAGTTTTCTTTGAAGTCTGTCTTTTTGCTAAGCATAGAGACTTCAGTATAAAGAGGGATTCAGCTCCATGCAGTAGGGGGGCTCACAATGATTCAGCAAATTTCTCCATTGCTTATCCCAATGAAAGCTGGCTGTCCTTCTGAAAAGAAAGCTTCGGAGGCCTATGGCTCTGCACAGTGGCATGGGAACAACTCTGAAGATAAAACTAATATGTTAGTGGTTTTGGCCACCTATAAAACCATCTGGACCTGCAGATGAAAAATAAACAAGCTACTGAGTCTGTCAGTGTGTACTAAATTGCCTGTGAAAAGCATGGGGAAGCCTTAAAAGACAACAATCAATCTTTGCATTTCTTTCCTGGGTTCTCTGGAGTTTGCTGTGACTGATTCTTGCTCTCACTTGTTGCTGAATGTCATAACTAAACCAGATTAGGGCCGGAACTGGAGCACAAGGTCAGCTCTCAAGAACAGAACAATACCAGGCTTTCTAGCATTCAGGATTGTCTGAAAAGGCCTTGTGCTTTTTCAAGCACCCTCTGCCTTTCCCCACTGCTTTCTCAAATAATTGAAGAGTATTTTAGGATCATGTGTCAGTAACCTGCACTGCACTGATCAAACTCCTGAATGTTCTGTGATGCTACAGTGCATTCTGAGAATGGCCCAAACCTATTTCAGGAAACTGCAAAGGAAACAAGGAGATAAGATATTTCTGCTCCATGTTCACAAACAGTTGTGGTTGACCATGGCAGCACTCTGCACAGGCTGTCGGGAGAAAAGAGGCTTTCCTTGGGTTGTTGCTAATCTGTAAAATGAGTCTAGGGGATGAAACCTGATAGTCCCAAGAGGAAAGAAGTGGGGTGGGATTAATTTAGTTTAATTTTAGACAGACTAAAATAAGGTGCTGAGTCTTTTCTGCTCTCTTGATTGTCAATGGAGAGAGACAGCAACCACCAAAGTGTAATTCAGCCCACCAGTTGTAGGCAGCTATTTTAGGATGGGCTGAGCTGTTCTGGAGGTGCCTGTTCTTGATGTTTGACTGGAGAGGGTGTCTAATGCATATGGAGTGCCTAAATATTAGGTAGCTGAAGGTTAGGAGAGATGACTCCAAGCCTTGGTAACTAATGTGACCTCATATGGGCTGGTGAGAGGGAGGAATATTGTATCACAAGGTGAAGTTTATCATGTAGCAGGAACCACCATAGGATTTGGGTGTACATTTCTGAGGCAATATGGGGGCTGCTAAAGGGAATGCTAACACAGCTGGAGAGCAGCAGTAGCAGACACCACCATGTGATGCTTGCTAATACTTTGTTCCCTGTCATTATGCTTCTGAAAATACACTTTTGTGGTGACAGGAGGACTCCAAAGGTAGCAGTTAGGAGAGAGCCTAGCTTTATGGTTGGCTTTCTTCTGACTGCTCTAATAGCACTTTCAGGATATTTTGTCTATCCAAAAATAATGGTTAAGGTATTGTTTTTTCCTTTTGAAAGAGAGCATCTGTAGAAGATTCCCCCTTGCCAAATTTTTTTTTCCCTCCTCTGAGAACCAAGGTTGTGCTGAATTTTCTTTAGTCATCAGAGGATGAGGAAGGCGCTGTCTGCTCCCAGCACTGGGTCAGCTAGTGTGACAATTTCTAGCATCCACGGGAGGTCACTGAGGGGTAAGCTGAAGTGCTTTTTGGGAGGCTGAACTTGCTTCCTTCAGTAGCCCTGACAGTGGTGTCCCTGGTGGTAATGAGAACAGCAAATTAGATCCAGGATTTGAAAACCAAACAGCAGTTCAGCATCACTACTTACTTCAGAGACTGTCATGTTGAACTTGATGGTGCAGAAGGTGGGAGGAGTGTTGACTGTAAGGGTCCTGTAGGAAGGGCCTGAGAACTTTCTCAGAGAACTGATTAATCTAGCTTGTAGCCCTTTGTAGGGAGGGGGAGAGTGGACTCAAAGTGTGCCTCTGCATGTGTAGACCTTGTAGCACAGCTGCTTGATTAGCCCAACACTACCTGGAGTGACAGATCTCTTGTTCTGCACATGCACAGCACACAGATCTCTGAACTGTAGATAATGTGCTGCCTGGAGAGGCTGGGAAACCCCAGCTGTTATCTTAGGTAGTCTTATCTGGTTAGATACTGTTATCATAGCTTCTTGGTGTGACACCAACTAGAATGAGGAAAGAATGCATGATCTTGAATCTATGTGCCTTTCCTCACAGTAGCCTTTGCAAGTGAGGCAGAGCTGTTCTACAGAGGAGGAGCAGAAGTCTATTGAGGGCTAAATAATTCATGAAAGGACAGAGAAGGTGCTTGTGCCAGAACCTAAATCTCCAGCTATCTTGAGCATAATTGGAAAATCTGAGTAGACCATACCAAGAAAATTGCAGGGATAAAGCAGAGATTAGGCAAGGTTCAGCTTTTCTATATTCACTGAAAGACTTTGCTTACGTATGGACACAATGATATATTCCAAACATGATCTGTGAGTTTTTGTTGATACAGTATGACTAATTTAAAAAAATGCTTTCCTTGCATATTTGCTGAGCGTAGAGGGAATGCTCGAAAATGCAAACCCTTGAGCATGTCTTTTATTGCACACAGCAGTGCTATTACTGAATTGTGATACTATCATAAAATTATGTTGTTTGGGGTAACGTAACTAAGGAGCAAAAAACCCTGGCATGGATGCCCAGAAGATAGCCTGGTCTCCAGCATAAACAGAATTAGTAGAAGTTTTTATATTTTGATGTGCAGTATCTGGGCCTACCATAAAATCCAGTAAATCAACAGACAGTCACAGAATCATTGCAGTTGGAAGGAACCTCTAGAGATCATCTAGTCCAACCCCCTGCTAGAGCAGGGTCACCTAGAGCACATTTCACAGGAACACAACCAGGTGGGTTTTGAATGCCTCCAGAGAAAGGGACTCCACAGTCTTTCTGGGCAGCCTGTGCCAGTGCATTGTCACCCTTTCATTAAGGAAGTTTTTCCTCGTGTTTAGATGGAACTTCTCATGTTCTAACTTGTGTCAATTGCCCCTTGTCCTGTCACTGGGTACCACTGGAAAGAGCCTGGCTCTACCTTCCTTACACCCACCCTTCAGATATTTATAGGCTTTATACCCTTTCAGAAAGAAAAGGGTTTGTTGTTTTTAAAGGAGGTGGGGAACCAGTGAAATACCCTGGAATAATAGAGGACTTTAAAAAATAGAATACTACCTGGAGAACAATACCATAACTTAGGTGACAGAGCAGCAAGGATCTACAGCTCTGGATTCTTTATTTATTATTGTTTTCTTCTTTTGCCTCACTTAAATATTTATGGTTAAACTGAATATGGATTTTACTCTCAGTTAATCTGTCAGAGAAAAGGATAGTCTGGGAAATGCTATAAAACTGTGATTCTCTCTGACTCTTACATTTTCCTTTAACTTTTAAAAGTTGGTAATTAGTATAGTTGGTGAGGAAAAAAAGAGACTGAATGTTTTGAAAAGATAACCACATTTTAAAGATGGAATTTTCAGGAAAATAGTCATCAATGTTTCAAAAATAGGCTATTTTTTACTGGCGTGCAGCAGTTGTTGCATTGCTGTGCACAGACTTCATTATGCTACTAGCAAGTGGGTATGAGTTTTCCTAAATTGCAGTTGTACTGTCAGGTCAGATAGGGACACATGCTAATTTCTGACTGAATCCAACTGACAGAGTATCTGTGGGTTTATATTTCAATTAAACTGAACGGTAAAAAAGATTATGAAAAAGGGGAAGGAGTATAAAGGTATTATGTATACATGATATTTTTCTCCATGGTGCCCGTCAGCTCTGGGCTAAATTTAGGACATGTGCTAGAATTCTATTTCTGCATTCATTTAGCTAGAGAAACACTAAATCCATGCTGAGGTCAGCAGAAGTTGCCTATGTAAGGGGTTTGAGAAGAAGGTGTCTGGCTTGGTGACTTGGATCAAGCGCCAAAGGTCTGAAACCCGTAAAGCAGCAACACTGGAAAAAAGGGTCATTGTTTAAAAGCAAAAAACATTGGTTTGGAAGAAATTGTTTAAATAACATGAAGGAGAAAGTTCCAAACTTGAACTAATTTAATTTCTGCCTAATTATGAGCTATATAAGGGGAAAAAAATTGTTCAGGATGTTGGCAGAGCTTGCAGTGTTGGCACTTTGCTTACTCAGTGCCACTGGAACTAATGTGAGTGGGAAAAAGTGGTCCCTGTGCTGAATTGTGATGGCTTTGTAGCAGGTGGATATTCTGCTTTACCAGCAGATTTGGTGGGGAGATTTCCCTCAGAGTCCTGTTAGTGCCATTAGTCTTCACTCTTGTAAATGCCAGAAGCTCACTGCTTGCCACCACAGTCTAGGAATGTAGATTGTAAAGAATCTAAATGAAAAGTTATCATCTTAAGTTATCTTAAAGCATTTTTATTCTTCCTTTAGATGTACAGGGGCTTCCAGATAATGCCACATGTTCAGTACATCTACACAGAAGCCTCTGAGAGCCTTTGTGGAGTCAAGCTTGAAGTCAACAAGTACCAATATCTGATTACAGGTAAAGGATAATGTACTTACAATAATCAAAATGTCTTCTGTTCTATATATATACCTCCTAAGGACATGGACAGCTGTGTAGACAGCTCTATAAGCAACTTCCCAAGTGATGGCCTAACAGTATTTTGGTGTGCAGTACTTTTTAATGCTGAGAGTCATCTCACTTTCTAGATTTCCCTCTCATTCCTCTCATATCTGTTATTCTAAGCCATGTTGTGACAAATATGCTGTATGACAGTCCACAGATGTCAAAACATACCTGAGCTGGCATGTCTGTCACAGGGAACTGGTTGTAACTCTGCTGCACCAGAAATGGAAGATCCCTTTTGGAATGAGCTGGAGAAATACAGGCTGCTGAGGTGGGGGGATGCAAGAAGACAGAGATGTAGATGTTGCCAGGTTATGTTTCTTGTGAAGGTGTCAATTCACTTTTCTCTGTCATTGAGAGGAGTTTGACAGCAATGCTCACCTGCATGTTGTTGCTGGTGCTTACAGCTGGCACGACACTCCCAGCTTCCAGAAGTTCTGTAATCTCCTGGCCAGAGATTCCTCAAACCAGTTAATAAAACGAAAGCAGTTGCTGAGCAATGACTGGAGCCAAACATATTGAGGTCATTAGCAATCTCAGGAAACGAGAAAAGCATTTGAGCTGAGAAGTGCTAACGTGTGACCATGTCTCTGTTTTAAAGGCCGTGTGTATGAAGGGAAGGTGTACACTGGCCTGTGCAACTGGTATGAGAAATGGGACCGACTGACGTTGTCCCAGCGGAAAGGCCTCAATCATCGCTATCATCTGGGCTGTGGATGCAAGGTATGTGCAGCTCTGATTAGGTGGTGGTAAGATGTTCAGACCCTAGAATTCTGTTTCCCCTGGCTAGGAGTACCAATTTGCTGGTGAACAGCCAGTGAGAAATGCAGAACAACAATTTTTACAGCAAAAGAAGTAAAGCTTGACTTTAGTGTTTAGACCAGAGAAAATCAAATAAAATGCAGAGCCTTTTTAATGCACTGTTGGAGTTAACTGGGGTTGGAGAAGGCTTGCAGAATCCATGCAGAATCCTTAGCAGGTTAATGAAATCACGTATTGGAGGCTTGGACAGATATGTCCAGCTTTTTTCCTGTGAAAACATTTTGAGTGCTTAAAACCTCACAGCCTGGCACTGGCACTAAGGTTTTTGCTCATGGCCCCAGGCCTGCAAAAACATAGACATGAGCTCAACTTTTCTGCACCTGAAAAGCCCTTTTGACTCTGGAATTACCTGTATATGTGAAAATAAGAACATGCTTCTGTGTTTACTGAACGGAGGCTGAATTTTGGGTTAATAAGCAAGATTTGAGGGAGTGGAATTTTAAATCCTGTATCTGTGGTTAAAAGACATTTTATATAATGCTGTTTTTCCATGTCACCTCACCTGATTGTTCTTTACAATTGCAGATTAGGCCCTGCTACTATCTGCCCTGCTTTGCCACCTCCAAGAATGAGTGTATTTGGACAGACATGCTCTCCAACTTCGGGCACTCAGGATACCAAGCAAAGCACTATGCCTGCATCCAGAGGGTGGAAGGTTACTGCAGCTGGTATAGAGGATGGGCACCTCCAGATAAAACGATAATCAATGCCACAGATCCCTGAGCACACTACCCCTTCCTTATCTCCCCTCTCCCTTACTTGTGGCTGATCTTCCTTTGGACACTAACTCTTACCAGATCATGATGATGACAATGAAATTAGTGCCTGTTTTCATGCAAATTTTAGCACTTCGAACACTTAAAAAAGAAAAGGAAAAAAAAAACAACCAACCAAACAACAAAACAAACAGGAGAAAAAAAAATCTGTGCTACCTTACTGAATTTGTAATCACATTTTCCATTTTTTGATACCACTCATTTTGATCAGACGACATTTGGGAGCTTACTTTTGCACACCAGAGGGAAAAATGGGAGGAAAAAAAAAAAAAAAAAGATTGGAGCTCTTGCTCTCTTACACGTATCATTAGCTGTAGCAATATAATCTCTATTTTTTTAGGAAAACAAAAATCTAAAAACTATGCCAATTAGGCACTGTACTCTTCTATTCGCTCGCTTCCCCTCACCCCTCCTCATGCACTAAGTGCTGAAAATACTTAGACACATCTATTTGAAGAAAAACAGGTTTCATTAATCAGATTGGCAAATGAAACACACTGAAAAGAAACCCAGCCTAAACTCTGGAAAAAATGACGTCCAACAGAAATCCTCCTCTATGGGAGAGACTGGCAATGTGACTCCAACAGTGGGAGAATTCACCTGGTGTGTCTGACCACATCATCTGGTAAAAGCATTGATAACTTATTTTCCTAGCTAATTCAGTCACAGTGTGAAAGCAACAACACAGAGAGAATTTTGTATCTTTGTTGTTGTTTAAAAAACAAAAGCCCCATCCCCTATGTTCAGGGAGGTAAATCCACCTACAGCAGAGCAAATGAAATGCTGTGCCATACTGTTTTAAGCAGCATTGGCCCCTGAAATTTTGCAGCTTAGCTTCAACAGCAAAACCACCTTGTGACTTCCTTAAACCAAACTTGCAAAAATACCAACTCTCAATCGATCACATGGAAGAGGGAAAGGGGAGACTTACTAGAGCTCTTACTATAAAAAAAATAAATCTATTGCCAAAATAGTGTTTTGCTGAACTAAGATGTATATACACTTAATGACATAAGCTATTTTTGACAGGACATGGAATTTTGTTTTTGGTATTATAAACAACAGAATGGTTTGATTGTGTTTTAAAGGCAGAAATATTGACATTCCGAGTCAGTGAGTTGTTTTTAAGATATTGAAGCTCCAGTGTATCTGCAGTGGCTACAGTCATTGTTTCCTCTGTACCTCCTTGCACCATGGTTCCTCCCCTGCAGCTACACTAGCTGCATTTGTTTGTTTAGTGAGAGGAAGTGTGTGTGGGGGCTAGGCAAGAAAAAGTGGTCTCCTAATAAGTGCTGGCCGGGATCATAAAGTTTTTCATCTGCCCAGAGGATTCCTTCTGTGTCAAGTGCTGTGTTTCCCTCTACGCACTGTTTAAGCATAGCTCTGTGCATGCACTCTCATACCATGCCCTGCACTGATGTGGGAGGAGGAGCCTTGCTGTCTTGTGCTTTGTTGTCGACTGGAGAAGTTTTTTCTTTTTTTTTTTTTTAATTAAGAAAACTATAATATAATTTTTCTTATCAAATAAAAAGTATTTTAAGTTTTAATGATGGTGAAGAAGGGGTTCTGACAAAATGGGTGACTGAGTTTTGGATGGGGAGGGCTTGGGAAGGGAGAAGATTATGCTTAACTTCATTTTTGTATTATTATGATTATTTATATTAAGTTTTCATATATCTTCAGTTCATTCCACTTAGAAAGCAGAGCTGCCACCAGCAGGAAAAAGTGTTGCAGTGATTTCCAGCCTGGGGCAATACAGCATTTTACAGTCAGTGACCTCAATTACCAGAGAGTTGTTTGGAGCCTCTTTGTCGGGTGGGAAGGAAAGGGTGTCTGAGAGAGATCCTGATGTGTCTTTAGGTTCCTTGCATACTGCTGGACCTACATCCCTTGAAATGCCCCATTTACCAGATTAATTGTTGCAGCAAAACCCACGTAGCTTCATTTTCAACATGAGCTTTAAAGGGCATTTTCAAAGAGTTGATGTAAGAGGTGCTTAGATCAGCTGTGTATATTTTTTCAGCTGCTCCGAGTAGCAACACAGCACAAAACACATTGAAAGTCTGTTGGATTTTCCTGTGATTCAGGCTTGGAACACTTTTCAGAAGTCCTCTTCCCTGTGACTACTCCTGAATAAATCATGGGTTGGAGATGAGAGGGAGAGCAGGGTGTTTCACAGCACCCATCACAGGATCAAGCAGTGGGTCAGAACGTTGCCCCTTTTTGGCAGAGCACAGGGTTGGGCTTTGGGCAGAGTGGAGCAAACTCCCCGTGACCTGTGCGTGGCTGACAGAACCTCTGAGGGTCACTGAGGGCAGAGTGGAACCGGCTTCGCCATCCTCGCCATTTGCATCCTGTGGAGTTGGCATTGCTGGAGATGGCCCTCCTCAAGCTCAAGGAGACTTCAGCAAGCTTGATTGACCTCTCTTTGAGTTGCCACCATTTTTCCTGGCTTTGGGAAGGCTAAATGAAAATGCCCCTCGATGCAGTGAAGTGTTGATTTGAATTTTCATGAAACCGCAGTTCTGCGTTATTTTACCTGTCACTGATTCATTTAGCTAGCTGAAACATCACAGTATTGCACTCAAATTATTGTGAAAATATTTGCATTCTAATGCTATGAGGACTTGTGTCCCTAAGTAGGATATAATGTAGCTATGTGCTTTGTAAACAACAAAACAGCAGATGCATTACCAGAAAATGAAGCGTATTCCCATTTTGTATTGCAGACGGTAAAATATTTCTGAAATGCAGAAAGCTAGACCAGCAGGGGTGTGTGTTTGATAGCAAATCTTTCCCCTTGCTGTGTAAAGAAAGAGTTTTTAAGGCTTTTAAAAATGTGGAGCCAAAAGGAGGGGAAAGAATCCAGTAAAAATACATTTCTTTTGGGAGGCTTCTTAATTTTGTTTCTGTGCATGCTATCAGGGACATGAATTTCGTGGGCTAAGCTTTAGCTTGTGCTTGCATTAAGAACCTGACTGAAGGCTCCCTTGAAGTGGGAGGGAGCCATTAAATGGATTGAACAGGCTCTAAATCAGACTCAAAGACTTCTTCCTTTCTGTCCTCTTTTCTTGTGTCTTGCTAAGTCACTTCTGCCTGCCACTGGACAAAGCTCTCTCCCCCATTACAGCAGGCCATACAAGATGTGGGAACACCAGGCATGGAGATGTGAGGAGGCAGATGAGAAGTTCTCCCCATAATGTCAGGCTATGGAGCATACAAGGGCTTGCAGCAGCACAAGTATCTTCCTGTCACCTCTGACGTGCTCCTCACTTCACCCCGTAACCTAAGGTCAGAGGAACTGTCTATGGCACAGCTCATGTGAGCATGATCTTTTTACACGGACATGATGAGAGCTTCCTCTCCCCTCCCCAGTGCTTTAGGTATACCAGGATTATTAAAAGTACCTTTGAAAATGCATAGCTCATTTCTAGACTCTTCCTCCTTCCTTTCTTATTTATACACGGTTTTTCCCTTATTTGCTTGAGAGTGTTTCCCCCTTTAGAATTAAAAAAAAAAATAATTTAAAAATATGGTGAAGGCTTGGGAAAGATTTGTTTTGATTTTCCTTTTCCAAAACGGAGGGGGTAGAGAGCCAGAGGAGATCTGGGCAAGGAGTACCTAGAATAAAGTCTTCTTCTGGGAGGCTTTCCCTCTCCTATGTATGGAACAAAACTGCCATTTAAGGTCTAAATTTCCCATACTTTGAAGAATCACATGGTCCTTTATTTAGGACTATTCTAAAACCTAAATATATCACCATATCCCATTCATACTTGGCTGGAGCAAAATATTACCTCAGGGTGATGGGAAACATACAGTTGTCTTTTTTACAGTAAAGACTGAAGTAAAGGCCTTCATGGAAACAAGTTTCCAGTCTTTCAGATGTCTCTGAAAGTGCATCTCACTTACAATGTGTTTTATAGCTCAGAAAATCAGAAACAAAAATATAGGGGGCACAATTTTTTAAATTTATTTTTTTAAAATAAGTTGTCTTTGGGGCTACCAGTCTTGAGAAAAATCTTAAAAATCCACTAAACATTTGCTGCTGCTTTGCCTGTACTGGCTGCTGCTTCTCTCTGATGCTGTCCTTCCTTCATAGAGCCACTCTGCTGTTCCTGATAGTCATGGAAACTTGGGGAGGGAACCAGACCCATGTGAAAAATCTTGTCCAGAAGGAATGTATTTGTTGCTAAATTTTCTAGCACTGTTTACAGTTTTCCTCCATGTTATTTATAAATTTTATATTCAGTGAATGTATATTGTCTTTTAAGGTAATGTTGCATAATGTTCACTTTTTATAGTGTCCTTTTATTCTAAACAGTAAAGTGGTTTTATTTCTATCACAGACATTCTGTCTCTGCTTCACTTATATTCGTTTCTGTCCACTTCAAATGTACACACATGGATTTGCAAGCAGATTTATTCATTTCCTCCCCTTTCTCGGTACCATTTTATTGGGCCCAAAGCAGGTATTTCACCTCTGGCAATTCTTGCTCTTTGGCACAGACATCCCTCTAGCAGTCCCTCCCTCTTTTTAAGCCCAAGGAGAGGCAACATAAAAAAAATCCCTTTTGAAGTTAATGTGTCCCGCTTGTTAACTGGCCATAGGGGGTCACTACAGAGCAAGGCTGTCAGGATGGCTCTCAGGTAGCACCAGGAGGGCCTCAGAAGAGCAGTTGCCAGATTGCTCTTATTTGCAGTAATCTGATCCCTGCGGAGAGAGTTGAAAGGTACATGCCCATGGCAGAGGGAAAAAAAGATCCATCTCTCCCAGCTTTTCAACTGTGAAATGTCAGAACCTTGCGTCCTTTCCTTAGGTTTACTCCTTAAGTCTGGCTAAAAGTGCCCTCTTATCAGGGAGTGAAACTTCTGGTAAAGCATTTTTAGCTACGTTAAAATGCTCACAGAAATGGATCTGCTGTTAGGAATTTCCTGTATCTCACTTTTGCTGTAGGAAAATCTCCGTTGTCTACAAGGTTGAAAGAATGAAACATTTCGAAATCTGTTCTGTGTTTAATCCAAAGTAAGCTTTGGAAAGTTTTGGATGTAGAAGAATGAGGATCTCTTTGTGAGGACTTCATTGCTTAAAGTATATCACGTTGCAAAGAGGTAAAACCATAACACAAGTTATAAACACGCCCAGGGGGGCAGCTGTCAAAGGACCACAGTGTGTTTTATGAGTGCTAACTGGTACAGCTTGAAATCACCTCCAGGAAAGGGGGGAAAAAAGTGGGAGAGGGGCACCATTATTTTCCTGACTGACACATGGGGAGGCTGATACACCACGGCCAAGCAGCTTTCACAGGTGCTTCACAGAGTTGTGACTGCAAGGGAGCTTGCTGGGCTTAAGCACCTGCCCTGTTAGCCTCTCACAGCCCAGGATAGTGTGAAGATGCACCCTGAAGTTGCCCATTTGGGTTTGTTGCTTGTATAAATGTTTGGAAAGTGACTGATTTAAACCAGATTACTCAAGCTTCCTTATCAACAATAGTGTTTGTGTTCAGATTAGATTATCTGCAGTTTAAAAAAAGTCCTTTTGGAAGTAAGCAATAGCCTTTCCAAGTCATAAAGATGACAAATATGTGAAATTAAGATCAGTGCTAAACTAAACCAAAGTGCTGTGCTGATAAATGCTAAGAAATCAATAATCAGATTTCCAGTCAGGAAAATAATGGTGAAAATGCTAGCTAATGTTTTTGTAATGAAAACCTTAATCAAGTCTCCCAAAAATACTGTTCCTGAAGGGATGGTCAGACAGAGTCACAGCTGTTCTCAAGCATTATTTATGTCACAAACCCCTCTTTATAAATCGACGGGAATTAAATGCAACAGAATATAATCAACTAATTTGTCTTAAAAATCTGCAACAAACCTGTCATATCATGTCTAAGGACCATCTGTTTCTTTATGACTTCAACAATTACACAACTTTCACCACTGCATAACTGGGGTGCATCACAGCACTCGTGACCGTACTTACCCTTCATGATGTGCCTGTCAGGTGCACAGCACAGGTAGAGAACAGAGAGATGAAGGACCAACAAGTCATGGTCTTCAGGTTCCTTGTGAGTACCAGGGGAATTTTGCACAAAAATCTACATGGAGTTCCTTTTTGATTTTTGAAGCTCCCACTAGGTACCTATATCCACCATCAGGTACCTACCCTGTACCATGCACTGTGGTTGACCCACAGTGTTGTGGAAGGTGTGTGAGAAAAACAGGGCCCTAATTTGACATCTCAGCAACCCCAACCTTCAGGCTGCTGATCCTGCTTGAGTTCACAATCAAGTGTAGGAAATAAGCTCAGGCAGCCAGTGGCTCACAAGGAGGGGGGTGGTCATGGATCTCATCAAAGCCTCAGTTAGGTAAAAAGAGCCATTTATTCACAGATACAAGTTGGAAGCAAAAACTCCTGAAGGACCAGACAGTGCCTTAGCCCAGGGAAAGCAAGAGACATGGAAAGTTTTAAACAAAACCACTCACTTTGCTGTGTTCTCCAGGACTAAAAGCACCTAAACAGATCTCTTTGGAAGGTGCCCTAAGAGTTTGGTACAGTGCCCAGAAACCACACGAGGCAATGAGTGTTTAGTTGGTGACAGGAAGACCAAACCCTAGAGCCACTGTGCAAAGGAAACAATACAAGCTGAAACCAACTCTTTCTCAAGAACTGCTGTTTGCTTTGAGAACCTCGTCAGGCTGATAAAGGTTTTATGGATGGCAACCACGTGACAAACCAAGCAAACCAACATTGTGAAACAAACATCCTTTATGGTCCCTGTCTGAAACTGTCAACATATTTTAAGCAATTCTAAGAACGTAAGAAAATCCACCTTATCTATATAAAGTTACTCCTTGCTCTCAGGGATGAGCTTATGCTGACTAGATTTTACAATTGATTTTTGTTTTGGTTTTCAGACTGTTCTCATTGTTCACCTTTTCAGGGTTCATAGATGATCTAGGGGAGGGCTGGGCAAGAAAGCAAAGAGGTTCCTGAGCAGTGCTTCTTGCATATTGCTTTTTAGCTGGTACTTCTCCATAAGTAAAATTGAGCCTCTTCCCAGCATTCCCACTACCATCTCTCGTGCCCAGTTCACATTTGCTGCTTCTCCCTCATTCACACTATTGCCAAAAGAAAGCAAAGGTACTCACCATCTGCTTATGGCTTGGGAAGAATGTTTGCTCCACGAGGGGGAACTTCTCAGGACCCAGCGAGTTGAAGATTTTAATGAGCTGAGAGAACTTGGGGTGAGAGAGCGGGAACAAAAAAAACAGACACAGTGGATATAAGTGGCTTATTGTATAACAGGTAAGTGCTTGCAAAATACTCTGATACTGGTGAAGGTGATGAGAGAAACACAGTATTATGTCCTTCCCACATTGCTTTCTTGACCTGAGAGCAGCAAGAAAATTTACAGTATTTACCCAAGGCCAAACCAGCCTTTGTACACAAACCTTGGACTAAGAGAGTGGAGAAGGGGTTCAAAAGCCAGAAGTGGATCAATTTGGGTGTAGTTACACATTTGCTATGAACAAGCTTTGCTTTCCAAATGTGGCTGGGGAGAGGTGGGGCTGGTGGCCCTTCCTGACAGAGCCAAGGCTCAAAGGAGTGACCAGGCAGGAAATCAGCATCACCACTCCTGAGCATAGACAATAAATCAAAGCTCCCCCTTGGATTTCTGCCCAACAGCCAAATCAAAGTTGAAGAGAAGGAGAACTGCTAAGGCACAGTGATCACTAGAGGGGATTGCCCATGCTACCTGATCTGAGTATTAAACCAAGGAAATATGAGCCCACTGATATTTATTATGAACCAAAGGTCTCCCAGCAAAAACCCACGCATGGCAGGAGAAACGGGAGGTCATCAGATATCCCTGTCCCATCCACCAGTGAGGTCTGAGGGATGCACTAACCTGTGAGGATGTTAGTATGCAACATCCTCAGAAAGCAGTATGTAACATCAATGGGAAAAGCAAGAGGGCTGGCATTTCACATACCAGGGCAAATATTTGCCATTGTCCCAGCCTGTCAGCTTGTATACATTTCATCATAGAATCATAGAATTGGCTGGGTTGGAAGGGACCTCAGAGATCATCAAGTCCAACCCTTGATCCACTACCACTGCAGTTACCAGACCATGGCACTGAGTGCCACATCCAGTCTCTTTTTAAATATCTCCAGGGATGGAGAATCCACTACTTCCCTGGGCAGCCCATTCCAATGCTTGATCACCCTCTCGGTAAAGAAATTCTTTCTAATGTCCAACCTAAACCTCCTTTGGCACAATTTAAGACAGTGCCCTCTTGTCTTGCTGAAAGTTTCCTGGGAAAAGAGACCAACCCCCACCTGGCTACACCCTCCTTTCAGGGAGTTGTAGAGAGTGATGAGGTCTCCCCTGAGCCGCCTCTTCTCCAGACTGAACATCCCCCAGCTCCCTCAGCCTCTCCTCATAGGGTCTGTGCTCGAGTCCCTTCACCAGCCTGGTTGCCCTCCTTTGGACCTGCTCCAGGACCTCAGTATCCTTCCTAAACTGAGGTTCCCATTATCACCACTGTTTGCACTATTATAAACTCTTTATCATTCTGGGAAGCAAGCAGATTATTCTGACCATTGTCTGCAGCCCCCCCCTGTTCAATCTATCATTGATCAGCTAGAGAAAACCTCAAAACCATATGAAAGAAACTTAATAACCATGACAGAAATGTTGCTGAAGCAGGGTTGTTATACCTAAGAGAATAAGAGGTGAGATGCATATATATATATAAAAATATATATGTTCATATCTATCTATCTATTTATCTCCACATGCACACCAGTAACCTTCTGGATCTCAGGACTCAGAGGCACCTTGTATTTTCTTCACTCAAACCTCCAGCCATCCTGCATTCTCTCTGTTACCATGGGCAATTCTGAACTGGCAGTGCTGTTGGTGAAGTGGTTAGACTGCCAGCCTTGCAGAAGGGGATGTAAAGCTGAATAAGGAGGTTTGATGATATTCAGGGATTTTAAGAGAATAAAATGATTAGGGATTGCTCCCCAGGTAAGAATTCTGGTTCCTGGCCAGCTGGTAGGTGTGACTGAATGGAGACAATTATGTCTTATTTGCAAAGTAATTTAGAAACTGAATTTAGTTTCCAAGTGCCCTGGAATTTGATAAAAACATGTTAGATTAATAAAAGCCTCCAGTCTGGGCCAAGTCTCACTGCAAATCCTTCACACAAGTTAACTCAAGTTCCCCATCAAAGCTAGGGATTCATTCATCTTGAAGGAGAGCTTTGTGTCACCTGTGTCACCTGAGGGAGGTAACAAACAGATTAAGGGAAGGAGACAGACATCTAGGGAACAAGGGAGGGGAAACAAAGTCCCCTTTCTTCCCAGTAGCAACAGCTGCCTGATCATACATGTTTTGAACACTTCTGAGCAACAGCTGAGGCCAGTAATTGTACCAAGTTGCAACCCTAAGGTTAAATTGAAGAGAGAGCTACTGAGAATGTTTTCTACTAAGTACCTACCTTAAGGCTCTTAGGGCTAGTCTAAGTAAAGACATTTCTGTATAAGAAGTTGTAACTTCACTTGGTGTTGGAGCAGAAATGCCTCTTTGGGAGTGAAGGTGTGATAGGGATGTAGAACCAAAAATGCAGCCAGTGTGCAAAAAAAATTATGCTCCAAGCTGTGTGCAAGCCCCAGACCACATGCTGAAGGGGTAGCTGCCAGCAGAGTTGGAGACAAATGCTTTTTGAATCCTTTTCTGTAGTGAAATGAGGCAACCAGGTGCCACTAATTGCCAGGCAGTGGGCATGAGCTTGTGTTAAGCCCACCTGTGCCTGATTAGGGTGGGCTCCAACTGCACATGAGCAGGACCAGGGGGCCAATAAAAGGTGAGGCTCAAACTCACAGGCTCAGCTCATTCCTGAGCAAGTCAGCAGACAGGCCAGTTGCTCTTGGAGCAATAGCACTGATCTAGGCCCGTCAACCCTGAGGGCTATAGGCTCAGAGCACTACTTGTGAGTCTCTGCTGGAACACCTGGTTGGACCTTGAAGTGCCGTGCCCTAAAAGAGGTTCGTCTTTGTTACACTTTTCTTAATCTTGTGGGTCAAAATGTGGCATTTTAGAAAACCCAGAAAGCACCAAGAGGTGGCATGTCCAATCAGTAATACCACCGCCCTCTCGCATGCAACAGCCGATTAGATAAAAACTGCCCATGTAGAATAATTATTGTTGGCAAGGATGGTATTGATGTTGGGGAAGGAGGCCAGCTTGCTCCTCTGAACTACTTGCACTAGCCCTGCAAAGCCCAGAGAAGAAAAATAAAGCCTTGTTTTGACTAGCAAAGTGAGCAAACAGGGTTTAAAAGTTAAACCAAACTAGACAAATACAGGGAGAGGAGGAAAAGTACCATGGCTGGGAAAAGCACACCCCCCTGGCTGCACATGCATGCAGCCCTGTCCCACCATGGGTGCTGTGATACTGAGATATCAGAGGGTTATTCTAGGAAAACAGCTCAAAGAAAATAACTGGAGCTATGGTGCAGCTGACAGACAGCATCCTGACTCATTCTTTAGGCTTCCTTTTGAAGCATACAGCTCTTGGCTGTTGGCAAAATAATAATTTCAGATAGACAGATGAGGGACTCAGACATCTGGAAGCCTCCTCAATGGGCCAAAAAGGTCTGGCTTTGGTATTGAACCTCATGGGACAGTTCTCTCCAATTTATTTTTTTTGTTGTTGTTGTTTTATTTTACAATTTGTTTTGGTTTGGGGTTTTTTTTGTTTTTTGTGTTTTGTTTTGTGTCATTTGTTGGGATATGATATGGACAAAGAGACACAAAGAGGCATCCATGTTATATGCTGCAGCAGCCTCCTAGAAACCTGACAGGAGAGCTCAAGCAGCACCTTCCAATGGGTTTTGGATGGGTAGGAATGTCACCGCCAGCAGATCAGCTAGATATCAATGTCTCTTCCACATTCTAGTATGAGTTCTTACTTTCCATGGCTCCACTGGCATTCAGACCACAGAGCAAGACATGAGGCATGGCAATGTGGCACAGGCTGGGTTTTAAGTGAAACGCCTTGCTGGGATGGTTGGACATGGGATTTACTTGCAGGTAATATTTACAGAAATAAAAAACACATTCAGAGGGTCTCAAGGGCTTTTGCATATTTTTGAAGTGCCAAGATGGTCACAGAGATTATATACTGGAAGTCTCTTGTAATTTGTAGATTATTATCTTCAAGACTTCATATTGCCTGCAGTTATTTAGATGCAAAGGGTGTCTAGATGTTGCAGGCATTAACTGTATGGAATATCAATAATACTCTGAACATTGCTCCCAGGTTTTTTTATTCTAACTTGTATAATACAACAATTATTGTTAGTGGTTGAAGTGTTGTGTTTAGGGTGCTTGTAGCTTTGTTTCTCAATAATTCTATGTTCATCTTAAAACTTAGATTTCTTAGAGGTTTATCTGTACAGGAGATCACTCAAATATTTTGGTTTTTTGTCAAAAATGCCTATTTCAAAATGTGTCCATGTTTAGGGCAAATTTTAACCTTAGAAGAAATTTGTGTATTGCAGTATTGGAAACCTGGCAAATGTCATTTAAAAATGGGGCTGCATGATTGAGTAAACTTAAGCCCAAACTCAGCTGATTGTAATTAGATTTGCTGAGAACAAACATTGGTGCAAATTGCCAAGGAAAAAGAGCCTCACTTAGATCCCACTCCACAAAATCATAAACATTTCTATGGCCTGGAACCATTTTTGGAAAAAATAAAAAGAGAGAGTGAAAAGCACATTTCCCAGGGGTATTCAATTTCATTTCTTCATGTATGTCAACTGTTTTCTACTTCCAAAACGTTTCCAGTAATCTTTGCTAAGCAGATAGATACCTCATTTCAAGATGTATGTTTTGCAATCAGAGTGGGACATGCACTGAAGTGCTCTGTCCCTATCTCTTATTTCAGAATTTTCTGATTCTGCTGCCAGTGAAACCTTCTGCCCTCAAATGGCCCCCTGAAATCTCTACCTGAGTTTCAGCCTGGTAAAATGTCAGTGGTGCTAAATATCACCTCAGATCCCTTCCAAGCTCTGAGATTCCTTTGTGCATTGCAATGGTTGGTTTGTGTGGTGATGTTGGTGTGGGGGCAGTGGGGACAGGAGGCATTCAGCAAACCTGTTTCAAGGGTTTATAAAGGGTTTCCTTGACTCCTCCAGGAAGGTTTCCTGAACCAGCTGTATTCCCTGTGAGGAAAGCACGGTACAACTGGACCCAGATTAGCTACGGTCCTGTTACTGACAGAGCCAATTTCTCCCATACTGACTTGCCAGCTCTGCTTTTTTTTCCCTTTTAATTCTATTTATTTATTTTAAATTTCCTCCTCCCCCCAGTGTGATGAGTTTGCTTATTTTCTTTTATTTTAATTTCCTAAAAATAGTCCTGTCATATCTGGAGGCCCATCCATGCACACTCTCACAAACATTATTACGAAACAGGAGTTGAAAAATATCAACCTAACCCTGACTATCTTCACCTCCACCCCAAAATCAGATAGAATAGATGCCATGATTTGTCTTCCTCAGAAAAAAAAAAAAAAAAAAAAAAAGGAGTTAAATACAAATTTTTTTAAAAGACAGCTGTGTTTATCAGCAGCTCCGAATTCATTTGGCCAAAGTATTAGCTTTGGAGTGCAAAATGGGATTAGTCAACATGGCTTATAGCCTAATGTAGGTTACATGGACAGATGATGGGGGAGTGATATTTCCTTCAAGAAAAGCTTATTTGAATGTGTCCATGGCTCTTCCTCCTTATTTTGCAGAGTCTGTGGGGCAGTAAAGTGGGAAAGGACTTTGGAAAGTCATGTTCATTCCAGAGCACTGGGAAGTGCTTTGCAGCCTTCAGGGTTTGGCAGCATTTGGAAGGGATGCTCTGTGGATCATTCTGGAGGTTTTTGTCTGGTCATGGGGGTCAACACATTTGTACATGTCAGGCCTACTGTAGGGAAGAATGCAAAGGGTGTTGTATTGAGCCTGGTACTTGATCCATCTCTTCCTCTCTTTTCTGTTTCCAGCAGCCCTCCTCACTCAAATGCAGACTGAGGACAAATGTCCATCATTCACCTAGACACTGATGGAAAAGGTGAGATTTTTCTCTCTACTCATAACTCACCAGAGCATTTTTGGAAAGCACAGGACCCTGCTTTTGATCTTAACAAATCCCCCAGATGTCATGAAAGAGGTGAGAACTGTGAAGAGCATGTTTGTAACACCGATACCTTTTTGGTAAGAAGAGAGTTAAATCCAACACGGCATAGTCATGGAACTAAAAGTCTGAGTCATTGCAGACATCTTCTGGATTCAAACTACCAGTCAACACACTGAAAACTAGTAGCATATTTATTCCATGGAAAAAACAACAAGAAAGACTTAATTAGGTAGTGGGGAGGATAGTTAAGTCTTCCTATAAATATAACATTTCATCCCAAGCTCTATTTATGCAATGAGTAAGGGGAATTCCTAAAAATATACCTAGTGGAGGGCATACTGAAAAGTCCCATCACCTTCTCACATCTATATAGGTTGTAGCTCCCTGCTTCACACCTAAAGCAATGCAGAGAAATTTCCATGCTGGTAGCACTAGTGATCAGAGAGGGCACTTCAGGATGAAACTACTTGGAAGACTCAGCTGTGGACTCCAAAATTATGTCAACATCTGACTTCTTCCTGCAGGTGCTACAAAAGCCAGCCTTGATCTTCTGGCTCCTGATGTCCAGCTTCATTCCTCTGACTCTCCTGCAGTTCCTGCTGACTTAGAGATAGTCCTAAAACAAGCCTGGGGAATTATTACAAACTTTGATCTGGGGCTGAGACAAGCCAATGATAATATTTTTTAAGGTTTTCTGAGATTTCCAGGTGAACTTAAAGTTGAAAGAACGGGTGAAGAAAATTCCCAGTGCAAAATATTGAAACACTGTCCTGTTCTCCCCAGAATCTGACTCAGCCCAAGGTCTTTCCAAAGTTCAGTCTGTCAGGCTCAATAAGCCAAGATTTTCTGGTAGTTTTGTATTTTCTTCTGAAATTGCTGAAGCTCTCCACGTGTTTTCCCCTTTTTTTGTGCCTTTTTCCAAGGTCTTTGTTATTTTGTGTTTCCTTTTTTCTTATACCTAGCTGTTGAAGAAATCATCTCTTCCTCACTTGCCTTTCTTGTCAACAGATTTCCTCACAACAAAGAGCCACTCAGAAAAAGTCAGAAAAGAAACAAGTGCAGGTTGCACTTCTGCAAGAAACAGGTAATCTAAAGGAGTCTTAGGCTGGAGACAAGAAGTGCACATTTGATAAAGGATGCCAGAAATAAAGCAGTTCAGATGCCCTCTAAACAGTGAATGTTCATGTTTCTTTTAATGTATTTTTACCATGTTTTGGTCAGGACAGAGACCTGATACTATTGATCTGCTATTATTAATCTGTTACTATTCACCTGCTCTTCCTTACAAGAAATCTAGATGTTATTGTTGGCTGTTTGTGAAACCTCAGAGTTCATGACAGGTGAAATGTCCTATTCAAAGTGAGGAAATATCTTAATATTACTGGGAGCTGATAAAAGAGTAATGCTGGGGTTTTTTTCCCCAGAATTTGCCAGCTGGATTCCCAAAGTTGTTTATAGAGTGGCTTTAATCTAAAGAGACAAATTCCCCCGGAGCAGGCTGGAATCTGAGTTTTGGGCTTTATTGGTGCTTTACAGTGTGGGCATGCAGTAGATCTGGATTGTCACTTACCACCCAGGGCTTGCTGCAGAAGTTGTAGATGGAGTAAAGGGAGTTGACCGTGTGGATGCCACCGTACTGGAGGCCAATGATGAGGCTGCGGAAGTCCTCTCCCAGTGCCATGCTGTAGGCATGCTGCCGGATCAGGACAAAGTCAGGCTTAAAGGACCTGGAAGAGATGAGGGGAGTGATGTTTTTTTTTCTTTCAAAACCCTCAGCCACACTTCTGGCCTCCCCCCATTTCTTCGCCATCCTTCCCCTTTCCTTAACACGCATTGTTCTCCTCTGTGCCTCTCGTCACGGGTTGCTCGCATTAGAAGGTAACAAACCAAACCAAAAACCCCAGTCATAAAAAAAAAAAAAAAAAAAAAAAAAAAAGGAAACATCTAACATAGCAGTGAGTGTGAAAGTGTAGAAACAGGCCAGAGAGATTTGCTGCAGTTTCCATGTTGCTCAGGCATGCACAGGAACAAGCCGTGAGCGGAGCCAAGGGCCATAAATTTGCTGGTGGGGGGATTCTCTTTTCTTTCTAAAAGCCTGGCTTTATTTGGCAAGCTCATTGCAATGTGTGACACAGATGAGGGAGCAAGTTTGTTTCTTGACAATTGGACTCAATACTGAGGCAATGCCCAGTGGGTGGGAAGATCATGAGGGATTTCAAAGAGCTGTGGTATGCATCCATGCATTGACATACATTCCCCTTTTAATCAGTTTACTCCATACGCAACACATCCCAGGCTCTTATGGCCATGAGACAACAAATAAAGGGCAGGCACGGCAAAGCAATTAATCAAATGAGCAGAGCCCCTCATCCAGTGCTGTGACTCATGGCGTGGACTTCCAGAATATTATTTAGCAAGACTGGAGCCCAAAACCCTACAGTTCAACAGCAGCAGCTCTCAGCAAATGTACAGAAAAGTGAGGCCCTTTCTAGGTAAGCCAACAGGCAATGGGTTATCTTTCAAATAGCCAGATATCAATTCCTTGCTGATGCTGTGTCTTTGGAGCCATTCGGAAATCTCTGGAAAGAGCAGCTGGGAAGAAACTGTTTCCAAAATGGAGCTCAGCAGTTCATTCTCAAAGGCATGGAAGGGGCTTTTCCACTGAAACAGGGGGTTATTTTATAGTTTAACAGAGGTTGCATCAAGGACATTGGAAAAATTTCCATGCTGTATTAATGTTTTTCAGAGAAATGAGCTCTGTAACCAGGTCCCATTACCTCACTACCCTTGAAAATTTTCCTTGCTAAGAGACTATAATTTCTATCCTTTGGATGTATGAGCTGGAAATACTTTGGTTTTATAGCCCCTATTTATATTTCCACCATTCTGGCAGGGAAATCTGAGATGGTGACTCTGGGCCAGATTGTGGCAACAAACACTGAGTACAAACCCCAGCACAGCTTTGTTGTTTTGAAGCTGTTCATTTGGTTTGTTGGCCTTGGGCTTTTGTTATCGCCTGAGACACGGCGAGGAGCACGCTCTGCTTTTGTGATGCAAGTGGCCAGGCTTTGGAAATGTTGTGATTTCCTCCCATGGAGTATTTTTAAACCCAGGCATGTTCCTTAATGTACTTGGCACCAATGGTGGTGGTTTCCTCCAGCAGCGAGATGCATTGGGAAGGCTGTGCTATCACTGTGCAGCTGATTTATGGACCTCCCTGCTGTCAAGGGGGTTGAGGCAAGGGGTGACCCCCTGCTGAGGAACAGCACATGAATACAAATCTTGGAAAGCTTGAGCTGCTCCATTCTGATGGACTTGCCATGTAGAAAGTAACCCAGAGGCAGGCACAGGTCCTCAGGGAAGATTAATCAGCTCCCTAGGGCCAGGACTCAATGTTCAATGTCTGCATTGAGTGACTGAACAGTTATGGTGGCTGGAGGGGCAGGAACTTCAGGCATGTCCCTTCCTTCCCTTCCTCCCTTCCTTCCCTTCCTCCTTCCCTTCCTTCCCTTCCTTCCCTTCCTTCCCTTCCTTCCCTTCCTTCCCTTCCTTCCCTTCCTTCCTTCCTTCCTTCCCTTCCTTCCCTTCCTTCCTTCCCTTCCTTCCCTTCCTTCCCTTCCTTCCCTTCCCCTTCCCTTCCTTCCCTTCCTAAGCAGCAGCATTTGCCCTTTAACAGCTCCCCCAACATCCTAGGGTGGGGATGTGGGGTTGTGGTGGGGAGGAAGCATGAGAATGAACTTGGACAGACCAGGCTGGGGGTGAGGGGGGAAGGACACATAATGACTGGGAAACTGCCTTCAGTGCCTTTCCTTCTGCCAGCCAAAAGTTTAGGGGAAAAAAAAAAAAAGCTCTTGTCTTTAGAGATCCTGGCAAAGGAAGAGAGTTTCAGCTCAGACGATGGACACAAGAATACAGACTTAATGTAGAAAAGCCTATTCTCAAACTTTGTATTGTGTAGGAAGGCAGGGCAAGCTCACTCCCATACAGAAGATGAGGAGTGAATCTCTAAAGCGAAGGTGGACACTGAATCCCTGTTTTGAAGCAAGGGACAATGAGGATGTTCCCATGGATACTGAGAGCATGGCGGAGGAGTGCAGGGCCTGGGACTAGCTAGGAATAAACATCAGCTGGAGAGCCCTGGAGTCTGTGAGACTCTGTAATGGAGAAACTGAGACCAGTGGCAGACTGTGAGGTGAGGGACTAGGAAGGATGGCAGGAAGCAAAAGGGAAATGAATAGTCATGGTAGGTGTGGTGGTGTGAAAACTGAGTAACTGGGGTTACCAAGGAACTTCAGAGAAAAGAGCTTCATTTTTTCTCATGAGAATTCTTGGGGGTTTTTTGCTAGAAAATAACGTTTGCAAGCTATTCTCATTCCCATGAACATAGCATTCCTTATACTTGAAACAGCCAATTTAATCCAACCTAGTAACATTGAAAGACAATTGAAATCCCAGTCAGGAAGACAGGTTGGGCAGAAGTACAGCATTTGAAACACTGTTACCAAAACTTTGATTAAGTCAAACTAAGTAGCCCTCGGTGTGCTAAGGGTTCCAACACTGGAGTTCAGCAGGACCAGGAGAGCTATGTCAGCATCATGTACCTCCCCTTCCCCTTCTTCCCCTTCCCCTTCTTCCCCTTCCCCTTCTTCCCCTTCCCTTCTTCCCCTTCCCCTTCTTCCCTTCCCCTTCTTCCCTTCCCCTCCTCCCCTTCCCCTTCTCCCCTTCCCCTTCTCCCCTTCCCCTTCTCCCCTTCCCCTTCTTCCCTTCCCCTTCTTCCCCTTCCCCTTCTGCCCCTTCCCCTTCTTCCCCTTCCCCTTCTTCCCCTTACCCTTCTTCCCCTTCCCCTTCTTCCCCTTCCCCTTCTTCCCCTTCCCCTTCTGCCCCTTCCCCTTCTTCCCCTTCCCTTCTTCCCCTTCCCCTTCTTCCCCTTCCCCTTCTTCCCCTTCCCCTCTTCCCCTTCCCCTTCTTCCCTTCCCCTTCTCCCCTTCCCCTTCTCCCCTTCCCCTTCTACCCCTTCCCCTTCTGCCCCTTCCCCTTCTACGCCTTCCCCTTCTGCCCCTTACCCTTCTTCCCTTCCCCTTCTTCCCCTCCCCTTCCCTTCTTCCCCTTCCCCTTCTTCCCCTTCCCCTTCTTCCCCTTCCCCTTCTTCCCCTTCCCCTTCTTCCCCTTCCCTTCTTCCCCTTCCCCTTCTTCCCCTTCCCCTTCTTCCCCTTCCCCTTCTTCCCCTTCCCCTTCTTCCCCTTCCCCTTCTTCCCCTTCCCCTTCTTCCCCTTCCCCTTCCCCTTCCCCGTTAAAAGCAGGTCATGGCAATGGGCTTGGTAACAGAACACAGGAGAGTCCATTCAAACATCCAGGGATGGGACAGATAAATGGAACTCACTTGCTGGACATGGCACACAAGTTTGATGGACTTGGCAATGCTAGATTAATGATTGGACTTGATCTTAAAGCTCTTTTCCAATCAAAACAGTTCTATGATTCTAAAAGTAAGTCACAGATTTAAAACGTTGCTAATAAGCTGTGCTCTCCACACTGGTATGGTGCCCATCCTGGGCTGCATGGCACACACCTACCTGAAGGTGTGAATCTTCCTTAGCATGATAGACTGATGGATGAAGCTTTCAGGAGAAATCTGGAGCCCATCTTTGGCCACAACCCTTTTACAGAAGTCTTTTCTCAAACCCTGGAAGCTCACTTCTCATTTAGAATTTGGCACCTAGCACTTCCTGGTAGAATGAAGACCACTAAAATACATGTACCAAATTCCCAGACTGGTTCAGAATTACAATAATATTTTGTTGGGTTTTTGGTTTTTTTTATAAAAATAATCCACTAGACTGCAAAAGTTTCATTTTCAGGCTGAAATGCCTGGTAAGACTTCACTTGCCTCTGGAATGCCAAAGTACCTTCCTTTCAGCTCATCTTGCCACAGATGATGGCCCCTGCCACACACAGCAAGTGCCCTTCAGTGCTCTTGGCTGATGCAGGACAAACCAGCCACCTCCAGAGTGAATCTCACAGACCCTGTGGCTCTTTCTCTCTTTGCAGGAGCTGCCTCCTTGTCCCAGAAGCCAGCCAAGGCACACGGCAGCCACTCAGCCTACCTCTCCTCCTGGCAGTTGAGGTTGGCCATTGATTTCCAGTCAGTCAGCCCCAGGTGATGAAAAATCTCTGGCTAGGAAGATTCCAGTGCTGCCAGTCCTGAGCCTGGACTCTGACACTGCAGTGCAAACCACTTATTTTCATTTAACTAACTCTTTTTCAACTGGTTCCAATGCATTTTAGCAGTCACTTTCCTTCTTTCTTAGTGGTAAAGTTATGCTTGAGAGACAAACCAGTATAAAAATACCTAATAGGAAGAGATCTGACCACAGAATATATTTTCTAAAGTTCAACTCATTTACCCTTAAATCTGTGACAACATTTGCTGTCCTGGAAATAGTTTGGTCAGAAATGAGGAAATATAAAACAATTTTAGAGCTTCCTCATTTTAAATATGAAAGTTAAGGAGCAGTAGCTATTCTGGTGCTCATGTGTCTAACTTGTCTAATAATGAGAGTCAGCCCTGAGAAGGACATTGATAACATTTCCCTAGAGAAAGCAGGTCCCCAGCCACTGTGAATGTGATAGAGAACAGTGCCTCTGTTCAGCCTTGAGAAGAGAAGGCTTAAGTGAGACCTTATTATGTTTCAGGACTTAAGGGGGGGATGGATACTAAGAAAATAGAGACTCCCTTTTTACAAGAAGTTCCTTGGACAAGACAAGGGGCAATGGGCAGAAGTTGCTCCTGGCAAGATTCCAATTGAACAAAAGAGGAAATTTTTTTCAATATGAGGACAGTCAGACATTAGAATGCTCTCCCAGGAGAAAGTGGTGGATTCCCCCCCTTTAGAAAGTTTTAAGTCTCAGCTCAACAGGGTGGTGAGAAATATCATATAAACAACAACATTAGAAGGGTTGAACCAGATGATCCTCGAGGTCCCTTCCAACCTGACGTTCTATGATTCTATAACAAATTCTGCTGGGAGGTTTTATATCTTAAAGACATTTCCTATTTCTTATTTCTACATCTAGACATAACTCTGGTTTGCTTCCTGGTCCTTCAGCTTTTCTCAGGGAAGCACCAGGAGCTTTGGTGAAAAGAGAAAGCAATGCAAAAGAATAGATTGTGTTGTCAAAATAGTTTTTAGTGATCCCTTCCACCTTTCACTGGGAATAATCATCTGCAGCCAAAGAAGAGATGAGCTTGACACTTTAGCACTATGATGGGTTTGGGGAGCTTGTTGCCTGGGCTGTGGAGGAAGGCTAGGCTCTATAGGATATATAGGATTCTCTATAAAGAGTACCAGTCTTGAAGAAATTTTGCCCTTCATGTCAATAGATAAAGATCTTTCTTGGACACTGAAGAAGCACATCCTCACTTCAGGTTCTGTCCACCCTTCATTATTCAAGAAGGCTTTACAATAGTTTTCTGACACTTGCCAGTGATCAACACATTTTGACTGAGTTCTGTGCCAGAGCCTGTCCTATCTGCTTGGCATGACAGAGAAAGGAAGAAAGGTGCATAATTAAGCTAATAATTAAGTATAATTAAGCAACAAGCTTTTCATTACCAGTAATTAATGGAGCCTTCAGGCAAGCTTCTGAGGCACAAATCAAAGCCATAACTGGATGCAGGTCCCTGAGATGTGCTAAAATCCTTCCAGCTAGGCAGTGACTCAGGTGTCAGAGGTAAAAGAAAATTACATTTACAAATAGGAACAAGCTCTTCTAATGCTCATTTTGTTGTTCGTAGTATTATTATTAGGTTACTGAGAAGCAATAAAAAAATCTGTGAGTTTTTCACCTAACATGATGTTAGATGTTGGATGTCATGGTAAAAAGGGAAATTTGCTAGGAAAAAAAAAAAATCTCATTTTGGTCAAAACCTCACGTCATGTTTTCCACAGAAAGAAGTAAAACCTGCTGAATTTATTCAAAGAAAGAATGGATGTGATGACTTATATGAATAAGGCAATGGAGAGCTGATTTTATAGAAACAAGAAAGCAACAGTGAATAAAAAGTGGCCTCACTGGCTGGAGGAAAAGGAGAGGAGGAGGTTGTTTGGGGCACTGTTATAGTGAATGGCTGGGGAAAAACCATGGGGTGTGAGGGAAATCAGTGTAGCAAAAGCAGCTGGAACCAGGAATCACAGTTGCAGTAGGACCAGTACCCCTACAGGCAGATGAGGAAAACCTGGAAGTTGCTCTGAATTACTTCTCAGTAAGAAAGACCCATGGTGAATGAGCCATAAAAATTGCATGTCACACACTCTCCAAACTGTACTGTGGCAATCTCCAACTCTGCCATATATTTTAATTTACTGATCAGCATTGACAAGGAAAAGCATATGGACCCAGCTAGTATCTCAAAGTAGTAACAAACACACTTGCCAACAGCAAGCTTGCTTTCAAAATGCTGTTGACCCAAACCTGCCACAAAAAGTGATCTGAGTACTTTTCAACATCGCAGAATAAAGTCACAGAGTAATTTAGGGTAGAAAGGATTTCTGGAGATCATCTGGCCCAACACACTGTTTATTGCAGGCCTAACTTTAAGGTGACATTAGGTTTAAGAAGATCTTGTCTAGTCAGATTTTGAACTTTACCAAAGTTTAATATCCCTGTGTCTCTATAGGCACTCGTTCCAATATTTGACCACCCTCACTGTGAAAGTTTTTTAAAACTCATGCACCAGCCTCAGGGAAAATTGAATAGAACAATGAACTGTTAAAAACTACCCTGGATGCAATGGGTGGTGGAAACTTGAACAATTGGAGGAAGCATTCACCACAAGCCACCTGGATGGTAAACACCAGGGAGTCCATCAGCCCAGCTGGTTCTGCTCAGTCAGACCTTCTACATATACATAGTACATGGGGATAAAATGCCTGTGGAACATGAAAGAAACCTGCTGGGGAAAATCGGTTTGGGTTTTTCCTGCTGTCTCATTGGAATTTCACCTGCTTTGACTTGTGATTTGTTTCTTTTCCTTTCACTGTAAGACTTCAAGAAGAGTTTGGCTTCATCTTCTCTATGAAGATCATAGAGATCTTCTCTATGCACTGCTCTTACTTGCCTGGTGGATCACCAGATGGATCACCCTCAACCTGAACAAACTCAACAAACCATCTCTCAGTCTCTCCTTGAATGTCTTTGGTCCAACTCAATGAGCTTGGTGGCATTTCACCCATCTTATTCCAGTGTGTTGTCGCCTTTTTTGACTGGGTAGCTTACAGCTGGACACAGCATTACAGATGTGAATAGTGTCTCAACATCTACACACTTGCTAATATCACCCAGTGAGCAATTGGGTTTCTTCCACACATAGGACCTCCAGGACCTTCTGTGCAGAACTGTTTTCTCCCCAGCAGTACTGAAGTAATTCCTTCCACTCTGCAAGACTTTGTGATTGTCCTTATTGCCTTCCATGAGGTTTCTTTTGGCCCATTACCCCAGTTGTTGGGGTCCCTCTGAATGGCAGCTCTGCCCTCCAGCTTATGTATCATTCCCCATCCTTCAGCTTGCTGCCACCCATGAACTTGTTGAGGTTGCATTCTGTGCCAGTATCAGGTCATTAATGAAGATCCCTCTTGACCAGTATAGTGCATGAGCAGCAGGCCCCTGGCCCTTCACTTCTCTGTTTGCCATTCCCTTGAAGAAACTTTAGCAGAAACTCATGTAGAAAGGAAACAAATTAGGGCAGGATTGGGGAAAAAAAAAAAAAAAAAAAAAGCTGATCAAGACTGAAACAATCTACAACAGTCTTTAATCATTCTTGCATTCAGTCCAGGATTCACTAATTAATGAGTGCTCTAGGCCCTGGCAGCACATTTCTTACTGGAAAGAATGACTGTGAATGCAAAAAGGGCCAGGGAGTAGTTTAGTCTCTGAGAAGCTCCCCACCCTGGTCTGCTCAGATTGACTTTGACTTTCTGGCAGCTGCCTGCATGCCAAATGTTTTCCCAATATCTGTCAGCATCCTGCCTGCACGTTGGCTGGGAGCCAGCTGCTGGGGAGGTGAAGGGGGAGATTATTCATCTGGGAGATCAGTAAGCCCTGAAGGGAGAAGCAGGCCTCTGAGCAGCTGTTTAGCAGCAGGAGCTGAGATGGAAGCAACTGAGAATAAATACATAAAGAAGCACATCCCAACTCCTCTTTTTTAGTTTCTGCTCAAAAAGGAAAAAAAAAAAATTAAAAAAAAAAAAAAAAAAGATAGGTGAAGAAGATGGAGATGGAGATGTTAGGTGTTGGGAATTTATTCTCCAATTCCCCCCATTCCCCAATAATTTCTTGGTCTCTAAAGGTTTATTGGAAGTATTAAATTGCTTCGTGTGTGACTACAGCTTGCCAGGGTCCAGCCTATTTTCACCTTGTCCCAGCACATTGTCCCTTCAGGGTACTTCAGTGAGGAAAGTGGTCATTTGGCACGCTGGCATTTTGCTTCAAGTACACTTTCAAAATCTTACAAGCTGTTACACACACTTCTCCATTACCTTTACAGATTGCCATGCCATGAATGCAAATATATATTGCCCAAATGTTGCTCGGTGTTAAATATATAGCACATATTGTACTATACTGTGTGGCACATCCTGTGAATTCTGGGAGAACCACACGCTCAACATGTTTTTCCATCTGGCTTCTAGAAACCTAAACTCACCCAGTCAGTTTCTCCCATTTTTTTCCTCCCATCTGCATTTTTGCAGAAATTTTCAGAATTTCAGTTTGGAAGCAAGAAAAAAAAAAAGAAGAAAAAGAAAAAGACATCCTAAAAAAAGACCCCCCCATTAGATCAAAAGTTAAATTAAAAAAGACATGAGGTCCTCTTTGACAAAAGCTTTCTAATAGACAAGAAGCTGGAATGTGACCGACTGCCTACCAACACATCCCACCCAACCAGCATGTCCCACATCAGTGGCCAGGGACAGCAGCTACTCCCATGACTTCCCTTGAAATGTTCCCTGTAGAAGCCCCTGCCAGAAGCCACCAGCTCTTGTCCTCTATAGACAAGAATCATAGTATCATAGAATCATAGAACATTTTGGGTTGGAAGGGACCTTAAAGATCACCTAGTTCCAGCCCCCCTGCATGGGCAGGGACACCTCCCACCAGACCAGGTTGCTCCAAGCTCCATCCAACGTGGCCTTGAACACTTCCAGGGAGGGGTCATCCACAGTTTTCCTGGACAACCTGTGCCAGTGTCTCACCACCCTCAAATTAAAGAATTTCTTTCTAAGGTCTGACATAAATCTCTCCTCTTCAAGTTTTAAACCTTTTCTTCAAGTTTTAAACCATTTTAAAATGGTTTAATATTTTAAAAGAGAAGATTAATCTCCTAGCAATGTGCGGCTACTGTGTGGTGAGAAACCATGGCCTCTGCAGGTGTGAAAACCCAAATGCCTTTTGTAGGAAGTAACTTGTCAGTGGCCCTGCAAGGTCAGTGAACTCACTGGGATGAGGAAAGGTGTGGTGGAAAGGGGACAGTATCCTCACTGTGATCTTGCACCATGGAGCAGGCAGAGCTTTTCTAGTCAGAGTACATCTCCTGGGGTCTGCAAGGTCTGAAGAGTGAGAAAACGCTGCTGGGCTGGCTAGTTTCTTCCTAGCTCCCCTCATGTAAAAAAGATTTCCTTACTCATAC
This sequence comes from Calypte anna, assembly GCF_003957555.1. Lineage (NCBI taxonomy): Eukaryota > Metazoa > Chordata > Aves > Apodiformes > Trochilidae > Calypte > Calypte anna. The sequence goes on along the minus strand of NC_044244.1, from coordinate 54,444,291 downwards.
TGTGATTGTGCTGCAGCTTGCAGTGCAAAAATCTGATTTGGGAAAGAAACACTTTCAGGTGCTGGTCTATTTGAGATGGTGATTGAGCAGGCTGCTGTCCTGTTGTCATAGTGCAAAGCATGGTATAATCATAGAATCATAGAATTTTCAGGGTTCGAAGGGACCTTTAAGATCATCTTGTTCCAACCTCCCTACCATGGGCAGGGACACCTCCCAGTAGATCAGGTTGCTGAGAGCCCCATCCAGCCTGGCCTTGAACACTTCCAGGGATAGGGCTTCCACTACCTCTCTGGGCAGACTGTTCCTGTGTCTCACCACCCTCATGGTGAAGAACTTCTTCCTAATATCTATTCTAAATCACTGAACCAGCTGATTTCCCCCCCAGCACCGGGGAAGTCACTGTTAATTAAAAGAATGCATGGGCTTATATGTGGTAATCAGAGCATTCAGTAGTCACAACAAAACTGCTCGTGACATGGGTGTATCAGCTAGGGTGAGAAGGGTAATATACACTTTATTATATACACTGGCCAAATTCAGGCCTGTAGGACTAAACACCACTCCGTGGCAGAGATCTTCCCCTGTAAAAGGCTTTGTCCATGGTGCTCAATTCCTCTTTGCTTTGCTGCCAGTTTTATCACCCCTTCCCACTTGCTTCATGCAGGGCCTTCCCTATTTCAGACCCTGGGCATATCCCAGTCCATCAGGTGTTGTCTGTGCTGTGGTATTACAGAGAGTCTGCATTCCACAATGTAAGTGATATGGTCACCACTGTGGTGGGCCCCATGCAGACACACCAAAAGGTGCTTTTTGCCTTGGATGATGAGCCCCAGTGGCAAAGAAGCCAGCTTCACAGGGAGACAGGAGATGAGAGAGGTCTGGTGCATGATTAATTGATATCCTTAAAAGTCTGAAATGCTCCTAAAGACATTAGTATTCCCTGCTTAAAAAAGCTGTCCAGGTTTTCAACATACCCCTGCCTTATTCCCACATCTACTGGAATTAATAGCTGAAGGCTTGTAGAGCCCATGAGGCAGACACAGGACTGCATTTAATCTAATGCAGAGGCTGAGATCATCGTTTGGGAGTCTAAGTGTTGTCAGAAGCAGAGACAGCCCAAATTCTCATTTATACTAAGACACTTTTATAATATCCTGAAAGTATAAATGCACCTCAGAGTGGGTGCAGTGCCAACACTGACGGCCTCTTTTACACTGTGGAAACATTGCTATGAAGGGCCCTTCAGAGAAATGAAGACAAGTGAAAATGAAAATCCCATTCCTTATGCCTATTCCCAGCTGGGGTGACACAGTCCAAGAGCTTTCTAAGGTAAATTAGGTTCCAGACAGTTCACCATGTGTGCGTAGACCTGTGCAAAAGGAAACTGTGGATGCTCTGGAAGGAAGATGAAGCATCCACCCAAGGGTTTTAAAAGCAGGCATCTTCCTACATTTGTTTTTTTCACGCTAATTTGTGGTCCAGCCATTGCACTCAGAAATGATTCCTTTTCTCTCTTGACAGGGTTTCTATATCTAAGATGGTGAGGGATACTTTGGGATGAATAAGTGACACCTCGTGCTTCCCATATTTAATTTTTTGCTGGAGGAACTCTGGCACCAATTGTACCTAAGGAAGTGCTGGTGTAACATGGACCAGCATGTAGGAGATCATTCCTCACCAGTCCTGGCTGAACCCACTGCTATCCAGTGCCCAGCTCACCCCCCTGCTCAGTCCTCAGACAGGACACATGTTATGGGGCACTGAAGTAGGAAAGTGCTTGCTAGGGACCACCTGAGACACTCCACAGCCAGTTCTTTTTCTTCTAACTCTGAAGAAAATATTCTGAATAGGCTGATGGAGCCATCATATATCACAGTGGAGTAGCAGAGAAAAAAACATGCGCTTTTTAAGGTTTGCTAGATGATAGTCTCTTGCCTGGTAGCACATTTCACTGAGACTATCAAAGCCCCATTCTACAGATGTGCAACCTTAGTAGCTAAAAAAGGAGGAGCTTGAGACCCAGATTGTAAAAGTAAACTCTATGAGCCACACTTGTTTGAAAAATCAGGCAAGCAAAGTAATGTCTGGCTTCTGTTACGTTGTTTGCTAACTGACTTGATTCAAGACATAGGGTAATATAGTCATAGAGTTCTGTATACTTCTAGTATCTCTCTCTTTAGTGGACAATAATGTTTCTAAAGTCCTTTTTTTCTTTTTAGAATCACAGCTCTTTCCTGGTGCAGTTCAAATCAACTGAAAAAGAGACCAAAAGAATGCAGTAAATCTAAGGTGTTAGAAAGGATGAAGGAATCAGGAAAGAAAGAAAGAGCTTTGATTCAAATATGCAATAAAGAAAGAACTAGGAGACCTTCTTCAAAATCACAGAATTTAATTGGCCAGTAGATTGCTAGATAGTTTCTCAATTAATGTAATTTGAAGTTGGAAAGAATAGCCTAGTGTTTACTTGATTATTATTGCTGTTGTTTTTATTTTTATTGCTGCTGTTGTTAAAAACATCTTTTTCAAATGCAGTGGTCTGTGGTATATTCTCTGTCTTTTGATTAAGGTGCCAGGGTCTGTTGCTTTTGCTTTGAAGAGGAGAGTCAAGAAGTCAGGGCTCCCACAGGGGACAATCTCAAATGTGTCTGTTAGCAAGATGCTGTCATATTTCCTTCCTAAAACTTGTCAGTGGGACTTCCAAGTATTCTTAATATTGAAAACCTGTGATGACCACCTAGAAACCTTCTGACTTGTGACTGAATATTTTGCTTAAAAATTAACAGAAGCCTAATAAGTGATGGAAAAAAATACCACAGGGTTGGGACACACCCAAAAAACCCCCCAAAAACATCACGGTTGGGACACAATGTGAGCAAAGGGTATTCCACATGGGATCTCCCTTTGACTGGGCACTGAGGTCTGTGGCCAGGGAGCAATCTGGAGAACTGGGGGAATAGGAAGTCAGCTGCACCCTTGTGGATGGTCTGAGGGACCTCCACACAGCTCAGTACCAGCATACTCCATAATTCATCTTCTAAGGTGAAGAAGAATTTTTATTTCTGTAACTTCTAAAGAAGTGGTAGGAGTGGTTGTAGAAGCTGGCTGGCCTGAGCCCTTAAACTTGCTGAGCTGGCCTGGACAGGGACTCATCAGCTAAGAATGTAAATAAATGGCTATTGCTTGTGAGGACTGTAACAAACCATGGACAACACATGCCATGCAAACTGGATATCCAGGTATGAATTTGCCAAATTCACCTCCCACTACACAAATGCATATATCCTTACAACAAGAAAAACTCTGAACTAATGTAATTCATAAAACCCTATGCATTTATACATATATATATATATATATATAACCATTCAAAAAGGCTCACTGTAATACCTGTGCATTTGCACAAGTACAATCATGAACACTATGCCCCAGACACTCTTGTGAAATAAATTTTGTCTTCAGTTTCATTTTAATACCTCAAGATCTTTCTACCAGACATATGAATGGCTCTGGGAGAAAAGGCCCAGGAAGGAAAATGAAGACATGATCAACCTAGGAAATGGTTCTTGGGAAACCTTCCAGCAGCTTGAGCAAGGGAACACAAGAGTGCATTAGCACAGTGTGCTGTCTGATGGATACTCCAGTGGCTTATTCATGGGACATACACTTTGTTTCAGTGGGAAACAGACATTTGTGTGATGAGAGACAGCAAATGGATATAACAGACTCAACCTTTAAAGTTTTTAGCAGGGGCTTGTGAAATTGTACCAAAGAATGAATGGAGACTTGTGGATGTACTAAGAGCTGTCAGGACCTGGAATTAATTGATGGACCACAGTCATAGCTAATTGACAGTGACAAGTGTTGCTTTGCACTATTTGGACTGAAAATGTCATCTTGAGAAATAAAAATGAGGCTAGCATGCTCAGAAATGCCATTTTTCAGCTGTTCTAATAATCCTTTTAAAAAATATACCTGCATGATACCTGCACGTGTCCCTATTTCTGAACTAGAAGCAAACAGATAAAAGTGTTGATTAAATGTGTAAAAAGGATTGAACTTGAAGATACCATAAATATCATAAATAGCATGAAGGTATTGTACAAGAAAAATTAGGGAGGCTAGAAAAATAGATTTGGAATTACAGTGAGATTTCAACAAGAACAAGAAAAAGATATTGTAACAGAGCTGAAACTTAGAGCTGGAAGCTGTAATAGTAGAAACTCATAAAGATCTAGGCTTGGGGATAACAGGGTGAAAGGTAATATCAGGGCTATGTAAATAGAGGCATTTTGCCATCATACAGAGATTTGACAATTTACATTGCTCTTTATACAGCACCAGTAAGAATGCATCTAACATAAACTCTGAATCGCAGGCACTCAGATGTCAAAAAGAAAGGGGAGCAACATTTTTGGGAAGAGGATTGGGTGCATGACAGGAAACGCATTGCTCAGGACAAGAGTCTGCTTGGAATGACCACAGTTTTGAATGCTAGGGACAGACATCCCCATCCAACAGAGATATGGTGTCCCTTCTGAGATACACCACAGGGCAAGGATGGAGCATTGAGAATTGCTGGTAAAAACAGTGATATTTCAGAAGCAAAATAGGCTCTGAGGATCAGGATCATGGAAAAGCTGTGTGACTTTGTGACATAGGTAGACTAGTCAATGTTAGATGCTGTTACAATGAAGGTTAGTGGACAAAGGAGGGGAAAATTAAGGGAAAGAATGATGTGCTGTCACTTTTATTGGGAGGTCTGAGACTAAAAAGGCCCCCAAATGGAGGCTCTGTGGTTGCATGAAGGGTCTTCACTGGAAACTGTGACTGTAAGCCACAATGTGCCACTCTACAAAACCACTTGAGCCAGGTCAGTGTTTCAACCATTTGCAGGAAGGCTTGAAGGCATCAGGACAACATTGCCCTAGTTCAGGTACCAGTCAGACCCTGAGGCCATCCTGCTTGCCTCAGCACTGCTCCAGAAAGCCCCGTTTTCAAGCCCAGCTGGTGCTCCTCACCTGACCACCTTGGTGCCATTCCTCATGACCTGCATGTCCACCATGCAGCCGCCCGTGACATAAGCAGCCAGGTTCAGCTCGGAGAACTCAGCCTGGAGCAGAACAAAAGGACAGAGTGTTACAGCAGAGACACAAACTCAGGGACACTCACAGACATGGAATTGTCTTTGTCTGGAATGTGCCTTTCCTTATTTTTCTTTTTTTTTTTTTTTTTTTTTTCCTTGAGGCAATGGGAGATCCAATTACAGCTGATTTGCCCTGGAGATACTGCAGAAGTATTTACAGCTTCCACACTTGGGGTGTACAAGTATAATGGATTAGGCTTATTGCAGTAATAAGTACTGAAGGAATTAAGAATGAGCAAGCTGAAAAACGCATACAGGAAAGAATAATAAGAATAACAATAAAAAGAGGTAAGGTAATTTGAATTCAAATTCCAAGTTTCCACTTGGAAACATCCATTTAAAATTAAGCCTGAGTTGGCTGTTGTGCTACTGGCCAACCATAACCCTGACACAAAAGATTTAAACCTTCCTAAACAGCTAAAAAGCCTCATTATGCTTCAGGAAGGTGATCAAGGGTAAAAAAACACCTGATGCAGTTTACATATTAAGATTTTAGCATTAAAGGGTCAGCAAAACTGGGTAATCTATTAACAGTATTCTCAATTATTAAAAAACATAAATGTTTTTAAAAAGGTTCAACTTGCAAGGCTGCAAAGGTTGTTGAGGAATATTTAAGCTACGGGGAACAAAAGGCAATGTGAATGGTGACAATTATGACTGCAAAGGGTGTAAGTGAAGGCTAAGACACAAATCAGAGAGATTAACTGGGTGAGAGGTGTGATCAGACCAGAGTGCCAGTGAGACTCAATGATCTCCAGCCACTGTGAGGAGGAAAATTATGTCAGAAGTAGCTGACCAGTTCTCATCTTAGGCTCCAAATCCTAATTTTGCTCTTTAGCAGCAAAGAGTAGCCTTTAAGCTATACTAGACTATTATTCAGCCATGCCAGACCTCCCTTTCCAGCACAATGCAAACATATTTGTATGGCTTCAGTATCCTATATTAAATCAGTGCCTGCATATATAAACAATTAGGCTTCAGTTTCTGAAAGTTTAGTCTTCTCCCTTTTAAAACTGTTCTTTTCCCCCACTTCCTGTTAATGCATTTCTTTCAGACTTAGTGATGGAGATGGGGCAGCAGTAAAATCATCTTCTAACTGGTGGCTGTCTTGTGTCAGAATATTCAGTGTTGCTAATGCTTCTGATTTTATTGCACTTTCTTCTGACCCATCTACCAGGCAGAACCAAAAGATGGTGCCATGAACAGTATGACACATTATAGAGAAGAAAAAAAAAACAACAACCTAAAAAAGTGCAGGTTTTATCCTCACAAATGCATGGAAAAAATTTCTAATGGAGAACTAGTGCACCTGTAGAGGCTCAGAGGCCAGAAGACAAATGAAAAAGTCTCTTCCAGCTTTATTTTTTCTGAAATCCACATAATTTTAAAGCAACGACCATGGACTGGTGACCTGATGATGTAATGAGATTTCACGTCTGCGGCTCTGTGTAAACTTTTCAAAGCAACACTTTTACATGGTCTTACATCATTCTAGCTCCCAGTTACAATGAAAGGAGGGTGAAGATTCTTGTTGCCAAGAAATAAATCCTACTTCACACTCACACACACACACACACACACACACACACAGAGGGAATGGCAGTGGTTCAGATGACAGGCTAGACACTGCTGCCTTGGCCACAGCCATGCTTCTTCCATGGTCATATGGAATGAGAAATATGACAATATGTACCTCTTAAAGGCATCAGCCTTTTATACATTAAATAAAAATCTCAATAGATGTAGGGAAAGGAGAGTCTACCCTGAACAAATCTGGCAATACCAGGTGCATTATTGAGCTCCTCATTGGGTCAAGTCCACTGGGACCCAGCATGCCTGCTTACTAGTTTACATGGGGGCTAGAGAGAACCTAAAGACTGGGGACATTAAAGGATGGCTTCCCCACCTCTGGAATTGTCTGAGCCTCAGAGATGTCCCACTCTGAAAGTAGAGTGTTACTGACCTGGACCTTCAGCTTCTGCACCTGAGGGATGCAAGTGAGAGCCTGAGCAAGAGAGGGAAGTTTTAGGTCTGTGTTTTTATGTTTCTTATGCTTTTCTTTTGTTACTTTTTTCCCTGAATGGTTTTGTGCTAAAGAGCTTAATATTTTGCTTTGCTAGGGGTGAAATTGGGCAACCTTCATTTGATGGCTGGTACTTACAATCTAAGTAAGCTTGTGTGACAGGCATTGCCTGAGGCAGTCAGACCAAACAAAGCTGTATTCAGGCCCCGACATCCCAACAGGCCTGAGAATCCCTGGAGCTGGTGAGTACTTCATACTGAACTGCCAGGACCAATTTCAGGCTTGCTGATGTCAAGAGCCAGAAGAAAGGGAGAAATCCCCTTTGGCAGCCATTGTCCAGGACATCCCTACAAGGAGAGGGGAATAAAGGGAATGCCTGGGGGACTCAGCAAGCCCAGAGCAGCACCCAGCCAGCAAAACACCCAACTGTACAATCACACACAATCTTAACTGACTAGGTTAAGAACCTTTGCTGCTTTCATGTAGCTGCTTTATCCCACCCGACAGGCCACTGCTAGCTGGTGTTTGGAAGAAACTTCAGTCAGCAGAAATTGTTTCCTGTTGATTTTCCAGTGCTCCCTGTATTTTTAACTTTGTGGGTTTTGTAGCCCGATGACTTTCCTTGGCTGGGATTTCAAGTCTGAGATCATCTCCAGCCTGAGTTTACCTTGCAGACAAAGAGGTCTTTGAAAGCAGCCCATGCAGACAGAGTGACAGGTACCTATGCATAAAACAGGAGAGCAGAGTCCTTTGCATTAGGACTCACTGAATATAAGAAGGTATTACATTAGCCTGGTGGTGTTTTATACTTGCATTGCAATGGTGCCAGGGACTGCAAAAACATTTAGGGTGAGAGCAAACCACGTGTTACAAACGTGACACAATCCTTCTTGAAGAATAACCTCATACAGACTGTGGGAGTAGAAATATTTTGTACCTCTGAGAGGCCCAAATCTGGGAGGATGCCACAGATACTTTAAGGATAGTTCCATTAAAAATGCGTATTTCAGGTATTCAGGTCCAGAAATCTCTCCAGATCATTTGGACTGAATTATAAGGTATTCTCAGTTTCTCCTATCAATGTTGAAATGCTGGAGATCTTCTGGGTGAGCTATTTTAGAATTTCTGGTTTTGCTTGCTAAAGGAGGATTTTTTCATTTAAAATTACATGACAGTAGAAATGTCTGGCTCAATAGCCAATGCTTCATTAGAGGTACATGTTCTAGGTGGATTTTGAGCATTTTTCATTAAACAACAGAAAGTTAGGTTGAAAGAACTTAAAGACATGTCATAGTCTGTTTTTCTTGCCTGAGGCCAGATGAATTTTACCTTTCCCATTGTGTGAAGATACTAAATAACCTTCTTTTGTCTTACACAGATCAGGAACCTCCTAAGGCAATCCATGCCTTAACCACTGTGGAAAGTTTTCCCAATGTCCACCTCAAATCTCTCCTCTTACTTTTCAAGCATGTATTTTTTTGTCTATTACTTCCTTCTGGAGAGCCTGAAGGCTTACCCCTGGAAGACTTACTCTTCTTTCTTTCTTCTTTCCATAGACAAAACCAACCCCATTCTTGCAAGATTTTCCTGTAGGTGATGTCTTTAGCAGCACGATGGTCAAAGCTGTTGCTGTCACTGGGATCTTCTCTGCCAGGTCAGCAATTTTCTTGAGTTGTGGTGGTTCAAACTCGCTATGATCCTTCAGCAGAGACCTGACCATCATTGAGTAGTCTGGAAGGATTAGGCCACTCATCTTTTGTATAATACTGTTGTTTGGATGTTCCAGTATGGGTTTGTCACACGTGTGCATCAGTGACTTTCTTTTTAACTCACATTCTAGTTGAGATCTGCTCTAACCCTTGCATTGCTTTGTCCAGGCTACTGACTTTTCTTCAGTTCCCCTCCTTGTGCATCTACCATTGATGGCTGCTACTCACAGGAGGAATCTGTCAATGTCTATAAAAACTTGAAAGGATAGAAGGTATAGAAAGCATAAAGATATAGAAGATGGAGCCCTGATTTTCTCAGTGGTGCTCAGGGAAAGGAAAAGGGGCAATGGGTACAGACTGAAATATGCTACATCCCATGAAAACATCAGGAAAAAAACCTTTTTACTGTAGTGGTGATCAAACACTGCAACAGGTCGCCCAGAGAGGCTGTGGAGTCTCCATCCCTTGAAATACTAAAACCGTGATTGACTGTGGTCTCAGCCTGCTTGAGGTGACCTTATCTGAGAAGGATATTAGCCTAGGAAAAATCTAGATGTGCTTTCCAGCTTTAACCATCCTGTCATAAGTTTGGTATCTGGTATCTGGCAGCTGTCTTTACTAAACTTCACCCTGCCTGTCAAGGGGGAAACCCAGAAAAGCATCTCAGTTTGTTCCTTGACAAAATGCTAAGAGACTGTTCATCTTCAGCATGACAAAGGAATGCAGGAATAGGGGGTGCAGGACAGGCTTTGGGGTTTGTATTTGGAGACACTGTGGGTGAGTTTTTTTAAAGCAAGCAGGTTAAGTGTGACCATGCAATGACAAGCACATTGGTATTTTTTGCAAGCTACTGAACTTACTAAGCTCTTATCTAAGCTCTTATCTGTCCATAACCTAACTTAAAGCTACTCAGGTTGGTTACTGCTTAAAATGAAGACACAAAGTTATATTATACTTTTACATGACTATTTGCACATAGACCCCTATTTGAATATCTTCTGCATATGCAGAATAGCAGAGGGGGTTTTAGAGATGCCAAGGAACCTTTGCACTTTCCCTAATGCAACATGTCATATGCTGACACACACACACAGCACTTATGCCAGTGCTGTGACTGGCATAAGTCACAGCACTGAGCTACCACTACAGGATATAGATTTCCATCAGGCTATGTGGAGTACCTCCATCAAGATCCCAAGCATAAGTTTGGTAGTTATTCTGACCAGCAACAGGTGTGAGGGAAAATGGGTTCAGCTTGTAGCACTGAACCCACAGATGGCTTGGAGGTTGTTTGGATCTCTCATTTTGCTGGACACCCTCAGCATCCATGTATCCCTTGGCTCTTCCCTACCCACCTACTGTGCTCTGACGAAGGGTCTCCATTTCCCCAGGCTGGGTCCTGAAACTCCTCATCAGTTATCACTATACATCTTGTTTTCTCCCCCTGTCCCTTGACACAAAATGCAGAGAGAAGAACAGGCTGGCCCATGTCACGGTTTAGGCACTTGGGATGAGGAATTACTAATGTCTAATCAAATCATATATATTCCTCAGTGGATTTTTATACTTTAGTTTTTGGTGGATCTTCTAATACATAAAAGGAAAGAAAGACTTTGGCAGACACTAGGCTGCATTCCTGTAGCAGCATATTTCATGACAACCGTCACAAACATTTCAGGGAGGAGAAAAGCATGAATGAATGAGAAGAGGGGTGAGGCTGGGGCTATGCATGCTTGGTGCACACATGCATGCAGAATTAGAGATTGCATACCCTGATACCCTGTGTTCCTTTGCTGAGACATTGTCCTTTGGGAAGGCACCTTGCTCCCCATCTGCCCCCAGTATCAGGATTGCTTGCTGGGAGGAAAGGGCAGAGAGGGCCTAGCTGGGAAGAGGATGCTGCTGTGCAGCTCCAAGGGGAGCTCCCACAATTGCTCTTCACAAGTTCTGAATCTAGGATGTACGCTCCTGGCCTACAGAGAGCACTGATACTGAAGGTCCAAATGCCTTGATGGGTTCGAATGCCTTTTGTTGCGTTATCTCTGATGGCATTTGGAATGGTACCTTAAAGTTTCTTTTCAGAAGCTCTGTGGCTGCCTGAAAATTTGAGCTCTAAACCCTTTGATCCCAGGAAACAGCTCAAAAAACATGAACTCAATAAGCCTCCAAAAGCCAAAGGAAAACAAAAAAAGAAAAAGAAAAAAAATCAAAGAAATAAAAAAAATATCAAAGATATTATTTATTTAGGAAATAAATTATTTTTGAGTCATTCTTGCTGTTTCTCTGGTTCTGTTTATTCATGGTTTCTGAGTGCTTGCATGTGGCAAAGCCATGAGAACTGCTGCTGTTGTTCTTGAACTGCTCTCTGGCTTTCAGCCGGAAAAAAAAAAAAAAAAATCCCTAAACATATAATGAATAAAAATTACACAGTTATTTGAGGAGAGGCTAATTTTCCTCTCATCACATGTGGGCCTATCAGCCACTACCTTTTGAAAGGACCACTTTATGCGGCACATGAAAATATCACTTTAGGTCAGGAAGTACAATGGAGCTGGAATTCATGATTTGTGTTACAATTATCTTCTGTGAGCGCCAAGTACAACTTTTTTCCTGACAGTACTGCCAATGGAGTCATAATCTATACCACAAGACTTTTCCAGAAGCATGTACATAGGAGTTCACTGAATAATCATTCCCTGAAAATAAAGCAGGCAGCAGGAACAAGTGAATGAGCTGTGCGAGAAGAATGCGTGTCAGACGGGCAGACAGACCCACCTTGTCACAGCAGGAAATGGTGGGAAGGAGACTGGGGGACAAGCAACAAGAATAAAAAAATTCAGGTTAACCTTTTGGCCTCATCACCTCTCCTTCACCTTTTTCACCCCTCTCCACCATCAATTAGCTAATGCCAGAAAAGATGGATATATTGAAATGCCTCTAGGAAGTACCTGGAGGAACAGTACTCTGAAAGTGGCAGTCTCTAAAATTTCTGCTTGCTCTTGCCTGATGGGTCTGTGCTCTCCTCTCTCCCTTCTGTGCTCTCATCAGTCAACACAGGGCACAGGACTGGAAAAGACCACCAGAGCCAGAGTCTAACCCCTTGCTACTACAGTCACCATGTCCCCAAATCCTTTCTTAAAGCAGTTCATTTGTTGAAAGCAGACATGGCTCCTTTAGCCTCTCTTTTAGGAGGATAAACAAACGCATCTCTTTCAGCTTCCTCTCATCAGCCAGGTCTCCATGGTCATCCCAATGACCCTGCTCCTCACAGCTCCTGCTTTGTGGACATCTCTCTCCCATACAGGTGCCAAGTATGCCACTCATCTGGTCACCACCCACAGTGTCACAGTGTGCCTGATGGTTCTGTGGTTGCCTGGGTCCCAGCTCCTGCTCTCCTGCCCTCTACCCAGTACCTCAGTGTGCTGGGGATGCATGGCCATGTAGAGGGGTGCCCTTTGTGCATGGGATATGCTTAATGCCTAAGGAGACCCCCACCTGGGGCATGTTATGATCCATTTGGTAGACCCCAGAGTCATATGAAATCCTTAGAGTGTGAAAGGATTAGTTTTCTCTGGGACTGGGAAGAGAGGATGGGAAAGGTGGTGCTGAATTACTGCCAATTGCCTCTAGTGATGGAAAAACTTTGACAGAGTGTAAGCCTGTGGTACAATTTTTCCTCTTTATGTTTCTACTCTTTTTCCTAATGCCTCCTGTCCTCTGGCCAGTGAAGACTGAGAAGATAAAAGCAAAATTATTTTGGGGAGAGATGAAAAGCAATGTGGTCAACTCCTGTGGCACTTAAAGATTCTTTAAGGAACCACGTATTCAAACATAATTTTAATTTCTAAAAGACTTTCTCTAACATTTGTATTTCCAGAGAAGAGAACAGGAGATGTATACATTGCAGTTCTTGAAGATAAAGATCACAAGTCAAGTGAAGCAAGAACATGGCTCAAAATCTAAAAACCTTATTTTTTGCACAAAATAGTGGTAGTATTTTTAGACCCAGACACTCTTGAAAGCTTAGGGGTTTACCCACACTGAGTAAAACTTAATCCATCAGGGTTTTAATGGGAATAGGTCAAATAGATTTTCAGCTTTTGATTGGTGTTTCCTTCAGCCTTATGAATGACTATCACTGCTACTGAAGCACTTGTAGTGGAAAAAAATCTGAACAACCCCAATATAATACAAGCTGCCTTAAAAAAAAAAAGAAAAAAAAAAGGGTGGGGCCCTGAGCCAGGAGAGCATTTCCACTTGCTCCCCATGGCACCCATCACTCTTTCAACCCTGTGCCTCTCCTCCTGCAGCCAGCAGGGAGGAAGCAGTGGTGTTGCACGTTGGATTTCACTCAAGGATGAACAATAATAAATCCCAGAGCCTCCAAAGCATATTAATAAATATGTTTGCTGTGTTATGCTGAAGATTAGAAGAGAAGGGACAAAGGTGAAAACAAAGTCAGGCCTTGTGTTCGTTTTAATGAATGACAAGAGACTGCAGATACTGAAGAGGAGGTGCCCACCACAGTGTCCTTGAGAGCTCTCCTATTGCCTAGCACCAGGCAGTGCCCACAGTGTCTCTTGACTCCAGCTAGCAGTAATGAATATTGCTGAAGAAAAAGGGCTGAGGGGTGGCATCGAGGTCATGCAATTAATTTCTGTGCTAAAGAAGAGGAAAACCTTCTTTAAGAGCTCATGAAACCTATTTTCGTACAAGGCAAGGCTTAATAGAAGCAGCTCCCTGAGAAGCAGGGTGGGATTTAAGCACTCTCTTCCCTGCAGATTTCCAGTGTTTAGCATGAACTGAATTCACCTCTTGCAGAAACTCTGTATCTTGAAACTTCTGCCTGTTTCTCCAATTGGGCTGACATCAGAAAATGCCTTCCACAGTGCTGGGTGTGAGGGATAGACAGAGCAAGACAGCAGGATTACATATGTCTTGCATTCCTCTGACAACAGCCAAAGCGGGGAGGCAGCTCAGAGAGCTGGTAGGGGTGTAAAACCAGATTAGATAAGTGACATCCTGCTGCTGAGAGAGGGAGAAAGAGCACTGGTTTCAGCACTCCTTCTCCATTACAAATAAATGATGTCATGAGTTCTGAAAAAATGATCACCTGCTCTGCTTCCCCCCAAAGATTGCTGAAATGGCTTGCTAAGAAAGAATTAAGATGTAATAGAGATGGGGATGAAAGAAGAAGAGAAAGCAATGAGACAACCTTTTCCTTTGGTTTAAACCATCTACAGAGCATCCTGGAAGAATGGCAAAAAAAATTAGCAGTGTCAGAAAAAATCATGCAGTTGCTTCTTCCTATTGTGGTTTTTCAAGTGTATTAAACATTTGGATATTTCCTTTTGCTGCTTTCTGCCATTGAAACCTTTTTGTTATTTAACTTTTCAGATCAGAAGTATATTTGACTCATATTTCTGGCTGAAGCAACAATGTGTAGGGATCTGAAGCAGGATCAAATGGAAAACTGAAAAACTGAATGAACTTACTGAACACACCAAATGGCTCAAGAGGTGCCCAAGAGTCAAACCTTGAATATTTTGCAGATGTTATTCAGAAGTGAGGAACCAGAGGAGGGTTTACGTGGCGTGGTACAACTGAGGTTTGGTTTCCCCACTCTGAGGAGCAGGGAGGGGCAGAGGGGACCTCGTTCATTGCTCTTCAACTCTCTGTCCCACTGTGCACTTCATTCCCCTGTGCAATGATGCAGTCACTATGCTGAATATTTCAAGTGGCTTGGCAATGGTCCTCTCCAACAAAGTCACACTAAGTAGCCTTTTGCTTGGTGCAATTTGATGCCTTTTCTCATCAGTGGATATTCAGAATATGTATCAAGAGACAGTCTGGGAGAGTCCCACTGAAAGAGTTCATGGGGATAAGGTCCCTGGTGACAGTGAAAAGGGTCAATCTTGGGTTTAATCAATCTGGGATCAAGATTCCACTTCTTCCTCTATCCAATCTTCAGCTTTTTGAGATAGTTTCTTTATAAAGACCTCAAGTGAAATAACCTTGGGGAAGAAGAACTGTGAGGTGAAAGGCAGAGGCTGGAGGTTAAGAAAAGAATCAATAGGTCATTTTGAAGAGTGCCCGGTTTAGCTTTGAAGCTAATCCTCTTTTGAATGGTGGGATGGGCTGAAGCAGAGGTTTGAATGGTAATTTTTATTTGACTCCTCACTTCTATGTGAAATATGTGATTTTTTTTTTCTTTTTCCTATTCCCTGAGGCAGCCATTAAAATAAAGACTTTGATAGGAAAGTGTAAGTGGGAATTGTTCTAGTTAATACCAGCCAGTACTAACAAATGTGTTATTAATAGAAAGAGGAAAATGTTCATAGGGTAACAGTTGCAAAAATAATGACCTGCTAACTTTTCTGTCCCAAACACAGCCTTTGACCAGAACATATGGGCTCACATATAGTCCTAGGCAACTGGACAGCACTCTTTTAAAAAGCAAAGGAACACCTTGCTAAGGGCAATGGGTCCTGAGAAAGTTTTCAAACACTACACTGGTGCTTCCATATATACTCACATCCATGCACACACACACACAGTGCAGAATCACCAGCTATGTAAAGACAAAAAATATAAGGTAATTCAAACAAGGGTCAACAGCTTTTTTCATCCATCCATGGAATTTTATTGCACTAATGAGTATAAAACAAGCATATGACTCCTTCATGATCACCAGCCACTGTCTACATCTCTCTCTTCTTATGTCTGCTTTCAAGTTAGGCACCTGCAGAGGATTATTAATAATTGTTTCTCATTGACAATAGCATCCAAAGTCTCAGTCAGTACTGGGACTTTATTTTGGCAGACACTGCACCAACACAGAGAGGAGGGGACAGCCCCCAGTGTGAAGAATTTTTCACTGAAACACACGACTGCTGCCAAAGCTAACACAGGAGCAGGGGGTTTGTTAATTGCCCTGCAGAGCAGATCAGAAAACAGGCCATGAGCCTCCTTACTGTTCCTATGGACTTTTAACAGACAAGAATATATTGCCACATATAGTTATTTTCAACACTTAAAACCAAAGGTTTCAGACTCATATAGTACATGTGAAACACAACTTCACCAGTAGGTACAGTGGCATACCAACTTCTGCACCTTTTCAAGCACCGTTATGGAGCTGTGGGGTTGTCTTCCAATAGAACAAATTATAGTCCCATCCCCAAAACAGAAAATATCATTTTAAGGTGAAATAGGGACTAATTCTGCCAAGGTAGGGGGGGGGGGGAAGGGGTGCCTCAATAAGATATTTTCATTTATGGCTCCCATAATTCTATAAAATGGATTGGTCTAAAAAATTCTCATTGCCTCCTTTCCTCTCTATAGGAATATCCATGGATTATCTGTCATTAAGACCTCAGATTTGTCCATACACATTTATTAGACCCAAATTCAGTTGTCACTGACCTGTTCCACTCGAATATCAAATTCTCCATTCACCCTCTTCCCCTGGAAATACTTGGCCCTGCAGAAGAAATGATACAGACATGGTTAAAGAAGATTTCACCGCATACTGTTTTGCTCTGCATTTCCCCTTTTGCTAAAGAATTTATATCCGGGTCACAATATGTTTTCCTAATTCTTCTCTTCTTTCAGCCTCCTGTTCTCCAGGAGAAACCTGCCAAACCAGATGAAAACCACATTGGAAAATTCCTTCAAGGCTTATGACTTTTTAATTTTATTTTCAAACTGAAATCCAAATGCTCTCCTAATCTTTTCCAGAGCAAAAACTCTAATCAATTATTCCTTGCTATTTCTTGTTTAATAGCCACTCTTTATTCTGCTAAAGAAAGAGAACAAGATAGGGCACTGCCTCAGAAACTTTATCTGATATTGAGCAAGGATCTTTATCATCACAGCTGAAGTACTTGACTTGCTCTCTTGCTATAGACTTGTTTTACTTTGTTGCAGCCTGTTTGTTTCTGCTACTGATGTAGAGAAACAGAGGAAATGGCCCAGAGACTGGAGGAAATGGCCTAAATTTACACCAGGGAAGGTTTAGACTAGATGTGAGGAAGACTTTCTTTACTGAGACCATAGTTAGGCCTTGAAATAGGCTGTCCAAAGAAGTGGTCGAATCACCATCTCTAGAAGTATTTAAAAACAGTAGAGATGAGGCACTTTCGAACATGCTCTAGTGGGTGATACAGATACTAATTTATATATTTTATCTGGGGGGGAATATGGTGATGCTGATGGTTGGACGTGCTGATTTTAGAGGTCGTTTCCAACTGTGAGAGTTCAGTGATTCTGTGAAGCTGTATCTGCTTCTACAGAGTCACTCATGAAGGATCTCTTCCCCTGAACCAAGAAACTCTTTGCTTTGGAGTTGAGCAGCATCCTGAGAAGGATTTACACCTTCCATCACCTCTGCTACTAGCTGCCTTTGCTATGCAAACAAAACTTCCAAAAGGATGGGTTGATTGTGAAGAGCATAAGAATGACAGAAATGCTGGAAAAGAAAACACAGGACAAGAGTGAGCAGTTCTAGCTTTCTTTCTTCATATCTGTGTATAGTGCCCCTTATATTGATATAAGTCAGGGAGAAAATAGCCAATACAATTTCCCATGTGAATTTTCTCCCTGATTCTTCTCCTTGCCAAACAAGCATGACAGAGGAAAACACAAATTTATTTCCTCAGACCTCCCCCCTAAAATTTCCATACGACCATGTAGGTTCCAAAACCCCCTTCAATTTGGAAAGCATTCAAAACACAGTTAAGCCCTGCAAGAGCTATTTCCAGAGTCAAAGTAACTCTATGCATTCTGTTTCCAATTGGCAAAGACAGGACAGAGGAAAGAAGTAAAGGAAAATGAGAAGAAGCCGGCTTTGCTCCCTATTTTATAGTATTAGCAAAAAAAAGAAGCTGGCTCACATTTTTACTATGTGTCTATATGTTCCAATAAAAAAGGGACAGACAGTAGAAAGGCAAGTTTCCCTATGGCTGAAATACTCCAGTTTCCAGTTGAATACTCCCTTCCCGCAACAATGTGAAATGTAAATAAAAAAGTTGTTTTGTTTTGTCATCCTGGCTCAAAACCCAGTCAAAAGTTTCCATTTCTATTAGAAAAAGACATTCAAAACCTCAGAAGTTTTCCACTTGACTTTAGTGAGAGTATCTGAAGGCCATATCACGCTTCCCTTCCCAGGTGGCATCCATCTTCATCTATCATCATGGTGTGAAGACCTCTACATAGATGTTAGTGAGAGACACTGTAGCAGCCAGGGGTGACCAAGACCAAGTGACTCAAACAACTTCTGTCCAGGATAAAATGTGGCCATTTTGTATTTATGAGCATTGGATATAAAACAGCAACTCAGAAGACAAGCTGAGACAACATGACTCTAACAATAAAGAGGAACACTAAATACACTTAATAATTCCATCGTATTTCTGGAGGCATGGCTCTAGAGGAGGGTCTGGCAACATTCCTTGCTCCTAAACATTGGAGATATTGCTGGAACCAGTGACTTCTCAAAAACTGGAACAACTTTAAGTGGAGCAGTCTGAAATTTCAAGCTCACTATTCATTGGTACAAGCTTGTTTTTATTCCCAGCATGCTCGTAACATATATTCCTTACCCACATTTTTGAAACGCTCTTCCTCCCTCTATGGCCTCTCCTCTTTCTTGACCAGCTGGTTACAAACTCCTTGGTGTTGCTTTGCTTCAGCTTGTAATGAAGTGTGATTAACCACACTTTTCACCCCAGTACAGAGGGAGCAATGAAGCTTCCGCTGCCTTTTTTGGGAAATGAGCCTTCACAGGGTTAAAGAAATCCTCTCGCCATCTCTACAGTGCTGGTCCTGCTCTTGGATAGTCACACAGATCAGTCCCATCCCACATCAGGAGTTCTTGGAGACAAGCAAAGGACCTTGACCTTATGCACAGTGGAGTCTCTCCTTCTTATCCCTCTTTCCACATAGGTTGTTCTACCCTGTGTCTCAGATAACTTTCTTTTAACAGCACAATATATCACTTTCTTTCAAAGCCAGCTCCTCAGGAGGGTTAACTTGCTCCGAGTGTCTCTGAAGAGTACAGGTGCTCAGCAATTTGCAGCCAAATATTTTGGTCAGCCCATCAATTTTGACACAGTCCAGTGTAAGAATGAAACAATTCTTACTGGATCATCTCTGAAATGGATGGACTGATGTTTTCAATTCACACCTGGGGTTCTGGAGCCCCTGGGCAGCACAGGCTAGTATGTTGAAATGAAAAATGGCTTCAGCCTCACCCCAGAGCCCCTGAAATTTCAAGCAAGATGGATTTGTTGCTGATGCTGCAGAAACATCATGACACGTCTGTTGCAACAGGGAGAGTCTTTTGGTCAGTACTGTGTGGTGCATGAAATGGTGTCTGGTCCCTACTGTAGGGTGTGGGATGTAAGATGGAGGAAAGGAAGACCATGCTGATCTGGCAGGAGAAAGAAATATGGATATCTGTGGCAAGTGAGACTGCAAGACATCTGTGGATGCTCTCTGTCCCCCTGAACTCCCTGAACAAGGTTTACCAGACTTCTGCCATAGTAAAGTGACATACTGCAGGGTTATCTAAACAGCCTGTCCGGCAGCAGGGGAGTGGCACCCAGAAGACCAGTCAAAAAGCCTTTCTGGGAAGCCTTTAGAAGTGTCCCCATTGACCTCCAACACAGGCAAACTGCCGGCAGATCAGAGGAGTGGCTCATTGCCCCAGGAGGAGAAGTGCCTGCCTAATCCCACAGGAACCCACCCCCTTTCCCAGGCAGCCTGCAGCACTGACCATTGCCTGGCTGCCCATCCCTTTATTTTAAAGCATGTCAGACGTTCAACCTGCCAAAGCACAGTGTAATAATCTGGCCAGGCAGGGTGCAGATGGGATGGTGTGGTTGCTGTGATCTCAGTAAATTAGCATGTAAACATGTTTTGACTGAAGAAAACTGCAGGGTCGTGTTCAAGAGTGGTTCCTGGGTAGGATTTACAGTGCTAGGCAATGCATTTCAATGTGGCCACAGTGGCTCTGAGGGAGGAAGCACCATAAAAACCAGCCAAAATATCTGGCCTGGCTTCCAGGGAGATAGCTTGTCTTGAGCCCTCCTCTCTTTGCCATGAAGAAGGCATGTGGTCTGGAAAAGGACATTTTTTCTGGGTGCAAGAGCATCCTTAAAAACATAATCTATGCTTTCTGCCTCAGCCCTGACATGATTACAGGGCCACAAGAAACCTGATGCCTCTTACGAAGTAATTTGGAAAGAAGAAAACCTTATTTTCCAGAGCTGCCACGAAATGGTCCCAGTCTTCCTCAGAGACCATGGCTGTAGGAATATGTGATTTTCAGGCAGATATGGAGTGCATTCTTAACAGCATCAGGGAAAATAATTTTTCAGTTCTCTTCCAATTACCTGCATCAGAGGTGATTCACAGAAAGTCCATGTATAACCTTAGTGCTCTTAGGTGTTTGCAAAGCATCTGTCTGAGCGAGGGATGCCAGTACTGGTCCAAGACAGCAAACTCACCTGTGAGACCCTCAAATACCAGAGTTTATTCCTTTGGTGTCACTGACAGTGGGGACAGCTTGTACTGCACCCATGAGAGGGCTGCCCAAATTGGCATCTTCATAATAATGCAAACACAATGCTAAATGCAAACACAGAGATTTAGTCCTCAAGGGCTGCCAAGTCACCTGTCAAAGCCTCACTTATGACAGGCCCCAGGTGAGGTGGAACTGGGTCAATGGGCCACAGGTCCTGGAGCTTTTGCCAGCCTTCACCTCTCCACTGCTCCTGCACCAGGGGCTTCGAGGATGGGCAGCACAGGGACACAGCTAACAAGTTACTTTTGTTAGGAGAGCACAGACATTGTAAAGTGACTTTCAGCTTGCAGTTTCTCTCAGTACATCACATAACCAGTTACACCTGGGTGTTCTCTTCCTAAAATAAGAGGAGGTGCAATGGGTGCCCAGCCCATCAGCTAATACACATGGAATCCAGCTATTTGTACAGAGCTAGTACCATGTCTCCTGGAGTTATTTCTTCTCTCCCCCCCGTCTTTTTTCTCTCAGTGAAAAGAAACATATTCAAGCTTCTTCAGAAGACTGCATTAGTGTTTTCTTCTGGATCTATGGGAAACACAGACATTAGGAATGCAAATGTTAAAGCTGTTCCTGCAGATCCATTAGCTGGCTGGAGCAGAGGTTATGACACATGCAGCCTTGAAGACAGGCTGATATTTTCTGTTAAATTCATGGGGCTTCTTCAGGGTATCCTGTAAATTGGGTTCCTATATGAAGCAGTTTTCTAAGAGAGGAAGAAATTAAAGAGATAAGCTCAAATTTTACTGTGAGAGACCCCAGTGGAGCCAATGTAGCAAACTGCAATTGCTTTTACTACATCTTGGAGTAACTGGGAAGCCATCCTTCAAATGAACAAATAAGCTTGAGCCCAAATACCCTTTTTTTGGGCACCTCTGTTTGACAGAGGCCTTAAGCTACAAACTCAGGAGCAACCTTGTACCTTCACCCCAGGAATGGGCTGACTACCACTGAAAGCATGCTGAAGAGGGGCACTGGGATGTTGAAACAGCAAATTCCTCCAAATCCTCTGACTGAGCTTGTGCTACTGGAGCAAGACACAAGCAAAGGAAGCCAAGCCACACTTTGGATGGAGACTATTTGTCCTCTGGAGCAGGAAGCAGCCTTTCTCACCCTGTGAAGAGGCCAGGGCAAAACATGCTGAGGAGTGGGGAAATGTGTGGGACTCTTGGGGAGAAGTGAGCAAGGCAGTGGGTGGAAGAAAGGAGGAGGAAAAGGATGAAGAAGAGACACAGGTAAGTGAACCAAAAGGGATTCATGGGTAAATTCTGAAATTAACTGAATTATTTCCCTGGAATCACATTACACATACTTATTTCAAGCCCCTTGAGAAAATAAAGTATGTATTTTCATTCTGGATCAGTGCTGGAAAAGGCAAGGCTGCAACCTCCTGAATTGCGTGTGGGGGGGTGACCTCAGGGAGGGAGGGGTCAGCCACTGTATGAAATCCCCATGTCAAAGGGCCTGGGGGCCCAAGTGATGCACAAGGCACTCACTGTATGTCCACATTGTCTCCTTCATAAAGGGGGCTGGGACTGGGAAAAAGGAGGCAGTTTCCAGGATACTGGCCAGCAGCTGCTGGAATGCCTCAATCCCCCCTGCCCAGCCCCTCCACACTATAAAGACAGTGGGGAGGGGAAGAGGGAGGAGAAGTTGCATTTGTGCCCTTTTTTCTTCAGGGGTGAAAACAGGGAAGGTTTTCCTTTCAGGGATCAGCCCTCAACTAATTCACCTGTTCTTCCCAATTTAGCAGTTCCCAGCAGCAAATAGTAAAGACTTTTTCGATGGTCAAGTCCTGACTCCCCAGGGCATAGAAAAATGACTCAAAAAATGCTGAGGTCTGCAACCTGTTGGAAGTTTTGTCCACATCTGCTTTGGCTTAAGAACTCTGTGCTCTCTTCAGCTGTGGGATGGACTAGGTGGTAGTTAATGTTTATTCTATACCTTGGGACAGGGGAGGAGGCAGTCAGGACGCTGAAGTTGGTAGATGAGCACGATGGGTGTGTGTTTCAACACCTCAGAAAACAAGGTCTGAATTCCAAGTTAAACAGACAAGAGGCAAATGCAGAAAGAAGGAAAGGATACCTGCACTGTACAAAGAGACAGGGAGGGGCTAAGAGGAACAACTAATTTTTAGGTTGGGTCATATGATAGCCCTGAAGACACTGATACTTTACCAGAAGCTCCACAAAAGTTTCACCTCCAGCCCCAGGGTGCACAATTGCTGCACTCAGCCCTGGGATGAGATCACCTTGGTCTTGGTGCTGTCAACACCTTGAGCCACCTATTCGAGGGCCATCTTAACTGTTCTGCAGGTTGGTTCTTGGTATCCAAGTCTGGGTATAATGGGAACAGAGCATCTTTGTTGCCATCTGAGAAGAACAAGAAGACCCAGCCTACCCCAGTTACAGTCACGCAACTCCCATATTAGCTATGGATCACACCAAGGAAAGAAATGCTTCTGCTGAAGATGTTTGTATCAGGCTGTAATGGTGGCATTGGGTTTTATGGGTTTATGTTAGTATTTTTTTTTGGATGAAGTGCCGAGGTCCTTGATGAGGACTGAAGTCCCACCCTACATGGCTGGAAGGATTTTCTGTGCTTGAATGCACACAGAAAAGGAAGCTTTAGGGCAGGAAGGGAAGGAGAAGGGTTTTTGTAAATCATCTTTTGTGAGTCCTCCCTTTCTCTCAGCGAACCAAAGGCTGTTTTTCAGGGGAGACCTGGGTTGGCAAGCCACCAACACATTAATGATTGCAGACACAACCATTCAGGCAGCTCTTTCTAGTCAAGGAACTACAGAGTCCCACACAATACTGGCCTCCCAGCATCTTCCAGTGCCACCTCCTCCTCATGAAATGAGTGTAATCAAAGCCACGCTCCCCTCAAAGAGAAGCAGCACTAGCACTTACAACACTATTGCTTTTGGGCACAGCTTTTTGTGCTTCTCTGAGCTGTCAGGATAGGAAGGACACTTTGCTGTAGGTCTGGTCCCCCACCCAGGCTCCATCGCGGTCACATTCCTCCTGGCCACAAAGAGCTGCAAGGCGGGGGTGAAGGTGGGGGACTGCTTTGAGTACATCATGAGGCAGCAATTTTATTTCGTGTATTATCAAAAATTGTACATTTCTGGAATATTTCCACATTGCTAAATCTAGATGGTATGGCCTGGAGCTGTTTTCCAGGGGTATCATTTTGTTGAGGATTGTGCAATATTTTGTTCCAGCTACTTCTGCCCTCCCTGAACTCAAAGAGAAAGGGCTGACTTGAACCAACACTGAGGCAGGGATGCTGGCTTTAAAGCACAAGAAAACTGGCTCACAGGTCTTGAGAAACACATCTGAGGGATTTTTAATTTTTAAAAATACGTACAAGACTAGGCAGGACATTCTGAGGTTAAATTCTATGCATTTACAGGAACTCTGGTAAAGCAATTAAGGTCCCAGATTTGACTTGCATTAGCATATTTATAACCTGGCGGGGAATGTTTTCCATATTCCTTGTGTCTATTTTTGTAATGATACTAATCCTTTCATTTCTGTATCACCTTTCATTCAGGAGGACTAGATCCCAAGTTGCTTTACATATGCAGAACAAAAATACAGGCAGATATGATGGTGCTATACCTAAACCAGGTTGGAAAGTGATGTGATAAATGCAATTTATTGAATATCTTTGACAACCTTACCTTCTTTTCACCCCTTTGACTATATATTAGAGAATACAGAAACTCCTCATGCTGCTTCCAAGTGCCTATGCTCTCATACACACGTTTTACATAAACTTGCCTCCTCTTTCCCTAAAATTCCATGTTGTCCTCAAGTCACACTTGGCATGAATTGTAGGAATTGAAACATTCCGTCCCAGGGAGAAATGACCAAATTAAAAAAATTGAAGCTTTTAGACAGAAAACTATTGTTTTGAGAAAACATAAATTTCACTTGTAAACTTTTTCAAATTATAGCTGCACAACTGCACAGAACTTGTGAAATCTTAAAAGGTCACCGCTCTAGAATAAAAGGTAATTAATCATAATTTATTGTCAGTTACCACCATATTAGATGCTGTTGAGTTTCTCAACAAGAGCCATAGACACTACTTTGCAATTTAACCTCCAAATCCCAGAGGTCAAGTCTGAAGTATCAGTTCAGAAAAATAATAATAATAGTAAAGATAAATGATAATGAAATTAATATCCATAGCTTTTTCTGAACTTTCTGTTATATTTGGGTTAGGTAGAGAAATATTTCTCTGAATGGGATCCTTATTATATCTTTTTCAGACTACTGAAAGCATGAAATGACTCATGACACTCATTGAATATTTTTGAAAAGGAATTCCTTGGAAAAAAAAAGAAGAAACAAAAAAAAGGAGTTAGGAAGTCCCATGTTAATAACATTTTCTAATAGACTTTAATTATTTGCACAATTATATTTTGGGGCAAATGACATATTTGACATTAATACTACTAATAATATTCAATAATTCAATATAGTCATGTATTGTCAGAGGTAAGCCTAGTTTTGTTTTAATAAAAACGGGTTGATAATTTCCTCTGAACAGTATGAAACAGTAATCTTGTCAGGTCAGTCTGTAATTAGACCTGAATCATGAAATCACTGTTATACAAAGGACCATTTCAGATTTCATAAGAGGATTTCATTCAGTATTAATCACAGCTTTTCTCTTCCTTCATCTTCAGATTTTTGGAAGCAGTGTGTTCAAGCCGATTTGGCTATAAAATAAATAGGAAAACAACAACACAATTTTCTGTACTGCAAAATATCCTCTGTGTCTGGATTTTTTTTTCTGTGAAACATGGCTTTTTTTTTTCTGTGAAACATTCTTATAGAACTGTCACACATAGGACATGTGTGTTTTGTGCAAGGCACTGTGTAACATTTTTAGCTCACAAAGGAGCCTGAAGTTTGGTGAGAACACACCAATGGCTTTGAAAAGTGTCACTAACCATTTCACAAGTGCAGTAAAGATACCTGACAAATGAAAAAGAACAATTTTGTTGTGCTGCCTGTTCCAGAAAGCAATGTTTTTAGCACATGTTGTCTTTGCTGTGCCTGGTCACTTCCCAAATTAGCTGGTGAAACACAAAGCATTAAGGCTGGAAAGCTGAGTGCTTTCACAGAGGATGGGGGTCAGCATTTCACAGTACTAAATCCTCTTTGATCTGCTGAAAAATTCAATCCAACAAGAGCATGATTTTACTTAACAGCACGTTGGATGAGAGGGTTGGCAGAGGTGGGATGTTTCCCTCCTGGCTGAGATCTGGCCCCTCTGCCATTACAGGGAGTCCTGCCACCCCCTTCCTCCTCATGGTCACACTCGCTTCTGCTGTGTTTGCATGTGTGTGCCTGTGCTTGTGCTCAGGTCTGAGCTCCCTGTTTCTGGCAGCTGCTGTAGGTGAGTTGTGGGTGAGTTTTTTGAAGTCTCCTGAGACACAGATACTGCTTGCCCAGCCCACAAGAAGGTGCCTTATTCTCCAGGTGGAGGCTACTCGGATGAGATATGCACCATCAGTGACTGAAGAAAAGCAGAGTTTTTCCCTAGTATGCTAGCACATGGATACAGCCCCTGCTGTGGGAGCCTCTGAGGGCTGCCTGTCAAAGCCAAGGGTAGGGGGGAGCTATACAGATAGGGTTTTCCTCTTGTGCACACCCTGCATGTGACAGATTTGCTGTGTGCTTCCTTGCAATGTGCTGGAGCTTGGAGAAGGATGGAAAAATCTGTCAAAACATTTCTACTTTAACAGAAAGCTGGGTGAGTTCCCTTGCTTTTAATAGAAGTTACCTTTCTTTTACTGCTAAAAATGCTAATGCAGAAAGCAGCTGATCTTATTCAGTAGGGCTCACATTATTTTTATAGTATTTTGTCTTTGGAATAAAGCACAGCACATTGTGAGTCAAGAGTGGTAAGGATTTTATGGAGGAAGACAGGCCATGGATTCCCATGGATGTTCTTGGCTTTCTCCAGACTTTTGAGCAAAGCTGAGTGCTGTACCATACCATCAGACACAAAGTAGCTCCTTAAAAATAAAAAGGATTGCCATTTGTCACTTCAAAATGCATTCAACAGGCTCTTGCCTATTTGGGTTGTTAGGATGTTTCATCACACACTTTTGAAACACTTCTCCCTATCCCACAACTGCAGCTCTTTGCCTCTGCTCTAATACAAACAGTGATGATAAATTAATGTCTGGCTTGGCAATATAGCTACAGTCTCCAATTATGAGAAAGTGTTTTCATTTAGAGGAGAGAAATCAAATGACAGATTCCACTGTCTCTCACCCTTCCTGTCTGTGAACAAGCTGGTCCTTGTTGTAAACCCTGTGTAACTTGCTGTGAGGGAGGAAGCATTGTGGAAGCCCCCCATCCTTAAACTAGAGGTAGTGCTTCAGTAGTTATTCATTGGGGTTTTCTTTCTAGTAGAGTTAACTGTTTCAAAAAGAGAAGGAAAGAGTTTCTTGAAAACCAAATACAAAGGTTTTACAAGCATCAAGAATCAGAGCAGGCAGAGGTGAAATGAGTTGTAAACATGATGCTTCCTTCAAGCACAAAATCACCAGCACAGAAGTAACAACAGGTTGTTGTTCACCCTTCAAAGTCTGGGACTGCTTCCTTATGTGATGCAGAGTGGACAGCCAGAACCCCAGGACAAGCAGCTTCTTCAGCTCTGCTCTCACAAGGCAAACACTGCTGCCTCAGGCTGGTCACCTGGAGCTCACATAACACCTTGGCTGTGGCCAGGATGACTGGCATTGCTCAGGAGTACCTCACCAAGAATAAACATCCACAGAGCCCTGAAGCCACTGTTCTCCAGTGCTGCTCGCAAGGGCTCACCAGGTTTCCTAGAGACACAAAAAATCAAGTGCCAAGTATCACTCTTGGCACGCTGGAGTGGCTACATTGGTATGCTCTCTGAGAAAGGACCACATGATACCTTCAGGCTGGGGAAGTTTCTAGACATGTGTTACTGTCCATGCTACAAAGAGCCATGGAAATCTGTGGCAGGCAAATATTATCAGTGTTGTTTCCTTGGGTTTCCAGTCATAACCATGTCAGGATATGGTCATGAATGCGTACATTAATTCTGTTTGGTGCTTTCACAGCTTTAGAGAGAGGGAAGGCAGGGAGCCTTTGCAAGCAGCAGTATTTGATACCTGCAGGCCTGTGGATAGAGGCTGGGAGGAATGAAAAGAGCCCCCTGTCACAGTTTAGCATGCAGAGGGATAGCCAAGACAGCAGGATGTGTGGAGTGTTTGCGCATGAGTGTAGGAGTGAAGAGAGCACGAGTAGCTGTACCTCCTCTTTGTATCCCCCAGATGCTGGTCCTTAGGGAAGCTCAGCTCACTAACTGTGAAATCTGTATGAGAGAACAGCAGCTGGGAGATATAAAGGCAGGGATTTGAATGCAGTGTGTATTTTCAAACATGAAAACACTGGAACAGAGTCTAACCCCTCTTTGTAATTTCCCATGCCCAGGCTACCTTCAGCACCATTAATCGCAGGAAAAAAACTAGATTGGCCTTTGAGCTAGGGCTTTCCTCCCTGATTACAATGTTTAGACTAAGCAGTGGTGGCTAAGCCCCAGATGCTAAAGCTGTGCATCGGAGGCACTCCCATTCCCGGCTGGAGGATGATGTGTTAAGGGACTGCCACCTGGCAGTATCTTCAAGGAACTGCAAAAACCCTAAGCAGAGATGAAGGGTGTTGGGCAACAGCCTACTGGGAGACTTGCAGGTGCACCTAGGAAGGAGACATGAAGAGTGAGCCAAACTGGTACTGACTACTGAACTATCTGGTGATAAATTGCTACTCTGTCAGAAGACACCAGGTCTGTGAGATGTTGGATACAGTGACCACATTATCAGGGGCTTTCTCACTCCGTTAAAAAGTTGGTTTTTAGAAAAAGTTCAGAAGAAGTCTGACCTAGTTGCACTTATCTATTGCACCTTTCTAACTAAGAGCTAAGCTCTTGCTCTGTGAAGATAGACCCAATGAGGCAGGTCCCACCTTGTCCCAACTCTCCTGGGAAAGCAGAGAAGGTCAAAGGTGACAGCTTGTCTGGAGAGTGTCATGGGATAGAAAGAACAATAAAATAAACTCCTTTGGCCAAGTTCTGGCAACGCAGCTATTTCCATTTTCAAGTCTTCAATATGGTCCACTTGCCCTTGCTACCCTCTCCTTTATTTCTGACAAGCTGGCAGACAAAACTATGAACACCTCCCCAGCACATGCTCTGGATTTTTTTCCCAAATAGGTCTCTTGGCCAGCTGGCCTAAAGCTTTCTAAACCAGCCAGCTTTGAGAAGGAGCAAGCAGCAAGCAGTAAGTCACTTATGTAACAATTTGGAAGACATGTCCTACCCTTTAGAAAGTGCCCTCAGCTGCCCAGTATCACAGGAAACAAACCTCCAAACCTCCAGGTCTCTAAACAGAGACCTGCATGAACAAGACAAATTAGAGGCTTGACTGAACCTGAGACCCTTTTTCCAATAGCCACCATGCTTAGCAGGTGAATGTCCCTTGAGGAGCAAATGAACTCCAGTCATTGCTATTTGCAGTAGTAGGCTTGGGTTCTCTTTTAGTAATTTATGTACAAATTTTCAGACAGAGTAAAGCTCAAGAGAGATTGAGAGCTGCAGAGACTGAGTCCCTTTTTACTTTTATAGCCAGGACAATCAGTATGCTAAGGTTCTGGACAACACCACTAACACGCCTTCAGCTACAACTTCTTAAGACCATTGCTAGACATGACAGCTCAGGTAAGCGTGTTCATATATTGAATATTTTTTTCCATGGAAAATATGAGAAAAGGCTACTCTGCCATTTACACAGTTCACTGGAAAGACACTGATTGGGGACACATCTGGCAACCTAGATGTAAGAGTACCTCCTTAGCCCCCTGAAGATAGCCCATGACTCACAGATCCCTCATGTCCTCCAGACCTGGAGGAGCTGAAGGCAGCAGGGAGGCCTTGATACTTACCAATCTGTGTGTGCATCATCGATCACCAGGAGGATCTTGGGTTTCTGGGCCACAGGTGGTGTGGGGCTGACCGAGTGGTCAATTAGTCCTGCGGCCGCTTGCGTGGTTTGCTTCATGGCACTGGAGATGGAGCTGAAGATGCTGGTGCCAGTAGAGGGGGAGTGTGAGGGTTGGGGTGGCTGCGGGTGCTTTCTCTCCATGGCAGGAGAAGCGGGGGAGCTTGTGGAGCTGTCAGGCCTCTGCAAGTCCATCATGTAGCCATTGGGCAAATTTGCCACAAAACTACTGTCTGAGAGACGTCGCCGGAGGAAATTCATTGTTGGAGCGTTGTGTGGAAACCTCCTCAACAAGACTGAGTCTGAAGAATGGTGTCACCAGTCCCAGGGAATGTTTCTGTGAGAATGTAGGCTACCTCCGTGCAGTCCTGGCAGGAAGGCTTTGCCCCTTGAAATCCTGCTGGAGAAATGTGTCTTTGTTTTATGGCTGTATTTTCTTTCTCTTCTGTGGAAAGAGAATCAAAGACATATATGTGAGACACAAGCTGTGAGTTTCAGACAAGAAAAACACTTTTAGCCATTTAAATAGGCACTATGCAGTATGCTGTGCTGGTATAGCCAAACAGGTAGGAGAACGTACAATGGTCTTCCTCCTATCCAAAAACCTTTTTTTCTAGTTAGGGAAGAACAACTTACACCAGCTTAGATGCTAACATTTCTATAACCATACACTGTGGGGAAAGAAAAATAATTCTGAATGTAAATTATAATTTTTAAAAGAAAGAAGCTTAATTGGGAGGTTTAGGCTGGATGTTAGGAAATTTTTTTTTCACTGAGAGGGCTGTCAGGCATTGGAATTGCCTGCCCAGGACAGTGGTGGAGTCACCATCCCTGGAGGTATTCAAAAGGCATTTGGACCTGGTCATTAAAGATGTGGTTTAGTAGTTGACTCTGGTGTTGGGCAAAAGTTGGGCTGGATGATTTTGGAGGTCTCTTCCACCCTAAACATTCTGTGAGTCTGTAAATGTTCATGAACTGTTTTGTTTACAGATTCCTATGATGTGTCTTTTTTAATTGTAGTCTTTTCTGTGTTAGAAATAACACACATAATGCACCTGTTACAGAATAAGCAGCATATGATCCAACAGCATAAAAAGTTGTGTCATCTTTGGCAGTCTTGTAATCAAGGCTCTGTATTTAGGGAACATATGTCCTAAACATAGCATGTAGAAAATAAATAGTGGGAAAATCCTCATACACATCTTAATCAAGTTCAGGGGCTGCTTCAAACTGCTTGGTTCTGTCCCTGCTGTTCTCTGCACTCAGAATTAGACTTAGAAAGGTGCATGCTATTAGTTCTAGACATAGCAGACTACACGATTTTACAAGTTCACTTGTAGGATTTTTGCAGTTTCTCAAAACTGAAAGTCTGACTGTATAATCTTCACACATATTTTTTTGTTAGTATTTTTTTTACTCTTACTCTGCTCACCTTTTCCAGTGAGAAAATGATCACTGTAAAATGTAATTATCAGGCTGCTTTCCCTTGACCATAATATGATAACTTTTTAATTTTTTTTACCCATAACATTAAGTTTTTGAGCAGTTATATTACCTCACAGTCTTCTTTTTTGTAATATATATTTTTTACTTGAAAGCACAGCCCAAAAATGAGATTTCCAAGTATTTAACCAAGACAGCCTTTGAGTCTCGACCAGAAACTGACTGGTGAGATTTAAGGGAAAAAAAAAAAAGAAATATATTGCTCTCAAAATATAAATGTTTTTCAAGACAGACATATCTGCAGCTACAAAAGTGAGAGCTACTCCATTCATCAAGCAAGACAAGTCACATGAATTCCTCGTGTCTATGCCAATCCATGTCCCAAGCCCCTTCGTATCTTTTTGAAGAAGCTCCCTACAAAAGCTGGGGTCCCTTGCCTTGGCCTGCCTGGTTTGTCCTCCCTCAGTGCCCATGCTCTTGTCCCAGCCTCTGGTTTCCTCCTGGTGACAGGAAATTGTCTTTTCCCCCTAGGCCCAAGAGAGCTTGGTGTCTGTGATTCTCCCTCGTAGAACTGTAGCTGAGTGCTCATGGAACAACTGAATAGCTTTCTGAAAAGAAGATGCCATTTATTTTCACCTCTAGGGATTTGGAGACAAAGGATTCAGACCTGTCTGTGTCTGTACCTCTCTTAGCCCCTAGAGCCTTAGGGAGGCTGGGGTGAGACTGGATGGAGTAAGCGAGCTACAAAAGAGCCCCTTGGCACAAGTTCCCCCAGATCTCATCATCCATCACCACCCTGACCCTGTGGGCACAGGTAATGATTCTGGAGCAGAGGGCTCCTTGCTGAAGCTGCTGACAGCATTTTATTCGTGCAATTTTTCTTCTGATTTCTTAGCCCTGGCAGTACAAACCCTCTGGATTTGCCAGAGCCTGGAGGTAGTCTTTTCCCAGGGAACAGCTCAGGAAATCTTTAATGACTTCCTGCCACATTTACAGTCGATAATGTATCTTGAGGCATTGTGCTGACTTCCCACCCAGTCCTGGCATGCTCGGTGACTTCACCAGCAAATGCATGCACTGGTGAGTGCTTCAGTAACAGGGTCTGTTTATGCAGCAATTGTTCCAAGAAGCACATAATATATTTTACCCAGGAATCATGACCCAGCTACTTACCTCATATATACACACAGCCTTTGACCTACTCGTGTCTATCAGAACAGAACCATCCACTTTTACCTGCCCAGGATGACCAGGGTTGTAGAGCCTACAAAGACTTTGGGGCAATTGCATACGTTGTGCTGGGTGAAAATGTGCTGCTCTGTGCTGCATTCAGGAACCTGTGCTTTCTACCTTGCATAAGAAAAATAACAAAAATCCCCTCACTTTAATGACAGTCCACTCAACAGTAGGTTTGGTCCTTTTTAAGAGGAGCATCCTAGAGATCTGTCTACTACTAAAAGGACTCCAGATTACTTGTTCCTGTGTACACAGCAATTAGGTATGTGCTCTTGGAGGACCTTGGCATGAGCTGGCATGTGGTGGGATGCAATTTATTACCAGTCTTGGGGGAAGCAGTTCTAGCATGAAACTCCTTCCCTTTATGTGCTTTGCACAGCATCAGAGAGAGCTCTGTGACTCTGCTCTGGCAGAGTCATGGGGGCGAACACTGCCCCAGCCATACAGGCTGAACAAGGCTCTTCTCACAAGCCAGAAGCCTTGGGACAGGATCAAGCAGGGTTTACAAACTCCTGTAAATGTTTCTGCTTCACTGCCAGGTGCTTGCATGGCTGCTTCCTCCTCTGTGGGCTTTTCACACTCCAGAAGAACATGGGCTCCTTGCCTAGCAAGTAAAGAGATGGGCAAATGTCTCTTCTCTGCCCTACACTGTGGAAGAAGAGTTGAGAGTCTTGTGGTATAGGATGTCCCAGAGCTGGGAAGGGTCAGAGTACCCTGAGATATGCTTGGAAGACACACAGGTTTCCTTCACAACTGGGCTACCCTGATAGTACCTTTCTGGGTACCACTTACAATAAAAAATGTATTACATTTACTGAAAGGACCTGACCATTTGCCTCCTAGACGATTTTAAACAGCAATATTTACACTCCCCCAACATTTTTTTCCATCATGATTTGGTAGTAGAACATGTTTCCCAGGAGGCAATGGACCTGGCAAAACTCTCTTGTTCAGAGAGTTTGGGATGCTGCATGGAGGTTGCCTTTCCCTCTGCTGGCTGGCACTGCCTCTCCTTGCTGTGAAGACTGAGATGCATGCTGTTGGCTTGGGAAGGAAGGAAGGAGAGAAAACCTTAGCAACTGATGATGTCACAGGGAAATCTCCCTCCATCAAAATACAGAGAGGCTAAATTTAAACAGGATGACACTGGTAAGGCAGAGAGTAACACTCGGATCCACTCAGGATAGGAGATGGCAAACCAACCGGGAATTTTGATTTTGGGTCTGTCAAAGCAAAGGCACAGACTGTCCTCCTCTCATTACATACATTTTTCTAATGAGCTGGGCAATGTAATTAAGATAGAATTTTATTTTTTTTTAAATAATGGAGTTATTAGTGGCTTTGCTGTTATTGATTTATTGGTTGTCTTTAGTGCCACCAGAGATCTTCTCTGCAATGTGAGCAGTCTAAACTGCCAGCAGATTCCTTTGCTTACTAGAAAACCTTATTGTCTGCTTCTGCATCGTGTACACATACTTATAGCTTTCAGCAGCAGGTGTTTTCATCCAGGCACAGCTTGAGTGGGTTAGGACCTCATTTTCCTGCTGTTAGAAGATCATTGTGGACATCCTGAGGTCTTAGCACACCAGGTCAAATCTGGCTCTGAGCAGCTCCCATGGCATGCAGCATTCACCTGCTGGAAGTACAGATCCTGCCCTAGCAGGCAAGCGAGGCTGTAACTGTGACAAAGCCAGGAGCCAACACCTCTTTCAGAAGCAAGAAATATCTGCTAAGTGGTATGGTGTCACTCCAGAGCCACGGGTGGGAGAGCTGCTGACTCTACACCACCAAGCTGTACTTTGCCTCCGTGTACACACCAGTGTCTTTCTAGTGCTTGCATGGAAACAAGTCACCTGCTTCATGATGGGCCAGGCACAAACCTGCTCCTGGGAAGGTCTGTAGCACTCTGCACAGTTGATATACAGCCCACAGGCTGCTTCCAGGAGAGGCAGCAGCTCCTGTTGCATTCCTTCAAGCTGCAATAGAGCAGATGCCTCCCACCATGCAGAAGTAGCCTACTGCTGTGTGGAACAGCTGCTCCTGAAAACTAGCTGGGAAAACAGTGGGCATCTGGGCCATGGAGATGCAGATCAGAGAGCTGGCTTATATTTTATGATAGGGAAATAATAAAAAACAAGCTATAGGAGAACGAGTGGGTTTTAAGAGAAGCGAGCAGGCAGGAGTGAGGGGGAGAAGAGGAAGAGGAGAAGAAGGCAGAAGCAGAAAGGGAGGAAATAAGCAGGAATCGACTTAACAAAAGACAGTGTGGGAACACACGGAAATGCCAGAAATGAGAAGTGATGTGAGCAACTAAATGAAGCAAAGGAAAGGTCAGTTAGAGATGACCTTGAAAACAACAGCAAAGAGGCTGGCACTGTCAGCCCCTTACTGACATGCAGTTACCCTTCCTGGCTGATATTTTGGAAAGGGAGGCATGGGAGGGTAAGAAACCTACTCCCTCAGCACATTGACAGCAGTCAGGCACCTACCTGCTTTTTCTCAAGCATATACTCCAGAGAGACACAAGTTACCTCAGAAAACCTGTTGACGTGTTAGAAAACAAGAACAAGTTCAGTTAAACCTCTTGCTGCGTTACTTTCTAATGTGTGGTGGCATCCAGAGGGAACCAAACTCAACTGGGTAATATCTGTGAATTGTACTTAGATTTCTCCTGAGCTTGTTACCTATGCCATCAGCTAATGAACTGACATGACTACACCAGCCTGTATCTGCTTCCTGCTCTTGACAGCCACAATTGAGCAATGCTGAAAGAAGATAGAAAGAAGAATGCAGCAAGATAGAAAACAAATGTGGAGAGTTTATCCTCCTACCTCACCTTAAGGGCACACTTACTTCTGCCCAGAGGTAGAGGAAAAAATCAGGGGATGCTCTTTACCTGCCAGTGGCCACTTACTAGTACCCCTCACATCCATTTTGTGGATAGACTACAGCATATATCCTCATTTTAAAATATTCCCACAGGATCCTTTCTGCCTTCAGGCATATTGGCACAAATGTGGGAGTGGACTTATGTGGAGGAACAGCTGTGTTAGGGAGCTCCAAATCCAGTGGGATGGTTTTCCACATCGATGATAATAATAAATAATCTCTTGCTTCCTTCTTTTTGAAAATACATCTTCAGTGTTTTACTCTGAATGGCTTCAACATTCCCAAGCTTGGCATAGCTTTGTATTTCTTGGGAAGAATTCAAAGCAGAATAAAACAATTAGTTCTAAAATTAATTAGAAATTTTGCTGGGCTTTTACCTCACTTGTTGCAGTTCTCAGCTCAAGAGGTTCACATGTTCAAACCTTTTTTGGTATTTTTCATGTGAAATTTCATAAATCAGGCAACTAAAGAAATAGGAGTTAAAAAGAAAAAAGGAAAAAGAAAGAATACCCCACCACCCTCCCTTCCCATTTTGTAAAAAAATTATTTTGCACATAAAATAAATGGAAGCATTGAAAAGACTGTATGATGTCCCAAAACCAGGAAAGCAAAGTGTTTCCATGCCCAAATTATGTTTGCAGAGAGATTTCCCAAGCATAGTAACAAAACACAACTCTAACATAGACACTGTCAGAAGTTTTCTGAAGCATGTAAAACTACAGCACAATTTCCACCTAAAATCAGAAGTGATTTGTTCATGCCAGTTCCATAGAGACTTCTGAAAATTGTGTATCTGCTATGCCTGACACTGGCAGGGCCATGCTGTCTCTCTGAAGCAGCTGCATGAAGTCAGGACCCTGCAACTGCAGGGCAGTAGAGAGAGCAATTTGTCCAGACAGTGATGCTGCTCAGAACCTGGATTCCTGGGGGTGTGTTAGACTGTTTTTCATCAGGAATTCAATTGCTTCCCAAGTTTTTTATCACTTTTCACAGCGGCAGTGATTTCCATTGGCAACGTACTCTTGAAGGATTTTTGCAAGAAGCTAATGTCTTGTGCATCCAGTTTCTCTGTTTAGGGAGATCCTTAGGAGGTCAGGAGGTCTCCTTGTCAGAAATGGGTCACTTCACAATGTTCAACATTCTTCATTAAGCTACTGGTACAAAGAAAGGTGCAATGGCTCTCTTGACTTATTGCTGGATTCCTGTAGATCTCTTCTACTTTCTTGTGTGGCTATTAAACTAGGTTTAACAAAAACTTTTTTTTCTTATTTTTTTTTCAAGTTTCCAAAGCTATCACTGCTTTCTATATAGCAATTTTACCACAGGGTCCTTATCTGGTCCTAAAAATAATGGATATGGGTATGTTCATACTAAACTGAGTGCAAACAGGACTCTTTAACAAGAGTTATACCCAGCACAGAAAATAAGTTAGTTTCTTCCCTCTTTTGCTTGTTATTTCATACTGGTAGGCAAGGAAAAAAAGAAGGAAGAAAAGACTCTAAAATGACAAAATGTCATTTTAAAATCATCAGGCTTTCAAGAAGATTGCAAAGGAAGATGACTAATGCTATGAACAATAGTGAAAAATCTTCCAGTGTAAAATAAATCTGAGTATTATTATAATACTCTATGGCTTTAACACCCTCAAGAAGAAATGATGATGTGCCACTTTTTGGAAACAATACACTATTTCTTCATTTTATTCTCACTGTGGTAATCCTTTTGGCACCCTAAAAGCCACAGTGGTGTCTCAGTGGTAATAACCCCTTGTCAATGAGCTTAGAGAGGACTTTTGTGGCCTGTCTCTGTTCAATATCAATACTTGCTTATCAGCAAAGCCAGACCCAGATCAGCTGGAGCAGGCAGTACAGGGAGAAGAAATCCTGTGCTAATCCTCAAAAACTATAGAGTCATCTCCATCTGAAAGTCAGTTGAGTTGGCAAACTCTACATTTCTTATTTCCCTAGGGTATTGTGGTCATTCCCATCCTGAGCAATAGTGACACTAATGCTTCCATTAAGGGTAATACTTACACACATGCCAAAGTGGCTCCTTACTGTTACATTAAAGTAAATCAGGAGACAGCAGTCCAAACCAAAGAATTTGTAGAGATAAATGCTCTGCATGTTAAACAGATAACATTGTAAGAAGGAAGCAAGCAGGGCTCTGAAGCCCCTGTCTTTTTTCCTTTACAGTTTTGGACCTGATGCAATTCACATTGTGTGTGAGACATCCTCTAAATTTCCTGCAGTAACCATACAAGTCCTGATTTCATGGTGATGAGTGAAACAGCACCAGACATGCCATTAATAGAGTGGGGATTTCCTTCAGCTGAGAGATGTGTTGCTTTGAAGAGTGCTGATCTGAATAAAATCAAGAAGCAGGATGTATTTAACATGTAGGGCCTGCCAACACACATTAGGGCTCATCCAGATGAAAGATGCCTAAGGGACTGAGAACTCAGAGGTTCTCAGAGGAAACTGCCACAGCCTTCCAAGTATTAATGGGGCTCCTGTCTTGATTATCATAGAACCATATATTGATCAGAGTTGAAAGGAGCTTTAAAAGTCATCTAGTCAAACACCTTTGCAGTAGGCAAAGACATTCTTTATTAGATCAGGTTGCTCAGAGCTCTGTCCAACTGGATGTTGACTTTTTCCAGGCATGGGACTTTTACCATTTCTCTGGGCAACCTGTTCCAGTGTCTCACCACCCCCACGGGAAAGAACTCCTTCCTAATATCTAACCTGCATCTGCCCTCTTCCATTTTAAAATCATTGCTCCTTCTCCTATCACTACGTAGCCTTCTGAAAAGTTGCTCCCCAGCTTTTTTGTAGGCACCCTTCAGGTATTGGAAGACTTCTATAAGGCTTCCCCAGAGCCTTCTCTTCTCCAGGCTGAACAACTTCAACTCTCTGAGTTTTTGCTCACAGAAGAAGTATTCTGACTCTCTGATCATTTCTGTGGTCGTACCATGGACTTGTTCCAACAGCCCCATGTCCTTCTTGTGCTAGGGACTCCAGAATTGGATAGAGTATTCCAGGTGGGGTCTCAGCAGAGCAGAGGAGGAGAATCACCTCCCTTAACCTGCTGGCTATACTGCTTTTGATCCTTAACCCTAACCCATTGCCTTACCCATCTGCCAGTTACATCAAGTCCTTCCATGCAGGGCTGCTCTCAATCCTTTACATTCCCCAACCTGTACTGATACCAGGAATTGCCCTGACACATGCAGGACCTTACTCTGGGCCTTGCTGAATGCCATGATGTTCACATGGGTCCACTTCTCAAGCTTGTCTAAGTCCCTCTGGACTCAGACATCCCTCTGGACATCGCATCCCTCAGGTGTGTCAACCACACCACTCAGCTTGGTGTCATCTGCAAACTTGTTGAAGATACACTTGATCCCACTGTCTATGTCACTGATTGAGACATTAAACAGCATCCCAATACGGTCCACTGAGGTACACCACTTGTCACTGGTCACCAGATAGATGTCAAGACATTGACCACTACCCCCGGGATGCTGCCACCCAACCAATTCCTCATCTACGGAACAGTCCACCATCAAATCCATCATGATCACTTACTCTTTTGCATCCCTTTGCCATTTTCTTTCTACTGTATTTCAGTTCTGCCACAACAGGCTGGTTGTTCAAAATGCAGGTGAACATAATATTTTGTTACGAAAGAGCTAACTATATAAGTTGAGGGGTGGGTGGGAAATAAAGTGCTACTGGTCATGAAAGGAAAGGAACAATTCACTACGAGGTCATAATATACACCAGATAGATAACTTTAAATTAAAAAAATTATAATAAGAAGGATTTTCTGTTTGGAGCACAAATTGTATTACTTTTCATATATTTATAAGCCAAAAATCAATTCCATATTTCCAGATAACAATCTTTTAACACAACTCTGCAAATCTTGCATCAATGTTTCTAACTCGTCTTAAAATGCTACAAAAATTCAACTTCTTTCCCAAATGTTCTATGTTTCTGGAGGTTAAAAAGCATCCCTTCAAACATCTGAAGTCTTCTAACCATCTGTAGTGCTAGTATATTCCATCTAAGTTCTGCTACCATTTGCATCCACCCTTTTTCTCCCCTCTTCACTACAGCCCAGTTTCACAGATTTTTCCCATACAGCAAGGAGCTTCTTATAATACTTGAAATTTACTTAACCTAATGCTATGAACAGCAGGTATCTGTAGAAATAAAATGCTGTGATTTGCCATTTTTGCAGTAAGGTGCTGATTTGCTTTCTAACCACCTCATGTAGCAGCACCTAATATAGAGAGAAGAGAAAGCTGAGGATTCGAGCTCCCTTACTGATTTGTTTTGATGATGCAAGAGAAAGACAATGTTTTACAGCACTCTGGGGAAGATCTCAGACACAAAGGTAAGATAGCTTGATGCCAAAGTCTTTCATGTGATGTAGAAGTGGTAGGAGATTGACTGGCCTGGCTTTTCCCCCCAAAGCAGCAGAAAAAAAGCGGGATCAAAAGACCATCTGGAGCACTATAGAGATTCAGACAGCTATATCTGTCTTAAGCTTTGTGATGACCAACTCAAACTGTGTTGAGCATTTCCAGGAGGTGTATTTCATCACTTTCTGCATGATTGCCATGGATCACATGGAGACAAATAAAAGGATGTGTGGGCTTGTATAATATGTCCCTTTTTCTCTCACCAGGTACCCACACACTTCTCACCCCAGCAATGGTGGCAATCCCCTCTCCCAGAGCTGGACTGAACACTCCAGTCTTTGCACTGTTGTCAATGTCTGCTTCCCAGCTGCAACCTCAAGATGTCCATGGGATCCTGCTCTAATGGGGTCGCAGTTTGGAGCTCCAAGCCAAAGATATTCATGGTGCCAGCAGGAGCTTGTGCAGGACAATCAGGGGGCAGGTACTTTGCTTCCTTAAATAAAGCATCTGGACAGGTTTCAGTTGCCATTTAAAAAGTTATGCCAGATCTGTAGAGATTCTGTGTTGACAGAAAGCTGTGTCAACAGGGATGCATTGTTATAATTAGAAAGTATGTTTAAAAAAAACCTAATGACACATTATTCCTGTAATTATTTTGATAATTGTTCTTTCTCAGCTGTCTTCTCTCCTGGTTCCCCTCTGCTGGCTGGCCTATCCAATTTTTGCATTCATGCTGGATGGTGTAGGAGCTCTCCATAATTGGCTCTAAACACAAGAAACTATGTTCAGGCAAAAATGCATCAGTAATACTTGAGTGTGGGAACTGGAACAGATCCTGGGTTCAAAGTCCTGAGGGAGTAGGCTAGTGGACTGGGCACAGACATGGAAGTAAAACACATTATTTTAATAGAGTTCTCTGCCATCAGCTTGGGGAAAGATCACTCAACACCAGTACCAGTACCTTGGCTTCTTCATGTAGAAAGACAGGCTTAGTTTTGTAGAGTGCAGGTCTGCTGTAAAGCTCAGCTCACATCCCTGCATGCTGCACCACTGAACCAAGCATGAGCAGCTTCTACTGGCCAGCAGCTCTGGTTCCCCTGCTGATCAATAGCTGAATTACAAAACTTTTAAGGATTACAAAATTGGCCAGCCTTATTTAAGAACCCAACCACTGTGCTTTTCAAGGGCTGGCAAATATGCAGTCACCATGAGTGGGGGGAAAAAAAGAAAGCTTTCTTGGAGGAAAAAGTGTGGTTCTTAGAAACATTTTGTGACGGGGAATATAACTGGGATTGATCCACACAGCTATTTTAATTTCTCGTTCTCTCACATTTGCAGAGCTTC
Organism: Calypte anna; assembly: GCF_003957555.1. Taxonomy (NCBI): domain Eukaryota; kingdom Metazoa; phylum Chordata; class Aves; order Apodiformes; family Trochilidae; genus Calypte; species Calypte anna. Next base: position 54,403,430 of record NC_044244.1, on the reverse strand, counting down.
TTCCCCAAACCTGGAAAGGAGAGAATGATGGGGAAAAAGGGAAGGGAGAGCATCTGAAGCTCTGCAGCTGGGCAGCCCCAGCTGGGTGCAGTGGGAGGAACTTGAGCCTCATGCGTTGGTGTGAGCTCTTACAGGGTACACAGACAAATACAGCGTGACTAACCAGTTACTGAGAGCATGAGCATTGCAGCAGGCAAAAGAAAAATAGGGATGTCCTAAAAAATTATCGCTCTCTACAACTCCCTGAAAGGAGGTTGTAGCCAGGCGGGAGTCACTCTCTTTTCCCAGACAACTCTCAGCAAGACAAGAGGGCATGGACTCGAGTTGTGCCAGGGGAGGTTTAGGTTGGATATTAGAAAGAATTTCTTTACAGAGAGGGTGATCAGACATTGGAATGGGCTGCCCAGGGAAGTAGTGGATTCTCCGTCCCTGGAGATATTTAAAAAGAGACTGGATGTGGCACTCAGTGCCATGGTCTGGTAACTGCAGCAGTAGTGGATCAAGTGTTGGACTTGATGATCTCAAAGGTCCCTTCCAACCCAGCTGATACTATTCTATGATTCAATGAAATCTCAGACAGAAGGTACCTGAGAGCCACACCAGAGCCTCCCTCTCTGCAGTTGTGTCCTGACTAGCAGGACAGGTAAGCAGCCACTCTTGATGTATAATTACACGATGCTTTCACTAATGATAGAAGCAGCACTGCCAAGTCTTCCTTTTCCTCTGTGGGACAGTCTGTGTTTGATCAGAACTAAATGGTGCGGCCCCATGTGAGTGAAGTTTACTGACAAAAGCCATTTTTAGTGTGGTAAAATGATGTATCCCAGAGCAGACTGTAAAGTTAGCTGAAGAGTCCAAAACAAACTCAGCAGAACTCTGAGCAATAGCTAGAGAGTGGTCTTTCTCTACTGGGTTTATTTTCAGCTCTTGCCCAGACCCAGTGTCTGAGCCCTCAGGTTCATCAAGGCCATTGGGTTTAAAACCTTGTGTGTTGAAACTGGCCATCTTGCAACCACTTCATCACTTTGTCATCTCTACACAGTCACAGAAGTGGTAAAAACAAAAAGAAAACGAAAAAAACCCTAGAAAACCTCAGGCACAACTTCTTAGCTTCAAAATGTCAGAGGCTGACTCGGATGGCAGGGTGTTAACTACAGCAGACTGAGGAAGCATGCTTATGCTTATTCCCTAAAGCTTTGCAGAGCTACATGCTCATGGAGTGTGGCATCCCCCTGTAGAGACGGTGAGGCAAATCCTGCCTGTGCTTACACTTGCATATTCTGTTTTCCATAGGCTTAAGAAAAAGTGCAGAGCTGATCTTTTGGCATGCTGCAGTAGGGCAGTGTGTAAAAATACAAAAAATATTATTCTGTATTTCAAGACTGCACACAAACTTAAGGTTTTGTGGACAGAAGCGGTGTTTCCCTTCTATGGTATTTTTTTTTTCAATGGACTCTTCACTTTGAGTGACTTAATTACTTTGAACCTTAGTCTGCTTGATTGTATGATATTTCTGTTAAATAAAACATGGAAAGGCTAAACTGGGTCAAGTTTGAGAGAGACTGAGATGTGCAATGATACAAGTACAGGTTGCAGAGTTGTTATATTATATATAAAGTAAGTATATCAGCTATTTAAAATTAAATCTACCTGAAAAACATAGTATATGGAATATATGGAATGTACTATGGAATAATGTACTATGTTCTGAGCTCAGAGTAGATCTGCTAAGAGTCCAGATTCAGAGCTGATGACTGCAAAAATTGTTCTGCATACCCAGAAGACATTAATAGCGTAAGAAAGTAGTGTGTGGGTGATCTTTTATAAATAAGCCAGCTTAGACACAAGGATATCTGTCCCCTTTCCTATCTACTCCAATGCAAAAACAGCATCCAAAACTGACCCAGTGAATGATGGGATTATGAAAACCTGGTAACTCAGTTCCATAGAAGGAGTGGGTCACCTTCATGTGCTGGTCATAAACTCTTGCACATCCACATGCATTTTCCTAAGAGTTGCAGAAAGAAACCTGGTTAAGTCACATCATATGGAAATCCACATGTAAAACCAGTACAAGAGAGGATCATATTGTGAGCACTAATAATCTATACTATATGATAACAAATACATGGAAGTCCTTCACTACTATCAGCCTAATCACTTGGACTCTTTAGCTCCCATCATTAGTATCTCATTTCTAAAAGAGGATAATTGCTTTGGATCTCTTCAATTATTACTAAAGCACTGCAGAGCACTTGTACAAAATCAAACAGATTTGAAGATGAGGATTATTGAGCTTGGCCTCCCATGTTGTGCAGCCTGTGTAGTTTCTCCCAGTAACTCTTTCTGTGCTTATCATAGCTGGTTAAAAAGCCAACTCAAGAGCTAGTTTGTAAAAACTCACCAGTGTGGTCCAAACTAGCCCTGTATCTAAGCCATTGCTGCTGCAACAACAGCAAAGCAGCAGCTCCCTGAGAACCTGAGTGAAGTGATCATCACCTGCGATGATCTCCCAACTTCAGCAGGGACTGCACGGCCATATGATGCCCCAACATGAAGACACTTGCCTAAACACCCCAGAACAGCTCAGATGTTCAGGCTGTAAAGCAGCAGCTGTCTCCTGGGCAGGGAGATCTTGAGCAGCAGCTGCTGCCAGTGCCCCATCTGCAGGGCTAGTCAGTGCCTGGCAGCAACCTCCACCTGAGTTGATTTTCCAGTTTGCCCTACCCTGAAGGCTGAACAAGAGACACTGTGAAACAGTGCAGGAAAGAGCAGCTGGCTTGTCAGCCTTTGTCCTGCCCTCTCTCTGCCCGTTCATCACTGAACCCCATGGCAGAACCTATCCCTTAGACGTGCTGCCTACCAAGCTTTCTTTGCTAGCAAGCAGCACCGTGTAAATGTTGTATCAAATATTCCATTGATTCATAGACTTTCTTTTTCAAGCAAATTTTCAAAGATGCCATTTCCAAAGCCTGTCTCACAGATGCTGAGCTATGGTCTTTCAGTAGAGAGAAGCTGCACTGAAATGTCACTGGCTCACTACTTCTAACAGTAAGGTTGAAGGAGTACTATGAGGTTAACAGCATGTTACTGTTACTTATTCCAGGCAACGAAAAATGGCCTCAAAACGTTTCCATCCCAAATATGAAATGCCACAGCAATATAGAAGATCATGTCATATATTTCTCTGATTACTGCATTACTTTTACTGGAACATTTACCAGACTTCTATAATGTGTGCAAGTTAACAAAAGGGAGCATACAGGAAAGCTTGCAATGTGAATTATTTAACTGGCAGTTTTCTCAGAACTCAGAAAGTTATCTCATTCCCTACCAGCTCAAGCAAAGTTTACATCAACTTCAGTGGGATTCTGGCTGAAATAAAAAGAAAGTTTGGAGTCTGGATCTGAAACTCTCAATTTCAAGATTATCTTGGATAGCTGGCATGAATTCTGTGAAAGATTCCAGCCAGTGACTTCAGAAGATCTGCGACTGCCCCGGGGTGACTAAAGACACCATCCTGTTCTTTCCACTTCTAGGGAGGGAACACTAATTACACAGCCTGACCATGGGGCTCAGCAAAAGAGTCTGCACTTTCTTTCCAGACAGAGGCATGACATGTAAAGCCAGAGGCCTGTGACCTGTGACCAAGAGTTGGAGACATCAAAGGGTCTTCCTGGGAAAAGCCTCCCTTCACATTAATAGGAAGTGTCAGCTCAAGCTCTTGACAGGCGCCATCCCCTCCTATGGCTTGTATTTCTTAGGAGCTGTCATGTTGAATGGCGTCAAGAAACTCTCATACATGAAACAGCAGGGGAAACCCTGACTGAAAAGCTCTGTTGAATTATTAAGGTTGCCCAGAGTAAACCAGGATAACCTTCATATTAATTCCTGACAGCCTCTTTCAGTTTTATTACAAAATGGTGCTCCTCTCTCCACCCATCATGCCTCCTCCTCTCTCTCCTGTTAAAAGAAACTTCACAAGGCTGTTGAAGTAAGAAAGCCTGCCCAAAAGATTAACTACACACAGGCCTATTTTAGATAGATGCATCAAGTTAAATACAGCAGCCTTCAGCTGATGGAGGGAGTGCAGCATCTAAGCCAGCCCCTCTCACCAAAGCTCATTAATGCTTTAGCAACCAAAAGTAAAATACAGGCACTGACTCTCATCCTTAAGCAGCAAACCCAAAAACTTCAGGGCTAAAAAAAAGAATAAATACTTCCTAACTTGTCACATTACTTAGTTTTCTTAAGCTGACTTCAGAAATCAGCTGGGTATGTTATCTGCCCACATGTTGTGCCCACAGCCCCTGGCAGCATCCTGTGATTGACACAGGGCATCAGAGATGCACACAGTGACTCTGAGACAGAAACACCCAATCCATCACCACCATGACCATGTGAACATTCTTCATTCCAAATTTCCATTTTTTGTTCATTGTACTGAAGCTGTGGCTAAAAAAACCTGTGCTGTGCCAATAAGTGGAATGAGAAAACTGGATTTCTTGACTCCTTTATCCAAGAAGGATCTGTATTTTCTAGCATCTTCTCCCAGAGCTTATTAACTTGTTCTGTGGAGTCAAGAAAAAGTGTTTCTGCAGCCCAGAAGGTCTTTGATATGTTCCTGGGCTGCAATGTATAACAGGGCTGCTCAGCCTTACTCTAAACCCAGCAAGTTACAGATCACAGTGGGGGAGGAAGATGACAGCGTAATGGGTGTGTTCATTGTACTGTACAAAAGATGCCAACTATGCAGGGCCAGGATACCATATATTAAAAATAACATATATTATCTAAAAAAGGAGTGTTACTATATTTTAAGCTACAGATTTTAAAGGTCTGAATCATCTTGGAGCTGAATATTTTGCTGCTCTTGGTTTTGCTTCTCTAATAACCCTATATAAATATGCTGCTATTTGCTTATGAAGCTAATTCAGTGCTGGCAAAAGTCTATCAGTCCTTCTAGATTAAAAATATTTTACATTGGCTACATAAGAGGTATGGTGTAAACATTTCTGGCTTGTTTTTTCCACCATACTTGAAAGTCCTGTGTCCCAGTGGAGTGGGACTTTCTCCATTCACTTGGATGGGAAAGATACATCAATTAACCTCTTCTCCTGCTCCAAGTAATGTGAATTGTTTTAGCTATCACTTCTACTGAAAAGCAGCTTGTTAGTATCCTTTCTTAAACAGGCTTGTGGTTTTAAAGGGCTAGAACCAGCAAGTTAAAAATATTTCCTTCTGTGTTTGTGCCATGGTCATTTCAACATAAAAGTGAACTGTAATTCAACACTTAGGGGTTGAGATAAAACAGTTTTTACACTTGAGGGAGCTGAACAAACAGCCATTTCAAACCATGAAGACCTGGCAGAAGACACTGGTTGCCATCTTTTAAAAGAATGTGTGTGTGTGTGTGTGTGTGTTTGTTCCTGTGTATGAAAAGAAATAAGGAATCCATGCTTCCCAGCTGAAGTATATAGGGAAGAAGTGTTGGCACTGGTTTCTGCTGAGAGCAGGAAAGAAAGCAGCCAAACCCTACAAAGCTTGGCAAAAAAGAAATTTCCTTCTTCCTAAAAAAAGAACACCCCTCTCTCCTATTTTGTTCACCTCCTCTCCTTCACTTTGTGCAGGTCTTCACTTGTTTCCCCATTCCCATCATTTTCCTCTCTTCAGTATAAACTCAGACTTCTCTTTTAGACCCATAGGAAGAAAATACTGCTGATGTTCTTCAGGCTGGAGTAGTGTACAACACAGGAGCTGCCCGTCTTGTTCACATTCCAGCCTGGTTGTTTACAGCAAGATGTAATATGCCTTTTAAAACTATCTCAGAAGTGATTTGAAGGCAATAATCCCAGTTTCAGGAAGCCTGGAAAAGAGGGCTTCCCTTCCTCATCCCATCTGCTTTGTTTCCCCCCATGACAGCCCACCACAGGCCACCCTGGGAAGCAGACAATCTTTTCTTCCCCTTTGTGCCACTCTGGTGGCAATGAAGAATTCAGCCCTTTCCAACAGATTGCTGTAACCAGGAGGAAAGACCATTTCCACCCTGGAGGCCATATCACAGCCTCTTTCTCCTGCTTTTTCAAGGCGAATTCATTATTTTCTACCCCCTTTATAAGCAGAGCCCAAATTACAAGCACTTGCCCTGGGCCATCTCTTCTGTGGCCAGTGTAGTCTGCTAATGGCAACCAAGTCACACTTTACCCTTGCTCAGAAACAGTAGGATTATTTCTCATTAAACAGACAATTGATGAATGTCTGGAACCTGACAGCCATTATTACAGACATTACAAGTTCTGCATGATGACTTAATTTTCCTTGATAACCATATTATAAATAGATATGACTCTACAGTACTGAACCAATAACAGATCTGCTATAATTTCTAATCAGATCTCTGCTGTTTGTCAACACACAAGAAAAAATCCTTGACATTTTCTATTCTCTAGATGAATACCACAACAAGCCATGAAGGACGGGAAGAAGTGAAAAATTACCCAGAATGGAGCAATAGCATGGCTTTCCCACTGCTCGAGCAGAAAGGAAACCATTTTATCCCACAAATAACATGCATATCTAGAAACTGGAAGGTTTCCATTTAGTCTTACCGAGTCTCTTTGAAAACTTATGATCCAGGGCTTTGTACGCCTCTGGGGATGCAAACCAGCTGAAAACAAGGAGGCCTGAGGGGAGAAGAGAAATACTGGAGGGAGCAAGGGGGGGAGGAATACAGGAGGCAGAGTATGATGCCGTTTGGAAGAAAATACAACAGCTCTGAAAATCCCCTGGGTGTCTTGTTTGATATTTTGAGTTAGTAGTTTCACTCACCAATAGATTATAAGATTAAGTTGCTGCAACTTTATCAGGTAAGAACTGTATCTGGGCCAGGGCGGTGCTTCTATGCTCCTCTGGGAATTCTGTGCTTATTTGCTTAGCTATTAAAGTGACAGGGAAGGGATTTTTAGCCTAAAAACTTCAAAAATGAATAAAACATCCTAGAGTATTTACTGCAAAACCTGACAGCCTGGCATTCCTGAGATTTTCCAGTCTGATTAAAAACTGATCCTACACCCCTGTAGACAGGGCAAAATCCTCTAAGGCAGAATGCCATAATGTATGTGTTGCTGTGTAATAATAATAATAAAAAAAAACTTGCTCTTTAAAATTTTTATATATTTTTAAAGAAGGATAATCAGGTATTTTTCTTGCTGGAAAGTACAGCGTAAATCAAATAAGTACAGGAATTTTTGGAAAATGGAATGAAATTTACAAGGTAAAAAAGGCCTTAATTAAATTAAAATTAAAACAACAATCCTTTTTATGGAGATGGGAAAGTTAAAGGAACTATGATTCAGTCCTCTAGGGCTTATTTTGCTATTCAACTTACAAGCCCCGTAAGAGCAATTGCTCATACATCATATATGAGTGTCCATCCCTGCGCTCACCCACACCCCTAAAGAGGAAAAAAGAAGAAGGAAAAAGAAGATGATGAAGGAAGAAGAAAGAAGAAGAAAAGAGAAAGAAGAAAAGGAAGAAAGAAGAAAGGAGAAAGAAGAGAGAAGAAAGAAGAAAGGAGAAAGAAGAGAGAAGAAAGAAGAAGAAAGGAGAAGAAAGAGGAAAGAAGAAGGATGAAGAAAGAAGAAAGAAGGAAGAAAAAGGAAACAAGAAAGAAGAAAGAAAGAAAAAAAAGAAACAAGGAGGAAGAAAGAAGAAGAAAAATAAAAAGTAAAAAGGAAGGATGAAAAAAGAAAAAAAGAAGGGGAAGACTGGAGAGTCAGAGAAAAATGGTACACTTTCTGCCCTTTCTAGGTAGGAAAGATGATGTGGAGAACACTGAGGCTAGTTTGTTGTAGTCAGCATTAATATCAACAAGGAGCACAAGTTCTGCATCCCATCACGCCCCTCATTACTAGAGTACATAACCTCCCAACCTCCACCCAGAAAAATGATATCATTGCATGAATTAATTATCTGGGCAATAAATGGCAAAATCAACCTCAGGTTTCCAGCACAGTCTCTGGCATCAGTGAATGAGTAATGACGTAAACTTCCCTGGGAACACTCTGGCACTTTGCCCATACCTGAGCCTCGCTGTTGGCGCTGAGGGCAGAAGCAAACAATGCGGTCACCCGACCGGCGATAAACGCTGCCAGCGAGTGCCAGGCTACTGCTGCCACAGCATCAGAGGGATGCTCCTCCTGACAAACCCCCGTCAGCCTCTCCCAGGGAACATGTCTGTGTCCCAGAACATTGAAAGTGCAAACGGCATCCACTAATGCTTAAAAGATGGAGCTTCCAGGTGTGCCGAGTGCCTACTTCTTGTGCAGTAAGGAGAACCTCTTGCTCTGCACCTGGAAGCTATACAGCCTCTTGGTGTATGTAAATAAGTAAGTTATTAAATAATTTCTCTTTTGTTGGGGGAGAGAAGTTTATTACACTGGGGAGTTAATTTTCAGATGGTAAGGCTTGATTTGCTTCATTGCTGATCTCACTCTGCTGTTGCAATTGTTTTGAAAGTTGGAGTCAAACTCAACCAGCACCATGTTTTTTCTAACTTAGAATAGCTAAGGCATGAGAAATCAAGAGACAAGACCCCATTACCTTTATGCCCCTAGACTCGTTTTTGAGTCAGCTATGCCAGGTAAGATAAGGTGAGCATGGGTCTGTCCTATGGCAGTCTACAGCATGTTCTCTTAGGGTTTTCCATCATCAAATACAAACATCTTCTGTAAGCTGGAGCCTCTTTGTACCTGTCCCAGTGAGTGCCCCTTTGATCTGGCCTCTGGCACATGCACAAAGTGTGAGAGAGAGAGGAGCCCACCACACCCAGTAGCACATCCCAGAGACTTCAGGAGAGGTCATGGGCAGAGGGTGGGTGTGATCTGGAAGGGGCTTTCTGGGGTGAATGTAACTCGTGTTTCTGTTTTCCCATCTTTGACCACGTAAGAAAACCACAGAAAAGAAAGGAGCTTTGGGAAGGGATAGTCAACCCCTAATTTAAGAGATTTCATGTCAGAAAGGAAGGAGAACTTATTTGAGGTTGGTTCTTCCTTGGGGCAGACACATTTTGTTAATCCAAGACAAGCTGGTTTTTTCTCCCTGTGGAACTTTATTCCTTACTGCTCTTTTTTTGGAGGAGGCCTCTGGCTATTGCTTTCTGAGCAAGCAGAGTCCCTCTGCACTCATGCTGGGTTAGTTTCCAGCTGAGATGAGATATCCACAGGTGAGCAATATCTCAAGTTGTTGTCTCAACAATGCTTTTGTCTGGATCCTGGCTTTAAACATGGTGCTGAAAACCCATAAGAAGCAGCTAAACCTGTTAATGCCTTACACCAAGCTGTGATCCCTGCTCCGGTTAGTGACTGGGCTAAGGTTTCCCAGCTCAGGACAACCTTGCCTTAAAGGCTTGCAAAGGTTTCAGCTTCAGAAGTGTGATTATAGCATCACCACTGCAACCAACATTCTCTATCTACATGACTTAATGCCACATGGCACATTTGTAATCCAGCTCCCCCAAGCTGCCCAGTCTGTTTAGCAATCACTTGTTATCAGAGCAAAGGCAGTGAAACAAAAGGAAGGGCAGAGGCTAATTTGTTTGATGTGCTCCTGCTCTCCCATCTAACATTAATTTGCAGGTTCTAACCTGATCCTGAAGGGTTTTCATCCTTTCTTTACATCATTAAAAGGCAGATAGCAAACCTGGGGAAGCAACTCAGTAGGTTATCACTTCAGCAGAGGGTAAGCAGGACAGTTTTATCATCAGTTCTTCTAACCAGTCGGATAAACTGTCTTGGTCCTGTCCCTACTTTCCAGGTGTAACTAGCTCAGCAGATAGGATTAATCCGTTTTTCCCACTCACTTGCACTCTCCATGTTAGAGAATCCGATTACACAAATTGCTTGCAATTTATCTCCACCTGCAATGACTAATGTTCCAGTCTGACCTCCTCTTTCCCCTTTTTAACATCTCACCGAAGGTTTGACATACCCGGACGGATGCACACACACATTTGCGCTTTTTTTTTTTTTTTTTTTTTGTTAACAGCTCACTAAGAACCTCAGCATTTTCATTTCCAATCAAACCAGAAAGCACCACTGTATTCCCTGCACTGCCCATGAGGTAATTTCCCCCTTCTGACTTCCCTCAGTGCATTTTTAATTCACGGGCATTGTACATTGCTGCTCTATCCACAGAAAACACAGGCATCTCCATGCAGACATCCACAATGAACACGCAATGTATGCACCACATATAAAGACAAAGGCACATGCTACATGCACTGTGCAAGTGCTGCCACACACATTCCTGTTCCCTCAAAACCCCGCAGGAAAACATTGCCTGCAGGGAGCTTTCCTATAAACAAAAGCACACATGCAGCACAGGGTCCGTATATGATTCTGGCAAACCCCGTTCCCATTCTCTCCCTTACCTTTCCTCAGGCTGCTAATCTGGGGCTCCTGGACTGATTCACTTTCCCTCCTGCACACACACTGCCAGTCCCTGCTGCTTCACATTCACAGCACGCCAGCAGGATTCACCGTCATCCCATTCTGCTGGATCCTTATCACCCTATTGGCCAAAGCCAGACAGTAAATTCAATTAGGCTCCTCCTCATAACTATATTATCACAGGAACAGGATGAATAATTTAGTAAAACAACAAGGGTGTGCAGGCTCTGGTGTCACAGGCTTCACCCCCACTGGCAGGCTTTTATCAAAGAGAGGCGGGTAAAGAAACCAGAATCTGTCATTCTCCTGCAAAGGAGACCTAAGATTACTCATTTGTATTTCCCATTCTGCCCTTCTTCTCCTCTTCCCCCTGAAGCCATGGCATTCCCTTTTTATTGTAGTACATCCACCCCCAGCCTGCAACGCAGTATTTCCCTGCTGAGGAGTCATAAGCATCTCCTTGGATGCAGGGATTTCTGGCCAGGCAAAGCCATACTGCAGCACATCAAACACGTTGCCTCTTTTCTGAATGCAAGACATGAGTCAAGAATTAAACTGCTTTGCAGGAGGGAGTGACAAGATAAGCAGACCACTAGGAAATCAGAGAGTCTGTCTTGTGTCATGGTATCTTCTGCTCAGCAACTGCTCTGTCATCCCATCAGTTCAGACACTCATGGGATGTAAGGGATTTTAATTTTTTTTTTCCCCCATCAGACATTTGTATTGACAACGAACTACCCCTGTATTTTCCAAGAAACCTTATTGCCAAAATGAACACTGCTTTTTTTCTTCAGGTGATGCTTTCTTTAAGTAGTTACAGAGCACTGCATCTTCCCTTAACAGAACCACCACTGTCCATGTCAAGCTCCAGACCACCTGATTTGCCTGAAAAGGTTTTTGTTATGGGACCAGTGCTAGAAGTGGACGAGCACAGTGGGACAACACCCCCAGTGCTATCACCCAGGTCAGACCAAACAGCCTGCAAAGCTTTTTAATGCTAATACACAGCAATATTGAAAGCTATTACTAATACATGTTCACGTGCACAGTATTTACAAACAACCAGATCATTCCACTGTAACTGAAAAATCAATAGGCAGGAGGAAGAAGCCATTCTTCTTCCCTCGTAGGACCCTGTGTGCCTCAGAGTCCAAGAACACCCTTTCCCCTCATCTTCCCCTGAGCTAATGTTGACTCAGCAGAGTCTGTATAACTACTATCATAAAAATCTGAGGCTCAGATTTGCAGTAGAACCCAAACTCTTTCAAGCAACTCCTACACCAGCTCACAGTGTGGCTCCTCTCCCAGCACTGACTGGCTGGGTAGCCCTCAGCTCCTTAAGGCAGCCAGGACATGATGCTCAAGTCAAGGCCAAGTCCCACCAAAAAGGCTGGTGCTGCAAAGGCAGATCACTGGGGAGAGAGAAATGGTTTTCCTAAAGGAAATGTCTTTCTTTTGGCACTGCCTTCATGCTGAAGGAGTAGCAGGGAGCCAGGACAACACGCAGTTGTTGTCCCCTGCTAAATTGCCTATCTCTGTCACAGCCCTGAGGCAGGATGGAGAGCCACGCTGTCTTCTCCAGGGCCATAGGGAACAGGAATGGTGAATGCTTTTGCCCTTCCCACCAAGTTCAAGGTGATCTAACGAGAGAAAAAGGAAGAGTCTTGACAAAGTTTTTGCCTTTGTCTGTTACAGATTTTTCTACCACAAAAAGGGATAAAATAGTCTTCCTGCTCCTGAAAATGCTTCACTTTCGAAGAATGGCAGCCAGTCTTACCCTTCCTCTGTCCCTTGCAACCATCCTAACTTCTAAGAGCTTTTGTGTTAAAGGAAATCTTGAATTATGCACTTGGTGATAGCTTCAGAGCAATTAAATTAAGCCATGTGGCAAGTTGCCCGATGTCACTTCCAAAACTCAGGATGTTTTAGCATCATTTATTGAAGAGTTTTTACATGGTGCTTACTTAAATCACAAAAAGAGCAAATTAGGTTGTTTCCATGACAACTAGAGAACCTGCTCAAAATTCAGGAGATGCTGGGGAGTGGGGGAGCTCTTCAGTGGAGAGCTCCACATCATTAATATGGCCCTTGGTTATCAAATCCCTTTCAAGTTAATTCCTAGCACCAAAGACTCCCTGACTAATCAGGAGCAAAGCTTTGGCTAAAGAGGGCACAAGCCAGCTCTCCCAGCATTAATATGAATTTACTTCTGGTGAGAGGAGCTCAGCTGAGAGCCCCACAGAGCAATCACAGAAGTGGCACAAGTAGCACATAACCACATAGGAGGCAGCGTTGGAGAAGTGGCAGGAGGCTCCATTGCAGGGAAGCACTGGGTTGCAAGGCAGGTCATGACTCCATGGTGCAGTGAAGATAAATGACAACTTTTACAGAGCAGGTGGGGGGGGGGGGAGAAAAGGAAGCAGGATCCAAAACACTGCTTGTAGAAATTAATTAAACACTGCCCAAGAAATTAATTAAAGCAAATAAGAGAACAAAATGGCAAGACAAAAAGCAGGATCAACTGTGTCAGGAGAAGCTGAGCAAGTGGAAGACAGGCTACTGAAGTTCTGTAGGAATTAAATCCTTGGTAGGAATGTTGAATTTTTTCCATCAAAGATGGTCCTTTGTGTAAATTCTTTTTCCCAGCTGAACATTTTTTCTGTTGCAAGCCTTCTAAGAAAATCACTGTTTGAACAGAAATTTTTCAGTGAAATCTTTTGTGGTTTTTTCAGTTGAAATAGCTGAGGTATTTTCTGATGAAAACAAAGAATGTTTTTTGGAAAAAAATCAGAAGGCTTTGTAGCTTACATGGAAGATCTCTCCTTCCTCATAATTAGTTTTGATCAGACAATTTATTACTATTGGAAGCCTTGGTTTGTTTCTATGAAATTATGCTTCTTTGGACATCAGCCCCCTTCGAAGTGTGGGAATAATAAGTGGGAACATTCTCCAAATTTGAGAAAATTAAACACACAGGGAAATGGAGTAAACTGTGAAAGTTCACCTCGGCCCCCTCCACCACTGATTCATCCCCAGATGAGAGGAACTGTGTTTAGAGAAGAAAACAAGAAGAAACTGAGAAATTTAGGGAGAGATCACCACTGTGTTGCTGTGCATGTTGTACTCCAACCATACACTGGCCAAGATAAAAGGATGCATACTACAGGGATCCAAACGTCCAGAAATCATGAAAAAACCCACTAATAACAAGTATGCATTTTCAAGACATAAATACCCATTAATCAGATGTCTTTTTTACCCTTTGGGACTGAAGACTGATTATTGTCAGTCTGCCTGACTTGGGATGTTGTGGGAATATTTCAGCCCAGTGAGCTGGTGATGCTGATCTTCTTCCTCATGCCTGGGTAATACTTCTATAGGTTACTAATAATGAAGTATATAAAAAAAGATTTTGATTGGTTATCTACCTGCAAATGAGTCTGCCTATTTCTTTTTATGTCCCCTCACCGTCCTTCCCAGTATCCTGCCAAAATCTTGCAAAAATCATTTATTACCTAATGACACTGTAGCAATGGGTCAGGCTGCACACAAGCCATCTCAGCTTGTTTTGGAGCCACCATGTGTGGCAGAGATGAGAGGCTGAGCTGAGCATTTTGTTGTGCTGAATATATTGTGACACCCTCTCTAACAGCTGCCAGTTTGGCAGACAGGCTCTTGGGATGGTGTAATAACAGCAGAGACATCCAAGGGGCAGGTTCCAGAGAAATAAATTTGAGGAACAGGGGACAGTGTTGGAGAGAGAGAAAAAGGAAAAGGACAATGCATAACAGAATAGGAAGGGGATATTTGGAAGTGTCTGGGATGTTACTCTGTGAAGTGAGATGCCTTTGGGATAAGCTGTATTTTACCTAGTCAGACAAGCATTGTCCTGGAGTTTCACTGCTACTGTTTATATATATAATGATCTCTATAAGAAGCCTATCACCATCCCAACTTTCAGTATCCCAAACATGGTTCTAAGTAAAATTATTTATCATTCTTCAACAGTTGTGACTTGTGATTTTAATGAACTTTTGAAAACTTCTAGATATCTTGTCTTAATCTAGGAAAAAACCCCAAAACAACAACAAATCCACAAATATTTTTTTGACTGACATTCTTATTTCTATAACATTTTTCTATAATATATTTATTGGTTAAAGTGACTTCTTGTAATTTCAAACTCCATAACAATATGAGGACTTTAAAAGCCATTTCTTATCCAACTATACTATTCTAACACAAGAAAACACAAATATCATTTTTTTTTCCATGAGCCATTTGAGTGAGAATTTGTTTAATAGCAATTAACTTCAACAGTACAAGTACACCACATCTTTACCATATCACCTGCCATACTTTGCAAAACACTGTTCCTAGGCTGTAAAAGTTTCCAAGGTGAAAAAAATACTGCTTTTTCCTGATGAGAAAGGCTTCACTCTCCCAAAGGTTAGAAAAGAGAGAGACATATCCTAATTCTATGTCATAATAGCCAATATCCTGAAGTTAGGGCACTCATTTAGAATGCAGGAAATAGAGGGCTTGAACTTGAAAAAGCCAACTGGACCTTCACCGCTAGGTCCTTTCCAGAGCAGAAAGTAAGTGCACTGCCTTTATCAGCTATTCAGAAGAGGCACCATCATTATATCTCCTGTATAAATTACTCTACTGTAAAGAGACTCCTGCAACATTGGGCCAAAACTTAAATGGATGACCAGTGGCCAAGACACCCACCAGAAAATAAGATTTATGTCAGAAACATGTAACTTACTGAGCACAACTTTGACCACTTTGTCTCTAAAATTATTTTCATCCAAACTGCAAATCATGCATTGCACATAGCTAACTGGAGATGGAGACTTTTGATATTTTTGATTGTTTGTTTTCTTGAATGAGAAAAAACTACTTCATCTTCTGGAATTTTTATCCCCTTTGAGAACCCGAGAGAACATCTGGTGCAAAATCTGAGGCCAATTATCTTTTTCAAACAGACAGCCAAGCTGAATTCTTCTTTGGCTTCCTTTAAGCCAAGGGGCATTGCTCAATCAAAGACACCACAGACAAGATCTGTGCACTGACCAAATCTTGTCTCTCACCTCACTTATTCCCATTAAAAAGAGTATTTCTGGGATCACCAAAGAATTCACATTAGGGAAAATCTCCTGTAAAGTTAAAGCAGGATTATCATTCTCTCCTTTAGCAGACAATCATCTAAAAAGGGACAGTGCAGATGACACATTGCAATGGAGTAGTAGCTCAGGAGAACCAAGAGCTGATTTGGTCAAGCAGTTTGCTAGAGATAATCTGCTTCTACAGGTGCCTCCATGCTTTCCCATCCTCCTCCTCCTCCTCCCCCATTCCCTGGTTGCCAGGCAACTACAAAAAGAACCAGAGACTGTGCTGGAGGAAACCACCCTATAGCAGTTTTCTAGAAAACACAGTAGGTTTTCTTTCCTAGAGAATATTCAAGGACAAAGTGGCCTTGGATTTGGAGGCACTTCCTTGCTGTTGAACATGGTTTGCATGAACACTGGCTGTGGGGTAAGTGATGTATATCCATGATACCAAAACAAATGCCTTCACAGACTCCAAGATTGCTTCTGAGCTTTTTCTCAGGCTTGGACATCCTCCACCAATTCCACAGATCTATAATTTAAGGAGCTGAAGCATAGAAATTCCACAGATCTATAATTTAAGGAGCTGAAGCATAGAAAAAGCAGGAGATTTCACAATACCAGATACCCCATGTGGTTGTTGGGATGTGTTAGAGGATCACTGCTGTACAACACTGGCCACAGCCATATGTTTACAGCACTGACTTAACAATGTCCCATAGGGCAAATGAAAAAGAACACAACATTTTTGACCAGAAATCTGCTTATAAAAGCTCAGTCACTTCTGGATAAGAAGTGAGATCAGCTACTAAAAAATGAAATGGAAAATCCTATGCTGGAATCCATTAAGTCCCTTGGCCAACTTGGTGTGGGAGAAGCTATCTCAGTCTCTCAGGTCTATCCAGCTTCCTTCCCTCAAGGTTTATACTAAGGAAAAAGCCTCAAATATACGAATAAGAGAAACTGGGATCTGATGTTTGGAGCTGCAAAAAAGAATAGCTACACCCTGAAATGACATCATATAAATTCTAAATGCATTTAGTTTTAAAAATGGTGACATCAGCTAAACATGGGCACAAAGTCAGGTAAAAAATACCTGGAAGATTAGACACACACCTGTGACTACTTTCAAAACAAGCTTAATTTGCAAAGTCTTACCCTGTTTGAAACAGAACCTAAGCAGAAAGAGAAGAAAAGAAAGTTTCTATTTCACCAACTTTAATATTACATCTGGGTCACTGTAATCACTGAATTCTTGATGCTTTTCAGTACTTTAGGCATATTTTTGAGACCTATTACTGCACAATAAAATCTTATTTTCACCCCTACCCCCATATATCATGCCAGAAACTTCATCTTTTCTAAACAGTTTTCCATTCTTATTATCTAATGTTCTTCCTAAAATGATAAAGGCTGTACCCTGAGGCCAGTCAATCAATCTAATAGTATTCACTACAGACTTTATAGTCACAGTTTAGGACCATATCCTCTTAGTCATTTATCACAAAAAACTTGTGAACTTAGGACTAATTTTCATAGTTTCCTTAAGAACTCTCCTTCCTGCCTTGCCCTTCTGAGTAGCCACTTTCTTAAAGATTACCTTAAAGATTACCCAGTTCCAAAGCCCCTGCTATGGGCAGGGACACCTCCCACTAGACCAGGATGCTCAAAGCCCATCCAACCTGTCCTTGAACATTTCCAGGGAGGGAGTATCCATAACTTCCCTGGACAACCTGTTCCAGTATCTCACCACCCTCATGGGAAAGACTTTTTTCCTAGTATCTAATCTAAATCTATCCTTTTCAAATTTAAAACCATTACCCCTTGTCCTATCACTACCCTCCTTTATGAAAAGTCCACTCCCAGCTTTCTTGTAGACCCCTTCAGGTACTGGAAGGCCACTAAAAGGTCTTCACAGATCCTTCTCCTCTCCATGCTGAACAACCTCAACTCTCTCAGCTTGCCCTCATGACCCTCCTCTGGACTCCATTCAAGAGCTCCATGACCTTCCTGTGTTGGGAACTCCAGAAGTGAACACAGAACTCCAGGTGGGGGTCTCATGAGAGCTAAGTAGAGGGGGATTATGGCCTTCCTTGACCTGCTGGCCATGATGCTTTCAATGCAGCCCAGGATGCAGTTGACTTTCTAGGGTGCAAGTGCACATTGCAGGCTCATATTGAGCTTCTCATCAGCCAACACTCCCACGTTCTTCTCCTCAGGGCTGTTGTCAATCCTTTCTCTGTCCAGCCTGTATTTGTTTTTGGGATTGCCCTGGCCCAGGTGCAGGACCTTGCACTTGGCTTTATTGAACTTCAGAAGATTGGCACTGGCCCACCTCTCAAGCCTGTCAAGGTCTCTCTGGATGACCATTCCCTCTAGCCTTCCAGATCCAATACCCTTTGGCATCTCAGTCAAGTGTTGTTTCCCACATAAGCTTCTTTTCTTTTCTCTGGTTCAGTAGGTTCTACTGAAACACAGAGATCCCACAGGGAAAAAAAGAAAACACCAAGATCACCAAATGTTTTAGCAATAACACCTGGCCTTTCCTTGTGAGCATTACTGGGCAATCTTTGCCCATTCTGTTCTTCAACATTTGACTAAGAGCAGAAGTTTGAAACCACCTTGCCATACATCCCCAGTGCAACCACATGCTAAGCACTACCAGTAAAACCCTCAGAGAGGTTTACTTTTTCTGAAAAGAGCTGCAATGATTTATTTGTGCTGGGACTTCTTCATATATATTCATGGGGTCTGTTTACTCAAATAAAGCAATGTGTGAAATTAAACAGACACAGAGCCTCCCAGAGAAGTCTTCTGTCTGCTTTAATTAAAGAGAGAAGGAAAACACCCAAGGATTCTTTACTGTAGTGAAAGTTAAAAGGATCAACAGGAACTGCTGTGGGCGGATGAAGCTCCTACATTGTAATGACTTCTGACATGTCTTTAAGTCCTCCAGGCTTCAATCCATTACAATACAAGGAAGCTCACTGTGGTCACTAGACAGGCAGATACTGTCCCAGATTGTGCTGCCAGTTGTTAAGAAGGAGAAATATAAACCAAAACACCTTCTGCTTCAAGGGGGGTGTCATGGTTTGGGCCCAGCTGGTGTCAATCTCTCCCACCCCTCACCTCCACCATGGGACAGGGAGGAGAAAAATCCATCTTAAGGTTCATTAATCAAGACAAGGAGAGGGAGGTTTGCATTCTCCAATTGTAGTAACAGGCAAAAACCAGACAGGTTCAGCTTGGGAAGGAAAAGAAATTATTGTAATCTACAAGGAGAAAGTAGTATAATACCTTCATCCCACCCCTCCCTTCTTCCTAGTCCCAGATCACTGAGGCACAGGGGAGGGGCAGGGGGGGTTCAGGGTCAGTTCCCCACACGGTGTTTCTGCTGCTCCTTCCTCCTCAGGGGGAGGACTCCTCACATTCTTCCCCTGCTCCAGTGCGGGGTCCCTCTCCCAGGAGATTCCTTCAGGAACCCCTGGGAGCCCCTGGAGCACCTGTGGGAGGGTGCAGTCCCTCAGGAACTGCTCCAGCCCGGGCTGCGCACAGAGTCACGGCTGCTGCCGGAGCAGTCACCTCCCCTGACACGGGGTCCTCCCTGGCTGCAGATCCACATCTGACCCTCTCCATGATCCTGCACAGGCTGCTTCCTCACATCTGTCCACCTGTGACACTTCAGGTGATACAAATCCACATTTACCCCACCATGGTCCTTCAGGGACTGCTCCACCGTGCCCCTCCATGGGTTGCAGGGGGGCAGCTGCCACCTTACCATAGGCTGTGGGGAAATCTCTGCTTGGGCACCCTCCTTCTTCACTGACCTTGATGTCTTTTCTCTGGTATTTCACTCTCACTTAATCCTCTACTCCACTCTGCATGTCCTTTTCTTATATTTCTGCAGTTTCATTTTCCCTTTCTTAAACTTGTTACTCACAGAGGCACATCCAGCTTCCCATATCTGCTTGTTCTTGGGCAGAGGTGCAGCAGGGATTGGAACTGGGGGAGCTTCCAGCAGCTTCTCACAGGAGCCACCCCTGTGGACCCCCCTGGTTCCAAACTACCACAGCACTAACCCAATATAAGGGGAGAGAAGGGAAAGCAGTCCTTACCTGTGTGCTGCAGCTCTCTGCTTCTAATATGTACATCACGAGTAAGAAATTCTAAAAAAAGCCAAATCTCAGGAATGTCAGTTAGGAAAAAAACCCCAAACAACCTACCTGTGGAAAAGAATGATTCATAAACAAGTAGAACCGTAATGTTTTCCTATGTTCCTTGCCATTTTGTTTGGGTTGAGGGTTGATTTGTTTACTGTATATAAAGGTCTTTTTTAATGAGTTGTGTGAAATTTGGCAGACACATAACCTCTTTGAACAATAAAGAATTTTCTGCATTAATGAAGGAGTAAAGAAGGCCAAGAATTAATTTACTACAACACATTAATTACTGCATGAAGTAAAAGTTCAAATAATCAGCAAGAACCACAAGGGGGAGGTCAAGGTGAGAGGAGATTAAATATGCATATTCTGATGTGGCCATAGGCAAAGAAAGGCCCCATTAATACAAAAAAAAAAAATTATAAGAAATGCAGGTGGAGTTGTTATTGAAAAATTATAAGTAATTATATTAAGGAAAAGTCTGGAGGTATTTTCTTTTGATAAAGAGCTGCTCCAGCCTTAGAAGAGGAAAGATAAAAATAAAGACAATTCAGCCATGGCTAACAGGTGCATGGTTAAAATACAGAATTTCAAAGCTTGTCCTGAGACAGATAAGGCACACATAGAAAACATAGCTGGACACCTCAGGGAAAAGTCTCACCACAAGAGGGGATTAAAAAAAATACACACAAAATTATAAAACTATTCCCCCTGAAACAGGGCGTTCGAACTGTATGTTATAAAAATATGTGTGCATGCATTGTGTGTGTGTGTGGTTAAATACATGGAGAAGTTACACGACTGAGGCAAGCAGTGAAAATGTCATTACTAGAGCATGAAATGTCAATACAATCATTTCTATGCCTGCACGTGCAAATGGAGTTGAGGTTCTTCTTTTGCAGTGCATATTGGAATTGCTCCTAGAGACAAAGCAGCAAGGAACTGCATCCCTCACCTCCCAGTCTCCCAGTGTTTGTCACTCTTATCTCCAATACAATCAAAATCCTCCACTCAAAGAAGAGGTTACAACAATCTTACCCAGAGCCCAACATTTTTGGTCTTGAATTCACAGCTTGTTGGCACAGATCTGGGACCAGACCTCAGTATTGCATGGTTCATACTGTGCATATGATGTATTACCTACGATGGCACTGACAATTTGTGGCAGCTGTGCTTGTGCCCTGCCCTTACTAATGACCAGGAAGAAGCAACTCAGTGTTGTCTTCCACAGTTTCATTTCAAGGTTTACTGGGAAAAAACCAAAATGCTGAATATGGCATATGCAATGAAATAGCTATAAACTTGCTGGATTAGCTAGCTTGAAGAATTTTACTGAGTCAAGTATTGTGATAGCATTGGCTTCTTTAATTGCCTATAAGGTGGTCTGCAAATCTTTCCCCTGGAAGAATGAGATGAGCATTTGTGGTCTTGTACTTCTGTTCTTCTAGGTTTCCTCAAAAGAAATATGACTTTGCAATCAGTAAGATATGTGGATGGTAAAAATCTTTCATTGAGCCATGAGTCCTCAGCACATAAACCAGAGCTACAGGTGGAGACCCAGATTTTCTGCAATGGTATTAACATTTCCCTCTGTGTGAACAGCCAATGTTAGTATGAGAATAATTCTGTAGGGGACACCTTTGGTACTTGTTTCTGGAGTATCCCACAACACCATGTGGAGTGCAGATCTCTTGCTCCAAGACATAAAGGCTGTCATGAGGCTGATAACTGCAAAGGGAAATGGATCAACTGCATGCAAGACAGATACTCAGAGAACATAAACAAAGTGCTCTGAGAGGAGGTTTGTTCTTCATCGGACCACTTCTTCAGTCCTGCTGTCCAGTCTATGCAGAATACCTCAAAAGTCACACACGAGTGGTGAGCTGCAGTGACAGCCTGAAGAAATCCAGTGTGCCTGGCAGTGTTGGCCCAAGCTCGTTTGCCAGGACAGTGTTTCCTGGAAAAGGAGTGCTGCTCCCTCCCTTTGCAGCTCTCCCACTCCAAGCACTGATGGTTATTTTACAGACAGCCTCAGTCACTGCAGGCTGCACTTGCCTAAGGCTGGAAATCCATCTCCTCCCACCTCCCTCCTCCCAGCCTGCCACTAGTTTTGATGGGAATTATTCTCTCTGCATTAGCCTGCTCTCTACTGCTCTCCCTTCCTGAGCATTGTCCTGTTTCCTCCTCCTAATTATTCATGCAAGAGAGCAGATGGCAGGAGGAGTAGATTTCCCACTTGCTGGGAGTGTGCTAGCTTATACAGACACCAGGGTTTGTATCACAAAAGGGAAATAACGCCAAGTGCAGAAGAAAGCAAGATATTACAGAGCCTGGTTTGTAGCATCCCCTGGTCTCTGTTCTTTGGTTCAAACACGATGTATTTTGGGCAACACTATTCAGATCTCAGTGTGTATTTATGCCAGTTACATCACATTTTGCTTTTTCCTGCTCTTGTTTTAAATTTTTAATTAGGCTGAGAAAACAATTGACAGCATATAATCTATCAAAACAAATGCTGCTTTTTCATCTCAAGAAATAGCTGCATCTCCATACTATCACCAGCATCTGGGAGTACTATTTTCACATCTCGAATCATCAGTAGCCCTCTGCAAATCTTCCATATTCAGGCAGTGCAGGTCTGTTTCCATGAGGTAAGTGGGCTGTGGGCAGGATCTTTGACTAGAGGACACTTCTAGGTGCATTTTTCTTGCCAACTCCACTAGGACACTCATCAACCTTCCCGGCGCCTGCTTCAGTGATTAGGGTCTTGCTGGGACTCTTCCCAGTAGGCAGCCTGTACAAACCATGCTGTTCTGTGATCCAGTAGTATTTACTGTCACAGAAATAAGCCACTCCATGCCAGTTGGCCTCAGTAGTCAGGGACATTCCTGGACATGCATAATTTATTAGATTAGATGTAACTAAGCTACAATTACCCACACAGGTATTTCAGTCCTGCTGGCCCAATTGACTTTTTCATTCTCATGTCAAAATGTTGCCACTGGAGTGTGTCTACAGCTATCAATTGGTAAGGCTTCTGTCTCAGTTATCACCAGCAACAAAATAAAATGCAGAGGAGAATATATAAACATTTACCCAGCCCCAACTCTAGCTGGCAAACCTCTGGTAGGGACATTATCAGCAAAGCTACCGTTGTAGCATCATTAATAAAGAACAGCAATGCTTTACATGAAGTCTGGTAGGTGCTGTAGCAGTAGTAAAGTGCAGTCACCTTTTGATTTATATTGGCACTCAACAGGTACACAAAGAAGAGCACAGAGAAAGAACCCCCCTCTGGGGTCTGTGCAGTTTCAATTGGAGCAACAATGCTGGTTTTGACTGCAACAAAAGTACTGCCAGACTTTAAGAGTTTTTGCTGTGTTTCAGAAAGCCTGAACTGAAATGACTTCACAGAAAACTATATGCAACTGAAAACAGCAATTCAGAAAATGGACAAGTCAACCAAGACCAGATTTTAATCTCTGGTTGCAAAAGCTCCACTCTCATGCTGTAAGTTAAGGTAGCTGGGTTGTAAATCAATGAAATTGCAGTGGGGGAGAGCTGTAGAGAGAAGAGCTGTCTGATGTTTAACACACTAAAGCAAAAGATCTATTACAATTTTATGTCAGGAGAACGAGCAGCAGGAGTCAATGGGCTTCCAAGAAGTAGTATAACAGTTTATCAAGGCATATCTTGTAAAGAAGAAGCCAGCAAAGAGGAATGAGGAGAAAAACAACAACAACCACATGATAAAGTAATCTAAGGTACTGTTTTCAGACATCGGAAGCCATTTAATCAAATCTCTTACTAATGCAAACGCCACTTGGCTTCCATTTGTCATCAGTGGTGCTAGATCATCAACACAGGCAAAGGAAACTTAAGAAATGTGTTTTCATTACACATCTCACAGATAAATGTTTTGGCAGTTACGTAGCATTTGTAACACATACCTCCCTTCTAGGATGGTTTCTTCATCATAGACTACTGTGAATATAATGCACCTACTAATCAACTTCTCTGAGATTGGTTCCCTGCCATGTGTAATTGAAATGTGGCTTTTGCCATGAAGCCGGTCAATAACTCTTTTCACACTACAGAAGAAAAGTGCATTCACAGAAGGTAGCTGTAGGAAAGGCAAACTGAATAATCCTTCAAGATTCAACAGGGAAGCATGAATTCAGCTCTGTAATGTTTTGGTCTATCTGTCGTACAATGATCAATCAATCAATGAGGAGTTTAATCCCCTGAGCCCAGAGCTGCATGACTGGATTCTTAACTGTTCTGGACTCATGGTCTTCCAGCCCAGTTGAAGTTGAGACTTGGTTAAACACTTCAGAGTGGAACAGGCTCGTGTTGAACTGGGAATTCAGCCAATGGGATGAAGAAAAAAAAAAAGGTTTTTGTGCAGTACTATGTTTGCATGTAACCTGGAAACATGTGAAGCTGTGTAGAGCAATGAAGACATGCTAGGAGTATCAACATCTTCCACAGTGAACTGGGAAACTCCTCTGAGCAGTTTAAATTCTGTTCACACAGCAGGGCCTTGGAAAACTATTCTAAGACACTTGCTGTAAAGTTATTTCAAGCATTCAAGCCTGGTCACAGTAGTACCCAAAGCACTTCTCTCCAGCCTTAATAGGCATTTATTATTTGCAATACCAATTTGCAGAAACAATCTTCCGGGCAACTGCATGCCACCCCTCACTATACTTTATAACCTGGATTTCCTCCTCCCCAACTCCCAAACCACTGGCTGACTCACTGACAGGTTTTTTTTTTCATCCACTTTGCTGTAATTGGCTTTGGTGCTGAGACTCTATTGATCTGTTGAGGATGTGCAAGCAGGGGAATTTCTTGACGGCTTCTGAGGCCATAAGGTCTCTCTGTCTTGTTGGCAAATGAGGATGAGGAAGTCAGATGGGTAGAGGTGCTGGGTCAAATATCAAATCCTTTTTATTGAAACCATCTCTCCTGTGACAGTGCCAATACCACTCTCTACATAGCTAGCAGGAGCTGTTTATTTAAACAGCCACATGAACACTGTGGTAGTTCCTGCTCTCCCAGGTCGTAAGACAGAAAAAACAAAAAGCAGAGTAAAATCCAACAGAAGAGCAGCAGGCTGAGTATATTTCCTGCAGTGACACAGATGTTTTGTCTGATGATCAAGGTGTCATTAAATTACCACACAATCTAACCCTATGATTTACCTAATAGGAAATCCTAAACTCCTGCTACCTCAAACTTTTGTGTAAATCTCAAAGTACCTTCTACTCTCCCATTCGTAGCAAGGTATCAACTCTGTCCTGCTACCAGCTGTTTGAGTTTGAACCTGCCTGATACCAGAAACACCTCCACTTTATAGCTCTTAAAGCTGAGAGGATGTATTTTTCATGTCAACAGATTAGAAAAATTGGCAGTTTTTGCAGGGCAGAGATTACAGCAGGTGCCAGGCAGCCATCGGTTCTGACACAACATTAGGAGAGTCCCCTGTTGCTGCACATCAAATGTCTTACTCATGGCTCAGGGAAGAACTGGAAAGGGGTCTGCCAGCTGATTTGCATGTAATAAGCTGGTATTTTTGCAAAATGGTGATTTTTCTAAACTACGCCTAACAGTTTGCTGAAAAAGCTGAGATTTAGACAAGATTTAGTCTCAGATACTGACAGGAGGTAAGCATTCAGGTACATACATGGAACAATTTCTACAGATACTTCAGTTAGTCTAAAACATTTAAACGCATTTAGGTTTGGAGACTGAAATGGACACAGACAATATTATTTTAAAAAAGGAGGACAGTAATGTCCACCCTTTTTTCCCTTCACAGCCAGTCAAACAACAAAGAAGGTTTCTCACTTAAGGGCAGATCCAGGCAGGGAGTCCATCCTTAGAGAATTTATAGGTCTGGCTGGGGACTACTGAATGTGAAGTAATGGCCAGAGCATCATATCTGAAGTGAAGGCATATTCCAGATCTGTCAGTGAAGTGCTCTGGTGTACTATCAATGCTTGGTTAGAAGGCTGTGGCTAGAAGGGAATGCAGCCTGCCTAAACAGCAACCAACCCTTCCTGGACCATCCTGCTCTCTCATGAAGGCAGTGTTGCCCTTAATACAGCATTGAAACCACTCTCCCACTTGAGAAAACATCCCTCAGGTTTGGGCATCTGTGCAGATAACTCTTCTGTTCCTACCCTCAGAAAGTCTCCTAAGGTTCACTCCTACTGTTCTGGGCCATCTGGATACATCACTTCTCAAGTACTGTAATAGAAAAGCAGTCCATAATGTCCTAGAAGACACCATACAGTGCCAAGTAGCTGGGCACCAGAGATGAGATAGATTAAGTATTCCCCAACAGTTGTCATGTGCCTGTAGGATGGGGGAATTTAACAGGCTTTGCTCTCACTCTCTCATTGACCTGATGGCCCCAATTTTTTTACAATTAAGGTTTTTTTTTAAAATAGGAATCCATATAAACCCTGCTTACCCCATGTCACTCAAAGTGAGAAAATATTGGGTCAAACAGGTCACACTTGTTACATCTTAAAGGCCTTCTAGCCTGCCAGCAAAACATCTAGACCCTGCAGGGCTCTAACAGCCTTGGTTCAAGCCTGACCACTGACAAGACTGCTCCTTCTTACAACAGAGGGAGGAATAACACCATGGGTAGGTTTTTATTTTTCACTCTTTATATAAGAAAATGACCCACCCTTAGAAATTAGGCTAAAACATCTTCTATTGAGGTATAGTATATGAAACAACATTATGAAAACTGCATGCCAGCATGTGAGATTTCAAGTCTACTAACCAAGTGAGAAGGGACATACAGTTTACATACAGAAGGGACATGTAGGAGGTTAGTTCTTAAACTATCATGGTCCCTGAGGGTGATTCTCTTGACTCTTTTACAGAGGGAAGCAGTGAACACACATCCCAAGGCCAGTACTGTTGGTTATGATGCAACTCCAGCCAACAACAGAGAATTATGAAACTACTCCAATGCAATTTCCTTGGTTTGGAAAAAGAGTCACCTTGCTGCCTCCTCTACCATTTTCCTGACAGCATTTCTGTTGCCCTGATTCACTACTCTCCTGTCTACATCAGCAAAGTGTAATCCTGTTGTGTAACCACCTCCTTCTCCAGTAATTAATCTGTTGCTTGAAGGAACAAAACTAGATGACTTTTAATTTCATTTTGATATATACTCTTCTTCACAACTCCTTTTGCAGAAACCAGAAAGGAGATGATTTTCTTCTAGATCATGTTGTTCTTCCTTAGCATTTTGTGCTTGGTAAATTATATTAGCACAGCATGAAGCTGGCACCAGATTCTTGATGCAGTCTCAACTGTAAAATCAAAACTGTTGGGCTGGAAGAATAAAGGATTGTGCTCCCAACATTTCTATCCATGTTATTCAGGGAAGAGGAAGAGCACAGTTTGGCTGTGCTCTTTAATTTGTCAGTAAAACTTACAGACCAAATTCCTTTTGACTGATGTGAAACGGCCAACTAATACTGTAGGCTGAGATCAGAAGTAGTCTACAAAATTTGCATTAAGTCAGTTCTACTATGACATATATTGTACTTCTATTGGATCAGAATCAGCTTGCAGATGTTGTTTTAAAGAGTTTTGCTCAATCTTTGCAAAGAGCTTTGCCAATTGTACAGGCTGGATGGCAGTAAAGAAATCCAAGGCAATTGATTCAGGATCTAACCCAAATATATTACCTGTCAAAGGAAAAAACTTCCAAATTTCCTTAGGGAAGAACCCTTTTAGTAGTCCTCACTGAATAAATTTGGCCAAGACTCTCAGGCCACTGAAGAGGTGTGTTGTCATGAAACAGCTCTCTTGCTTACTCCATAAGGTTTCTCTGGATTTCAGATAATTCAAATACCCCGAAGAAAAACATTTCCAATAAAATAGCCAAATTTTCTTTTTGATGAATTCGATATTGAATAGCTGCTTTTTCCTGTTCTAGTTTTCAAAGGACAAGGGGTTTGGATATGATGAATGCCAAGTAAAAAGCATTAAAGGGGCTTTTCATCCTTTTTTATTGAAGTTCTCTCCGAAATCCCTTGCTTCATTTTTAAAACCAGTCAATATGTCACTTACAGATTTGTAACTGACATATTGATTATTTCACAGGGCAGGGCCTCATCCATGCTGAAGATCATAAAAATATAGTTGTCTTAAAGGGACCCTCTACCTTACCTTGCTCACTCCAGCAATGAGCAAATTTTCAGAAACAGGTTAGAACTCATAAGCCTGCTGTTACCTGTGTTACCTGAACCACAAATTCTGTGATTTATCCCCTGAGGGAAGCTTATGCTAACAGAAAACTTCAGTTTTTGAACATCTTATATCATTATTACAACATCTTAAGTATCCCCAGACAATGTTAAGACAGAGCATGACAGAGGACTCCCAGACCCCAGAGAAATGGAATGAGGATTTGACTCCTTGTCAAGAAACAATCCATAGAGCATCTCCTGACTGAGCACCTTGGATGGGGGGAAAAAGGTAAGTTGCTGGTCCCTGAGAGCATCCACCTTCCAATCTATGACCACCCACACAAATTCAGTGGAGCATTTTTCCATGAAAGAGCTACCTGTGAGGCTTTCTTGGCCAGGAGGATTCTGAGAAGTCCTAGAGTTTTGACACAGCAATACAGATGTTGGGGTGTATCGATAGCAAGCTATGGAGAGAAAAAGTGGATGAAATATGAACATGATCTCCAAATTACCCTGCAGTAGCTGCAATGTAGAGGCAGTGAGGTGAAGAATACCTCAACCACCACAGCTGTATAAGGAAAAGAAAAGGGAAAAAAAAGGATAAAAGGAAAAAAAAGGAAAAAGGAAAAAAAAAGGAAAAAAAAGGAAAAAAAAGGAAAAAAAAAGGAAAAAAAAGGAAAAAAAAGGAAAAAAAAAAGGAAAAAAAAAGAAAAAAAAGGAAAAAAAGGGAAAAAAAGGAAAAAAAGGAAAAAAAGGAAAAAAAAAGGAAAAAAAAGGAAAAAAAGGAAAAAAAAGGAAAAAAAGGGGAAAAAGGGAAGGAAAAAAGGAAAAAGGGAAAAAAAGGTAAAAAAAAAAAGGAAAAAAAAGGAAAAAAAAGGAAAAAAAAGGAAAAAAAAAGGAAAAAAAAGGAAAAAAAAAAAAAAAAGGAAAAAAAAAGGAAAAAAAAGGAAAAAAAAGGAAAAAAGGGAAAAAAAGGAAAAAAGAAAAAAAAAGGGAAAAAAAAGGGAAAAAAAAGGGAAAAAAAGGAAAAAAAGAAAAAAAAGGAAAAAAAAAGGAAAAAAAAGGAAAAAAAAAGGGGAAGGGGAAAGGGGAAGGGGAAGGGGAAGGGGAAGGGGAAGGGGAAGGGGAAGGGGAAGGGGAAGGGGAAGGGGAAGGGGAGGGAGAAGGGGGAGGGGAAGGGGAAGGAAAAGGAAGAGGGAAAGGAAGAGGAAAAGGAAAAGGAAAAGGAAAAGGAAAAGGAAAAGGAAAAGGAAAAGGAAAAGGAACAGGAACAGGAACAGGAACAGGAACAGGAACAGGAACAGGAACAGGAAAAGGAAAAGGAAATTAATGCATATATAATGACAGAGTTACTACTTCTGCAACTTGTTATAGCACAGCATGATAGTACATGGTGATAAGGTGAGCCTTTTTAAAAAAGAAAGCAACTAAACACAGTGAATGGGAGATATCTGAGTCAAAAAAGGATTTAGACTCAATGAATTCTCAGTGGCACAGGTAAAGACAACTGAAATGCTACAGAATTCCCTAGCTCTCTTGATCTCTTTTTTTTTTGATAGCACACTTCAGGAAAACCAAAGCTCTGGGTGTTTTTCTCAGTCTGGTCTTTGTTTATAAATCTCAGCTTATTCACTGGAGAGGAACACTTGAGTTTCCAGAACAAGTACCAATTCCTATACGTAAGAAATGGCATCAAATGAGTAAAGCACTGCCTGAAATTAAACCACACTCTGTTTTAAATTCTTGAACAGTCTGATGAAGATAGCTATCAAGGCAGAAGGACATAATTATTGAGGGTGACAGCTTAATTGATCACATAGGTCTCACCACAGGAACAGCTTCCTCATTACCTGTTGCGCCATACCATGACAACTTGGCTCCCACTGAAGTAGAGACCTTGCATCCAACATACTTTTAAAAAATACAGCTTTTCTCAAAACTGCTTTTAGACTATAGACCTTTCTACTAACCTAGAAAGCTATATGGTCAAATAGTGTAATTAAGCAAATTGGAGCAGAGATCTGACAAATGCCTTACAGTTCACAAGAAATATAGCTTAGCTAATATCTAGAGTGCAGGTTTGAATTTTATCAGTACAGCTCATTTGGGCAGTCTCCAGAAGGACTTCACCACACTGAAGAAGAGCTATATACACTGCAGGGATCACCATCAGAGAAGACATTTATGCTGCTCAGGAAATCAGCTCATGGTGCTGATGAGCATGCATTTAAAAGGTCTCAGACTGGGGATTTTTTGTCTAGGCTTAGAGCAGAACTTGCCAGAAGTCTCATCCCACCATCAGGGAGAGTTTGAAAAAAAAACAAAATCCATATCTGTTTTCTCACAAGACCTTTACAGAAGTTTAACAACAGTTGCACACAAAACCTTCAGAAATTTTGTATCAGAAAGAGATCTAATAAAATACACTTTGAATTTTTAATTCAGGCAAATGCATTCTTACCCTCCTGAGAGGGGAAACAAGGCTGCTATCACAGTGGAATCTGTTAGTGTTCCATCTCAGAGCTAAATGTAGGGAGACTAATATTATCTTTGCAAAAATGTCAAAAAATAAGCTGCCCAAAAGACAAAAAATAGAGCTCATGTGGGGGCGTGTACGCACACACGCAAACACATCTATATATATAAATTTAGATTGCAATGAGCCTGAAGGATATTGGCTACATTTAAATTTTAAAGTAGAAAAATAAGTTCTGCAGACTAGAAAATTATTCCCACAGGGTGAAGGCTAGGATATTTTCTGTATTTTTTACTGAATATTTTCTAAACTCCTGTTATCGTTCTGAAATATGATACAGGGCAATAATGTTTCAGCCTATGTTTGATACTTTTAGTAATGAGGAAGAAACTGGAAAAATATACTGCATTAGTGCATTCTGAGGAACTCTGTGGACATGGATAAGGTACCAATTTGACTAATTGACTGAATCCTGGTCTAATTCAAATACTAAAAGGAATTTAATTCTTTTGTTGAGGGGGTGTTCAACTGACTGACATGTGAACACTCAATTCCCATAGCTAGAGGAAACATCTCCTAAAACATGCTCTCTCTGAAATGATATATTAATTAAACTTTAAATTCTAGAGCAAAGAATAAGAAATATTGAACCAAATGGTTCTTCCAAATGAGTGACTGAAGCTATAGATCAGTCAGATCTTCTAGATCATACAAAGCAGTTTAACTTGGTTTAAGATCTATCAGCTAGGGGTGAGCTATACACAGATTGTTTAATGTGAATGCAAAATCTGATGTAATGAAACAAAGTAGAAAGTTTGGGTGGTCAAAAGGTGGTTAACTGGTTAACTTTTCGGACTGGTTAACTTTTTTCTACTGACATTTTTACAAGCCAGAATAATGTGCTATAAATTTTCCTCATACTAAAGCTCCTCCAGACAACATTGCTTAGTAACTCCATTTTCAAGTGGAACCACAAATCATATCAGTTCTAGGTACACCTCCTAGGCTTTGAGTTTCACCTCCTCTGCTTTGAGCTTTCCAAACTTTAAGCTGCTGATCAAGTTCCTTGAAGGAGACGTGAACAGTAGAACAAAATAAGTAAATTTTTTTTCTCATATTTTCAGAAATTGCCTAACAACCTCAATCACTCTCCAAGGGTGTCAGATACTGTTACATTTCCACGAATCTCAAATAAATTAGACACAGAAACTAAAATGCTGAGATACAGCTTGACTTGAGTTGGACTAATTTTCTACTGATGCTTCCAAGCCAATATCTACTTCTGTCCCCTGAAAGTGAGGGGTCAGATTCTCAGTGTCCTCAGTGTCTTTTCCCCCTTCATCAGCTCCCACATGGAGTTCCTGAAGGAGAAATCAAACAGCAGCCTGCTCACATGAATATATATATATATATACACACACCTTCAAGAAGTGAGAACCCCTCTCAGCACAGGAAGACAGCAGGACATAGAGCTGCATGCATCAGGAGTGACTTTTGGTTTACTACAGCACTCTCCAGAGTACTAGACTTTGGGTCTTCTGGAGCCACCTCAGCTTCACCCTTGGAGGCCAAAAGACACAACAGTTCCTCTCCTCAGCTCACTTTGTCCTGTCACATTGACAGCTTGCTGCCTCTTCTGGGTGGGAATTTAGTACTACAGGAATACAAATATAAGCTACTGATGACAAGGATGAATGTTGCATCTCATACATTACCACATTTTTAGACACTATTTGCCTGTTGAGTGTCTTTTGGCTGCCACTGGTGGGATAGGCCAGGAGGGGGCAGGATAGAAGAATGGACACAGAGCTGCTGCCTACTTCATGTATACCAGGGTCAAGCTAGCCAGGGAGGAGTGGAATGTGTGGAGCACTGGGTCTTGCTGAGGAAAGAAAGAAAAGAACATCCAGGAATAGCACTAGAGAAGAGAGCATGGAAGAGATTAGTGCCCTAGAGATGCATGCGGGCAGAACAGCTACAAATGAACAACCTACATACTTTAACAAAAGCAGCTTCTTAAATCTCACTATCAAGAGGAATTATGACCTTTTTGTACCTGACTTTTCAAAAGAATGGCAAGAAGGAAACTGATAACTCCTCTCTCCTAACCGTGGACAAGGCACTTTGTCACCACTGAGTAGCACAAGGCAGGGAAAAGAGAGCAGGGTGGAAGACAGATTCTAGTCTTTCCCTCATTGGGTTTACCATGGAAATGACAGCTATTGATTGTGCTGCTAAACAGGCAATATATGTTTACTCATTTTGGTTCATTTGTCTCCATGGAACCCAGCAGAGAAAATTAATCTTCAAGATGAAGTAAGCTGTTTTCAGAGCCAAACCCTTACAGCTTACCTGCAGGGAATTCCTCACCTTTCACTATGATTGAAGGTCTTTACTGCTACACCTCAATAAATTATCACTGAACAGCCTTCACAGAGCTGCTTCCTTCCTACCAACACCATGGCAGTCAGAGCTGGTTGCTGCCATGAGGAAGGAGCTGCTGCATGTCATGCAAACACAGACATCTGCTGCAGCTACAGGGAGCTGCCATTGGGAGCCACACAGTCAGGTTCATAATTTCAGCACCAAATTTTCCTGCCTCCCCCACCTGGTGAATAAGAAACAGATAACTGATGTATTTATGGTTTCTCCAGCTTGGTTTGCTTCTGCTGTTTCTAGATGACTTCCATCAACTTAGAGGAAAAAATTGGCACATGGCAAATTCTTAGACATGGGTCAGTGTGAAAGATTTCATTTGCTCATGAGTACTCATGAACTTTGCATTAAAGCATCTATCATATACATTTGCAGGCTTTGCTCCATCACTTTGCAGTGGGTGGTGGGAGGAGAAAATTGTAACATTGGAGGTACAGCCTTCATAAAAACACTCATCTTTGCAGGCCAGCCCTTCCAGATGAAAGGAAAACAGTCTCATGGCTCAACTACAAAGAACAACAAGAAGGCAATCAATCCTGTCTACAAATCCAAGTGAAAAACCTATTGTTCATGGAGCTACTAGGTCAAAGTAGTTGACAAATACGAGCTTCAGGAGTTACTATGATCACTGTGTAGGTAGTCTGAGCGCAGAGTGGTGAAGTTGGACAGCCTGTAAGGAGCAGAATTTCTGACTAAGTGATGCAAAGATGCTGTCTGGCCTTGGGAGTCTAAACTGAGCTCTTATCAAACCCTTCCTGAATAAGAATCCACACTTCAGATTGTAGTACAGGCAGTGTCAGCGTGAAGGGGTTGATTAGCATCATCATTCACTCCTGAAATTTAGCCTACCATAAGAGAGCAGTGTTATATCAACATGTGAGAGCTCTGTAGCTGTTACCAAGCAGCTGAGTGCTGCTTGAAGGTCAAGAGAGCAATGCAGCAGATCTGGAGACCCCACTGCTCACTCTGTGCCCCATTCCACATATACCAGGGAGAGCTTTAAAAGACAGCTCCTGAGACAGAAGCCTGTTCATGCCATACCCTATGCTAGTGCCCACCTTGCTTTCTATGCTGCCTCTCAGAGCCCACTTTCTATAGTCTCTCAGAGGCCTGTGAAGTTACAGATTGTATTACATTCCTGAGTCTTGATAAGAATTTCTTCTGAAAGAATAAACTCAGCTGCAAACAGATGATTCTACTTGGTTTACAAGCATATCTTGAGCCTGTTTCCCTGCTCACTGCCACCTCCCTGCTAGGGCTCAGCTCAGCTCAGCCTAGGAGGATGTAAAAGACAAGAAGAACAAAAGCTTGCTGTAAGAAATACTAAAGTTTTCTTGCTGCTAAACATTGTTCTCATCCAATCAGAAAGATGAGAGGGGACTTGAACACCTTTAGAATATCACTGGAGACTTATCCTTTCAAGTTGTGACATCTCCTGCTAGCGATTGTACCTAGCATATTAGCACAGTCACATCTTCAGATCTGCTGTATGGACAAGGACAGGCAACCAAAAGCTAAGCCACATGTGCAAAATGAATGTGCAATTTTTAGCACCACTTTGTTTGAAGGACCACGTTCAAAACTCAAGAATTTCTCTTGATGAACAACCCAGCAGTTACCTATGTGATCCCTTTCTCAGATCAGGCTTTCTGAGATTTGAGTCTTTCTTTTCCATCTACTGGAAAAGAGCACTGAACTGTGAAGGGTACCCAATGTTATCCAACCTGCAGTGACAGCAATGACTTCAGGTGGCTTCCCCACAGCTGAACAGAATTTAAAAGTCTGTTACACACAGACCAAAGCTGAAGAGTAGAAACAGACAGGATACATCAAAAAAACCTCACACTAAAAAGAGCAAAGAAACAGTCATGGGAAGGACTTTACTCACACCCTGCCTTATAGCAATTATTGTATCTCTAGTGCTTTGAGAGTCCATCTTTTTATATTTTGTGAGATGACTTCTGCAGCTTTATTCACTTCCCACCAACTTACTGACTAGAGAGTAACAACTCGAGCAGCTCCTAAAGGCCAGCAAAAAGGTTTCAGCAAGAGCTGGAGAGTCAACTCAGGCTGTGTGGGCTGCAAATAACTTTTGGACCTGCAACATGCCCAGCTGAACACTTATTTCTCTGCCTCACTGGCACAGCTGCTGAAGAGGCAGTACTGTGGTACTGTAACAGTGACTGGATCTCAGATCATTCCAGCTTCCCTGCTCCTGTCTCTTAGATCTTACTCTACAGCATACTTGTTCATGATTTCAGATTTTTTTTTTTAAAAAAGCAGAAATCTCATACCATCCTACTAATTTCACAGGGTCAAAGCCATGACACAAAACACATCCAACCTGGGATGTGAGAGCCAAATTTACAGCTGCAGGTAAGGAAAGTTTTGTCAAAAAAATCCTCAGCAGTTCTGAAGAGTACCAATAAGATATGAGGAACACACAGGTTGGGGGTCATTACAGCTTTCCTCCAACAGCTGCCTTAGAGCCAGTTGCACAGAACTTTGTTCTTCTGCTTCCCATAACACCATAGAATAGCCTACCCTCTACTATGATATAAGCCAGCACTTCCACAGAATCCATACAAATTCATTGTAGTATTGAAAATACAAAACATTTTCTTTCCAGAAGAATGTTTCTGGAAGGATGAAGAGCAGCTTTCTTTGCTTGCTTCAAGAAAACTATTTTCAGAGACAGATTAAATATCTGGAATAGTAACTTGCTGATCAAACTTCATTGCTTAAAGTATGTGAAAACAAGAGTATAATTCAGTCAGCACATATAATATGCAGAACAGTTCTACCACTAAGTACAATTTTTATTACTTAAATCATATTTATTTTATGAATTTGCTAAGAATATAGTGCATTTCTTGTTGGACAAATTCTCTGCCATAGAGAGAAATGTGTTGGCAGTAGAACACATCAATGCAGACTTCTTAAAAAAATAAAGAGGAAATAACGAAGTATCAAATACAGAGGGACTTAAAACCCAAAAAGGAACAAGATTTCTTAGGAACAAGCTAGGAAATATGAACTCATTTTAAGGTTTGCTAATTACCATGTATAATACACTCCCAAGTTTACAGACACTTGTAATATATAAAATTTGCAAATATATAGTTGAAATGACTATATCAAAAAGAATATAACTGGGCAAATAGAGCTACTCTAAATGCTCCTGAACGGCTCTTGGAGTGGACATTTTACAGATCCTTTTAATGATTTCTAAACACTCCCATATCAGACCTCAGAACAAAATCCCTCCTTCCTTTGTTTACCTCATTGTGGACCTCACATCTCATTAGAATATCTGATACACGTACTCTCCTTTCATATACAATACTATTTAAGAATAGATAAGCATAAACAATGGCTTTCCAAATGAAGAGATAAATTAAGCTTATCAGGCCAGCTCCCATGATTTCAAAGCAACATGTACTATTAAAAAACAAAACAAAACAGAAACCAAACCCAGGAGATAGACATCACAGGTCTCCTTCTTTCACCTAATGGGACTAACAGTGTGCAAGCTCCATGGGGAAGTCACTTATAACTTTGAAGACCTAACTAACAGGCTATTAATTCCATAATTTTCACACTAATTACTTCAATATTCAATCTCTTGACATGTCTTAATGATATTCCTCACTGCTGAAGGTTTAAATTTGTGAAGGTACTTCCTTCCCAGTAATCTACTGGTGAAGTTCCAGTAGAGTCCTGCAGGGAGCCAGCAACCAAAGAGTTAAAGGGGGAGACAAATGGTGTACACACAATAAATGTAACAAGCCCTGGTTTAGGCTTGCTTAATGAGCATAGCAAGATGATTTGTGACACAACCTCAAGCAAGTGAAAAACCCCAAATGAATTTGATGCATTCCTCTACAGCACAGCTAAGCACAGGGGCTTTAGCAAACTTGAGGAGAAACGTGAGAAGGCAAATGGGGTTAAACAGATTAGATGGCAGCTGTTCCCATCCCTGAAAAGAAAATGTCTTTAATTATTCATGTTCAGCTTAAACTGACAATGAAGCCAGCTTCAACAGAGCAATTCTTCTGCATTATTCATGCCATGGAGTGAGCTGAGTCTCTGCAATGAGATGTTTTTGCAGATAGATGCAAATGGTTTAGAAGCTGGGCTTCTTCATAAACTCAATGAAGACAGAATGTATGTGCAAGATTTAAATATGAAAATCCACTGAGTGTTCCTGTGATTGAATAGGTAAGGCTTACATCATCTGGAAACCACAGAGGCTCGGAAACATCACTGAGGTAAATTTCCAGCCATCAGTGGAAGAAAGCAGTGAAGTTTCCATCTCAGGTGTCTGGTCATTGTATCTGTTATCATGCAGGATGCAGCAGCGCCAAGAAAATCCATTTAACATAATGGTTACTGCATCACAACAGGCCTCTTGTGCTCAATTCTGCTTAACTGAAGAGTCAGGGAATCTCAGTTTCTCCAAAGACCTCATCTAGCCTGCAGACCAGATTCAGCAGAAAGCTGCTGCACCTCTTTCTATGTCTCTCAAGGAACAGTAACAGCTATGCTCCTTTTTGGCTGTCAACAGCTGGAGGAGCTGCTCAGGTCTCTGAAACTCACACAAAGAGCAATCAAGGTAGTACATCTGCAAGTGAAATATCTCAGAGGGTTTCTTTGTGAGCATGAATTTCGAAGATGTCTGAAAGTATGCTTTGGCATCATGTCTTGCTTATGACCACAGAGAAGAGCTCTTCTGGGAGAGTTAAGGGACCGTATTTGATGTAAGCACCACAGAACCACAAGTTAACTGAAATTAGGACCTGCACTTTTCAAAGTTACTCCTGTTCTTCTCTGAGCCTGGTGTTCTTAAGAGTAACATCCAACATGGATGCATTCATAGATCCCCACATTTCCCTACAAAAGTTGTCTGTTTTAGCCAGAGACTGTAACAGAGAACTGGCTGGAGGGATCCAGTAAACCTTTTTGAGCAAGCCAGACTCAGTCTTGTTCTGCAGATAGAGAAGGATGCTCTGAAGTATTACCAGCACAGCTGAGAACTCAGTTGCTCAGGGAATCTCAGAAGATGTCCATCAAAGTGGCATAGACTTCTATGCCTTTCACTCCAGCTGATTTTTCCACTCTCTATAACAGCTCTGCATGAGAAACACTGCCTCTCTTTCTAGTCTGAGGGAAGCAGCTATACAACTAAGCCTTACCAGTTACACCTTTATTTGCAAGCCAATACAATTTGCATACCTCTTTCTGGGATATGCTACTACATTTATTTATAATTCTAGGTGTGCAAACTCAGCTACAAATACGCACCTGAGGCAAGCTAAGGGTTCTCAACTCCAAAAAGGGAAGACATGGAAGAAAACAATTCATAGACTACAGTCCTATAGGTCTGAGCATCAACACGCCCCTCAAGGTGAGTGAAGGAATGCAAGTGCCCTACCTATGGTACCCAAACCAGTGAGCTCACAAGATAATCCTTGCCCCTGCAACAGAGTGAGAGTAATACCAAGCTGTTAGTAAAGACCTCAGATGGCAGCAGCTCCTTTTAGTGCTTCGTGGAAAACCAGACCCAGAGATAATGCAGCCTTAGGGATCTTAGGCTGACTTCTCACAGCAGGTGTAATGCCAGTGTAAAACCAGCAAGGCACAGCAGAAGACTGGTGCTGCCTCCTCTGCTTTACTCACCTCCAGTGAACACCCGTGTGCAATGTTTTCTGGTGTCTGGTATCACTATTCTAAGCTTATGTATCTCACCTCAGTCTCACTTGTGTTGCATTTTTTAAAAGCCCCAAAAAGACCTAAGTGGTCTGCACACTTGTGCCTCTTACCAACTCAAAAGTTTTTCTACAATTGCTTTATTCCAGAGACTGAAGTTTGCCCTTCACAGAACAGCATCTGTTGAAATTTCTGCAGTGGGCCTGGAACCCACCTTTGGGATATAAAGCATCTTGAGAATGAGAGTCAGGTTTTTAATCAAGATTTCAGTCACATAGTCCTCATGTCCTCCCTGCAATTAGTCATCCCTTTAATCAATTATCCTCACTGTTGGGAGCTGGAACTCAATTTTTAGGCAGAGCTGGTCTCAGTTTAGGTGCCGACAACTGCGAATCAGAATTTTCTCTTAGGTTAGAGAGCCATCTAGCAGTAGACTGAGGGCTTTGCAGACTTCCACAGCACGTTTAATTGTCTCTCATACCAGCAAACTAAGCAACAATTTTTTCTACATACATTTTCCTGAATTAGACTCTTAAACATTCTCTAAACCTTGCCAGATATCTCCTAGCACCATTTATCCTTTTTTTTGAAATGTAAGCACCATAGACTAATGACATAAAAGTACTCAGTCTTAACAAGGTGTGACAGCATTACTGTTTTATAGGTTATCATTTTACTGACTTGTTAATTGCAGAGCTGCTTCTTATTACCCAAACCAATTAATTTTCAGAGCTTTAGGTATTTTCACATTGTGTGCTCCCAATGTGCTATACAGTGCCTTGATTTTTCACTGCACTTTTTATTTGGATTCATAGTATTTTGGACAGGATTTCAAAGGTCCACCTGGAGTTTATGGAAGATATTTTATGGAAAATGTTTTATTGCCAAGAGGAACCCAAGCTAAACATAGTAACATCCTGTCTTTGCATTCATATTGCAGGAAAGTGCACACCCTTCCCTCAAGGGCTTCTAGACCTGGCTTCTCCTCCCAACCAGCCTTGGCATAAACCATAGCACTGAACCATGGTGGTAGAGAATGATGTGTCTTGGAAGCAAGGCTTTCCCTAACAGAAAGCAAGCTTATTTTAGCAGTATGATTACAATAGCAGAAGAATATTCCTATTTTACTGGATTAATTGAAAAAAATGGGAGAAAAAATAAATCGGGATTAAGAACAGAGCTGAACATTGGTACAGGGAGAGCATGGTCAAATATTCATGTATTTTGCAGATGTACTTCTCATTGAGATAAGCAACAGACACCAGTTTGGCTTCACTTGTGGTCCTTGGATAAACTCATTGATGTAGGTAATCCCTCTTAGAGGGGGATATCTGACAATACATCAGCCTTCAGGCAGACTCAGACCTGATGAGAACATCAAGGCAGGGGGCAATGCTGCTCTTTCCCTCCTGGGCATTCATCCACTCCCTGGTTCCTCCTTTAACAAGGACAGCATGGACTGGCAGTGTTGCAACAGAGAACCAGGGGACTGTGACAGTAGAAAAGTGATCTCATCATGACCCTTCTGGTAAATCTACACATGAGTCAGTCTCTTTGGTATGGATCATTCAATATTGTTGCTTTCATCGTTCACTCTGCATTGTCACATGCATCCAGAGGCCAGAATTGTCATGTGCATCTAAGGCACAACTCAGGGCTAGTCTGACCTAATTTCTATTATTTATTTTAACCAATAAAGACTCTAGGCTTTAAATATTTTAAAGAAAAACTGAAAATATGACAGAGGTGACCCTTATGCATGATGGAAATAAAACTATTATTTTAAGATCTAAAAATCTACATATGATCATGTTTAAGATGCTCAGAGGGCAAAATTTTTATTTTATTAATGAGGGGGATAACCCTCATATTTTGCTTGCTTTGTTTTAGCTAATAGTGGTACTTCAAATATACCTGAACACCAGGACTCTTAGGATATTTTTCCTCCACATTTGACCTATTAATTGAATAACATGAGTTCTTCAGATCACTTACAGGCTGCAGGATGCAGGGATCACTTCCCCACCTGTGATTAGCCTAATTGCATGGATTTTTGAGACCCCACCTGGAGTACTGTGACCAACACAAGAAAGATGTGGAGCTGTTGAAGTTCAGAGGAGGGCTGTGAAGATGACCATAGGGCTGGAGCACCTCTCCTATGAAATCAGGCTGAGAGAGTTGGGGTTGTTCTGCCTGGAGAAGAGAAGGTTCTGTGAAGACCTTTTAGTGGCCTTCCAGTACCTGAAGGAGACCAAGAGGAAAGCTGGGGAGAGACTTTTTACAAGAGCATGGAGTGATAGGACAAAGGGTCATGGGTTTAAACTGGAAGAGAGTAGATTTAGATTAGATACTAGGAAAAAATTCTTTCCTGTAAGGGTGGAGAGACACAGACTCGAGCTGCCCAGAGAAGCTGTGGCTGCCCCTTGCCTGGAATTATTCCAGGCCAGGTTGGATGGGATGTTGAGCAGCCTGGTTAGTAGGGGGTGACCCTGCTCATGTCAGGGGATTTGGAACTAGATGATTTTTAAGGTCCCTTCCAACCCAAACCATTTTATGATTCTTGCTAGTATAAGCGACTGAATTTTCTTCTATACTAAAAGGAGAGAAAGCACAGGCTACACTAATTCAAAACTTATCTTTTCACTCCAAAGTATATTTTCTTATTGGAGGGAGCTCATGTAACACAGAGGTTAATTCTTCCATAGTTGTGTCTTTTAAAAAAGAAAACAAACCCACTTCCACTGCCATTTCTGCAGCACAGCTCTTCCCACTCGTGTCCCACCCACCACTCTGCACCCAGAGGCTGCTGATCCCTCTGCACTCCTGAAATCCGCTCACCAATCCATCCCCTTAGCTTTCCCTAGATACAGACTATTTTCTCTGCAATAGCAATCAGGAAGCACCATCTAGTGGTAACCAGAAAACACACTTTTTCATTTAAATGCAGTTTCTGAGATTTAAACCAACAGTTTGTGCTACATTGGGAGCTTGCAACATCTTCCCCCTTCCAGACAGGGAAAGAAACCGAATATGGAGTGGGCAGAACAGCACTGCAGAAACAGGCATGAAAAACAATTGCTCACTGGAGTACCAGATTTGCTTTAGGATAAATTAAGTAGCATTAAATGGCTGAGCATCGAGGTGAGCACAGCCACAAATGGTGCTCCCAGACCCAGAATCTCCTTTGTCAAGACAAAGGCTTGCAAAAAAATTTGGTCCTTATACCAAAGCCTGACCCTGAAAGCCAGGTAGCTTTGTTAAAGTGAGCATCTCCTTTTTGATAACATAGTAAAAGTCAGTGTGAGGACAGTAAGACTCCTGGAGTTTTTTAAAGCCCACCCTTACCTTAGCTTTCCCCTTTGACTGCTACTTGTATGCTCCCTATCCTTCTTCAGGAAAGCCAGGAAAGCAGACACTGATACAAACTGAGAAACAGACCTTGCCTAGGACTTAACATTTGCAATCTGTCTTTAATTATACACACTCAAAGCTATTTGGAGGTAAGTATGCTGTAAACTTATTAAGTTATTTGATGATAAGACACCTATAAATTACTGTTGTATGTTAAATACAGGGTTTTTGATGGTCAGGAAAAGAGTAATGAGCTACTTTCATTAGCTTTTGGCTAGCAGTCCATGCACAGCATTTACTACACTTTATGGCACAGCCTATGCTTCTAAGAGTAGGAAAGGTTGAGAACCTATCATTTTATCCATTCCCTATCGTCAGTTCAGCTTGCCTGTCTCCAAAAGGACACCCAGCAAGGCACCTTTCCTGGGAATTTCCTTTAGGCCAAAGTATTTGTCTAGTTTTTGCCCTATGACCATCTTTGCAAGTACAGAGTCAGCTCTCCTCCAAGAGCCTCATAGCTTCTCACAAGGTTGTTAGCTCCTTCAACACTTTCACTGAACATTGGAGTCTAGCCTCCAATGGTAGGAGATCCCTCCTAGAGACATCCACCACAACCACAGATCTGACTGAGAATATTATTTGCCCAGTGAATACAACAGGCATGGTTGGGCTCAATGCCCATCAGTGACACTGAGCAGCAGATGATTTTCAGCTGGGGAAAAGCCCATTGTGACAACAATATTGAGGGCTGGTTCTCTTGGGGCATGTTTCAAAAGCAAAGGAATCAGTGCCCCAAATTTTGGACGTGAATGAGGTAATTGCTTTCCCATGGGTATGCAATCATTCATCCTATTGCATAAAAACTGCTGCAGAACCCAAACAGTTTTGTATCTTCAAACATTTTGCAGTTGAAATTGTTTCTCACCCATGTAAGCAAGATGGCCAACCAAGAGTAAGCTCATGACACAGAACACACAAGGTTTTTAAAGGAGTAGGAAGTCCTCAGCTTTTACAAATAAATTATTCCAAGGTGCATTATCAAACTCTAGCTGAAAACAGATTTGTGGCTGGGCTGCAGCTGCCAACGTGTCAGCCAAGGAGAGCATGAAGTTGTGGGTAGTCTCCAAAGCAGGGATGGCTTTTCATCTTTACTGTATTTTCTCATGGATTTCCACTGAGTCCTGAGAGCTATAAATGGAAAAAAATATATAAAAGAACAATGATAGTAGTAGTAGTAGCAGCAGCAGCACTATTAGTTGATATTTTCTCTGTGGTCTGGTTATGACATAGATTAAGAATCTCTTAACACCAATAAAAAGTAAACAACACAAAGGATTCCAGTGATGAAACAAGGTTTCATCAACTGCTTTTCTTCTATTTAACTTTTGTTTGTTTGGATTTGCATTTTTTTTGTTGTTGTTTTCTGTTGGTTTTTTGTTGTGGTTTTTTTCTTTCTTCTTCTGAAAACCGAAGAAAGCTCACAGGTTAAACAGGTCAGGTTAAAATGTTTAGATGTACACAAATCATTTCCAAACAATAATCTGTTCCTCAGAAGATGAAACCACAATTTTTTCCCCTGGTACCCTTTTGTTTCACTCTCCATGTACTAAAACTTATCATACAATGATTGCTGGCAGACCAGTGAAGGAAACGGAGCAAATACAAAAAAGCTGCAAAAGTTTATTTAGGATTGCTAAAGGTCCAGGATTGCATCCCTTCCTATTTTCCTGGAAAACAGTAGAAATAGTTGGGCTGACTCTGGAATATATTCAGCTAGAGGCAGATACCTGCCATGGAGCACAGCAGCTTAAACAATCAATTGACATTGAAAGCAACAGAAGCCATGCTGATAAGAATATCAAGAAACCTTAACTACAGCTGTTACTTCCTGCACAGCCTATAATTAGATACCATGGTACAACCTTATACACACTTAAGATACAAGCCAGAATACTTTTTGCTTATTTTTCCATCTCTGCATTCCCATCAGTGCTCTTTGTGTTGTCGCTTGCCAGCTCTCTGATAAAGCAATCTATCTGTGGCTGATATTCACTGGGAGCTATTGTGAAAAATGTTTGCTGCAGAACAAAATGCTATTAATTTTTTCCCCTAAGTGCTGAGAGCAGTGAGGTTTAATTTCCTGCCTCTCCACTTTTCTGCCTTCTGTTGTTAACCTCAATTTATTTTTTCACCTCAGCCTGGAAGAAAGCTTTACAAACCATGGTGTCATTTCAACAGTTATTTTTCATTCTGATTCCTGGTTTGTGAAAACATCAAGTTATATATTATATATTCCCCTTTTTTAAAACAAAACAAACAAAAAAAACCCCACCAAAACCAACATCCTTTTTAAGGTGCTTAAACATGCTCTGAGAAGCTTGACTCTAGACAGC
The DNA here is from genome assembly GCF_003957555.1 of Calypte anna. Taxonomy (NCBI): domain Eukaryota; kingdom Metazoa; phylum Chordata; class Aves; order Apodiformes; family Trochilidae; genus Calypte; species Calypte anna. Next base: position 54,359,118 of record NC_044244.1, on the reverse strand, counting down.
CATTTTTGGGTACCATAGCCCTAACAAAGTGCTCCTCAGACTCATATCTGAGTGATGATCATTGCTTTTTTTTGGCCATCAAGAAACATAATCAGTGTTTTTAGTTCTGCTCCTTAAACCATTTAATAGGGAAGGTCCAGAAGGTGTTTGTGGGCAAAGGTGGCTGCTGTGCACAGCCCACGATGCCCTTGGCACTGCCTTTGCCATGAGGGCAAAGGGTAAGTCTGGGTTGCAGCTGCCAATCCTCACCTGGGGTATTAGTCCTCAAAGTGCCTTGAGGAACTGATCCAAGAAGTGACATATTACCAAGCTAGTGAGTAAAATGGCACAAGGATTCCTAGAATTCCTAGGATTCCCTCTGCTATGGAAAGCAGAGGGAGAGCTGTGGTAGCCAGGTGGGCTTGGGAACGTTTCAGTCTTTGCCCTGTGTCCATGCCAGCTTGGCCAATTCAATTCTCAGGAGTTATTTAATGCAGGGTCATGGTGTCATTCCCAAATTAAAACTTTTGCCCAGCTCTGGTGCTGAACTGGGTTTAGATACCATGACCAAGAACACTTGAATTGCAGTGAAAGCATGCACCTCCTACTATGCCTGGTGACAAGGCATGAAGCCACCTTTCTTGGATATTTGTGTGTAGCAAAATACTGGGTCTGCACTATCAAACAAAACAGGGATGGATTTAATCTGTCATTCAGGACTCTGACAGGAGAAGAGTTTGCTGTCTCCATGTACACTTAAGAGATAACAGTAAAGAAGCAAAGTTTTGAGCAATCTTTTCATCTCACTCTTAGCCTCTCTAGCAAAAATTCTTGTTTCTCTAGATGACTCAGGTTTCTAAACACCCTAAACCTTCTGCTAACTACTAAAATTTCACTACCATCTACATACATCTAATGAATTACTGAATGTGACTGAATATGTAACTTTATTTAACTACTGGACAAAGCTAAAATAATTGTGAGAGTCAATGGAGGTATTTATGAAGTACCACAGAATAGAATAAGATAGAAGTGAATACTCACTTGAAAGAAAAAAGGATCAGTATTTTTCTACTGCAGGCTCAAGTTGAATGGAGAATGACAGTTCAAAAGGCTTGAAACATTGGTCTGTTATTTCCTACTGTCTCCCTTTAATTAACTTTTTGTATGTGTTAATAAGTTTCTTATTCTCCTCACATAAAATCCTTAATGTATTTGCAATTGTGCTTTCTCTAGTCATTTATCATATCAGTTTCTCTTTGCCAGATTAGTTGGGGTGAAGGATGAGAATTACTGTTAATCACCAGCTTTTAGCACTGAGGCTATCGTCATCTTTTTCTGGCAAACATCTCCATCTGAGACCCAACATCTCCTGTGGGAGTGAATGCTGAGAAGAGGTTACAGACACATTGTCCTCTGTGGTCATAACTGAAGGCTGTCCCTGTAAAAGTGCCTATGGAACCCCCATCAGACATGGGGTGACTCTAGCCCCCCACTTGCTCCTGCAGTGCTCCTACAAAGATGCTCTAGAGGTGCAGGACTTTTACCCCTTTAAGAGCTCTACTGCAAACTCCATACAGGACAAGAGAGTATTGTTTTCTTGATAGATGACATTTTCACAGAGAGCACCTACTTTCATCCCTTGATGACTATCTTTCATTGCCAAAAGATCTTTCCTCCTACAAGCATTTTTTCCTTCTTCTCTCCACTTTTTCACTCTATGCATATAGCTGAGTGCTCCTTATATTGCTACAGCAGCAAGCAGCAGTGAAGCTGCTGAGCAGCCTATTCTGGAGGTCACTATTCGCCACTTGAGAGGTGAAAAAAGCCAAATCCAAACATATGTAATTTTTATGGGCACTTCAGATAGAGATGAATAGGATTTATTTATTTTAGGATGGGGGGATGTTGACTGTTGGATGCAGTGATCTTAGAGTTCTTTGCCAGCTTTGACAGTTCTTTGATTCTTTGATTATCTTCTACAATGGCAGAGAAGATCAGTGCTAGCAATCTTCCTCCACACCACTACCATTACTTGGGAAACTCATTACCAAATATAGCTTCCAGGAACATATGAATGTCTTTATCTGTACAGTGACGGGAAGATTGCCCCATCAGGTCTGTGCTGGAAGGAGCAGGATCCTCTGCAAGTTCCTGCCACAGATGTGCATATACACTGGCTTGTCATCCCTGGCTAGGATTCTTCTAATCATCACACTGCAGCCACCTGCAACATCCTTAAGGGGCTCAGTTAGCAGGTAATAGGATATTACAGGTGTGTCAAAGGCCCTTTAGAAAGTAAGGTAGGAGATGGATAGGGAAATATCTTAAAAAAAAAAACCCAAGATTTGCCCTAAGAATGACTTCCCAGTTGAATTCTTCTGTTCTTCACAACCCTGAGCTAGGAACTATGTCCTTACTCTCTATTCTGCCTGTGTCCCTTGCTCGGGATGATTGCTTAGGATTACTTGCATGCTCTCTGTCTTCCATAAAAGAGTGATCCAAACTGGGTAGAACTGCACCCATGCAAAGTCAAGGGATGGGTAGATGGTACTGAGCCTTCTGAATTATCCCAGGACAATATCAGCAAGAAACCTTACCTTATACATGTCAAAACTGCAAAACAAGAAAAGTTGAAGGTCTCAAAATAGACCTTTGTAATGCCCAGCTATCTGAAGAGGGCTAAGCTGGCCCTTGTATCTCTTCCACCTCCCTTGTTTACAACTTCTGGGTTGGACACTATCTGTGCTGAGGATGCATCACATGGGCAACAATGCCATCAGATTCAAGCTCCTCAGCGTTCCCATCCTCAGGGTGCAGGAGCCAACTCAGCTGGTGTGCCAACCTGGCTGGCTGAGGAGGTGCAAATGTTGTAGCTGATGAGGGGGGACAGCCTATATGATGAGGAGTCCCCTAATTAGTCATGGGGTCCTCTAATTAGTTGCTGTTAGAACTTGAGCATGTGTACCAGGCCTGCGTGGTGGCTGCCTTCAATTCAGGGCTTGCTGGAACACCACCGTCTTCCTTCCCCCTTCTGAGAAAGGCAGAGCTCTGCCTATACATCCTTACTGCTGACAAGATCTTAGAAATCATTGAGGTCTCCTCCTTAATTGCAGCCTCTGTCCTTGTAGGCCCTGATTACAGTGAGCCTTGGGCTGACTTGTCTGGCTTCTCTTCCTTCAAAGGTTGCAGGAATCAGTGGTGATAACGCTCCAGAACAACCCTGGGACATGGCCTCCCTTAATACAGGAGGCATCAGGCTCATTCTTCTGAAAGTATTTGGTCTTCTAACAACTTGTCTTGGGCTGTATAGGCTTGATAAAGAGCATTTAACCATCTGGTCAACTACTTGTTGGTTGAAGACTATCAGATAAGACAAGGTTATACAGTCCTATAGTAATGTGAGTTCTTTTTCATTGTCTGATTCATAAAGCCCTTTGATCTCTGTCAGATCTCTCAGAGAGCTGGTACAGTGGAAAAATGCTAAAAGGCACGGGAAAAAGTCACTGCACCTTGGAAAAACTACGGTGCTGTCTCGGGGTAATGCCAGAGAGAACAGCAGGCACAAGCTTAATATTCAGTTCACAACCTGCTAAAAAGCCAGAGAGCATGCAGAAAACCTGACTGAGCATTCTCCCTTTTAATGTGACCTGGTGTCAGGTACAATGCTCAGAGAAGCACACCATGCCAGTGAAGTGGTGCATTTCCCCACCAGCCAAAACAATACAGAAAACCCCATCAGCAGCATCACTAAAAATCAATAGATAAGTGCACACACACTGGGCCATAAGCTTTCATCTAACATGAAAACTCAAATATCTAAATCAAAATGAGTCTGTGCTGAGGTTTCCCTTGGCTGCTACTTTCTGTTTCTAAGAAAATGAAAGCAGTTTACAGGTCACTTCAACACTGACATTGATGGAAGAAATCTGCAGCCGGACCCCAGCCCAAGAGCTCTGCATGACCCATAGAGGCACAGCATGACCAAGCTGTTGAGTTTGGAAGATGCCTATGGAGATGGTCTTGTTTAGCTCTCCTGCTCAGACTGGCATTGCCTAGAGAGAGCAGAAAAGTTGCTCAGGGCCATGCTTTCTTGGGATTCTGGTATCTTGAAGGGTAGAGACTCTACTACTTATCTGGGCAATCTGTTCCAGTAGTCAACCACCCTCCCAATGAAAAAGTAGAGTAGGTGACAGTAGCTTAGTTGGAGAGGGCCTAGAGTGATCATTTGGTCCAACTGCCTGACCACTTCAGCTCTGACCAAAAGTTAAAGCATATTATTTAGGTCATTGTCCAAATGCCTCTAAAACACTGACAGGCATGGGTCACCTCTCTAGGAAGCCTGTTCAAGTGTTTGACTACCTTTTTGGTAAAGAAATGCTTCCATATCATAGTCCTCCAAGTCAGAGGAGTACACAGCTGAGGGTCTATCAGTATTATTAAAGACTGAGGGGAAAAAAAAAAAAAACACAACATTGAATGCCTCTTCTTTTTCTTCATCTCTGCTTGTCTGATGGATCCCTAGTCTTCCTAGGCACCCATAAACCTCAAAATGAGTCCTCTGAGTAGGTGAATGACCCTGACAGCATCTTGGTTCTCCTACCATGAAACAGAGGTGGGAATGTTTCTGTGTGTAGCTGCAAGGCAAGGGGCATGCTCTGGAGCACCTGGACACTGGATCAGGGGCAGGATGTGGGCCACGAGTCTAACATGATAGATGCTGATATATCTGCTGTGATGAAGCAGTCATGGTGCTGGGTACAACCGGAGTAAGTTCTGATGCCACCTCCTAGCATACTGTATCTGTGACACAGCTGTTGCTGGAGAACTATCACCAGGCTCCAGCTGTGATTATTTTGATGAAATACATTCATACATCACCTCCATGCTGGAGTTTAATTGACATAAGGGAACAGAATGCAACATGGAAGAAATCTGTGCTGCATAGTGACCCAAAGATATATGGGGCCTACTTACAAGCTCAGGTGAAAAACAGGAGAATAATGGCACCTATTTTGCAAGGTGTTTGACTTATGGACCTATAACTCTTAAACTTTGGCAAGTGTGCTCCAGAATGAGTTGGAAATATGAGAAATTTACTGCACACTAAGCATTCTTCCCCTAATGAAAGCGGGGGAGGGATGGCTTTCTACACCTCCTTTTCCCCCTCCTGATGTTCATCATCAAGTGGAGAAAAGTCAGAAACTCCAAAGCACACAGATAGAAATATGATCCTGACATCAGGTTTTCTACCTCAATCTATCCCTTATTTCAGCAAAGGCTGCTTTACACTATCAGCCTATCCATCAGTCCAATTCACATGATGGAGGATACAAAGATGACAGAAGAGACATGATGTCAGGGAAGGTCTGTTTCAGAAAAGGTGTCAAGGAAGAATGATTTTCATAAAGTGGTTTGTAATTGTGGAGCAGGGCCACTGCTGGCTGGGGGCTGAGGTGACACACACTCCTATTCTTCATGCTAGACAAAATCATAAGATTCAGTCTAACTCCTTTTGCTGCTGCTACTACCACTGGCTAATCAGAGTGGCTTCAAATGCTATTCTGTATTCTGGAAGGGTATCCAACCAACTGGTTGGGTTTAGATAGGAGAGAGATCTGTTCTGGGAGGCAGCTGAGGAAGACGATGATGTGGTTTAACCTCAGCCAGCAACTAAGCCCCACACAGCTGCTTGCTCACTGCCTCCAGGTAGAGAACCAGAAGGGTAAAAGCAGAAAAATTTGTGAGTTGAAATTCAGAGAGTTTAATAGTCAAAGCAAAAGCCACATGCACAAAAAAAAGCAAAGCAAGGAATTCATTCACAACTTCCCATCCGTGGGCAGGTGCTCACCCACCTCAGGCAAGCTGGGCTCCATAACACGTACCTGTTACTTAGGAAGACAAACACCATCATTCTGAATGTCCCCTCCCTTCCTTCTTCCCCCAGGTTTATATACTGAGCATGACAGCATATAATAAGGAATTTCTCTTTGTTCAGCTGGGGTCAAGTGTCACAGCTGTGTCTCCTCCTAACTTCTTGTGCACCCCGAGCCTGCTTGCTGATGGGGTGGGGTGAGAAACAGAAAAAGCCTTGGATGTGTGTAGGCACTGCTCAGTAGTACCTGAAATATTCCTGTATTATCAACACTCTTTTCAGCACGAATCCAAGACATGGCTCCATACTAGCTACTATGAAGAAAACTAACATCTGTCTCAGCCAAACCCAGCACAGATGGTCTGGAGAAGCTCTGTGAAGGCATTTAGAGATGGAAACACTATTGCTACCTCTTAGGAGAGGGGAACCAGTGAAAATAAGATGTAAGGCCATAGGAAAAGGAGTAAGATTAAAAGGTGAGTACAGGCAGAGTGATTTGTTTGCTCAGAATTCATGAAGTATTTTGCCTGTACAGAACCAAAGGACTATACATTTTCAGCTTAGACTTGTTTTTAAGGCTTTTTATCTTTCGCTTTAGAAGAAGAGGCCTTTATGTCTTAACAGAAGAAATAAAGCAGTCTACTGGAAAACAAGCAAAGTGTGAACTGTGATAAGAACAAGGAGAGATCTGTTTACCAGGCAGGATGAAAACATAAGTAATTAGCTCACCAACAGAGACTGATCTATCAAAAGGCAACACGATGCACAGAAGACCTCTGCTGATGGACACATAAGAAACTATTTCAAGGAGATCAAATTTGAACTGAGGTAATAAGAATTTAATGATGCTCTTTCATTAGTAATTCAGATAGCTCCTAAAGAAGACCTGTATTATCCAAACTTTTCCAATCCATTTTATTATAAAATATTCATGTGGTCCTTCACAGTGAACCTTAGGCTGACTGGGGATGCTAGTGGTTAATGAGTATCCTGTTCAGACTTACTGTGGATGAGAGGTGGCCTTAGGCAGAGTCACAAATGTAATGCTGTGATCTTTAAAAGGATGTTTTGAGCTGAAAAAGATGTGTGCATGAAGGTCAAAACACGGGTCAGGAAGCAGAAGTCAGGGATTGTCACTTCTGATCCACCGACATCCTGTGTGACTCTGAGTAAATCCTGATCTCTGCATGTATCCATTTCAAAAGCTAAAAAAATGCAAACAGTGACTTATTTTACAAGGCCATTGGCATGACTAATCACAAAAATGTTTATAGAACACTATCAAATTCTTGGGCAGGATACATCAGAGAAATTCAAAGTATTGTTTACAATTGCAGAGGAAAAAAAAAAAAAAAAACCTATGTTAAAAACATCAAGATTGCAAACCCAAGCATTTGAAAGCTGGGAATACCAAAGTTAAGGTTGTCAGTGAAATCCTAGTTTGGCTTCTCTGTTTGCATGTGTTACCAGGCACAATGCAATTATGAACTGTCATTTCACCAGAGTATATGATAGCTGCAGAGCAAATGCAATGTATACTTAGAAGGCAACATATACATATTACTTAAAGGTGTGTGATAAAACATGATGCTGGAAGTATCCATCCTGGTGTGTATGTTTACACCAGTGATAATCAACACAACATGCAGCAGTGTTATTGACAGCGATTGGTATCACTTTGACAGCCAAATTTTTGTTGGGATATGATTTTAATTAACTCAATCTGGTGTTGGTTTTCCTTATATTTGACCACTTTTTTTTTGTTGTGTCTGTGGCATCCCATACTGCTGCTTTTCAATCTCTGTATTTCTTTTGTTCCTTCCTCTCCAATGGTCCTTTCGCCTTACCTCTCTGCTTTTCCCTCACACACATTTCCACTTGTTCTTCAAAACCCATTCTTTCTCCTCTCTTTCTCACTTGCATTTAATCTTGCTGTTTTATCTCACTGTCATCCCTGGTAGAGCCCTGTTTATGCCCTTCCATTTCCCCACCCCAAAGCCTTCAGATAAAAAACAATTACTCTGGCGAGAACTGTGGCAACAGATTAGCATCACTTTCATTACAAACTGCACTGGGGAATTGAGAAGAGATCCAAAACGAGAGAAAACTCAACACTTAGCAGAGGCTGGGAGGCTTTGCCAATCCCACAGAACTCAATGAAGCATCTCCCTGCAGCCCTGGCAGCCTAACTGGCTGGGTGGGAAGCCTGTGGAGACTGGGAGGAGACTGCCTAAAGCTCTGCCTCTTCCTCAGTAGGATAAAGGATAAAGTTAAGTTCTTAGAGAAGAAATATAACTCAAAGTCAAGTGTGCAGTGAGCCAGCTTGATAAGACATATTGCAGGGGAAATGAAATTTCAAAGAGAAAAATGGAAAAATGGATTAATGATAAATTCCTCTCATCTGGGCAAATGTTTCATGTCAATTAAGTTGCTTTTAAGTTTCACTGTTTCATGTCAATTAAGGTCTATTAGGTTTCACTGGAGTTACAACACTATACATGATACCAAAATTGTCCTACAATATTTAAAATATTAGCCCCCCTTTCCCACCCCACTCTCCCCACAGCATGAAAGTGTCTGTCTAAAGGACACGAGTCACATTTGCACGACCCAAATAACAGAATTCAAAGTGTGCTAATGATCCAAGCTGTTGCATTTGGCATTTTGAAAGGGCAATGCTAGGATCTAAGATTATGGGCACAAAGACATATTTAAGCAAATCAAATTCTCAAAAATATTCCCATATAGCCAATAACTGGAATTACAATGTTTCTAGCGGTGACATTTAGCTAACTATAGCATTTGGAGCAAAAGACATCACTTCCTAAGACAACTTTTTTCTTCACCTTTCTGAAACGATGTGCATTCCCAGGAGAGAAAGATAAATGTGACACTGTGACAAATGAAGTGGAAATCTCAGATAAAAACATCATTCTTTCACATAGGATTAAAAAAAAAAAAAAAAGAAAGAAAGAAAAAAAGGAATGTTTTTTTGTCTCATTGAAGAGCCTTGACTTTTTTTTGCAAGCTAAAGATATATACATTGATTACATTGGTCACCCACAAAAATATCCAGGACCAACAACTGCAATTTAGATACACAGCCTGTATCATCTCAAGTTACTCAAGGCAGGCAGGTCTCTAGAGAGCATCACAAAGTATATTTACACTTCCAGGCTGATATGTCCTTCAGCCAAGCCCATTGCAGAGCTCTTATTTTTTTATTCCAAGCATGGGTAAAGTTTCTGTCAACTGTACCAGGTAACCTGGCTATGCTATAATGCATTTTCTTTGGGCTGGCTGTACAGAGAGGAATTGGTTCATTTGGCTCCTTGACAAGCCTGACTGACTCAGATCCCCTCAGGGCATTACCAGAACAACCTTTGTAAAACATGTTGCAAACACTGCTTAAAGTGCTTGCAGCTTCATGGTGTCTGCAGATCATCTGATCACCCTGGATGTAAATGATATAAAGAGCTTAGGACACCCTGATCAGAAGCAGCGTCACCTGTGCCACGATGCATGCAAGAGAGAATGATAGGCAGAGGAAATGAGTCTGATATCCTTTTCTTTTTCAGAGGAAGGAAACTGAGAAAAGGCCCAAAAAAGCGTTCCCTGGAACTTACCCAGTCCATGAAAAATGACCTTGCATCTTGACACGTGTCAGCATATCCTGAACCCTGTTCCTCCCAAAGAATTCCCTTTTTCCCCCACACAGAAACAAGGCTCCAGACTAATTATTCTTACAGGACTTGACTGCCAAAACTTGAGTGTCTTTTTGCTTCTTCCACACAAACAACAGCACAAACTCCCCTGAGTACCTTGTCCCAGAAATGTCCTCCTTGTTCTGGCACAGAACTCTCTGAAGATGACAGGTATGGGACTGCCACCTGCTAGCAGGTACAACACCTAGAAAAGGCTTAACATCAGAAGAACTTTTATCCTCTGGTCTGAGTCTAAAGCAAGTGGACAAAATACTATGCTCCATGTACTGTGGGGTGTAAGTGTACAAGTTCTCAAGTTCATTTGGCCATTTCCATGCTCCAGACTGGGCTTCTCAAATTATCAGACACACAAGAAAAAGCAGGCCCACACTCCCAGGGGAATAGATGTTCAATCCTTGGGTCTTTTGCTAAGAACATCTCTCCTAACCTTATCTCCAAACATAACATCAGTCTGACGTATTATTTCCCTCCCTCAAGTGTTTCCAATATATCCTCAGAGATTTCTCTCTACCTGATACAGCCTTTCACCTCATTTGGGTTGTTAAACCTCTTATAGTTGCTGTGAGGTACTCAGGAAGGTGACTGATATTTTCCAGGAGTCTCTAGTGGCAGAAGAGTGGCTATAATTAACCAGAGCTTGGTTTACCTCCTTCTCCCCCTCGCTCTCCGAGAGCACAGGCAACAATGCACAAAGTAAGTGGGTGGCCCTCCGGATTAAACTGTCTTTGAAACTATAAACAACCCAAAATGCAGCAGGAAATGCACCAGGCAGATAAAGTTTCAGATTAAATAAATAAATAAATACATCATTACTCATGATTTTTTGGGGGGAACAGGTGTTTTCAAACTAGATTAGCATCAATCTTCTTTTCTTCTGATATTCAACAGGGATCTCCCCAGGATTAACTTTCACCCATTACCCTTCATCTTCTTCATGTGACTCCTTGTATAAGGGAGTTTCCATCTTCTTGGTAGTCACTCTTTAAGTATTGGAACATGGCAACAAGGTCTCCCATAAGGCTTCTTTTCTCAAGGCTGAACAAACCCAACTCTCATTCTTTCTGTTTCCAGAGCTGGCACAGACAAGGGTGTATATTTTGGTGCTGATTGTTGTGTCTGTTGTGCCAGCCCCACTAAGAACTGATCACTGTTTATTGATAAACAGGATCTGTTGGTTGCACTTGCTATGAGCAATACTTACTCTGTTTTGATGGCTACTCTTACCTTCTCCCAATGTTTAGTTACTCTGCCAGTCAGGGGTGTCTGCAATGTGTCACTGGGGAGGCTTCATAAGTCAACTCAGAGAAGGAGAACCAGACCCAATAGTGCTAGTTATCCAGCTCTGAGCATAAGTTGCTAATATTACAAGAAATAACTTCTCACCACCCTTTTCCCTGCCTTCTTTCTAAATTAATTTTCTTAATTTACTACATTTCATTCCTCTACCTTGTTCAAGAGATCCATATTCTCCTGGGAAGATTCCAGATCTCCAAGGGAAAGACTTCAATACACAGTTTGTGTAACGTAAGATGGGGAGAGCTACTACTCTCTTAGTAGCTCTCTTAGGGCTACAGTATCTACTTAGGGCTGGGAGCTTCATTCTTTTTTTAATGCAATGAGACAAATTGATAGGCTGGTGCCCATCAGGGAATAGTGCCCCAGAAACTTAGCCAAGAGCAGAAAGAAAGCCATTAACCAGTACAATTAAAGTAAATAATACTGATAGAAAGCTCTTTCAGTTTCCTGACTCCTTCCAAAGGCATCCTGCCCTGTGTATTCAGAATTTTACACTGCAAGGGTTAAATTTGCTAAAAACACAAGCTAGGATTTCCACACAGCTGCTAGCACAGTGGGCAGGGATGTCCTTTACACAAAGGGACAAAAACTTCTGTACCGAGAGGGAGAAAAGGAAGAAAAGGCCAAAACTACACCCAGAGGGGAAAATTAAGCATAGCAAAGTATCATTTAAAGAAGGGTGAAGCTGGACCCTGCCAGAGGAGCAGGAATGCAGAGGTGCCATTGGGCTACGTGTCATACAGAGGGAAGGAGAGACAGTGATGAGTGTGGCAAGAAAACCTGGAAAAGTCCTGAAAAGCCCCGTGCCTCCCTGTGTGCCCAGCATCTCTCACCCGGAGCAGCAGCCAGCAGAGGGCAATGCCAGCCCACCTACACACAGCCTCACCCGAGAGAGAAATCAGGCTGGCCCTGCCTGCCAGCATCTGTCCCCAGGCTGTCTGAAAACTGGGATTTGAATGGGGAATTTCTTGTTTTCAGACTTACTGCACTATAGTCCAGTTTGTGCTCTTACTTTCACTGGTAAAGTTCTAAATAGCTTTACGAGTCCTAGTGCAGGGAAACAGGGACCTGTAAGGCCAACCTATTCAATACATACACCATTTTTATTTTTATTGGTCTTTCTTTCTTTCTAATTGTCTTTCCTGTGTCACTTGCTATGCACAATCACCTGAATTACTATCCACCTGCTTTCAGCTTTGAGGAAGATGAATGAAAAGCAGTTTTGTGCTCCATGATTTCTATGTCTCTTTAGAGCATGCCTGGGGAAGCCTTTGGCACTGGTCTGGGCAGCTTGACACCATCAGTGCCTTCAGAAAGATGCCAAACAGAACTGCAGTCCAGACCAAGGGGGCAGAGGTGGGTGATAATTTACCCACCTAGCAGCTACAGTTCTGGGTCATCCATCCAGGATATTGCCTCTCTTGTCACTTGTGTCCAAAATTAAAGAGCCTGGCTCTGAAGAGCCTGGCTACATCTTCTTTATAGCCCCCTACTAGATACAAGGAGGCTGTGGTTAGGTCCCCCTGAAGCCTTACTTTCCCCCAGACAGAGCAAGCCCAGCTGCCCCATCTGCTCCTCACAGAGCAAGAGCTTCAGTCCCTAATTAGTTTGAAAACCTTACCCTGAACTCACTGCTCTTTATCAATGTATGGGCCCAAAATTGGGGTATTTCAGATGTGGTTTCTTGAGTGCTGTGTAGTGTGGGATAATCCCTTCCCTTGACCTTGTTGGCAGTGCTGCTGTTGATACAGCCCAAGAGGCTGTTGGCAATTCCTGCTGCCATGGCTGCTGCTGGTTCATGCTCATCTCCTGTTCACCAGGGCCCTTGGGGTCTTTTCAGCAGAGATGCCCCTCAGGCAGGCAGTAAATCCCAGCCTGGGATCCCAGCTACACCAGACTCTTCCCAGCTGCAGCACCTGACACTCGTTCTTGTTGAATTTCATAAGGTTTTTTTTAGCCCATGCCCTCAGCCTGTTTAGGTCCTCCTGGACGGCCACTGCCAGCTGGCACCCCCAACTTTGTGGTGAACATGATGAATATGAATTTTGTCACCTCCTCCAAGTCACTGAAAAAGAAATGTTAAAAAGGGAAATGCCAGGAAAGACCCTGCCATTACTCCACTTTTTTTTTTTTTCTGGCCTACACCTATCTGGTGCTATATAGTCCATTAATCACATAATTGTACCAGTCTCTCAGTAGATGATGGCACACAGGAATAGGGAGTTTTCATCTCCAGGTGTATGGAGAGGATATAGAACAAGACCCTTACCAGTTTCCTTACTCTCATTTCTCTACCATTTTCTCCAGTCTCTTCTGTACAGTAAAGATAAAGCAGCCAGGCTGTAGGAACTTAATTCTCTGGTAAAGCCTGCCTCTTTTTTTTTTTTCTGGAGAAAAACCAGCCTGGAGATAACATTTAGAAGCCCTTCACCCATGTAAAATATGGATTTTAGAATAACCGAGGCATTTCATCTAGTTGTTGGCTGGTTGATTTTTTTTCTTTTTATTTGTTTTTTTTTTTTGTTTGGTTGGTTGGTTTGGGGTTTTTTTCAGTGGGGGATAGAGTAGGTGTGTTACTGACACATTTACAAGCCAGTTAACCTCAGCCTACTTCAGGTAATTCTAAAATGGACAAAGCCCCCTTTCATACATCACAGGACTTTAGGTAGCTGGAGGATGTATGTTCAGGGGACACCAAGTGTTACAACTTTTGGTGCATGGCTTCAGTATTTGCTTCTTTTGATCCCACCTCCTGAATTCCAAAGATGGGATAGGAATGCAAGTACCCACAAAGCCCTCATTCATCTTTGGAATCCAGCCCCCCAGTGCTGCCCATCCTGGCAGCCAGTGCTCCACTGCTTCCTTGTTTGCCCTCAAAGAGAACCTGAAAACTTTGCATGGCAGCTCTGTCTCAAAATGAGGGATCCAGTCACATATTTCTCATCTCATAATGTGCACAAATACGACCTTGCAGCTTACTCTCCTAGTCAAAGTCAAGTACAGATGTGACACAGGCTGAAAAATTTTCCTTTCCAGTAACCAAATGCTCCAGCTCCTGTGTCTTTAAGCTTTAAAACAGCTTGTAAAGCAAACTGCACTAAGTGCTGGAATCAACAACAAAATCCCATCTGATTTATTTTTCCCCAGGAGCAGCTGGGTTAAAAATCTTTGACTAACAAGTTTTCACTGCCATACTAATCACTTTTTGTAATCAAATCAATGAACCATCCAGTTGAAATCTGTTTCTCGGGAAACAAACATTTCACAAAGATTCAGGTGCAATAAATAACCACCAAACTCGAGAAACCCAGCTAGAAGGGGCCCCCAGCTCATGGTTCCTGCTTTTCCTGACAGCCAGAGACATGAAGGGAGCAGTCCCCCAGCTCAGGGTGAGGGCTGTGGCTGCTCCTTGCCAGGTCACAGAGGGCAGATACAACAAAAGAAGTCAGAGACCTGGCAGTGTAACTGAGGGGAGTAGGTGTAAGTGTGGTGGCAGGAGGACTTTTACAATCTCCAGCTGAAAATTAAACACCCTGTTGTCATTTTAAGTGACTTTTAATGTTAAGGTACCGTGCCCCACGCTTAACTGGAATGAGCGGAGCTGGTGGATTGTTTCCATTGCTCAGAATAAACTGATCCTCTCTGCAGGGTGAAGTAAAAAAAACGAAGCCAGATCGTGCACTGGCAGACATTCCTGTAACCAGGTGATGCCCTTTAAGAGAAGAAAGCTCTCAACAACAAACTTCTTCAGCCTCACGCACCAAACAGCCCTGCTATGATGGAAAGCACAAGAACAACCATACTGCACTAACAAGTTCACTGCATGGGGACAGAGTGACATGGATTTGTCCCCCTGATCCCTTCCTTTGGAGTTACCCTAAGGAAAACACTGATCCTCAATGAAACAACCTACAAGTTCCCACTCTCTCTGCCAGCCTGCAGCACCTCACTGTGCAAAAATCATCTCTGGGAGGGCAGTAGCATATAGAGAGCAAGGAGGAATTTTCTTTCTTTCTCTCTTTCTTTCTGGCAGTTTTTCTCCCCACACTTGAAGTATCCTGTGGTTTGCAGGCTTCCAGCCTACCCATATGAAAACACACAGCCTTGCTACCTACTGAGCCACTGCATCCTGGAAAAATACAAACAGAAGGGAAGAAAGGCTGAAGATATTGGCATTAAAATGAGAACTGAGCTCCAAGGGGGAGCTTAAGGCTTAAGAATGGGTAGTGTTGGGCTTAAAAAAAAAATAATCTTAAGAGGTAAATAAATACTGTCATTATGAAGTCACATTTCTGATCTTTGAAAGCTGTCTTGGCTGTTTGATGGAGCAGTGCAGAAGCCTCCTGAACTGTGATGCTTATTCCTCTATTAAAGTAATTTTGGAAGCAGATGGAGTGATACATGCTAGTGGAGCATCTCATATTTGCTTTGCTTTAGGTGAACCTTGGAGGATTGAATTTCCTTACAGAAGCCTCTAAAGATGTCAGTATAGGCCTATGGGGTGTTGCCCTGAGAAACAAAGAACACCACCTGCATTTGAACAAGTTTCTGAATGAAATGCAGAAATTCTGAATGAGCCACATTGGATTTCCCAACAAAAGATTGAAGACTGAAAATTATCTTCCCAGTCTTCAGTCAAAGGGAAATAAACATGATTGAGGAGTGTCTTGCAACTCAGCTGTCAGAATGCAGTGACAGGGGACTATGCACTCCCCCAGGTGACCAACAAACATCCACACACCCACCCTGAGATGCGAGGCTTTTAGCATCACTTTGCAGGTTGCTTAGTGGGCCATGGGCAACTCCTGAATTCCCTACAGCTCATGTTTCATGCATGCCAGGGGGCAAGCACACTGTCTGGAGAAATACAACATTAATCAAATAATTAGTTACAGGATATTAAACTTGCTGAGTTACTGTTATTAAATATGAGGCAAACAACATTCTGGGTAATTAAATGACATCTATGATGAGCCTACAATCTGAACAAGGAGTTTGCCTGTGAGTCTCTCGGTGTTTCTTTGTTTCTTAAAGCTACCTAATGATTTTACCAGATAACCATGATAGACAGGCCTGACTTTATGAACCTCACATGGATCAGAAGACACATCAGAAATGTGTAGCAGAAGTACAGACCATCCAATTTCTTTACCAAAAGGAAAGGTTTGTTGCTGCAAACATTGCTCAAGATGAGGAGGGAGGGAGTAGGTACCTGGGTATTCATATGTGCTCCCCTAGAACCAAGAAAGCAAGGACTTGGGTCTAGCAGAAGTGCTGAGATGGTGACAACACATGGGCTACTCCCCAGAAATAACATGAAAGAGATTCTCAGCAAGAGACACATGAGAGCCCTCAAGTGAAAGAATAACCCAAGGGCACGATAAAGGCAAGGCAGCTGTGTATGGAAGCCTCGCACTTGCCTATTCAGGAAGGAGGAACAATTGCTTCTAAGAGCTGTTGTTATGCCCTGAAGGAGGGGATGAATTGGACCCATTTTGGGCTGTTCATCTTTCTCCCTGGTGGCCACTTCAAAATGCTGGGTTTTGTTAAAAAAAAAAACAAAAAAAAAAACCACAAAAAAAGGGTACAGCACTTATAATTGGAAAATTAACCTAAAAAAATCAGAACCCAACATAAATGTCCTGTCAGCAAAAGCCTGCAATGAGACATTGTTGCCATTTACCACCTGAAATTTCCAGCTCTGAAGCCAGACTGGGTGGTGAATGTCAGCAAAACTCTATTTCTCTCCTGGTATACAAAGGCAATTTAGTGACCAGTAGATATTACAGGCCTTACCATAAGCAGTATTTGGGCAAGGGCAACTGCTGCTCCCTTTTTGTCTTTGCTACAACTATGCAGTGCTTTTATCAAATACAAAATTACCAGGGCTAAAGTTTTCAGTCTCTCAGTGCCTGGGCTATGAAATCCAATTTTTGATACATGAATTAAGACTTTAATTTTTCTTTTCCCTGCAGACACTCAGTATCTTACACTGACCATATGGGGACACCTGATTCACTTGACCATCCTGTTATAGTTATTATTGGGATATAATTTGCATGTGAAGAAAAAAGCAGGGACTGTGTGATATATGAGGAAATGAGGAAATGGTAGCCCAATCTGGTCTGTGGAAACATGAGGCAGAAACCCAGGTAGCCACCTAGGGAGATAGATAACCCTCTTTGATGCCATTTTGGTGGCTAAGACTCTGGCCAAATTCTCATCAACAACCCCAGCATCACACCTGGATCTTGAGCTACACATCAAATCTCAAGGCAGAAAACACACACATCCCATACCTGCCTATATGACCCAGCCACTAGTTAACTCTTCTTTTAAAGCAGCTTGAAAGTGAAGGTGGTTACAGAAAGACCACCAGAAATAATACAATGAGCCTGAAGGAGAGTTAGTAAAGAAAGTGGGTAATGCCCCATCCAGCACCTCAGTCTTGGGAATTCAACTGCTCCCGTTTTGATGACACCTAACTTGTGACCCCAAGGTAAATAAACTGCAACTCATCCTACTACATCTGTCCTGGAGCATTAATATTGAACGAAAATCCTAAAGGAAGTTCTGTTCTTTATTACTGATTCATCAAAGGTGGATGGATAGGAAGGGTTGTGGGTAATACTGAAATGGCAGAGGCAAAGGATCCCTTATGAGAGCCTGATTATTGAAAATCAGCTGCTATTTACACAGTTAATGCTATTCACTTCTTGCACCTGCTCAGTCATTCATTTCCCAGTGCAAACCAGCTTTGCCCTGCTGCAAAGTCAGGGAATTAAAGGAAGGTCTACCTGTCTTTCCAATGATTGCAGGATTCAGCTTAAACAACTCCTATCTGTACATTTCCAGCCCTTCACCTTCCTTTTCTTTGAATTCTTTTCCTACCTGTTTATATGTATATATACTTTTCCAAGTATTTACATTGCTGGTAATGGATCCATAGCTTTCTAACTTTTTTTGGACTCCCAGCCCATTCCTGCATCACGTAAAATCCATTTCATTCTGTAATCATCTGAAAAAACAATAAATTCAGCTAGTTTCCCAAATACCACTATTTTTTGTTCATATTCATAGAATAATAGAATATGCCGAGATGGAAAGGATCCATCAGGATCCTCAAGTCCAACTCTTATTCCTATGTAGGGTCCCCTCAGAATCACTCCATGTGCTTGAAAGCACCATACAAATGCTTCTTGAATTCAGGCAGGCTTGGTGCTGTGACCACTTCCCTGGGGGCTTGTTCCATTGCTTAACCACCCTCTGGGTGAAAAGCCTTTTCCTGATCTCTAACCTACACTTCCCCTGATTCAGCTTCCTACCATTTCCCAGAGTTCTGTCTTCAGTCACAGGAGGGAAGAAATTAGGAGCAGTTCCATCTCTCTCCCTTATATAAAGTTGTAATGAGGTCACCCCTCAGCCTCCTTTTCTACTCAGTCTTTAAGAGAGGGTCCATACCCTGCATCCAGGGACATCCTGTTATTTATGGTGACCCTACAAATCTAAAATTCTGTGCTGACATCTCCAGCAAACACACTTTTATACTAGACTCCTGTTTGAATTTTGGTTAAAAAAACAAAACAATCAAACCAGAAAAGATTATGCAGCTGACCCACCTTCCCATTTTTACTTTCTTGATAATGAAGCTCTTCACTTAAGCTCCTTTGCTGATAATGAAGTGCTGGAGATCAGCCTCATGCGACCAAGCAGCGAGGGAGAAAGCTGTAGTTCTATGGTTCTACTTCAGTCCTAAAGGATGTACCCACTGCAAGTGAGATTATGGGAGGTGCCTTTGCAATTGCAACTCTGAGCCTCTGGAAAACCTTCCAGCAGGAGTTAGTTAATAGAAATGTGAAGGCTTCTAGTTTTGTGCACATATTTTTTTCCTATTGTCAAGAGAAGGGCTCCCATATAATGGAAAACCCATACACCCTCCCATCAGATGAAGCATTTGCAACACTAACCTGTTGGCTGGGTTTAGCTTCCATGGTGGTGCTGGTGTGTTATTCATGCTAGAGTATCCACCTGCTTGTTGTCTTACTTAAATATGAGCTGAATAAATGTCCCTCATCTGCCAGAGCTTTGTCTTTGATTACAGAAAGCCAAAAGCAGGAAGTAGGTCGAGGTCAAGTAAAGCAGATAAACCAATTATTAACTGATAACGACTCACCTGCCTTCCCTGTGCACAGCCTTGGACTAATGTGTGTGATTGAACCAGGGCTGGAGGAATAAACCAGATTAAAGTTCATGGTAATTCAAAATTAAAAAGTAACAAAAATCTAAAAGAAATAAATCAAAACAGTTCATAACCTTTCTTTTTTTGTTTTCAAGAAGAAACAACAGCCAGTATGCTCCCGAAAACTGGACATGTCAAGTCAGGAATTGGAAAGGAACTGAGAGGATTATTTCACAACTTTATTGCACAAAGTATTGCACAAAAAGTAACTTTTTTTTTTTTTTTTTTTTTTTTTATTTATTTTATTATTTACAAGCCATTTATCTTGCACACAAAATCTCAACAGCATTTTCCCCAATGAAATTGTCACCTAGAAAATTTACATATGGGCAGAAGCATACTTGTAAACTAAGTGTTAAATGCAAGTGGCCTCAGTTTAACCCTGGAGGGGGAGGCACTTAGGACATGGGGAAGTAGAAGGAAAAAAACATTTCTTTTTTTTCCTTTTTTTTTCCTTTTTCCCCCTGAAATTACTTAAGGACCTTTTCTCAACCTGGGAAAAAAAGAAAAATCCAAAAAGGTTTAGTATTAGTTCAAGCAGAAGGCCAGCCAGTCAGAGAACATTCTGCTAGGGTGGTGAGCAGAAGATTCAAAACTTTTAAGTGCCACAAGTCTTGCAAGAAAATGACAAGCCTTGTTTCATGCACTGTTCACCTTAAAGGTCGTGACATCCCAATTTTCCCCTGGAGAATGTAGAATCACCTTGGTCATGATAGAAAAGGAACGAGATTTGTGTGGTATGAAGAAAGAGATGTGAAAGGCTGTTGTCGTTGTTTGTTTGTTTGTTTTTCCATTCTTTCTCAGGGATTTCTTAGGGCACTTTTGGAGAAATGCTGGCTGACACATTGCAAACACTGCTTCTGCTCTTGGCAGAGCTGCACAGTGATAACACAGAGCAACAACCATTGTATAACAACCAATAATGCCCAGGGGTAATATTTTAACTATCATTATAGAGCCTGCAGCCTTGTGCTGAAAATTAGTGCTTTCCTGGCTGTCACAACATGCATCACAGTCCCTGGAGTCCACAAATCATTCCCATTCCATGCCTGATCTGTCCACACGTTTTTCATCATGCTGATTGCTGTTTCCAAGTTTGTCAGCTAATATTAAGGAAATGGCCTTGCAGCACTTGCTGCTTAGTTTCCAGGGAATATTGACAATTGCAGTCTTAATTGTGTATGTGAAAGCTTCAAGAATGATGCTCAGTGGCCGATTCCAACAGGATGAGGTTCAACAAGGCCAAGTGCCAGGTCCTGCACTTTGGCCACAACAACCCCATGCAGCGCTACAGGCTGGGGACAGAGTGGCTGGAGAGCAGCCAGGCAGAAAGGGACCTGGGAGTCTGGATTGACAGGAAGCTGAACATGAGCCAGCAGTGTGCCCAGGTGGCTAAGAAGGCCAATGGCATCCTGGCCTGTATCAGGAACAGCGTCACCAGCAGGTCCAGGGAGGTGATTCTTCCCCTGTACTCAGCACTGGTTAGGCCACACCTCGAGTACTGTGTCCAGTTCTGGGCCCCTCAGTTTAAGAAGGATGTAGAGGTCCTGGAGCAGGTCCAAAGGAGGGCAACCAGGCTGGTGAAGGGACTCGAGCACAGGCCCTATGAGGAGAGGCTGAGAGAGCTGGGGCTGTTCAGCCTGAAGAAGAGGAGGCTCAGGGGAGACCTCATTGCTGTCTACAACTCCCTGAAAGGAGGCTGTAGCGAGGTGGGAACTGGACTCTTTTCACAGACGACCTTCAACAAGACAAGAGGACACAGTCTTAAGTTGTGCCAGGGGAGGTTTAGGTTAGATATTAGAAAGAATTTCTTCACAGAGAGGGTGATTAGGCCATGGAATGGACTGCCCGGTGAGGTGGTAGATTCTCCATCCCTGGAGACATTTAAAAAAAGATTGGATGTGGCACTCAGTGCCATGGTCTAGCAACTGCTCCGGTGGGTCAAGGGTTGGACTAGATGATCTCTGAGGTCCCTTCCAACCCGGCTAATTCTATGATTCTATGATTCTATGATTCTCAGTGACCCAGATTTGTCCCATGTAACTTGGGGCAGGTATACATCCAAAGCACCTACCTATGTGGGACCCACCAGCACTTCAATGTTTTCTGTTAAGCCAGGGAGCAGAGGGTAATGTAGGGCTTAGGTGAACACAGCAATGTGAACAGCAAAACCTATGGCTTCGGGCCAAATTATCTATGTCAAATCTAAAGTAATTGCTGCTTCAAGAGCCACACAGTCACCATTGCAATCTTATGCATGGCTACCAACTTGTTGAAACTTGTCAGATCCTAAGCAACCTGATCTTGCTTTGGCATTACAGGCCTAGGTCTCTCATTCTTCTATCTCCCAGAAGCCCAACTATTTGTTTTTCTCTTATTTTTAAAACAAGGTCTTGCTGGTTTAAAGAAGCCAGCAACGGAGAGATGATCTAATGATGTAACAGTTAGAACCAACAATCAGCACTGTGGAAACTATCTATACTGTCTTTAAAGTACCTGCCAACTTCTACCTAAAGCTGCTTCAAACACAAATCGAGGGGTGCAGCAGATTGAGGATGTGGAGAACAAGTGGAAAACCCAAGAATGGGCTGGCAGAGGAAGGTTTCTGAAACTGTGCCCTACAGAAATTGAAGCAAATTTTTAAATTGTAAAAAGTTGTGCTATTACTTACGGTTTGAGTAGGTTACTGATCTTCATAAATGTTACTGATTTCAGCCCCACTGGATTATTTGCAATGACTTTCTTCCTCTTAAAACAATATTTTTCTGGAGGGTGTATGGGTGATAATGGACAGAAAAGTTTGAACAAAATTAATATGTTAAAACAAAAAACCCTCCATGGTGATTCCATTCTTACAGCTTGAAGTGGCTGCATTTTGCTTTCAGGTGTAGGCTTGAAGATTAAAACTGGAAAAAAACCCTCATAGAATACATTTGTGTTGAGGTGCCCTGTTGGAAACATAGTGTATTGATATTGCTTTAGTAATGAACTTGCACAGTGGTCTAGCACCAGCCAGGGGTCTTTCATACTAGAAAAGACACTGCTAAGACAAAAATAAAACCTGTGATGGCACAAAGGAAAAAAAAATCCCTCAGGTTACAGGAAAGACTTTCTTTGCACTGAAGCGGTGCTGAGGACATCTCAATGACCCTTCATTCTATTCTTCATCCCAGATAATGCTGTAATATTTGTGATTTTGATGTAGAAGCTTAAAAAAAGGAAAAAAAAAAAGTTGTGTAAGCTGTTAATTTCACATAAGATATACAAAACAAAAGCAGAAAAAATCCAAAACCTATAAAATATTTGGTTCTTGGGAGATCTGTTTCTGGGAGTTGTTTTTATTACATGCACTTCTCTTGCTCTGACAAGTATAATCGGAAAGAAGATGATGCCTACATTCTCTGCATTCATGACAAAAGCTAGCAGGTTAACTTGGGTATTTTGCATTGACTCTCTGTGAGAACTCATTGGTTTCTTTTGGATTGCTTTTGCTATTTTTTTAATCCTAACAGTGAAAAGCAAGAGATGTAAACTCTCAATGAACCATGTGAACCTGTATGACAATATTCATTGATGTAATGGACAGAAAGCACAATTTTTGCTTACCTGTCCTGTTATCAGCACAGACAGCAGAAGTGTACTGCCCAGCATGAACACTGAGTCTTAGACCATCTAAATTAATTGGTGCTAATATAACTAGTAAACACAGGGCAAGGTGTTGAGGGAAAAAACACACTTGTTCTCATTCTGAACTAGCAATCTGCTGAGTTCCATCTCTTATTAACCCCAAGGGGCCTCCATCACTGATGGTGAATATACGTCTAAAATGCAGAATAGCTCAGCAAAGTCTGACATCAGAATAGTGGATCTCCTAGTGAACTCACTAAAAACTCAAAGCAGACAGTGCTGTAGCTTCCTTCCTACTGTTGGTGCTTAGTTCTGACTGGATGAAGAGTTCATGGATCAATCAGCACTGGGTAGCTTTTCCTTTCCTTACAGCATCACTGGTGAGTGACGCTGGAACAATGGTTCCATAGGCAGATCAAAATAAGAAATTCCATGAACTTCACTAACTCCAGCTTTGCCCCAACCACTGACCCCAGTGCTGACAATTTAAAAATGTTGTGTAGTCAGACTCATACTGTTATCTGTTATCAAACTGCTATGCTCTGGTTTGTTTTTTTTTTTCGTAGCACAAAAGAGGCAAAGTGGCAATCCAAAAGACTGAAACAAATTAAACATCTTTGAGCTGAGAATGGTTTAATCTCAGTGCTGTCTTACTTACATAAATTTTACAAACCACAGAATTTACTATCGCTGGGCCACACTGGCCAGTGTTGGGTAAGACATGCCACAAATCCAGAATGAGTTTAGTCCAACCCAGAGATCCTACAAACAGATCTTCCGAGGAACTTTAGAATGCTTGTGCTTTTCTCATTCCTCTGGAAACTTAGCGACTTGAAACAACCCCCTCATCCCTTTCCTCCCCCCATTATTTACTCCATCTTTTCTCTGCTTACCTGACAAACTGCTGATAGCTTTTAAAGTGCTCCCTAAGATGGAGATACTTTGGCAGAGCTGGGATTCATCATTCTTGCATGTTCAGCTGTTAGCATTCATAGGATGAGAGTGAGTGCTATGAGACCTCCGAGTGTGTAATTTCCATCAGACCCCTATGATCCCTCCACACAAGCAAGGCCTGCAGATCAGAACTGCAGGTGTTCTGCTCAGAAAGCTTGAGAGCATGGGGGATAATTGTTTTTTCCTAAATCACAGTTTAAACCAATCCTTTGGAAAAAAAGAAAAAAAGTAGAAAAGTCTGGCTTTGCTCAGAATCAAGGCATATTATGGAAATCAGTATCATATTATGGAAAGCTCAATGAGAATAAAAGTAGTAAGAAGTGTCACCCAGCCCCTTCACTCCCTGAGTACCATCTACTCAGTGCATAGAATGGAGTCCTCTAAAGAAACACTCAGCAAAATAACTGTGTAGAGGCTATGTCCTATTACATATGTACCAGGGATGGAAAGAAATTGTATGAGCAAATCACCACCTCCACCAGCAACCTAAAATCCTCTGATTTTCATTTGACTATTTTTGAAGCTTTTGTAGGAGTCTTGTGATACAATGGCTCATGTTGAAAATTCACACATCCGTTGTCTGAGAATTACATTGACAGAATGCTGAGGAATAGGCTTAACTTGGCTTGAATTACTTGGTCTCATGTGTTTGGGGACTTCTTGAAAATGTTTGGTGGGAGCGGTGTCTACACCACCTGATCTGAGTGGAGAATTTCCCCCATGTCAGAAAGATTTATTTTGGATTCAAGTCTTTTATCTCATGGTAATGGACCTGGTGGGTCCCTTCCAACTCAGCAGATTCTATGATTCTATGGAGCAAAAATGCAGCATTTTGTCACCTGCACAGTGACTTCCCACGAATCCATATTGCAGAGATTTACAGCATTTTAACATTACAGAAAGTAATTAGCTGAGAGAAAGGAAACTGTTTTCATCTTTTGAGGGGAAAACATGACACAGAATGACTGAAATGATACTACACTCTTAGTCTGCATTTAAGATCTTTTGCCTCCTGACACCCTCAATGAGCTAACACTTCCACTGCAGTACCCATTAACATGTTTGAACAAATACATTCAGATGATCTATCACGCAAATAAATATTAGTCTGGCTTTCCAATTCCCAAATTATTTTTTTTTCAAGTGATCCTAGCAAATCTACTCTGCAGAGCAAACAAACCTCAAACATTCCAGCCAGCCGACATGGCCATAGCTTCTGTTGAAATTCTCAAGGACTCAGTAACTTGTTCCGGGAATATATAACTACTGAGGGGAAAAAAATCCCATAAAAGCAAGGTATTTCTAAACCCAGATTTCTAAGCATTTCCTGAGCCATAATTTGCTGAGCACAACCAGTTTTCCCAAACTGAATTTTATATTGCCAACTAAAGTAACAATCTTCAAACAATCCCCAGTTCACCTAAGTGTTTGGATCTAAACAAACCATCTAAATATACATATGAATTATTACTGTAAAAATGACTCCATTTAGCCATCAATGTTTCTGCATTTTCAATACTACAGAGGAATTACTATATTATTGGCTGTCACTGTCTACGAGTGATTACTTATTTGTTTCAGACACACTTACTGAAGTTGCAGAAGCTACTTTCTTTCCCTAAAAATTGAAAAATCTGTTGAGCTAACAATGATACATTCTATTTAATTTTTTTTTCCACTCCCACCATCTAATGTATTAGACCTTGCTGAAATTCATAACTAACAATGCCCACCCCACTTGCTGAACTTGCAGCGTTTTCCTGTAGCTGCACTGAATCCCGAGGAACACCCAGGGAGTCTCTGGCAGAGGAGGAAGGAATGTCCTGTGCAATGCCTAAGAGTAATCTCTCTGCTGATTTGCCAGGACTCCCAGTGCTGCTGGTCATTAATCTTTCTCAGCCAAAAACAGATGGGGCTATTAGGCAGGCTGGAGTAATGGGGGAAACTGGCAAGATAGAGAAGGAAACTCATTATCTTCTGGATAGAATTGCATGTAAAAGTGAAAACATAAAAAATGTATTTTTCATATTTAATTGGACAATGTAAGATTATTCGTACCAGAAAATAATTTACAAAACTGTTAAGCTGTGCTAGGGTCTTATTTTCCCCTGTGGAGAGAAACAGTAGCTACAATTTTGACAAGCTTTTTGTGCTTTTCCCATTAACATAGGGCTTACTCTGCCACAATGAACACTCCAAATAACTCTACAAAATGCCTCCAATTGTATCACTAAAATGAAAATGCACTTTATGATCCACACACAAACCACATGAAGCCTCCCAGGTAAAAAAATCAGAAATTTAGGAAAAATGTGAGCATATCTGATGTTCAGTTTAACAAAAGTGATGGAACTGCAGGTATAGCTGCTAATTCCTTTATGTCACTGAGTCCAAGATGATGATTACAAGTAGAATAAAAATTGCAAATTATGAAGTGGAACCAGATTGCTCATAGAGGAAACTAGCAAGGCTGGAAATAATTACTGAAAGTAGGCCTTGGAAAAAAGAAATCAGATAGGTACTAAGGACTAGCTGGGATAAACAATGACGATTCCGAGGTCTGCCAGGTAGGCAAATGGTAGATGACTCTTTGTCAGAAGATGATAGGATGAAAACTACAGCCAAATTTTTAAAGATTTATACTGTGACAGCAGAGAGAAATGGAAACATATTAAGGGTTACAATAAAACTTTAAATAATGGTGAGTGCTTTGCCCAGAATTTTAACTTGTAAAGCACTTTCCATGAAATGGGTAAGCATGACAATAAAAATACTAAGAATGTGTGCCAGGCAGCAGATTAAAATTTGCAATAATAATTATGTCTGTAATGTGCTTGGATGTCAGAAGCTGAGAAATACACAGATCAGGCTCTGGAGGTGGGGCTTACGGGTATAAAAAGTTTGCAGTGACTCCCACGTGTCAACATTTTGGAGTGGAGGGGGAAAAGGGAGACAGAGAATAAAATGGGTTAAGATAACAGCCTAAATTAGACAAACAAAAATTTTTTTTAGGATTTTATCTCTGATCCATTGATGAGGGAAAGGTCAGCATTGTGAAGAGTTAAAGATGAAATCCGCAGAACGTAGTAGGGTGATATTTGATATAAAAATTGACAAACAAAAGCATTTTTTCTTTTCTTTTTTTCTTTTAAAGGAGGAATCAGTGGCCCTAAATAAAAAGAAAAGAAAAATGTAAATCCTCAGGTTAAAAATGGAAAGAGCTTAAAAATAGCCATGAAGTATGGTATTCCCTTAGATAAATAGAAGACAAGGACAAGAAAATGCTGGTGTGACTAGACTGGAAATTTTAAGGTATTCAGGTCAAACAAGAAACCTTCAGAGAGTGGAAATCAGAATTTTGTAAAGCTGAAAGAAAGGTATGTAATAGTGAAGGTGGAGTTTGAACAAGCTAAGAATGAATTTGAAGAGCAAATAGTAGAAAGTTAAAACTGAAAATACACATTTGCTCAGTACACCAAAAGCAAAAATCCCGAGATAACCAGTAGAACACACCCAACAATAAGTAGAAGAAACAATTAAAGACAATAATGACATTGCCAACAATCTAAATGATTTATTTGCATCAGTCTTCACCAGGGAGGGTGCTGGAGCGATACCTAAATGAGAGACTCACACTTTCCAAATATCAAAGATAAGGAGAGGTCATAGACTGAAGACTCAAGAGAGAAGTTGGTGGAACAGATCAAGAAATCAAAGGCATTAAGTCATCAGGTTTATCTGATATTTCTTGAAGACTTCAGGAGAAAACTGAGAATTAAGTAAAAAAGTTGCTAGCAAATACCTACTGCAGCAGAGGACTGGAAGACAGTGTTATAACTGAGTCGGGGATTTTTGGTGGTGGTGGTGGTGGCTTTTTCATGGTGTTGGCTGTTACAAACAGGTATGTAATCCTAATTTGTTATCATGTAAACTGGTTGAAATGTGTAAAAAAACCCAAGTCCCATACCTCCCAAATTATGGAGCACTTAGATAAACATGAGATACACAAGCCAGTAGTACAATGTCTGTAAGGGCAGGGAAAAAAAAGGAGCTTTTTCAACTTACTGCCAATCTTTGAGCTGATTACTGCAGCCAGCACACCTAAGCCTATACAGAAGGTCCCACAACTCACTGTACAGACAGGCAAGTAACCAGGGATTACCTCCCTGCTCCCTCAGCAATCCTGCATCTCAAGAGTAGCAAGGAGAGAACAACATTCATGTTGCTGATGGCACAGATGAGCAATGCACAGATCTGTGCTACAGGTTATGCTGCTGCAGGGCAGTCCAGTCTACCCTTGGGCAGCATTGCTAAGCCAAGGGGAAATGTACATCTGGAAATGAAAGCTTTTAATATATATGAAACATACTGGCAGCCACACTGAAGATCTGACTGGAGATTTTATGTAGGTACGACTAGTGTCAGCCTCTCCTAGGATCAGCTTTTGATATATTTCTGCACATCAGCTAATCAAGAGAACTGTGCTGCAGGGTTCTTCTCATTTTCAATAAACATGGTGACATGGGCCCCTAATGGTGAGTAATATGGGACTTGGGGAGTTAAGATTTATTTTAAAAAAAATATTGGTATCTTAGCCAGGACTGAGCACTCCTTTTATATCTTCTTAGCTCTTCCCAGCTTTTTATGTAAACCTTTACATAAAGCCATTAAGAACAGTAAAAAAGCACTTTGGAAAATTATGCTGTGATGTATTCTTATGCAGCCAACACTCCCAGGGGAAAAAGTGAAAATTATACATAGCCTCCTGCCCTGTTTTATTTCTCATCGAAGATGTTGCCTTTTTTTGGCTTTTCTTATATACACAGCATGATGAACTGATATTTGTAGTTTAAATGTCTGGTTTAACCACGTGGTTTTCACCATAACAAGAAGCTCTCATGAAATGTCAGGTTAGAAATAAAATCAAGCTCTAGAGGGTTGAGGTGGGGAGAAAAGCAAGAGGTTCAATGGCTGAAAAACAAAATGGAAAAAAAAGGTGAGCAGAACACAATGTGGATCCATTTCCCAACTCAGGCAGTAGTATAGATATGCACTGTATGGGGGTCTGGGGTAGGGAGACAGACACGTTTCTCACTGAGTTGTTTCTGCTTTCTCTATTAACATTGCAACAGAAATTACAAATAGCCCTGCAAGGGGTAGTGCATTAAATCTCATCTCTTCATCCCATGTAAACACAACATTAATACTGAAGAATAAAGAAAATGGTAAAAAGTCCAGTGTCTTGTTTTCTGCAATTTGCTTGTTAGATTTCTGTCCACCCTCCAGCATACTCCTGTGTGTACTGAAGTTGTGAACTTGACCAGCCCACGTTCAAGCAAACACTCACACTCAGATTCCATCACATTCTTTTCTCCCCCTCGAATGGGGAGTTTATTCCTAACAGTTCTGCTCCTTTTAATTATAAACTCCTTTAACGAAGTAGTTCTGAGACCTTGCAGCAGGCAGCAGGAGAGCACCAAGGCCACTAGTTGCCATGTTTATCATCCATCCCTGTTCAGCAAAGAAGTCCACTTAAAGCCCAAGGCTCGATGCCTTCACGGATGGGCATACACTGAAATGAGCCTAGAAATCAATAACCCCCCGCACAACGTGTCTTATAGGCAAAATCCAATTCTTGCCTAAAAAACATATGAGTTACAGCCAGGCCCTTTATTTTACAAGACATACACGAACAAGTTGCTCTGGTGAAAACAGACCTTACACTGACAAGTTTTGTTCACTTTCTGGAAGAGCTACTGATATTCTTTACTGGACCACCAGAACTGAAGATGAGAAAGAAACACAAGGGAGACATTTCCTTGGCAAGGAAAGGAGCATTTAGGACCGGGGAAAAGCCAGGGTGGGGTATAGGGGATTTTTTTGATAAAACAACTATTTTGAGAATAAAAGACCAACCGGTATCATGTATACACCTAAACCAGTAACACACCTTCTCCAGAGTGCAGTATTGTACGAGCGACCCCTTCGTTTTCAAGGCTAATTCAGACCTTTGGCTCATCCTGCATTAACAAGGTCATCCATGTTAACAGGGCCCCTGTGAAAGTTCACAGGTGGGAGTTCCCTTTTAGAGTAGTGCAGATTTGAAATTCACAGGACAGCGACCCGAAGATCTTCCTTTACAGATAAAAAGCATGTCAAATTATTAAATAGCAACATGAAATCCTAGATTATCAAGGTTTGTCTTTTGCTCTGCAGTCAGGAGAGAAGAGTGCATCCCCAGCCCCTGCCCTGGTCCTCCCCTCCGGCAGCAGCACGGTGGGTGCAGGGCTGGCTCCTCTCGTTGACACCTCACCAGTGCTAAAGCTGAGAGGCCTGGGGTAGTCAGGGAAGGGACGAATGAGCACAGTCTGTAGACACCTCACTTGGAATTTCTACTGTTAGAACTGTCGGGTAGGATATAAAAACAGAAAAGTATTTCTTAGTTCAAAGTTTGAAGACCAGGCCCCCGAACTCTAGAGCGGCTCCTCCCTTCGGTGTCTCCCTTCGGTGTCCCCCCCAGGGGCTCTGTTGTGCTAGCTGTTGTTCTCTGCCGTGAGATATTTGAGAGCTGCAAAGCCGTAGTGGCGTGACATATCCTGCTGGAACTCTTCCTTCAGGGTCTTGAGACAGATGCGGTATTGCTTGTTGGAGCGGAACTTGGTGATGTCGAAGCTGGGGGCATGAGGCATGTGGATCATGTAGGCGTTGGGCAGCACCGTGAACTCGTACTCCTGGGAGGGAGAAAGACAGCACTGTGTTTCCAAGCCCTTCAGCAACCCCTCTCCCCCATGTAACAGAATCAGCCGGGTTGGAAAGGACCTCTGAGATCATCAAGTCCAACCTCTGACCCACTACCGCCACGGTTACCAGACCATGGCACTGAGTGCCACATCAGCCTCTTCTTAAAAACCTTCAGGGATGGAGAATCCACCCCCTCCCTGGGCAGCCCATTCCAATGCCTGACCACTCTCCACAGTCAAACGTGCTCCATCACATGACAGAGCGGTGTGGCTCTCGAAAACAGCAAAATCAAGCAGTTGTGCCAAATAAATTGTTTTTAAAGTTGATTTTTTCCTGGTTTTATGAAAGGTTGATTTTGCTTTTAAAATGTTTTACTCCGTATATGCCAAATGATGGGACAATCGTACAAAAAGCTGTGCCTGCAGCAGAGATTTTGCATCAGAGGGCTTGCAAGCAACACAGCTGTGACTGCACATAGCATGAATCTCAAGTGTCCACGTAAAAGCAGGCTTTGGCCCCTACAATTTATCATGATTGGGATGCTGGAGCAGCCTATATTTACAAAGGCATCTGCTGCACTACATGTACGTTGCTTTGGCTGTGTACAAAGATACTTACAGTGACAAGACTGTCTGAAACTATTTATAAAACTGAAGTGAGGGGAAAATATGGCATCTTATATAGATGTGTGAAAATTGACCTGCTAATTCCATATGCTTTGGGAAGGCTTTATGCAAGTTACCTTCTCCTTCACAGAGTATGAGGTACTGTGCTAATTTCTCCTCTCCTCTAAAACTGCTTCATTGATTCTCTTTATTTCTATCCGTGTTATTTGACACTTTTTGTTGCTAAAAAGTGATGGTTCATTTAAATCTCCATTAGAGAGATTTGTTAGATTTGTTCCATTTGTATAATTAAATATACGATCATCAGAGCAAAGCTAGCCAAAGACTGATTTTTAGACAAGCTGGAAGGTCACTTGTGTAGGCTGTGAAAGAATCAGATATTTTCTCCTGCAAGAAAGTGGGCAGAAATGGGATGAGAATACCAGTACCTGTCGCCAAGCATATTAACCTAACTACTAAGACACTATGTCTTTTTTCATATTAAATTTTTAAAATAAATATGACTTGTATGGGATGCAAATGACAGAGAAAATTTGAAAACATCACAGGAAAATTTCCTATTGTCCTCAGGAGATTTCCATTTACAGCTGTTGCTGTATTGACTCATTAACAATTTCTGGAGAAAACAGTGGGCAGGGAAGGAATAGCCACCGAGCATGATGGCTCTAAAGGAAATTGTGTCCAACTTCCCCTGGTTTGCAAAGTCTAGTTGCTCATAGATTTAGGAGTCTGTGCAGAGACTGCAGTGCAGTATCTGCAGCACAGAGGCAGAGTATTCAAAAAACATTTTGTCAGGGAACAAGATTTATGGGAGGGAACACACTTGTGCTAATAAACATGAGTGTTTCACCTATAAATATTTCCTCACATAACAAAATATGATCAGCCTGGAAAAGATTCAAATGCTGGGTTATGATGCTACCAGAAGCCAACTGTTTGAGCAATGCAGCCTAAAATGAAGCCCAAACAAACTGGAATGAAGTGAGCATAATGCAGTGTAGATCCATTTCCCATCTCAGGCAGTGGTATTGGTGGGCTGAAAGTGCAGCTAAGGCTGCAGTGCTGACCCAGAGACACCTATAAAACAGCAGTATGTGTTGGACAGCTAGGTGCAGATGCAGGTGTTTGGCTGCTTGTTTTTTATTATAGGAATGTCTGTTCCCTGCCAGGGTGGTAAATCCATGTGCCAAATGACAATGCTGTCATATATGGGAATGGCCACCTCTGAGCTTCTGTTTTGGGCGACAAATGTGCAGGAAGAGCAAAATAATCTGGTGCTCACAGGCAGAACTCATTTAGCTGGAAGAGACTTAGAACTACCAGGGATCAAAATGCAAAAACAAAGGCTGGCACGATGGAGTGAGAACAGCTGATAAACTACAAACTACAAAATATGTCTCTGTGGGACCTTAAAACTAAAGGCTGAAGCTGCAGAGGAAGATACATGCCCCTCATACAACCCTTTCCTTGTTCTCTGTATCTCAGGTCTGTAATCCTGCAGGTCGGGGACCATCTCTGCTCTGCAGTGCAAACTGTTCAGCACAGCAGTGCTCTCAGCCCTCCAGAAGGCTCTCAGGCACATAAAGCTTTCTAAAACCTTCCTAGTCTGCTGCTAATAAGCCCCTTTGAAAGATGCTGGGCTAGAGTCCTGGGGAAAGGATTGCTTGTAGTCTAATTCCAGAGTCACTAAAAGTGGGGGGAAAGGTTTCCTAGTGGCCTGTCTCTACTATAAGGAAATGTCTGCTGAGAAAGCAACGTACTTGCAGGAACCTCTGTCCTACCTCACAGGGTATAAATTCTTTAGACAGAGACTGTCATTATCTATGTGTTAGTGCAGCATCCAGCTGAGTGGACATCTGCATGCTCCCAGAATAACAATGACAATTATTCCATGGGCTGTGCTGCTCTGAAGGATGCTAGTGGCACAGGCCCTTGGTAAGGAGTCTGAAACAGTTCTCTTGACAGATGCTGCAGTTGTGAGGAGCAGTGAAATAATTCAATTGAGAAGCTGCTCTGACTGCTGGTAATGAAGCCAGCCAAGCAGCTGGCAGCAACTTGGTCTGTGGACACCCCAAAGGAGAAGAATGCTGTAGGGGGAGGCAGCTCTGCCATCTCACAATTCCCCATCCCCACCAGGATGATTTTTTAGGAGAGCAGGACCATGTTGCTATAAAAGAAAATAAACCTTCTTTTATTGTCAGAGTGCTTTAAAGGATGGAAGAGTGAGAAAATCAATTCCCCAGAGTTAGTTTCCATCCAATGGCCATTTAA
This sequence comes from Calypte anna, assembly GCF_003957555.1. Classification (NCBI taxonomy): domain Eukaryota; kingdom Metazoa; phylum Chordata; class Aves; order Apodiformes; family Trochilidae; genus Calypte; species Calypte anna. Next base: position 54,325,785 of record NC_044244.1, on the reverse strand, counting down.
AATATCTGTGCTATGATCAACTTTGAAAAATGTTCCCATTTGCCCCATGTGAATCTGTATGCTGGGCAGATTCGGAACAGAAAAGTCTCTGAACAGAAGAGTTAACCTGTGAGTATTAGATAAAAGCTGACAGTGGGAGCACGAGCCTTGTTACTCAGATTAAAAAATAATAAATCATTACACTGGTACTCTCCACAACCAATGGTGAATTGATTAGTGTTTGGAAAGTGCACTGGAAAATTAAGTATTATTATTATTAACAATAATATAATGGATTTTTTTTTATAGTCTGTAATACATTTTTCCCCAACATAAGTAGGTATGAACCTAATAAATAGGTGGGAATGCCCTTTTGCAAAGAAAGGGCAAATGGCTGTAAGCCCAAGGTGAATGTGTGGCTTTGTAAGCAAAAGTAGAAAATATCCCTCTCTGTGTTTGCATGCAAGCACTCTGCAGCCCACACCCCAGAGGCACAATCTCCCAGTAACTTCTTGCATGTTTTGTACTACTCTACTTCACATAATCTGGTAAGAGGTGGGCAGCGAAGGATCAGCTATATTCCAGATTCATAGCAGAAGCCAGAATCAGAGGATACAGATGGCCAAAAAGCATATTTTTTTTGTTTTTTTGGTTTTTTGGGTTTTTTTGGTTACTTCAAACACTGGGACCAAATCCAAATTAAAAAAAAAAACAAAAACAAAACCCAACAAACCCAAACTAAAAAGAAATTCTGTGCCCCAGACCCTGCTGTTTAGCACAGTGGTTAGCTTGACATCCAAGAACAGCAGGGAGCTGCAAACTCTGCTATTTCAGTGGGCAGCAGTGCCAGGCTCCCGTGGAGCCACAGTCACTGCCAGCCTCTAAGATCTAGGTAGGTGGCAGGGACCTTGGCTGTTCTGAGAGCTGGAACTCTCAGTCTAGGATTCGAGCTTTTTCTGCATCCTTATTCTGCCCAGCAGCTCCATCCCAAGCCACCGATCCAAGAGGTAGGGAGCCCAAGGATCAAGTATCTGGATTCTCTATAGTGTGCTTCACAGCCAGAGACTTTGGAAGTTGTAAAGTCCTTGGCTTTACAGAGCTGCCCTGTAAATCCAGGCCAGAAACTGAAGCTGATTGCCTTGGATTCAATTTAGATTGCTTTTTTAATTCTAAATTAGCATTTGGGACTCACCAGCCTCTGTTACACTAAAAAATGTTAAGCTAGGTCTATGGATCCCCTAGTAGGTGATGAGAGTGGCAACAAGCACTGCAATGCTCAGCCAAACTGTTGGGCAGCAGGTGAGCACTGCAGGCATCCTGCCACTGTGAGACAACTTTCTCAGCACTGACAGATAAACTAGCTCAGATGCAGATCTCCTTTTAATGCTGTATGAGGACTAAAGTGAGTGTTCCCAACTCAGGAAGAACTTGTTAAGGAGCTCAGTGAGGCCAAACAAGCACTTTGGTGACACAAAGCCTTTCAACAGAGTGCAGATTTCATTTGAAGGACCCTGCTGCCCGTCTCCGGTTGAGATACGCAGGCGTTTTTTTCCTCACCTGTGCATCCAGTTCCATGATGTGAGCTACTTTGTTCCAGCCAAATCCAACAAACCTCCTGTCATACTCTGGGCAGTCCTTCCTCACAACAACGTATGGCTCAAAGTCTGCCTCCCACTCCACGCGGTAGGGAGTGGTGGCCGTTCGCCACTTGGCAAAGTTGGTTGGCGCATGCCCTTTCGTCCAGACGTGATACCTTAAACAGACATAAATGGCATGGACATGGGGAGGCAATTAGATAGAATGCATTTTGGCAAGGCAACAAAATGTTACTTGTTAGATGAAACGCTCAAAAATAAGGTCATTTAGCTTACAGTTCACGTTATCATTTTCAGGACATATTGGAGGCAATTTCTGGGACAATTTCCAGCACGCTTCCCTGAGCTTCTCTGTGCTTGAGCACATCTACTTGGTGAAGGATATTGTGAAAACACTACCTAATGCTAATGTGAGAAACAATTACAAAGTACACAGGCAGTTCATCTGCACTATAAAGTGCTGGGTCTTGTTCCTAGCAACCAAGCAGCTGTATCAGTGCTTGAAAGTCGGTGTGAAATTCTGCCGCTCAGATAGGGTCCCTAAAATTAGTTACTGCTACACCACAGTGACATTCACGATCTGTTTTGTACATGATTTTATAATTTGTATGAGGGACACCTGCAGCTTTCGGATAGATGTTCTGTTTTATTAATTATTGTTATTAGTATGGCAGGAGCCAAAGTGCATCATTAAATTAATAAGTAAAATACTACATAAAGGTTTTCTGCCATACATTCTGCATTATGGGTACTCATGTGCTCCTGAGTAAGGTAATCAATATGATTTGGAGGAAAAGATCCTTTTATACTTTGTTAATCTTGTTTAGGTCACAGCAGGTCCCTTCCAAGCACAGCTTGAAACCACCCCATTAGTGCCAGGGTCAATGACAATCTCACCCACTTATTCTTCTTACACTTTTCCAGAAATCAATGAGACAGGCTCTTTCTGCAGACTCATAGGTTAAATAATGAAACAAAGGCATAGCAGACCATCTGTATTACAAAATTCTGGTATGTGTAACAGAAGGGGTAAAACAAACATCCTGCCAGTTTGTAATATAAGATGCATTGAAATCACAGAGGTAACTTGTGCTAAAGTAAAAGGATTTGAGCATTAAATATGCAAAGAATTAGGACCTAAGACCTCCAGAAATTCTTGTGACATTTAAGGCCATTGCTAAAAACAGAGACATAAAATCACAAACTAGGAGTTTCCACTTTGACTGTATACTTATATGGCTCATAACTGGAAAAATGGAGAAGTGTTCAGCTTTTCTGACTCTCTGTGTTCAGGAGCGGTGCAGGAGGACAGAATTATTAAGATAGGACTGGGGTCACAAGTGAAGGCTGCATTTCTAAACAGTTAACAGGTTGAATCACTTTCAGATATCTAGCTGGGGGACCTGGGAAAACAAAACCATCCTGTATTAAAAAAAAACACAACAAAGTGACAGTGAATTAATTCTCTAGATGTTATCAGGAACAAGGGCCAGATTCACAAAGATGCTTACAATACTTAATGCCTTTGGAATCACCTCCAAAATGCCTATCCCTTCTCTTGGTCTTTTTTGGAAATGAGTTGCTAACCTATTCAGTCACTAATGGGCAGCTATCTATGCTGGAATAAAGTGCAATCAAGACATGGAGTTTAAAATGATATGGGACTGTGAAGGATGCTGTATCTCTAACATCCTACCTCCGGCATTTTGAAATTAATTATGATAATAATAATAATAATGACTACTAAACACTTACAACGTGATTTATATCTTCAAAACCCCATACAAACTTTGGTAATTGAGAGATTCCTGCGGAGAAGCAGTCAAATGCTGCTGCTATTCTAGTAACAGTCTCCCACTGATTTAAACAGGGGGGGGAACATGAGACTAACCATAAAAACCCATCAATTTCTTTCCATCTTTTTTTGGGAAAATCCCATGAGCAGTTATAGAAGCTCAGGTATAACCTCTCCTCATTGAGAATGCTGACCAGGAGGAAAAAAATGGGGAGTGACAATGAAGGGAAATATGGAATTGAGAAAGGAGAGACAAAAAAAAAACAGAAAGGAAGGAACAGACCTGGCTGTACCAAGAAAAATAATACCACACATTATCTGCTCCCAATTACAGAGTGATTCATGTGAATGGAGAGCAAGAAGAAGACAAATGGATGGCTAAGGTCAGGTCAAAGAGGAAAATGAGTACAGGACACCCAAATAAGGTGCTTATGCACTAATTATAAAGTAATAATTAGACTGGAAACAAGAACTGTGAGAGTTCAGGATTACGCACTCAGTCTCACTGACTGACTCCCAGGAGAACATTGTGAAAATGATGAACAATGCTGGATATTTCAGTGAATCCAAACCAAATCATTTGATCTCCATAAACAACCGTACAATTTTATCCCCCGTCCCCTGCTTTGCGTAAAATGTTTCAACTTACTTTCATTTTAAGTTGCTTTTATTTAAAAACTATAGTAAAAATTATATTGTTATTCATCTCAGGCTCTCTTCCCACCTGCCTTGTCCCTCAAATCTTCCCCTTTCAGTGAGATAAGTTGGTAAAAGAAAAACTTTCCCAGTCCTGTTTTTGGATACTTAAACATTTTGCTGGATTGTGGATGCAATCAGTGATTTAGTTAATCAGTTTTCTCAAATGTTTTTCTCAATATGATGTTTTCTCAATATGATGCATGTCCTACCAGCTGTGGTTTTCCTTGTGCCTAAACGCTGTGTCTGCAGTACATTTGTGGTCCATCAGCTATTACCTAGGCACTGAGTGGGCACATCCATGTGAGGCACAATCACAGCCAGCACCTGCAAACAAAGCCAGCGAGCTGGCGCAGAGCAGCCCACTCCCACAAAGGGCTTCCATACCACAGACCTTGCCAGCCATCGATGCTCATATGTCTTCCCTTTTCTTCCAGTGGTGTCTGGGGGATGTAATTGAGAGCTGTTTTGTACTTCTTAGCTGCCCAGGGGTAGAAAAGGTCACCATTTGGAAAAGAGGTGACAAAAGCAATTTCAGTGAGGGAAAGATTATAATCTACCATGTGGTGTGAGGGACTGGGATGCTGCAGGCACTCTCAGCAATCACTGTCACAGCAGTCCTCCCCGGCTCACTCCCACCCGCTCAGCCTCAAATTGCAGTGTTATTAAAGCACCTTGAGAGTGGAGGTAAAAATGCTCAGCCCAGATCACAACTGCTTTGTGGCTGTTGATAGATTTGAGCAATGCAATGAGCCAAAGCAAAGCGGGGAAGCAATTGTAAAATGTATCCTGTATTAATATGTACACCAGCTACAGGCTGCGTGTCCTTCAATTCTTATTTAACCTTGATCTGGCAAAACTCTCACCAGTGTTAGGGAGATTTTTGGCTGGGTGAGATCTGAGAAAAAATCTGCAAATCTGGCTGTGTACATAACATGTCCACATGCTGTATATCTTGAAGATAAAATCTGTAGTGGAAGGCCACTGTTGTGCAAGCTGAAAATTTGATTGTTGGTGGAATGAAGCATCTAAAAATCCTGAGGGTATTATTTTCCACTGAAAGGATATTTTCTTTCAACTATGGGAGAAGTTATTATTTTCTATCAACAGATCTCCTGTTAATTTGTATGTTTCTGGCTGTTAATGAATGATGTAAGGGTAAAAGGTGCTTGCTGTATAAGTACTTCAAAGCAATCATCCAGAGAGAGACATGTCTCTCTCTCAGTTGCCTCAAGTTTCTATATCAAGGCAGAGGTAGTGTCAGAATTTTGTTTTCCAGGCTCACACAGGATGCCTCCTATGACATGTGCATGTGGCCACATAAGGGAAGGGTGGCTGCTGCAATTAGAGGTGTGGAACACAGGGAACTGGAGAAGTGTGAGGAAAGCTCTAAAGTAAAGGAAAGATGGGAGAGGTGATACAGAGCTCAACTGGCTAGGATAATACCTAGATTTTTTTATATATATATATATTTTTTATCTCTAGATCTCAAAATACTGTAAAAAGGAGAGGTGAACACTGTTACCTACATTTCAGAGATGGAGAATAGAGATGTAAGAAAGTGAACTGATTCGCATACCACTTCCCAGCAGGGCAGCAGTGGAGCCAAGAAGAGAACACAGGTCTCCTCAGGCCCCTCTCTGTGCAATATCATAAGGCCATATTGTACTCTTCCCATCACTGAGAGGCTTTACAAATGTCTGCTAATCAGACCTTACCACACGCACCCAAGAGGAAGTTAAGCCCTGGTAGCTGCATTTTTAAAACTGAAGAGTCTGGAAGATAATAGATGGGACTTGTTCACAGCCACAAAAAGAGTCTGCTTTAGTGAGAAGCTCCAAATGTAGGTGTTCTCTGCTTCTCAACTTCTAGTCAGAGTACACTTGTACCCCTGCATGGAGAAACTCCAGCTATTTAAGCTATTTAACACTTCAAAAGAGCACATGGCAAGCCTGCATTTGTTTTTCTGGTAAATCAGTAAAGAAGTGAACCAGTGAGCAGAGATAAGTTATTTTTGGTCACTTAAGGGACATAGCTATTCAGACAGTATTTGGCAGCCAAAAAGCAAATTACATGCACATGAGTGTAATGGTCACGCATGGTTTTGTAGCTGAATAAAAATGATGAAAATAAAACCAATTCAATTTTACAACTGAAGTCTTTCAGTAGAGGACTGTAATACTAGATAAAATGCAGAGCTTGTAGATGGTATATATACACATGTGTTTCTGTTCCCTACCTTTCTGTGAAAAAGGGAAAAAAAAATAATCCAATAGGTTTCTTAATAGAGCTAGCTAGCTGACAGTGAGAGAGAGAAATTAAATATTCACAAAAACACAAAAGAAATCTTTAGAGATAATGAACACAGTTTCAATGAGAGTACTTTCCATTACCTGAATGTGAAGAGGGTTCCCATGTCCAACATAGATAGTAGCTCTGCTTTTGACTTGGGGAAGGAGAGGCGGTAGCGTAGGGTCTCAAAAGCAGGTACAATCAAAGCTTTCTTGGTGTTAGCCAGGTCTAGCTGGATGACAGACTTCCTGGCAAATGGAGACAATAAATACAAGCAGAAAAAGTTTAAACTGAGCAAACAAGAGCAGAGGATGGGAAGTTTGTTACTGTAAATGTAACATATTTTATTCCAAGCGGTTCTTCATATTTTCCTTGACTTTTGATCTGATGCTTTAAGAGAGAGAAGAACACTGTTTAAAAAGAGCTTTTGTGTTTGACTGATGAATTCTGCCCTGAGTGTCTAACTGAACTAACACTCTGAGCACAGCAACTGACCACCATTTCAGCATAAATAGAGTTGAATGTTACTACACGTATGGGAAAGAGCTGCCCAGTCAATGGTAGTTCTAAAAAAATGGACTCTGTGGGACTTTACAAGGTGAGGAGCAGGAAAGTTTGGCTGCACTTCAGCCTTGCTATTCTCTGTGCTATGCTGTGCCATCTCACTTGCTTTTTACCTCTGCTTTAGAGCTCTGTTTCCTGCAACACCACTGTGAATGAGATATTTCCTCTCAAGAATACCATTGCCATGATGGTCAGTCTTTGCTGCAGGCAAGGCACAGGTTCACTGCAACAGGACACGGTGAAAATCAGCAAAAGTGTAAATTAGCAGTATTATTATTATATTTTTTTTTACTGTGGTTAATCATGTGTATTGTAGTGGCCAGGGAGCAGAGCTCATTTATGCTTGGCTCTGTACATTGGGCAAAGAGGCTGTTTCTGACCCAGATGCATCAAGGCACTGGATGCACTAAGATAATTTGCTTTTTGCCTTCTTTTGCTGCCAGGTGTTCAGTGTAGACTGAGTGTGTGTGTGTGCACATACTGCATTTTGCAGAGTAGGGGCCTTCTCCAGACAGGGTTCTTAGGAGAACCAGCTTAGCAAATTTACACATTGACTGCAAGAGGTACTGAGTCTATTCTTTCCTGATAAACTAAAACTCAAAGGAAAAGAAGTTACTTTTCTATCCCCAAACTGAATCTTACCATGCTTGTCATTAGTAATAACTCTGTCTCGATTTTCCTTTCATTATCTTCATATTTCGTATGAATATATGAAATAACTTCATATGAAATATCTCTCCCTGTCAAAGTCAGTTCCCCTTAACAAGATTCACTGTCCTGACTTTTATGTTCCTGCAACAACCAATCACGGACAACGTTGACAAGCAGCAAACTCTCTACAGCTTTATAAGATGAAGGAATTTGGATCACTGTCATAATAACAGAAGGAAGAAATAAACCACTTTTCTAGACCCAGAATACGTAGAATTCATTTATATTGCCATCAGAGAAAAAGAAGAAGAGCAGAACTATTTAATAAAATCTGAATTTCAGAGAATTCACACCACCCTATAAGCCTGTTCTATAAAAAGAAATCTGTTCTCAGCATCCTACTGCAAAGTTTGCATTGTTTAAAGAACCCCTGCCACATTCCAATGAACTTTTCACAACTGAGGGATTTCTTATTATAACTTTTTTGTACTTTCCATGCTGGCTTCTCCCTTACTATCACTAATGGCCAATATATCTGTATGAAAAAAAGATGACTCCTCCATTATCAGTCTCCCTGCCCTTCCAGATAGCTGAGCACTGCAACCATCCATTCTTTAGGATGTTCTTAATGTTTCTTCCCCTTCGCACCTTCTCAGCAAGCAGAGTACACTAACAAAGTTTCTCTGACAACATCTAAGGCTTTCTGGACCCTGTAATCTACCAGCCTTGAGCAGTACAGCTTTGGGATTCAGTTCTAGGAAGGAGCAGGAAATGTTTGTTGTCATGTTCACACTTTGGGCTCTGCACGGAGATGGTAGCTTTCATTTATGGCTGTTGCCATCTCTTTTTTTGATGTAGGGCTCAGAAGTCCCAGGTGAAAATCAAAGCCTTGATGTGCTTGGCAGTGTCAAAGAGTAGGAAACAATCTTGCTCACCAAAGTTCACAGTCTGAAGTTGAACAAAACTGAAGTAGCTATCAAGCAAGGGGAACAGCAAAGACTGTCAGACAGGGCAAGTTGTGTTGAACCTAGTGCTGAATGTGACTCGATTTGTAAGGTATGGGATACAAATACAAAAATGATGTGGGTATCAGTAATCCTTTCTGCACACTCCCTACTCTAGTCATCTGCAAATTGATAAGGGTGTCAATGGCAAAACTGTTGGAAAGAAAAGGCGGAGTGAGCAAACTGACCAAAGAGGCTGAAAACACTTGCAACCATCACAGGTTCCTATGAAAAGAGCGAAGAGGAGAGAAACAGAGCTCTGAAAACAAGATGCTTGTAGTGGATGCAGTCTAACACAGGAACTAGAGGAGATACTTTAGGAGCGAAATAACATAGCAGGATAATTTCTGCAGAAATATTCTCAAGAGATATGCGAGCATTTGAGGTGCATATTTGGAAAGTTTCATCAAAACTGAGCTGGGAGGTGAGACACTTTGTCAAGAAGTTCAGCAGCACTGACCTCCAAGTAAAAGAACCTGTGCCTTTAATGTGGACTAGATGACAAAAAGGACAAGGTTAAGGGAAAAGGAATCAGTGCAGACACCCAGGTGTTGAACCTGAGTGACAAAGGATAACAGGGGCCACGAGAAATGTGAAAAAGGCAGGGAGGATTTGGTAGAGAAAAAAAACCAACATTTTTCTTCTGATAAGTTGGCTGGTGGTCTGCTCCTTAGACAACCAGCTGAAAAGCTAACCTCTTCCTCCTGGAAACAAATCTGCTTTATCTTTCCTCTTGTGTTGACTTTATTTCCTTCTTTGAGTAGAGGTGTCATTTGCTTGTTGACTGGCTCTGTGATACTTGCAATGGGAAAAATTTTCACTATTGGTGTTGCAAGATATGTGGAATTTAATGTAAGGAATATATCTGGTTATTTTGCAAACTAGCACTGAGTAAATAGCTTAATTCTTGAGCTATGAGAGCTGTGTTGTTTTGTTTAGGTTTTTTTGTTTGGTTGGTTGGTTTGGTTTTGGTTTTTCTTTTTTTTTTTTTTTTTATTCAGTCATATCAGTACGGCATCCATTTTCCCTTAACTGTCCTTTTCCCCAACCCCCAAAATAAGGATTTGTGATTATATGAAAAGCTTTCTCTTTGCTGGTGTTGTCCAGGAAACCGTTTCCCAGGCATTTTGTGTTCAGACCTGGGGTGTGTCATTTTGATACAGTGAAGGTTGGGTTAAATGTCTAAATCTACTGATCAGCTGTATTTCTCCCAAAGCAGAGGAGAAATGAATCTTAAATCACAAGAAACCCCTCACAGGTTGAATGAACTCCACCATGTTGATATCAATCTTTTTATCTCCATAGTCCTTTCCAAAAATTTTTGTCCTCACTGGGGGCAGATGGAAATCTTATTCCCATTTTTTTGAGAAGCTCAAACACAGAAAGGTTAGCAACCAAATCCTAAAGCACTGAAGGGCAGATGGTAACCTTATTCCCATTCTGGAGAAGCTCAAACACAGAAAGGTTAGCAACCAAATCCTAAAGCACTGAATTCAAATTAAGGGGAAAAAAAAAAAAAAAAAAAAAAGAGTCCATGAATTCAAATTAGCTTTCATCATCAGAACTTGGTAAGTGGTTAGTTCAAAATCAATGGATCTGGTAGTTACAGAGTTTGTGGTAAGAACTGGATAGTTGTCAGTCCAGTTAAACTCATTAAAATATTTTTCCTCTCTGCAAAAGCAATGAATGCACAGCCTACATGGCTAAAAACCAACAGGCATAACATGTAGTGTGTCTCTTGCTGAGATGCTGAAGCACAATCAGAAATACTTCACGGCTGATGTTGCAGGGGACAGGTATAAAATGTGTGGGAAGCCTGGATGCCAGGTCCCAATTCATGCTAAATGTGTCACTGGAAGTGAAGGGCATATTTTATATAAATGTGTCACGAAAAAAACTTTAATGCTAGCTGTGACAACTGTAGATCAGCAGCCTGTCTAGTTATTTTATGCTAGAAGAACCTTTAGGATGACTCACAGAGCTCACTTGTAGCAACCAGAAAGTCTTTACCTCTGGGGCAATGACAATATGACCTCAGTAACTAATGAAGGAAGGTGACAAAAGTCCTAGATTCAGCACAGACCATGAAAGTGCCTGAATGTCATAAACAGAAAATCTTTAAATGGTATATTTTATTTCCTCTTGTACTTCACAGAAAAGTGATGTAGGATTAGAAGGGGGTTTGATGGAGATTAAAAGCATTGAAATGGTCTTAGCCACTGTGAAAAAGCTCAGTTTGCACAAATCTAAGCTCTAGCAACAGATACTTAGAGGGACCAGAAACCATCAGCTCCATCAACTCCTCTTTTAAAACTGATTGTAACCTTTTGCATACACCACCCTCAAAATACGTTGAAAACGTTTTTCAAAATTCCTTTCCTTCTGAAAAGATATTGTCTGTAGAGACACAATATCCAACATATGTAAATCAGCGAACTCGCAGTGAGAGGGACTTGTCTGGCTCCTCCCGTGCAAAGTGATGCCTGAACCACCACACTATTTCTGTTTGCTTATGGCTGGTCTGAGGGAATGAAGATGAAAACGACTGCATTTCTCTCTAGCAAAGAATCGCTGCCATTCGGGTAGACAGCACTCATCAGCTACTGGGAGAGAGGTTGGAACAGTCAATGCAGGAAGATACAGTCTATCTGTATTTAAAATAATCTCCCTGCACCTCCCTGCTCAGAAAAATCATTATTGAAAAAAGCAACTAAAGCCTCTAGTCCACATGAAAAAACAATCCAGTCCTTTTCTAAAGAGCTGGCATTAGCAGATTATCAATTTCAATATTCCCAGATGACAGAAACTCATGGATTTAGGGTGGTATTGACCTCACAAAAGGCTGTTAGAGTAACATAAAGTCTTGGATCCAAAAGCTTTCCGTGCAAATCTTTTCTGGGTTGTTTTTTGTTGTTGTTGTTTGTTGTTGTTTGTTTGGTTTTTGGTGGTTTTTTTGTTGTTGTGTTTTTTTTTTCCATTTTTTCTTATTTTTTTGCTGTTTGGTTGGTTTTTCTTTCTGAAACAGCACCAATAGGTGGTATCGCTGTGCATTTACTCTTAAAACAGATTATCATCCCACAAGAACTACTTCTGTGGTTCTACAACCATCTATATCCCAAGTATATACATCACTCTGTCTTCCCTCTCCTGCCTTTCAGTTCTGGCTCCCATCAGTGCACTGTGAAGCACCATGAAGGAACAAGTTACAATCAGAAGCTGCTACTCATGCTGTGTCCAGCATCAATGAACAAATGCAGTATGCAACATTAATGTCAAAGAGAAGAAAAGATAACACCAGCTGGCTCTACACATATCTTGAGACAGCCAATGTGTGCAAGAGACAGAATTATTTTAGAGTCCTAAAGTGAATACAAATAAAGAAGTAAAAAAGAAATATCCCTAAAATAAATGGGAAACAAGCTGACACCGTGTGATAAAACTTTAATGATGTTATTGAAATCTAGTGTCTTAAAAGCCGTGGTGAATTTGGCTTTGTATAGGGATTCCTAAATTGAAAAATGCAATTGATTCTCCACATGAGGAAAAAGTGAGAAGATGCTTACTTAGTTGTTAAACCTGAAACAAATGAATTCCTCTATAAGTTTATTATGCTGGAAGGTGTATTTCCCTTTACACTCCAAAGCCCCATGCCTATGGACCGAAAAGGGATCACCTGCAGGCAGACCCTCACTGGAACACTTTGATCAACTTTTACCAATTAAAGAGACAGAAAGCAAAACTAAGGAACTGAAATCCTCCCTCCTGGCCACAGGGTGTCCTCATTGCTCTGTGTTTTGGCCCCAGATGACCAACCTCTGCAGGGGAGAAAGGTATTTATTTTAAAAAGCTCAGTTAATGGAGCAGAGGTCTGTAGTTTGCTCAGCCAAACCTGCCCAAATTCATTATGATACAATATACACTAAGGTTACTCTTCCCAGTTACCTTATGCTAATTGTTTTGCCTTGAGAGGTGCTGGCATTGCAGTCATATTTTTGAGCTGGTTAGATTATCATACTTTTTTTGAGATATGGCAGTGCAGTAAGACTGTGTGACAGGGACAAGTTCAGGAAATGCTTTGCATGTTTGCTCTGTCACTATCCTTATGACCTAGGGATGTTTAGGAAAATCACCTGGTTCACACTTCTGCTAATACAGGATGCTCATGCACATTTAGTAATACTTAGTCCAGTTCAATTTTCAAACTGATTCTTCTGCTGCCTACGGAATCATTCTGATGGCTAACAGGGCTACATTTACACCTCATCACTTTCTTTCAGAACCATAGTGCTTTACTTCCAGGGGAAGCCGCTTCCTCTACCCTAAAAATTCTTTCGCCTTGCTGGGCATTGTCACACCTTAAATACCTATAAAGCTGCCTCTTTCAGAAAGATTTGCTCAAACTGCAATGTTTTGGGTACATGTGGGAAGGGTGGAAGGGCTGAAAATGCAGGTAGCAATCCCTCCAGTGTCCATTTACCTGAGGTACTCGTAGAGTCCATACATGGGCAAGAAGTCAATGTCAGAGAGAAACATGTAGGGTGTGCTGATATGCTTCATGGCCACATTCCTCAGAAGATTCACAGGGTAGAACTGACCCTCCTTGTAGACGATGTGGTACCCGACATTGTGGCGGCTCATAAGCACTTCTGAGCCCTGGGCATAGCGCAGGAATTGCTGGGCTTCTGCATCAGAAAGATAGAGTGCCAGGCTGATTGGACCTTCCCAGTGTTTGCAGATGGCTTCAAGCATCTGGAGCCTGAAAGAGGAAAGGGTGAGAATAAGAAAAGGCTGTCTCTCTCTGGGACTCTTTGCCTGGGTTCATCTGATCAAATGCAGGTATCTATCGCTAAATGTGACAGATTGGGGTCACTTTCTATGCTGTGGAAAGGAACAAATTTTTCTACAGCACATCTCATTTAAGTTCAGGCCTCCTTATGGACAGATGGACTGTGCCCTAGATATGCCTACTTCATTCCCTGAATGCAAGGGAGACTAAGATGGCAATAGCTCAGATGTAAAATCAACACCATCTCTTCTGCTTGTTGCACTGATACTGTAGGAAAACCCAACCTGGAAGATGGGACTTCATCCCATAGGAGCTTTGAGCAGTTGCAAGGATCTGCCCATGTGGATCTACCAACAGGACAGGACTCTTGTAACCTTAACCAGTGTCTAGCTCCCAGTTCAGACTTCAGCTCAAACTTTTCTCACACACTAACATACTATGGTGGTCTTCTACAAGCTTGTGGGGGAGAATGGTGCACAGACCCACAGGACATTTTATTTCCCATTTAGGAAAGCCTTCCCTGGATTTTTGTAAGGTGGTTAGATCTTAAAAGCTGTTAAAAATGACAGGTCAAGGGAATACTGACTTACGTGAAAATTTGCATGGATTAGAAGAAAACTCAGTCAGGGAAAGGGCAAGGACACATTGATAGAAATGGGATTTACTATGAGCAGGGAGTAAGTAGAGAGGGACGAGACATGGCCTTGCTGTGGAATATCAAAAGAATATTTCAGACAAAACCAGCATTTAAAGTACTAATCTGTATGTGTTTTAGCAGCGTCTCAAATGCCACTAAATAATTTTTAAATCGGTTTGTATCAATGTAAATATTTTAAAACTTTCTACAGTTGCAATACTATTAATGAAAATTATAACAAAAGTTCTTATACAAAAACATAAATCAAGCACAGTGTGGTCAAAACTGTTTAAGCACTTCATGTAATTTACAGTGAATTGTCTAGAGATTATGATATACCACACAAAAATATAGCAAAGACTGATAACAAAGCCTCTTGAGTTAACAGAAAGGGAAATAAAACTATGCAGCCTAGACAATTTTATTAAAAATTAGGAAGAGCAGACTATGCAACATGGTTATCATCTCTCCCTTTCAAATACACATTACTAGATTTTTCCTACTAGTCTTTATACAGAATACAATAAAAGTTTTCTGCATCATTGTAATCAGAGAAAATGATTTCCCTTTCTTACTATCTCCCTAAACTTTGCAGCAGAAAGGAATGATATACTCCTACCAGAAAACACATATTTTGATTTAACATTAATAACTTTTTCCTGCATTTCTGACTGATCATAATGACATCCAAGACAATAGAATAATTTTTTCTTAGATATGAGATATTACTTTTACCAATCTACACCTGGTACATTGTTTTCTTTTTATCTATTATTGAAGCAGCAGTCATTATCAGCCTGAAATGTACAGCTGAATTAGAAACACAAATCAATAAAAAAGATCTAAGAAGTTTAAAAAGGCTTTGGGCTTTTTATTATACAAATAATAAACAGAGAAAAAGACTTTTCTTTTTGGCCTTTTTCCAACATAGTGGAAGCCTATTAATCAGGAGACTCCAATTCATCAGTGCTCAGATTTAGGGCAGTCTTTTAAAAATTGAATACTTGCCTAGCAAAAATATGCAGCAAAATCCTTTCAAGGTTTCCAAGCAGTGGACAAATGGCATACATAACTTATTTAAACGGCACACCTGATAATGCCTGCAAAGCATTTCATGATAGTTAAATGGAAACTGGGTTTTGCTGGTATAAATTTACAGCTGGACAGCTTAGTGCCCTTCAGAATACTCCATTTTGCTGTGTCGTTCTCATTGACATGCTCCACTTCCACGAGTTTGATACAAGGATTGCTGAGTGATGCTCCATGATCTACTTACTCTCTGTAGGTTGTTACAATAGTCTTCTGTGACCATAAAACTTAGAATTATGAGTTTCTAGGCCCAACACGACTAAGTTATTTTGGTTTTGTTAGCACTCTTGATGAATGTGATCTCTTAAGGACTACAGAGAAAACAAATATACCCCTGTGCAGCATAATAATGAGGACATAATTTAGTTGGCAATTTTTTCTAAAGGTCTGTTTCAGTCAAGAGAATTCTGCTGGAATTACATAGTTGTTTGAGATTGTTTGTTTTCACTTTTCTTCCTAAGGATAATCAACCAAGTTAGAACTCATTCTCACCCAGACGTCAAGCACTGTAATGCCTATCCCTGACTTTCCTTGTCTGTATCTTCATCTCACATTTTTGTAACTCCCTGATTTCTGAACTTCAGGTACCTAACAAACCTTTAAAAAGGCTGCCGAAAACCACAGTGATGCAACCAAGCCATTATCCAAGAAAATGTCACATCAGCATAAAAGGTGACAATTAACCAATAAGGAACAACACTGGATGACATCTGTCTCAGAGCTTCTATCTAAACATGATAGCTCCTAACAGCATCCCTCTCTTCTGTTCCCCAAGCCTAAAGCAAAGGCAAACATAAGCCTGCCTCAGCCTCAGCTTCAGCAGGACTGCACTTGGAGACACTGGGAGTTGCTTTTTTGCCTTCCCTCAACTCGGATGCTCCTTTGAAAGAACGATGCAAGAATGTTGTGTATAGCACACTGTTTACGTACATGTCACCTCACATCTGAGACACTATTCTTAAATGTCTACAGCTACACTGCAGGGGTTTAATAAAAGTGGTTTAAAGAAGATTAAAAAAAAATATGAAAAGAAAAGAAACACAAAGCAGCAACTGAAAGCTGTGAAAGAAAACAAAGCAGCTAAACAGTCCTCTGGTATGATATTATTTATTGATTTTAGCTTAAAGAAAGTATTTCCAACTCAAATCAATAATTTATAGCAAAACACCAACTAAGTGAGGAAGATTTTTCCTGCACAGTATCAGGAGGGCTGTTCTTCCTGAATAAAAATGTGTGGTTCTGTCTATCAATAAAAACATGTGCTCCAGTGAGGATCCAGAAAGGGAAACAGATGCTCAGACTTTGCATCAGTGCCAGTGAATCAGCAGTGAAACCCAGCTCATTCTTTTGAATTCAGTTCTGGGGGGAAATATACCACATGCACAGACCAGCTTTACTAATTTACTGTGGCATTTGTTTAGGGTCTGGCTTAATTATTTCTTTATTTTTTTACTCAAAGATTTGTAAACACTTAAGAAACGTTTTCTCACTTAAAAAATCAATAGACCAGACACTGATGTGCATAGCAAATCATAATACAATGTGCAGGATGAAGTGCTAAGGTAATGGTGAAACAAAACAGCCCTTGTTTATTTATGTTTATTTTTAAAATATTCTCTAAATGCTCTGTTGACCTTAACTCCTCTTACTGGAATACTGCACTTTACACTAGTCTAGCAGTGGTGATATTCCTGGCTCATGCTGTGTTCTTTATGTACTCTGTTAAATGAAATACCAATTTCTGGCTAGTATTCAAACAGTTCTGACCTGTTCTGTAACCTACTCAGATAACAGTAACTAAAAGCTTGGGCTACATCAAAACTGAGAACAAGGAGTGAAAAGGGAACTGACAATGAAAAATTTTACAAAGCTGGCTGATCCGCACTGGACTTGCAGAACTTCTGAAAAGCAACAAATTAATTGCAATGGTGGGAATCAGAAAAGAACAAATGGAATAGTAAATGTTTTTGTGGTTTTTTCACAAATGAAATACCAGTTAAATTTCACTTTTCATCAGAACTGCAACTTGAAAAGACTTAAACCAGAAATGTTATTCCGAAATCAATATTTGTATAAAAATGCATTGACTCCTTTCAAAGGCATATTAAAAAGTGTTACTTTTGACTTCCCAATTTAAAACTGAAATGTTTAGTTTTGATTTTCACTGTAAGAAAAATCAATAATTGAATATTTGAAATTTTATGCAAAAAAAAAAATAAATACACAAACCTAACATTGTCTGATGAGGAAATACTGCTTGTAAAAACTTGGTCACCTCCAACTGCTCACCTAAGCCTGTTACAAACATCTCCTGTGTTTCTAAGTTGCTGCAAAACTCCATAAACTACGAATGCCTGACAAGCCTGACAAGTACCAAACCCTGCAGTTCCAGAATTTAGTCTCTGTACTCTACACTCATGCATGCACTGCAGAGTTAGTCTGGATATCTACATCTTCTGTATATCTACTCTGGTCTTACAGTATGACACCTAACTCTACAAAAGTTTTTCATCTCCCCAAAGCATTACATAGTTGGATTTTTCTGTAAGAAAGTATTCAATGACTCATAAACAAGAGATTATCCCTACCTGTCCATGGAAAGCTGAGCCACCAGTGTTACATCAGTATTGTCTGCAGCAGGCTCATATTCATAATGCAGAAAATACAGATGAGTCCGATGGACAGTGAAACGTTCTCGACGAAATTCGTAGCATAAGTCATCCTCGTCCAGCTCTGATAGCTGCTTTTGAAGCTGTAAGGAAAGACAGAACATGAAGATGAGTTCTTTTTAATTATTTTAGCAAATCAGAGAGAATAAGGAGGCTGGGAACTTCCAGAATGGTGCAATGGGGAGTGGAGGTGGGACTTATAGTGTAGCAGGGTTTTCCCAAGCTTTGCTCCTGCAAGAGATTAGAAGTGCTTGTAAGTAACTTGATAAGGAAGACAGATCATTGTATTGTGGTCCACATATTGTATATATTATCTGTATTACATACTCTCAACATCAAGTCTAGCAATAAAACAGTGAAGTTTAATAATCAACAAGTTTTAAAGCTAATGGACCAACATGATGAATAATGTCATTCATTGTTAGAAGCAGTGTTTCAAACTGCTTGTAGACAGCAGATTAAGCTTATGTGCTGGACTGAGAATTCCCATTCTGCTGCCTGTGTTGGAGAAAATCAACTGCTGCTAGGAGCAAGGGCAGACAGCTGGAAAAGTAACATCTTTAACTGCCCATTATTCTATCTCTTGAGATTTATATACCTGCACCAGTTCAGATTTGCAGTGAAAATAGTCTTTCAGCTGCAGAGGGGCCAAAAGTAAGCCTATGATTTTAAAGGGACTTGTGGTTCTGGATACCTAGTTTGAGAAATCCAAAGGATGGCAGATTGACAGTGAACAGGTATTTTTTAGACTCCCTTGGAAACCAAGCCCCTTCAAAGTCAAAATAGGCATCTCAAAGCAATCCAATCCTGAGTCACCTAGACATGAGTGAAAAACTGACCAGCTCTGCAGCTCTCCAGTTCCACCCCTGGACTATGTTATTTTAAAGCCAAACATATAGCTAGATTACTTAAAATGCATGAATTTAAAAGGAAAAATCAGTCATACCTGCATCAAAATGCACTACAAAATGTAATGAAGGTGAAAATGACATATGGTCTTAACCTGTCAAATAGAGTTCTGTTTGTGATGCTCTAAAATGTAGGCTATTAATAAAGGTACCATTTATATTTTTTATTCCTTAAAAGCATCCTATAAGAATATGATTGCATATTTATCAGTAAATATAAAAAATATTAACTTTATAAGAAGTTTAAAAGTTTCGATAAAAATCACAGTGCCCTTAAAAACTGTTTCATGCAACAAACAGGTTATTGAATTATAGGCAATCATTTAGATTTAAAAATCTCTTCTTTTTTTCCTGTTCAGAATGATTTAAAGTAACAGTTTCATCACCTTCAAGAAAAAGTGGGAAAAGTACGTGTTTCTTGGTCTAATATTGTGTTAAGAAGAGCTGTTGTTCTTGGAACTATAAGCATAATGGTTGCCATCAACAATAATGCTTACAGCTGAATGTTCTCCTGTGAAGGCTGATGGAATAATTCCTGATATTTTCTTGTACTTCACTCTATAATCTTCTTTTGAATAATGGAAATACCTCCTTTGATTTCAATGAGTTTTGGATTCAGCTCTCATTCTTCTGTGATATTGTTCTGCACAGATCTTAAAACATCCCCCAGGAGAGGCTGCTTTTAGAAAGATAAGAGTCAGAATCTTGACAAATCTTTGCTCAGGCAAAACTTCTATTGAAATCAAGATCTTTTTTAGTAGAATAGAAATCAAGAGTTCTTTTATGTCTTCTTGGAATTTCATTCATTCTGCTTTACAAATCATCATCCAGCTGAGCCTGCACTTTATTTTCCGAATCACATTCACGCAATAATTTAATTAAACCAAATATTTAGGACAATGAGTAAAAAGAATATTGTATCTTTCTGTTTCTTCTTTGAAAAGAGGCACTTGTATGCCCTTAAGAGAATTATCAAAGAGATAATTGAAATTTAAATGGTTAAAACAGTGTCAAAGAACTTTTTAGGGGTACCTTACTGTCCTGCTTTATCTACAAATGACCAGGCTAGAAGTTTACAATTTCACAGCTGCTATTTACCCAGCATTCACTGAATGCTTATCAGATTACATTCAGGCTGCAAGTTAAGAGGATATAAATACTTAATTAGAAATTACAGAATAACATTTGGGGATAAACTATGGCTTTGCACTACAGAGCATTAGGTGGGGGAAGAGGAGAATTCACAGCTTCTTAGAGGCCCCAGGATTTTGATGGTGAAGCTCACCAAGTCATAAAGTTGGCGATGAAGGTGAAGCAGCAGGAAGCAGAGAATCCCTTTTGCTACAAGGAAAGGGCAGTCTTGCTCCTCCTGCTACATTTCTTAGGGTCACAATTTTGTCTCTGTCTTGATAGATTTTTTTTTTAGCCTGCAGCTATGTGAGGTCCTCTCTTCCACTTCCCATGACTCATGCTCAGTACTGTATGTAGACTCAAGAGAAGAGATGAGATGGTTGTGTCCAGACCCCTTGGAGAGAGCAGTCCCCAGCAGAACCATGGCCATGGTGTGCTCTGACTTTCCCCTAGACTCTGCGCCCAGCACCCTCCACTTGAGTGAAGGCAGGCTGCTTTGGGAAGCTCAAGCACAGGATGTCACAGAATCACAGAATGGTTTGGGTTGGAAGGGACCTTAAAGACCATCTAGCTCTAACCCCACTACACGGGCAGGGATGCCTCCCACTAGACCAGGTTGCTCCAAGCCCCATCCAACCTGTCCTGAACACTACCAGGGAGGGGGTGTCCACAACTTCCCTGGGCAACCTGTTCCACTGTCTCACAACCCTCACACTAAAGAATTTCTTCTTAATGTCTAACCTCAATCAACACTCTTCCAGTTTTAAACCATTATCCCTTGTCCTGTCACTACACAGCCTTGTTAAAAGTCTCTCTTCAGGTACTGGCTAATATATGGGCATCATTGGCAGGGTCAGATATTCAGGTCCATGCAGGAATGCTTGTGCAACCCTCACCTGCTCACAGCATAAGCCTAAACTGCTGGGCTACCCTAGAAGACATGCTCTGCAGGCTGGGCCAACACAGCTTACTTAAGGTGTGTTCCTCCAGGTAGGACAAGCAGCACAGGAGAGGCTATGATTTGGCCTGTAGTATTGTCATTGCACATGCAGCTAGCAGGCTGCATTAGGGATGGGCCTGTCCTGCACTGGTGAGGCAACAGGCACTGAAATGCAATAGCATATGATTATCTGTATGAAAACTCCCCTCTGACTGGAAGCAGTGCTGGACACAGCAGCCCCCCTGCATTTGGTCCAGCAAAACCTGTAAGCTCAAAAGCAGACTCACTGGGTTAACAGGATGATGTGGACAGATTATCTGCAGCTGGGTGCTGCAGAGGTTCAGGGAGTTTAAGAAGCCTTTTCCCTCTCTCACTTTCTTTGTATTTCTTTCCCCCAGCATCTTCATATATACATTCAGATCCTCATGCCCCAGTATCACATACAAAGGCTACTTCCACTTTATTATGAAGAAGTACATACAATCTATAAATGTAGTACATTGAATGGTCATCTGCCATCTTTTACACAGGTATTTAAAATGATGAATGTGAAAGGTGCATACCATTCAAAAGATAGGGAATTGGCTAAGACAGATACATATATAACCTTACATTTCTCTCTTTCTGAGTTACCTCATAATATTTTCCAGTTATATGATCACATGAAGTTTCTCCAGTGATACAATTAATCTACAGCATTCATATTGCATGGATCTACTATTTACAGACTTACAGCTTCATATATGGTTTGCTCCCACATTAAGTCTTTTTAAAAAAAATGGGTTCATACTGAAATGCTGCCAGATCTATGCAAAGAGATGCATACTTACATGCACCATCAAAATGGGGACCTTCATATTGGCTAAATAGGATAAAGAGAAGGTATCCCCATTATGAACCACTCCACTATAACAATATGCCTAACATAGCAAAGCCTTCTCAACCTTAGAGTGACTGCATTTATTTGTAGAGAAACAAGATAAACCAGGTGCCTCGAGTTGCAAAGAGTGGGTGTGAGTCCACCTGTGCCTGGTTAGGGCAGGCCCCCTATTACCAGGGGGCCAATAAAGGTGGGACACACACCCACAGAGGAAGCTCACTCTGGTGTGAGGCATGGAGAGGCCAGCAGCTCGTCGAGCCTCTGGAGCAAGAAAGGCTCTTCCCACTACACTTCTACCCTGGAAGCGCTGTGTGGTGGCTGGAGTCCTGGAAGAGACCAGCAGCTCGTCGAGCTTCAGGAGCAAGAATGGCTCCTCCCGCTACATTTTTTCTCATAAGAGAATACCTGTTTAGCATAAGATTCACTGTTTTTACAAGATTTTCAATGCTAAGGCAACTTGCCACTGAGAATGTGGGAAGTGTCACCTCTAGGAACCACTCGTACAGTTGAAAACTGTATTCTTTTCAGACTTTGTATGGTAGATGTTCTCTTAGGAAATACTGTTGGGAAACGAGAGGTGATTTCATTGGCATTGACTTTTCAGAAAGAAAAAAAATATGCAACCATGACATGCATAATGCCAAAACAAAGAGACATATAAATAAAAAATCCAGATGCTAAGTAACTTCTCTGGGCAATGAGCTGTGGGTGATCAGACTTCACCTCAGGAAAAGCAATTTTTGGAGCTAGGCTGGCCATCAAGGCACAGGCAAACCAGAAGGTATTCAACTCTACTCTAAATCATCATGATTTACCAGGTCTACTTGTGTGACTAGTACATTTGTATGAGATGAGCTGCTGTTTTCTATCTGTGTGATAGATGGTAGACCTACATGATACATGGTATACAACAGGTACCTTTTACCAGCCAGATGGTTATTCTGCTCATAAATCTCCCTTCCTAAGGCTGTTTCTGGTGCAAGCAAGTTTGTGGGTTTTTTGTTTTTTTTTTTTTTTGTTTTTGGTTTTTTCCCAACTGCTGTGTCACAGAAACAATTTATTTCCCACCACAATCTACAGGATTTAATCTTATATGAGATCAACTCAAAATCTGGGATCAGAAGTATTTTCTTAGGGATTAGTGATGTTTAAAAAAACACTAACAAACAACGTTTTGTGTGTAGATAAAAACCCTATAATGTAGGCATCTCCCCTCAAGTATTTAAGTTGACACTAGGCTTAAGTTACTCACTCAATATCATGCTAACACAACAGGATCTGAGCTGCTAGGATGAAAACTTTTACTTTCAGATCATCTTAGCTTCTCCCAGTATGTGCAGTTAAGATTCATAGCACAAAATCAACTCATCTGAGCCACTGAGATGAAAATCCACATCAGCCCAGGATGAAACTATAATCTGTTCATAAACTGTAGCAGTTTCATTTCCTCCTGTGTAGCTACCAGTTCCTACCAGTAGGCATTTTGGATTGCAACATTTAGCACTTTCAAAGTGTGTGAATTAAGCATTGCCTTTAGCTTGGCATAAACAAAGCAGAGAAGGATGCAGGGAAGAAAAAGCATCCACTGAGTCCTGTTTGGGATGACCTACATAAGTACTTCTGGCTTTTCCAATGATTAGTAATAAAAGCCAAACGAATCCCATGCCAATTAAACCTTTATTCCTCCCATGCCAGAAAACTTCACTCATTTGCTATGGGTCAAATTAAGCCACATATGACACAAAGCTGTGCTAGTGACAAAAAGGACAGTGTCTGAGCAAGCCTACCTAGGGAGAGGAATTTTCCTGCAGTGTGTTAAAAGTAGCTAATAGTCCTAAACAGGAGTAATGGCTTATCTAGCCTTCAAATAATCAACACAATTAAGAATACAATTTTTAGGCATGGATCGCATCTCAGACAGTTCTGTATATATGAACTACAACTTTCCTTGATCTCAGCTGCAGATGTCAGATCTTAGTTGTCCTCTGCACCTCCATTCCCCAGCTCCTGGCCAAACCTTCTTGGCTGAGCTGTTCTCAGACTTCCCTTGCAGCACACTGCCTTGACAAGTTTGGTGCCCTTTGCTTTTGTTTCCCCAGACTGTTCCTAGCTTTGTTCCTTCTTGTGTGGTGAGTTCCATGGTTTAAGTCCCAGCCCTGTTTCTAGCCCTATGGTCCCTATTTAAGTAGCCTGCAAACTCCCTTTGCCTACAGGCACCCATCAGTGCTTTCCTCTTCCTGCTTCACTCTCTCTAGAACCTATGTCTCAACACTTTCCCTACTAGTTTTCATTCCTTTTATAAGTGAATCTGGACTTTTTCTCCTCCATATTCTCTCGACATCAGTGAGGGCAAATGACCTTTCTCAGAACAGAGACCAAACATGTTCCTGCTCTCAGCAATACTGTTCAGCAGAACCTGACATGGAGCATTCAGAAGAATCACTGGGATATATATAATTTGGTCATCTGTATCTATACACACTCCTAAGAAAGAGTCTCCAGTCATCTGAGCCTCCTCAAAGTGAAAGGAAACACTACTGATGATGTGTAAACCATGATTTTCAGCACTGTAATTTGCCTGAGGTCTGACAAGATTGAAAAAAGACATATTCTTGGCCCCAAAGTTGGGCCTTCTCCAAAAAATTTTTCCTTCTGCAAGGTATGGAGTATTTCCATGAAGAGGTCATAGGCAAACACCCCAAACTTCTCCCACGTTTCACTTTTAAAAAATGAGAGAAAAGAAAAAAAAGAGGCATACTAGCATGAGAAAAAAAAATATTTCAATCTGCATAACCCCCATCTAGCAACATTACAAGCATTTGAAAGCAGTATAATGGCAACTTGCAGGCAACTAACAGGATGGGCTATCAGCTCAGCAATTAGAAAGTTACAATAATAGAAGCAACACAGTTGGAGACGTCAGGATTTCACCTCAAAACTGCCATATACCATCTGCTATTACTCGAGAAAGACTATGCCATGTCAAAATAGTAACTTTAAATCCCAGTCCTACAAATGATGCAGTATTCTGAAATTCTTCATGAGCAAAGGGTACTCAAAGCATCAGTATGACTGCAAGTTCAAAGCCCTGATGGTGACTTGGAAGCTCCCTTTGCATACTATGTTTTAGACATTCAAAAATTGCTAAATTTGTTAGTAGAGTTTATACTATGTGGTTCACAGCTAGAATCTCCTCCTTTTCTGGTGGATATTACAGCCATTTGCTAGCATTATGAATCAGTGGTTTTGCACAAAAAAAAAAAAAAAGTAAGTAAGTAAAAAGTAAATAAGTAAAAACACATTTAGTGAGGATACAACTAAGCAAGTGTTTTCTGAGAGAACTAGATATTTTACATTGTACTTTTCTATGGTTGATTTGAAAATCAGGCTACAAAAACCTGATTTTCTCCTGTGCTTTCAGAAAGTATTCTCTAGTGGGAATGCACTGTCCTTTTCTTAAAACTGGATAAAATCACTGATAAACTTCCCACTTGTCTTGCTCTGGGCTTTGGATCAGGATACAGGCATCACTTATAGGTGACACCCCATTCAACCTTCAGATTTAATGCTTTGGCAGAAGTACGTGGTGAGAAGCTGCCTGCAGGAAAGAAGTTTTATGAGCATGCTAAAAGGTTAAGTGTGTGCCTGTGTGCTAAAATCAGGCTTACAATATCTATCTCATAGTGTAACTATAGAGACAGGCTGGTTCACAGAAGATCCTGGTGAAATATTTTAGGCTTTACAGTAGGCCCTTTAGAATGAAACGCTGGACAGGAGCATTAAAGGCCATTAGGAAACATTCCAATTTGAGATTACTGTGAGCTTTGCCTTCGTGAGTTTCCCTGAAATCTTCTGCATCGCATCAAAAAAATAAAGAAGTGAGACAGGGGAAATAGCACAGAACAAGTAGGATGGAGTGACTATGGATGTGCTCCAAAGGCCACCCAGGTCAATGGCTGTGTTTACAGGAGGCTTCGGTTCATATCTTGAATTTCCTATCCAGAATCAGCACAAAAAGTGAAGGGTTGATTGTAATACCAATTTGCAGAAAAGAGTCTGCTCTGTGTGATCATTTTAGTAGGTATTGAACAAAGGGGACTTACAGTTCTGTTCTATGGCAAGAAGCACGCAGCAGGCTCCTGCCCACAGATTGGCCCTGAAACACAGGATCTTTCAGCTTGAATGTTTCAAGGGAAAGATGAAACATGTATGTACACATAGGTGGACCTATAAGCATTAAAAAAAAACCCAAAACAAAATAGAAAACAGAAAAAAAGCCCCAGTCTGCATTTCTTTGCCTCTTGTATTTCAGTTTCTGGGCCCTATCTATTCTGTCTATTACCATTTTGGAACCTAACAACATCACTGTTTGGTGCAGATGACATCAGCAACTGACTAGATCAGGACTATGAGGATAAGATCCAAAGGCTGCTTTTAGACCTCTGAAAATCCAGTCTGTGGTATTAGACTTCCTTAGCAAACACTGAAAAAAGAAAAGTACTAATTCTTCCACATGCATGTAGACATACATATTTAAGCATACGTCCACACACACAGAGAGGAAGAATGTAAGAGATTAATGTAAGGGCTGGTTACCTTTAAAGTAATGCCCCTTTACATCTCTCCAGCACTGTAAAGAGTTATTAATACATTAATACATAAATTTTTATTAATTTTAAGGCCATCTTGGTACTGATGAGAAGTGTAAAGAGGCCTCACAGTAACAGAACCAGCCCAGCAGCACCCATGCCACACTCCCTTTTCACAGATATTTGCATTACAAATGGGATTCCTTAATTACAGGTTGCATTCTAAATAAAACATAATTACAAATGTAGAGAAGCAATGGCTGGCATACTGGAAACAAGGCCTTAAGGGTAGATTCTGATACAGCCAGACTGTGAGTGATAAGGCTCACACCAAGCCACTGCTTCATCCACCACAACAGAGCTCGGTGCATTTAGTGGTTAAGTAATTCTCTGTGATTATAAAACCAGCAGAGCTATTCTAACACTTTGTCCTCTGATCCACAGTGCAGAGAAGCAGAGGCAGATGAAGGAGCACCTTTTACCCACGTACAATGCCTGGTGTAATAAAGCCCAATTGTGTTTGGGGCTGCTAGTCTCAGTTCAAAGAAGAAAGGAGAAATAATAGGTATTAAGATAAATCAAATAGCAATCCCTACTTTATACATACTGGAATTTGGAGAAATTTTAGCCTTTTATGGAACATATATGCTTAGGAATCCTAATTGAAATGTTTGGCTGCACCATGCCAGACTAAAGTTCCATCTAGCCCAGCATCCCTTCTCCAGCTGTGAGCTGCCTGCAGAGGACTGTAAAAGCAAGGTGAGTGTGTAGAAATGCTTTCTCAGAATGCTCCCCTAGTTCTGAATTGATTTTTCTGACTTTTTTTTTTTTTTCCATGACGAGTAACTTTTGAGCATATGTATATTTCTAGCAACACTACCTCTTGCTCAAAGATTCATTACATTCTGGGTGAAATGTCTTTGTTTTGAACCTGCTAATTGCTATTTCCACTTCATGCCTCCTACTTGTTGTACTGGGAGGAATGATGAACAGTGGTTCCCTTACAAGATCCTCTGTTTCATAAGATTATCATGCAATAGATCATGGGAATGTACTTTATTTTAATAGGACACCTGTGACACTGTATGTGCTGCAGCAGACAGAATGAGTGAAAGAGTGGTTTTCATGATAATCCTGTTGCTAGGGTCTCATAACTTCAAAAGCTGAAACTTGTTTTTTGTATTCTACAAGAAAAAGGACACAGTCAAGTTTAGAGGAGCGCTTACATCAAGGGTAACTAATTAAAAACAATGTCTTCAAAAGCAATGTCTTCTCCTAAGTGGCTACTCTGAACCTATATGGTTAGATTTTTTCCTATATCTGATTATTTTGATAGAAGGCTGTTGACTTTTTGGTATCTCTTGGCAAGTAAGGAATTACGTATTTTTGTATGTCTAGATCATTCTTTTCCAGTATCTCTGATTTTTTTAACTTTTTTTTTTTTCTTTTTTTTTTTAATAAATGGACGAATGAGTTATGTTTCTTTTTCAGACACACACCATACCATATACCATATTGCGTTCTACTTGTCTTGAATAAGAAATAGGCTTGAGCAGTTAGTCATTTCCAGTGTCTGTCAACTAGATACAAGCTCAGTCAAATAAGGCATTTTAAACTTTCAGGACTGAAGATTTCAGCAGCA
The DNA here is from genome assembly GCF_003957555.1 of Calypte anna. Lineage (NCBI taxonomy): Eukaryota > Metazoa > Chordata > Aves > Apodiformes > Trochilidae > Calypte > Calypte anna. The sequence continues at coordinate 54,297,938 of NC_044244.1, read as the reverse complement.
AGAATTTGCATTCACTGAGCACTGCTCCCCAGCAACTTGTTGCCTGGAATAAATCTGTTTATTAAGGATTTACAGGGCTCTGGAAAATATAGCAACAATTTCGTGACTGCATTCATGCTCTTGAAAACCACACAATATATTTTGACTCCAGTATAATTTTAACCTGCACTCTTATAGTGGGATAGAGATATGTTATGTTTTGTTGTCTTTTTTCTTTTTTTTTTTTTTTATTGTCTCACTCCCCTTTTCCTACCCTACCCTCTACTCTGTCTATTGTATTTTGATGCCTTCGGCAGTCAAAATCATAGTGGCTTTTTATCACATTCAGTTCACTAATCTAAAAGCCTCTCACCTTTGCAGAGAATTTTCTTTCTCCACATGCTCTCACTGTGCTTTTTCTTTCTCTTCTCCCTGCTCCAGTCTCTCTCAGTTAATGTTTATCTCCACTTTCTTGTTGTTCTCCACTCCCTTCAGAAGGCAGTGGGATGGTCAAATATGTATCTGGGAAGCCATGCCTTGGGCTAAAAGGTATTTATCCAGCCTCTGATTGCTACAGTTAAAAAACTGAAAATGGCATCTCCTGTGGTCATTTTTTCCACAGACTAAATGGAAACACTGCAAGCCTCAACAATGCTATTGATTGCCAACTACTCCTTAAGTACTAATGTGTATGTGATACTGGCTTTTCTTTATTGATTTCTATATAGAGAGCACTGCATATTTTAGATTTTTTTTTTCTTGAAGATAGCAATACAATGTTACAGGTCCTTTTCCTTTCCTTTCAGATTACATAGACAAAATTGATACCTGGCCTTGGAATTTTCAGAGATCACATTCATGCAAGGCATTCCTATACATCTATGTATAAATGTTTTGGTTAACAGTTTTTACATTGGAATTCTGTGTGCTAAAACATACACACACATAAGAACATCTGTACGTAAACAACCCTGGTTTCAACCATTTTCTAAGGATTTGCTTTGCCTGAAAGATTCTGATTGCAGTTGTTATAAATGCTGCTGTGTTTAGTCAGGGGCAGTGCAGAAAAAACTGCAGTCTCACAGCCTACGTGTACCTTGAAGTATGAATTAATTCTGTAATTTACAACATGGCAAAACCTCATAGTTCTAAATCCAGCAGTCTTTATATTTTAATTTCTTCTTTATTATTTGTGAATTAGTATCTACTAGCCAAAACTGACATCACTGTAAGCTGAGCAAACACACAGCAAGAAAAAAGCCCTTTCTCTGGACAGTTTTAGGTCTATGGGTGAGATTTGCAAAACTGCCTAATGGAATCAAGAGTCTAAATCCTCTTTTTCAGTTCATAATGTTGCCTTTGTTGGAGATTTTAAAGAGGCTAGGTAGACAGAAAAAAAGTAAAAGCAATAAAAAAACAGGGGAGAGGCAAGATGAATTATGACAGTTTTACTGGTGATGAACTGAGACACAGAGAGTAAATGATTTGCACAGTGTCCCTCCTGGACACCTTCAACTCTCCAGGTCTTCATGTAACCTGTACAGTTTATGAATCAACCTTTAAACTGTGAATCACTTACATTTTCACTGTTAACATCTGCTTCACTGGGGCAGCCAAAGAGTTCCCTTCTCAACAAATTCCCATCATATTCCAGGAACGTCAGGTAGAGGTTGCGGAAAAACTCCACGTGCTTGTTTTTCACTCGCAGCTTCTTTGGTGAGTTCCAGTGAATCACCTCAGAGGGGGAAAAAAAAAAAAGAAAGAAAACACATCCTGCTGTTAGAATTCAGAATTTGCTTTATCTGCTCTTTTAATCTAGGTTCAGTTTGCTGCCCTCTTAAAAAAAAAAACAAACAACAAAAAACCCAACCCCAGAATTGCACAGACTTTGATCTGCCTTTTTATAAGGGAGGCTTTGCTAGGTCTTTGACAAGTAACTGCCTACTCTACAGGTGGTGTGCTTTGAAACTCCCCTGGAGGATCATCTGAGCATTTGAGTTTGGGTGCTGCTCTGCATGATGATGCAGCACCTCATAAATGCTGCCATAACTCTAATCACAGACCTGGTAGGCTATGTGTGGGCTCTCTGTTGAAAAAAGGTGGTAGTACAAGGGATGCAGGGATGTAGGTATTAAACATTAATCTCAGACTTCCACACGACTGTTAACAGCTAATGAAATTGATTCATTGCTTCAGGCCAAGCAGGCACTTCTCTGGTTAGGTATTGAGAAAAAAAGCTTGAAATTAATTCCTACACCCATTTACATCCTTCAAAAAGGACTGAATTTCACCTGACTTTCTTTTTGCCATTGCTTCATTTAAACAAGACTGATCTCAGTTGCATCACACAACACAGAGATGCAGCACAATGTTTCACTCTTTGAATTCAAATTTCTAGAAGATACATAGCCTTTGTTGATGGGAGATGACTCTTACATTGGCCTAGATTTAATTCTGATGATGACAAAAAGGGCCTGATCCTCGTTTACATCAAGGCAACTTTGCACTACTGCCAGTGGCCCTGCTCTGGCAGGGGGGGTTGGACTAGATGATCTTTCGAGGTCCCTTCCAACCCCTAGGATTCTGTGATTCTGTGTGATTCAGTGTGAACAAGAATAGGGCCCTAAGGAATAATTAAGAGGGATCCAGAAGTGGCTTGCAAATATTATTTCCTTTTATAAAGGCTATATTTTAGATATAAGAAAAAAAAAAACATCAAATACTTTCTATTCAGTTTTATTCCTGTGACTTCTAAAGAAGATTAAAAAGAAAAAAAAAGTCTCCCTTCAGAATATTTTCAAGCTAGGAGTTCTGGAGCTTCTCTCAATCCATTAAGTTAATTGCATGAAGGCACTGTGTCACTCACACAGAGCCACAGAGCTGCAACACCAGCTGCTGAGCTGGTCTCTAGGTAAGCTTTGCTGCTTGGCTCTGAATGTTGCATTTGAGGGAGGGAATGCACAGAGCTGAGGTGCAGCATGTAGGACAGAAGCAGATGAACACAGCTCCCTCAGCATCAGTGGCACAGCTCCACAGGAACAAGCAGCTCTCTGAAATCATGCTACCTTTTGTTGAATGAGTTGACCAGAAACAGCATGATGTAGCCTAAATTCTACCTGTACTAACTTAAGCAAACAACATAGTCTCTCCACTGAGTATTTGCACTGCCTTAAAAGCTATGGCAGTCTCTTCTACACACTCAACACCAACTTAAATAGCTTTATTCCTTCCTGGGATTTCACTACTAAGATGTCAGAAAACCATACTTGATGTATAGAATACAGAATAGCAACTGTAGGGAAAAAAGATCACCTTAGAAATGTGGAAATACATTTTACCAGTTATAGGAACACTTCAAGATCATGATGCACCAACACGCTGTATAAATCTGGGGAATTATTTGGACAAAAATACTTGGAATAGATATTCTTCTCAAGTAATGCTACTTTCTTTGGTTTTACATTTGTCTGTATGTTTGGAAGTGCAGCTTAACTGTGCAATAATTTGTTACTGCAAAGTGTGTTCAACACACAGAAGCCACAGAAACAAAAGGAACTTTGGGTAGGTTAGGATATAAACTGAAGATGACAGATTTTCTCCTCTGAAAAATGGATCTTCAAAACTCCTTTGTATGAAAACAATTTGATATATTTCTCTCATTGTATATAACTGCAGCAAATGCTATTAAATGCATACAAAACCAGACACATTAATGGAAGCACAGGTCTGAAGGAACTTAATGGGCTGCTGTAGAGTTTTACAGAGTACAAGTCCCCATTTTTAAATGCAGGCATAGAATAGAAACTGCTGGTAACTTGTACTGTTTAAGAGTGGAAACTGAGAAGCTGGCGAGTGGGACACAAAATACTTGCTAAGAAAGATCTCTGTGTTCTTCCTACTACTTCTATACTTCACGTGAGTTTCCTTTTGGGAAACTTTTCTTCCCAAGCATCCTATCTGCCTGCTGAGTGCTCTGACCACTCACCCTGGGGACCATGAGCACAGAAGTGGCTCGTGGTGACAAACTCAGTAACTTTTATGGGACAGGCTCCCTGGTGCTGCAAGAATTCCTCATCAACACACACTATGTCACATCACAGCCAAGTATTGATCAGTGCTGATGCCTCCACCCAGTTGAGCGGGGGGATGATGTCGAAGCCAGGCAACTGGAGCTGTCATCAGAGAGGCTCTTTGCTGCTGTGCTTCAAAATCTGTTGTGTGTGGAAAAGCTGCTAAGTGTCAAGGGCCTAGCTGGTGGCTCAGATGTGATCAGATTTGAAACATGTCAGGATGCTGCATGCATATAGATGTCAGGGGAGCCTGGAGTGAACTGAAGAAAGCTGAATGGAGCTGATGACTGTCCAGAAAAGGTGACTTTTTAATCAAGAAAGCACATTCCAATGCAGCTAAAGAACATGCAGGAACTATGCAACCATCTGGATAACCTGTGGTAGGAAAACCACAAAATAGGTCTAGTGAAAAATCAGGCTTTACGTTTCAAACTTAACATGATTAGAAAAATATTATGTGATATATGAAAGCATAAAAAAAACCAAACACCAAGTTACAAAAAGCAACAAGACTCTTAAGCGTTGACATACAACACTGCATCTAAAGACCATACTCTTTTTCTGCTGCCAGCCCACAGATTGGCCTTTAGTTACACCTGTAGTTGGCTAATTTGGTGGCTATTGCACCATCAGCCACAGCAGAAGCTGTACAGGACAAGAGAGCATTGTATGATTCCTGCATGCCACAGGAATCAGTTGGAGGCAAAAGGCTGCACAGGTAAAGCTACATCCATTTCATTAGAAACTTCATTGTGGGCAACTTTGAATTGATTGAAGGAACAAAAAAATAATTTAGAACAAGACTACAGGGAAATCAGAAGAAAAAAGTAGTGAAACTTAGAATCCACTTTATTTGTAGACTGAGCAAGTGTTATCTCAACATTAAAAAGTGAAAGTAAATCTAGAAACTAAAAATGTCATTACTATAACATCTTTCAAAGATTGGAATAATAGCACCATAACACTGTGTTTATTTCTTTTTCTATTTTCCTAACAAGTTTCTATGCTATTCCAAAGCTCTGTTGGCTTACAAAAAATATTGCATCTAGAATGCATAAAATTTCAGTGCCACTTGTGGACACCTCAGGAACAGTGCTAGCCTTCAGACTGTTCCACAGATCCTTCCCACTCTTGATCAAGGCTCCCTGAGAACTAAGAAAAACACATTCCTTAATCTTCATTTAGCAATTTAAGTACCAAAAGATCAGAACATAAAATTCCACGTCTATTTAACACTTGGTTAGTTGTCATTAAGCATCTTGGCACTATCTACATTTCTGTTAATACCAGCTTAGTTAATCAGCAACTGTTACCACTCACTGATTATGCTCAGCCAGCTTCCTGGAATACTTCCATACATTTGTGACCTAATGAAACAGGCTAACTGTGCCAATAGTTCCTATTTTTTTCACCAGGTCCTGACCCAAAACACACTAATGATGACACAGTTGAAGCCCCATAGCCTGCAGTAGGATCTGAGATGGAAGGCAACAGAGGATGTTGTCTGCTGGTGGAGTGTAGGAGGGGGTTCTAAGGTCAATTATCTGCATGGAAATACACTGAAAACAAAAGAATCCCAGTAAACCTCCTTAGGTTACCAGCTGCATTGTCCTCTCTGGAGAGATTAAATATTTTCAATCTGATGTTCTAACAATTAAGCAAGAAACTTCAACACAACATTATTTCTATAGGTACCTTCATCCACTTTCCTCCATGCTGCATCTTCTCTCTCCAGAAAAGGTATTTGGACAAATGTTTGCTTAACTACAATCTCTTCCATTTTTTAGTCAAAGACACATCTTGGTAATGTCTCCCTCTGCTTCAGCTCTTACAAAATCCTGTATACCTGTATCTCTACTTTCCAAGATGAAGGAATAAAAAGTCAGAATAAACTAAGTTTAAACTTAAGCCTAAAGAAGTTTTGTTTTGCAAAGCACTGAACAGATATTCTTAAGCCCATGAGCACTTCATAATTTAGGTAAATAGGTAAAAGTGGTATTTTGTAGGTGGGGAGCTTTACTGGTTAAAAACTAGACCCTTTTTTAGGCAACTAGACAGCTCCCACTGAAATCAATAAGAATTAAGGGTTCAGTAAATCTGTACAGTAAAGCCACCTATACGTGTCACTTTAATGCCATCTCCACAGGCTTTTTTCAGGCAGAGGTTACTGAAAAGTTTAAGTATGCCCCAAGTCACACTTGCAAACAAGAACCATATGTGTAACTTATGCCTAAGTTATAGATGTCTGGAAACTTTATTCCTAAACTCTGTTTTAGAAGAAATGAAGGGTTCAACTAAAATAACCAGTTTCCTCAGTAAGGATTAAATACTTCAAAAAATGTCATCAGGAATGTTTCATAATGCCATTTATGACCTACATAAGAGGAAGGGACTTGCATTAGAGTAGCCAGCAACCCAGAGGTCCAGGCACTGCTTTTGGATAAGGAATTCAAATCTCTGCCCTGCCTGATCTGGTGACTATGGTCCCAGTCATTACCTTATCCCCCAGCTTACTGCCTCCCCTTTATGGCACTAAGCTGACAGACTTTCCCTGTCTTGTATTTTTTAATCAAAGTTCTCAGTTTTTCCTCAAAAAGACTGACTGCTCTCCCTTCAACTCCTGTGTAAACAGAGGCCTCCTGACTCAGAAAAAGCCCACCCCTAAAATATAACACACTCTATAGTACAGCAGCACTCCCTTTTGGCAGACTGGAAGCATCTTGCTACCTGTGATCATCTAAAGGAAGGCTCTGTCTTTAACTCTCTTGAGTCCTTACACTTCCCAGTGTAGCTCTTTCTTGGTTGGTGTTAAAAGGTAGAAGGCAGCAGAATGGCTGCTGCACATGAGTAATGAAGAGCTTGGATGGTATGGGGTAGCTCAGGGACTGGAACAGAAAAAAGTGCAGTAGGTCATGTTCGAGGCAGATCTGAAACGATATATTTGGGTTATAGCCAATAAGCTGTTTAAGGTTTTGTAAGCAATCTCACAACAAAGTCATTCTGGTGTGGAGGACATTCCCAGGAAGGAATACAGTAGATCACATAACAAAATTTCAGAATGGGGAATTCATGAGGTTAATTGTTTATCTACCTAATTCAGAATCAGCTGTGTTCAAAACCATTTTGAAAAGCCATCAATGGGATTTAAATAATACTTGTATTTTTAGGGTGTGTGTAGAGTAAATTCTAATCATCTGATACATCCCCATTGAAGAGTCCAGCATCCGATTTTTTGTGATTGTGAATTACCAGATTCTCTGCATGTAAATTGCATCTTGGCAATCAGACTTCTCTTCATGACTGACTCATTCAACGAGGTCCTGATTCATTGTCAGAGGCCTCACAATTCATTACCTTCTTTCACAGGATTTTACTTGCCGTTTGATTTGTGTGAAATAATAGTAATTGTGATTTCCTTAGAGACAGGAACAAACCATTAACCACAAAAAGGAAAGCAAACACATGGCCCAACACGGCAGAAGTAATGCATAAATCAGCCCCATTCCAGACAGGTCCCCATAGGTTTCCAAGCTCAGCAAGGCATGGTCCTGCAGCACACATCCTTGTCCACTGACACTGCAGGCTACTGGGGACCATGTGAGGAGCTAAGATAAGCAAGATGGAAAGTGGATGCCTACACAGAATGACTATTAGCACTTCCACATCTTTTGGCCAGTCTTCAATAACAACTCCTGAGTGTTTCTCCAAGGTGTAACAAATGCCATGCAAAAATAACCACCTCTGACCTTTGGAGACTGCAGCTGGCTCAGTTGGCCAAAACAATTAAAGGGCACCTGCTTCCTATCAGCCCTTGCTTGTTTTCTATTAAAATTTCAAGACATTCTTGACTGATGCAAAGCATCCTTAATGCAGGTGCCCTTGGGGTGGGGAATTTAAATGTAATTGTTTACATAAGTTTTAGCTCCATGGACAGCAAAAAGAAAGCCCATACACTTCAGTCTAGGTGTGCACAACTTGGCCTCCAGCACCATATAGTATTACATAGGAAGTAAGTACACATTTAGATGAATAAAAATAATAAAGTAGTCTTATTTTGATGTTGTTTTACATAGATATAAAATTAGTGGTCAATAACAATGTGGAACTCTGTAAATATTTCTATTCTTATGATTTTCCTAAAATATCCCCATACACAAGTCTTTCCAAATTTGTATATGCTGCTGAGCTGCAGCAAGGGAGTAAAGTAGTCAGACACCTGACCTTTTCTAGCATAAGACAGTACAAGAAAATAATAAATAAACACAATACATATAGATGCAACTTAATAAGGACCATAAAAAGACAAAAGTGAAAGACGAAATACATCCTCTTCAGGAAATATGTAATATTCAGGTGCTCCACAGGCCTGCAAAAAGTATGCCAGTCATCCTACATTTGCATGAATGTAAACAAAACAGTAAAGAAGGGTGTATATACATGCACACCTATACACCCTCTAACAGAAGCCAGCCCTGGGGGGCTGAATTTATTTGACACAATGTTGTGTGTAAGAGATGACAAATCCTCAAGTCTCATGGACTATGATGGAATTAAATCAGTGCTTTTGCAATCTGACATGAGGAATGCAGTCTGATTTGACAGAGGAATACTTGACTGGGCTAACTTTACCTTGGATTTTAAATCCCTCCCTGAATTTACTTCTTTCCTCTGCTATCCTTCTTAATTCTCCAGTACAAGCTTCACAATCTGTCTTTTTCTCCCACATACCCTGAAAGGTTTCTTCTACCTCACTTCTTATTCCAGTCTTACCATGAAATGCAGGATGTGCCAAATATGTTGTGTCATACCAATTATATTAAATGCCATGGAAATTACTAATTTTGATGATTTTAAGAGTGTATTTTCTAACTTGGGCTAACAACATTGGTTGATTTTTGGAGAGGTCCCCTTAAAAAATCAGCTAGTTTCTTTTGAGAAGTAAAATTTTGCTAATTTTCATAATGCAAATTCACAACTGTAATTGGTTTACGCTATTTTAAAATTGTATGAAGAATTTTAAATGGTGCTGCCTGAGGGCCAGTCCTTTAACTGCTGTATATTGGAAGAGCTTTATTGAAATGAGGGTGCTTACATGCAGTAGATAAGGCTCTGGCCTCTCTTTCAAAGCAAAGAATTTCAGCCCTGGCTCAGTATTTAGGAGATAATTTTAGCAGTGTGAATAAGTCCAGTTCAGCTGAAGAAATTGCTTATGTGTCTGCATCCCTTGTTGAATTAAATTCCTCCACACCAGGAAGCCAGTGGAGGATATTATACATCTTAGACTTCATTGCCTATGCTGTAATGGTATGGATGTTGTGACAAAATATTCAGTAATAAACAACCAAGCTTCAGTTATGCTCGTGAAAATAAATTGGTTAACAAGCAATGAAGAAAGGGTTAAATTTATTTTTAAGATACTTCTATAAATTCTTACTTGTAGGTGTCACATGTGAGCTGGCTGTCCCACACTTGGAGCAGATTAGTCAAGACTGTCACTGGAACCTAAAGAGTTATTTGCCTGACTAGTAGTACTCTAAGTTGAGCTTAACCAGTCTCCAAAACCAGTCATGAGGATCACAGTTTAGCTACCTAAATACCGATGTATGGCAACACTGGAAGCACCTTAGGATTATCCTGCCTGCCACCAGATGCCTTGCCAAAAGGGCACTGTTTCCTGTATTGTTTCTGCCAGTTCCATATGGGTATCTGAGAGTATTTATCAGTGACTTGAACTCTATTTAGGCAACTGAACCAAGTCCTAGATTCTCAGTTCTTAGCTTCAATATCTTTTTTCTCTTCTAAATGTATGTGTCTTTCCTTGGTAGCACATCTCCCCTTTTGTTTCAGGCCTTACAATTACCCTCATATGTGATTCTCAGCATGAGCAAAGGACTAAAATCTCGATCAGCACTTAGTTATAAGGCATAAACCCATGATGCTTATAAGTCTCTGCTCTGAACCTGTCCTACAGACATTCATCATAAAACATTTAGTGATCAGCGTACTGACCAGTGTACTGATCTAACTTTAAAAGCTGTCTTCTATGAACCATGCCTGAACAGTTGGTTGTGAATACTTTATGTATGAAATTCAAGTGATACCGACCAGCTTTGACAGGTCAGTTAACCCAAGTAAGTAGATCTGTCTTTTGGGAAATGTAGCTTTTGAAATTAATATGTCAAGGGTGATTGATTTTCTGTATTCATTCAGTATCTGGTGTTTATATAGAACACTCCTGATGTTACTCTACAAGTTGTTACAAGGGAGAATTTGGATAGATTTAGGAAATATATTGCACTGGTGTTCAAACTCTGAAACTGGAGACAGAGGAGGCTGTGGAATAACCACCTACAACACTATAATTGGAGACTTGACACCCAACTGCACAAGGTGCTGAGCAACCTGATCTAAGTTGATCCTGCTTTGAGTGAAGTTTGGAAGATCTTCAGTGGTCCCTTGCCATTTTTTTCTTTTTCTTTTAAACCTCATTTTTAGTAAAGCATTCTCAAAACATAAATTAAGGTACATGAACATTAACTGAATTTTAAAATTAATCACCAAAACTACCTAATATTTACTGTGTTTTGATGCCACTAGTCTGCTTTCAGTGAATCTGCCTACTGCTGTTTAGCCAGCCAGTCTTATTCTACATCTGGTAGAAGCTTAATCAGCTTCAGTTCTGAACTCTCTGCATGCTACATTTGAGTCTGGCCTTTCAAAAAGACCAGAACAATTGATGTTAACAAATCCATCCTGCTTTTACTTTACAATGTTTAACTGCTTCTACTTTACAATAGTGAAAAATGTGCTATTAAACTGATACTATAGCTTCATTTTATTAAATTAATAGGTTTCTACACAGTCTTTTTTTTTCCCCAAGGTGAATCCTGGAAAAAAGAATGGCAGTGTGGCTGGCCTAAGTATGCAAAGGCTAAATATGAAGTGTGCAAGGTCTTTAAATTTAGCTAATGCTAACCCTCTAGCTAGGGTCCGCCCCCAAAAAAAGGGTTTTGTATTCTTTGTCTAGGAAGAGCTAAGAACTGGGACAGCAACAGGAATGCAGCAGTAAGGTGCAGTGGCAACAGGTACAGAGTGGAAAAAGATGAAGCACTTGTTTAAAACCTTGCCAAACCCAACAACAGCACCCACCTTTGACTTTTCTAGCAGTCAGAATTCACAAAACCAAAGTCGTAATTGCTTCACCTGCTTGGGTGTCCTCATAAACTGTTCGAGTGAGTTTCCCCTCTGCTTAAGGGACTGCAGCTTTCTGTCAAAGCAGAGTTCTACATTTGGTGTCCCAAAAGAGACACCCAAGCGAGCTGCTGTGAAACATACCTTCAGGTCAGACACATCTCTGTAGCACTGCTCTGAACGAGTGTGGTCAGACAGCTGCACATTCCAGAAACAGGGGAGCTGGTAGGCAAGGAAGGGATTTTGTTTGATGACTGCATTGAAGATATCCTAGCAAACACAAACAGAGGAACAGTCAGGTATGTTGTTTCTACAGTGATGTGCCCATACCCTGCCAGAGCTAATTGTCCTTCCCCTCCTCATGGGGAGAAATTCAAATTGTCATGTGAGCTGAATTCTGCAAACCTAACCTCATAATTCTGTGGCTACAGAAGGTGCCCCTGTACTCAGTGCTGGTGGGGCCACACCTCGAGTACTGTGTCCAGTTCTGTGCCCCTCAGTTTAGGAAGGATACTGAGGTCCTGGAGCGGGTCCAAAGGAGGGCAACCGGGCTGGTGAAGGGACTCCAGCACAGACCCTATGAGGAGAGGCTGAGGGAGCTGGGCCTGTTCAGCCTGGAGAAGAGGAGGCTCAGGGGAGACCTCATCACTCTCTACAACTCCCTGAAAGGAGGCTGTAGCAAGGGGGGGGTTGGTCTCTTTTCCCAGATGACTTTCAACAAGACAAGAGGGCATGGTCTTAAGTTGTGCCAGGAGAAGTTTAGGTTAGATATTAGAAAGAATTTCTTTATGGAGAGAGTGATCAGGCATTGGAATGGGCTGCCCAGGGAAGTAGTGGATTCTCCGTCCCTGGAGATATTTAAAAAGAGACTGGATGTGGCACTCAGTGCCATGGTCTAGCAACTGCAACGGTGGTTCAAGGGTTGGACTCGATGATCTCTGAGGTCCCTTCCAACCCAGCCAATTCTATGAGTCTATGATTCTATCAATCTAAGGAGTGACATGTAAATGTGAACTGGAGGAACAGGCTTCTTGACACACACTGATAATGGACTCCACCTTAGTTTTAGAAACACGTATCTTGTACTGCTGGCAGGATATGTGATTCCTCTTCTAATCACCAGAGAGAGTAATATGGAGTAAATGACAAACTCACTGCTCTTAGGAGGTACAGCACCACTTCTCAATAAAGGGGATGAAAGTGATCCTGGCTGTTGCACTGCTTCAGGGTGAATTACTATGTGGTATTTTAGCTAGCATTGCATTATTGCAGCAAGTATTCTGGGTATTTCATGGAAAAGGCATGTAGGACAGATATGGAGAACAGTTTATACTATAAGGGACAAAATGGGTTATGCCTTTAGGCGGCCATCTAGCTGGGAGAAGTAAGTTATAAGGTTAAGGTATTAGGGTAAGACATAAGCAAACGTGGTTCACCCACAAGGTTTTGCCCTATGTGGGTATTAAACAGCAGCTCAAGATCTGATCGAATACACACTGAAGTTGCAAGAATAATTGCAATGAACTTCAGTAGCTTTTGGATCAGTCTGCAAGTATACTGTACACAAGTGCACATCTCCATGTGTGCAGTAAGCAGCATGCTTCCTCAGTGGTGACTGGTCATAAGCCAGATGTATCTCAAAAGCGGTAGAAATATCCAAATATGATGCTGTATTGAGTTAATACACTCAAGCTTTTGAGCAAGACTTATTGGTTCAGGTCAAATAGTACATTAACAGGGGTTTGGGGTTTAAAACTGAGAGCTGACAGGAAGCACGAAGAGTAAATATGAATTTCTCTGTATAGGCACTCTATTTCTATGCTTGGGCTTCGTTTCCCATCTGTGGCAGGGAGCCAGCAGTGCTTTTGTCTTCACAGAGGTGTTGTGGCATGGAGTACATTGAAAGAATGCTGAGACTCATCTGCCAGAAACAGTAAAGAAATGCGTGTAGACTCTTAAAACTAAAGTCTGCTTAGATAATAACCAGTGGGAAAATACAATATTTTTGGACTTCTGGTGTCTGGAGACTTTTATGTTAAAGAAATAAGGACAGAAAATTAATGCTTGAAAACCCCATTTGTCTATCTTATGAATCATTTGTGCAGAGGAAGTAAAATGTCAGTGTAGTAAGGGAAACTTCACGAGTAAATCTCCACTCTTTTCTACATTTTCTCCAAAATGCTTCAGCAAATGGTGACTACAGGTGACTACACATCCTCTGCCTTTTCCCACACCTCAACCCCTTTTCCTTTCTTGCCATCCTCAGCCCATGGACTAGTGATTGTACCATTTGTCTGAAACATCCTACTCACCTGGTCAGCCAGTGAAGTGGAGAGCATGCTCATCAACTCCCGCTCTGCTGTGAGTCTCCACATCTGCTCCCATTTCATCTTCCTTAACTTGTCAAGAAGCAGCAAGATAACCCCTGAAGGAAAACACAGTGCAGAGAACAAGAGAAGCCATGATGTCACATGCCATTCATGCCATTAAAACCAGCTCATGAGCTGAGATTTATCAGTGGAAACTACAGTTCTTGTGCTAACACAGTAACACAGGAGGTTGGTTAAAAAAAAAAAAAAAAAAAAGGATTCAAGTTTCAAGATGCCACTAAGAGAAAATTTTCCTGAGCACCTAAGGCTGCAGAGAAGAAACGGAGAGATGGCATACAGATGGATGCTAGGTTACAAAGTCTTGGAAGAAGGCTAAAATAGCTAAAGATGAGTGAAACTGGGAAGAAAAGAAGCAAGAGAAGGATGCTGTATTTCTAGTAACCTCCTTAACAAATAAAGCTTGATTTCATTATGACATGATTAGCTTTGGGATTATTCGTTACAAAATGAATTAACATGGGTGATTCATCTAATGGAGGTTAACTCCATTCAAAGTTCATTATAATTCCAAAGAGAATTAGACAATCTCCCCAAGAAATAAATAAGGAACTTCTTAACACTCAGAAGTGTCCCTTCCACCTCTGAAAAGCTACAGGATGCAAGAGGATATCCTGTCAAGTCACTGTCTACTAGGGAAAGACAATCCTGATTTCCCTGGTATGACTTCATTTCTGCCATCTTCACGGTGAACAGACATTTGCTTCTTCCAAAATCCTACTGTTTAAATGAGTTTCTACCTGGCCTGATATCAAGATTATGCAGAGACAAAGAGAATTTTGTCACTGATATAAAACATTTTGCTCAGTGTGTGTCAGGTGATATCTGGCCCTTAATACTTGCCACACGGATTGTCATACACATACTGTGTAAGATGAAATATCAGCTCTTCCTTGACCTAGTAAGAATTTAAGCACTTAGCACATCGGATTGCAGTCCCTGAAACTTTTCTGGTTACAGCCCAGCCTTTGAGTTGAAAAACATGAGAAACATGAATTGCTTCTCCTCGGCTGTCTTTTGTCTGGACAAAACCCCTGGTGTAGAACAAGAAAACAGAAGAAACAATCAAGCTGGAGTAAAGCATCATCAAAACCTTTCCTCAGAAAACTTTACTTGAAAAATTAATTTAGAAAGATTTAGATAAGAGCACTGTCATGGGGAATGAACACAAACTGAAGGACCACAAAGGAAGAGAACTGATGAACAGCAGCCTAGTGGATTGATGGGAAGTACCTTGTAACAGCAATGATAGGTTCTGTGTTGTTACACATCTTCATTAGTGGAAGGGGGAAGTGAACAGAATAGTAATGACATCTGCAAGTGACGTTAAACAAGAGGTCTTAAAAATAACATTAAAATCTGGGTGACTGGAGAGAAACATAAGAGCTATACAGAAGAATATGAAATCGTGAAAAAGCAGGCACTGAGAAAAGTGGCTTGAGGAAGTTTAAGATGATAAAGCTAAAAGTAATAAGAAAGGGAATATAGTCTAAATAATTATGAAAAAATACCCTAAAACTGTTGTGATGAAATAACCTAAAAATAGCAGATAAAATGATTTATTTAAAAACTAAACTACAAAAAGATTAGCAAATATACCTGGAACAATTCTGCTATGGTTGAGATAGAATAACAGAGGTTCCAGGTCCTTTCTGCCTTCAGTTTCTATGACATTGCAATTTCTTTCCTGTACAACCTGGCACTGACATATATAAAAAGACAACCTATTCTAACAGTGAAATCTGTGGCCTATTTTAGTTCTGTTTTCCATTTCAATCCATCTGGTACCCAAGGATGCTGGAACCTGCACTGGAGGGATCCCCATCAATCTTCAGTCAACCTTTCTGCATCCAGCTCTTGGACTGGAAAGGGATATATTGTCACAATACCTTACTATGTATTTCTGCCAGCCATAACTGAACCCTAGTTGAAACGTGTAGTGTGCATACATTAGCTTCTAAGTGAAGCATTTGTGCATTGTCTGAAATTCTAGATCAATGTGAGGCTGATTTCTTGCATTTCAGCCATTAACGGGGAGGGTAAGCTCCTCTCTGAAAATGCATTTTTTCCATCTGGCAAGAACTGTCAGCTTTGTTGCAATAGTGATATACAACCAAGGAGATTCTTTATTAAGAAAAATAGGACTAGTTGTAAGATTCAGTTGACTCTAATGTTACAGTACTTATAACTTGTAGACAATAAAACATTTTTTCTTAATTTCTTTGAGCTTCCAGAGTAAGAATGAAAAGGGGAATTGCTTTAATATGTGCAGTATGCTCCTTCTATTTTATCTTCCACTCTTAGGCTAGCAGCAGATTATGGCATAGCAGCTAAAGAGATTATGCTGTCCTGAGGGGCTATCATGATAGCAGCTAGGAGTAAATCAGGCAGATGGGGTGGAAAAACTGGAATATATCTGAGAAAGAATGTATTAAATTATGATGCAATCATGGCTATTGAAAATATTGACAAGCTTTTAATGTTCCATAATCAAGACTGATTTCAATGTGATTTCTACTTTAATTCAACTACAGACTTGTGTTTAACACCTTTGTCCAGCCTCTGTTTAGGGCTCTTTGTAATGTGGAGCTCTAATTTACTGCTGCCATAAAAATAACTGCTGGGGAATATTTATAGTAAGTTTAAATATTTACTCATTAGGATTAGTGAGAATAAGAGATTTCTACTAAGAGGATAATTTAATACTATTCACCTGATAATTGTTTTTTAGTACAAAACAAAGCAAAAGCATGTGTGTTTGGAACTTTTAAAACAGTTCATGCAGAGCAAAAACTACCTTTTTTTCAGAACAGACGACTAAGTTTTACTTCTATATCGCTCTGTTACCAAAAGAAAACATAGCAAATGTTAACACTAATATTTCCAATGAGTTTGCAGACAAAGTGTCTGAAATAAGGGAAATATTTGCCTCAGGAGCCCCTTCTGTCAGAGTCACATTGACTGAATTCTCAGACTAAATTCAAGATGACATACAGCTGAACATAGGGGAAAAAGGGACTTACTCCTGGCTGCTATGCTGGAGGAGGAAGAGACTGGAGGAGAAAAAAAAAAAATAAATAAATCAAAGGAATATTTTATGAACATCTGGCCCCAGGCAGTGGGACTTCTCATGTTTTGATTAGTGCAGCATTTTCCTTCCCTAACCTACCTGAGAAAAACAAAGGGAAAGTTTGGCAGAAAATAAACAAAAAGAGAAAAGTGGCAACTCAAATGTCTCATGAGTATTAAACAAATCGTGATCACCCACAGAACACCCTATTTTCCTGTTCCTGAGGAAACAGGTCAGGAATATACAGAGATGCAAATACCTCAAAGAGCTCTTGGAAAAATAATGCTTTATTTACTAAGTCTGTGGAACATGTCCTAGTCTAGATTTCACTTGAGTGGCATTTTCTCATTTTGGAGAAAAGGAGACTGAGGGGTGACCTCATCAATGTTTTCAAATATGTAAGGGGTGAGTGTCAGGGAGATGGAGTTAGGCTTTTCTCAGTGATGACCAGTGATAGGACAAGGGGTAATGGGTGTAAATTGGAGCACAGGAGGTTCAAGTTGAATATTCGAAAAAATTTTTTTACTGTAAGGGTGACAGAGCCCTGGAACAGGCTGCCCAGGGAGGTTGTGGAGTCTCCTTCACTGGAGACATTCAAAACCCGCCTGGACACGTTCCTATGTGATGTGCTCTAGGTGGCCCTGCTCTGGCAGGGGGGGTTGGACTAGATGATCTTTCGAGGTCCCTTCCAACCCCTAGGATTCTGTGATTCTGTGTGATTCTCCTCCTGCTTGACTGGAACTACCAGAAACCTGACATACTCCAAATTGCTCAAACAACCAAGAAAACCAACAAACAAGAAAGCAAGCAAACAAAAAAGTTTATAAAAAAATTCATTTCAAGACACATACAATAAATATATCCCCCAAATTAAACCAAATCATTTGGTGAACAGGTTGAAGAAAATAGGGAAAAAAATAATCTCCGAATTAACATATTTGGACAAAAACATTTCAGTTGGGAAACACTGTAAATTTCTTTATGCACATTTTAAAAAAACCCAACTTATTCTAAAATATTTTCTCACTTGATTATTGATACAAATTAAAAATGTTGTTGAAGATAAGGCTTTAATCACAAAACCTGAAAAGGAAAATAAATGCTTCATTCTGGGTCTAACAAAACTCGGCAGGGTCTCTGAAAACTCTGGGGCCACCTGGATTTTTTGTCTTTTTCCCATTTTTAAGTCAATCCAAATAAAATTCTTTGTCTCTCAAATGTTAAGCACTGGTTTCAAGAGATGCTTCAAGACATACCAGCAGAATAGTCTGGGTTTCGTTTATTTTTTTTAATTTGCTCCAGAACAGAATATTTCATTTAATTTTTCTGTATAGTAAATTGAAAGTTTGCAGAAACATCAGCGGTTTCCTTTGGAATGCTATCAAGTATCTCCACCTCTTGCTTCAAGAACTCAGACTATGGCTTTTCCTGAGATTCAGAGAGGAATTTATAGTAACTAGATCTGGAAGTAATAAACAACATTTTAAGAGAGAACAGAATCACTTGCAGAAGTTATGGTGAAACTGGACAAGCTTTCAAACTCAATCAATTTATTACAATGGCCCTTTTAAAGAGGCTGGAAAATACTCAGTGCTGTGGGGAAGAAAATGTAGCTACTAAGAGATCTTCATTTTCTGTAAGCACTACATTGCCTGCTTCTTTCAGATGGAACAGGAAGGTTTTGTGAGCTGTTGAGTCAATGCCATAGTATGGGAGCAGCATCTCAGAGCCTGTCTTTGTCAGGTGTTGAAAAACTCTTTCAAAACTAATGCTAGACAGCTAGGAAGTAGATGCCATTACAGTTTCTGAGACAGGCAAAACACACTTCAAAACACAGAATAAAGTGAGTTTATAAAAATATTACTGGGGTTTTACAATACCCAACCAGTGTAGCAAAGACTATACACCAAGCCACAAGACTGCTGCTGTTAAAACATAATGTTAAGTAGGACTGATGTTATGGAGATGTGCTGCAATTAATAGCTGTACTGGAGACTTATGGCAGTACAAACAAGAGAAAGCTACTACCTTTTATGAAATAAATTGGGTACCCAAAAGTTGAGTTCTGTTCTGGAAGCTCAGTTTGTAGCTCTTGTATCCCAGGAGAAGCACTTTGATAATGTCGACTGCTTGGTCATCTAGCAAATACTTATGTAAGTTCTTTTAATCCCAGTTCTTTGTGCCTAAAATCAGCAGACGTGGCCACAGTGCATAATGCTAGGAATGTGACTGCCTTTTTTTGGACCAAGACCCAAATGATCACTTTGCTAAGGACCACATTTGGAATCCACTGGGTCACACCCCCTCATGCACTGGCTGTGGCCTCTCTTCTCCACTCCTAGATTCAAAAGCAACAGAAGAAAACAAGTATATGGGTCTTAGGGATTAAAAAATTGTATTAAAGCCAAAATTCCACAACAAGTCACTGCATGCATTTCAGAATCTTGATGCTAAGCCTTCATGTGGATGAAAATCACTGCATTTATTTCACTTGATTATAGACCATCTATCTAACTGCTGCTCATAATCTGAGTAGTTATATCATTAGTCTAATAAAACCATAGTTTATTTCTTACAGCTTCTAACACAGTATGACCAAAAGATTGACATACCTTTTTGGTGTATACATTATTTAATTATGAACTGACAGGCACCAGCCTTTTTCTCTGAAAAAGCCCTTCACAATGTAAAAAACTTTCAGGGATTCGCAATGTGTTAATTGAGAATAAACTATGACTCCAGATTTGAACTTTCATCTCAGAGAACAGAAAAGGGCTGAGAAGCTACTTTGAAATGGAAAGTGGGTGTCCCTCGGGGCATGGTGACAGAATGCAATTGCTCTTGTTTTCTCTGCACATGTATTGAAAGTGAAGCTGTAATGGAGTGCATGTTGAAATGTAGTGCAGTAGCTCTGTTGGGAGCCTGGTTCCTCCTGAAGCATTACAAACATTTTGTTTACACTTCCTGATGACCATTTAATGAAGTGGAACACTTCTATTTTCTTTGTTCTCCTCTTCCAAAGTATGCTTTTTCTCCTCAGGCAGAATTAAGATGAAGTACATAGCCGAGCATGAATCTAACTTCTTATAGACTTTCTGACTGTAGCTCAGAATTTCCTAGTTTTCTAATTGTTTCTTTGTTGTTTAGATGGTGTTCTTCCTGAGCAATTTGGAAAAAAAAAAAAAAAGATACTTATGTTTTGTAGATTCTTCTTAATGACTTCCATTTCTGGGGAAATTTCTCCAACTTTCTTAAAACCTTGAAGGCGTCCACAAAAACTTGCCTTGATTCAGGAGCCTAGCAGGTCTAAAGAAGACTTACAGAAAGACTAAGAAAGACCATCCTGACAAATAATAATGATGCCCTCCTCTACTTTCTCCAAGAGTAATGGGAAGAGACTTAAGAATTCTGCAGGTATCTCAGAGACCAGCAAAAAAAACCCCATCTCTACCAGCCTTTTCTTATATAGGTTCCAAGTGGCTCAAAGTCATGCTCTACTACAGCCCAAATTTCTCATAGAGTTCTCCTAAATCCTCCAATGACAAGGCTGGCAAAAGGACAAAAATTAGAAAAATCAGAGAGGGAAGCTGGAGTTTTACCCAGCTCTTTTACTTGCTCTGGGTACCAAGGAAGACAGTAAGTATAGTAATCTTTCTCAAATCTCTCTGTTTCCTCAATTCTGTGCAGGAAGAAATCATCTGTGAAGAAACTCCTTACATGGGTTTTAAAAAGCTCCTCAGTCTTCTGACAGCCTTTGCAGTCAGTGACCCTTGTGAGCACACGGGGTGCAGAAAGTACTTTATAAAGTCAGTGGACAGCAAATATTCAAAGGACTTCTCAGTTGTTAAACTAGGGAGATTGCTTTCAAGATGGGGAAAAAGAACCAACCTGAAGCCCCAAAGAGGCAAATCATGAAAATCTCTTGAAAGTGAAAAGACTAGGAAAGTTTTTGCTCAGAAAAAAATCCAGAAATTTGAAACCTCAACTCAACACACTTTAGCTTCAGACCAGTAAAGTGAAAGAGGAAGGGAGGTTTCAGCCTCCATATACCATAGAACAATGGTAATGACCAATCTAAATGGAGGAGTGGAGAGATGTCTCAAAATGTGTCTCTCATCACTGCCATGCACAAGTATCACCCAACAGCTATTCACTGTACATCTCTCTACATGTCTGGGAGTCATAACAGAGGTGCTGTAAGTTGACACTAACAAAAAGATGGCCAGGCACACATCCTATTATAAAGCACTTTAAAAAATGAGGTTCAAAAAGACTCATGACATGGGGGAAATGTGGAAAAATCTACCAAGTTTTAAGAATTTTTCTCCTCCTTCAATACTAAAAATGCAGTGAGTTCCTACACAGCAGGTTTTTCGTTATTTTCTTTGCCTGGATGCCTAGGTGAATTCAGCCAAGAGGAAAACAAAATCTCAGTTAAATACATATTTAAGTGATAAAGTCAAAAGGGATAATTTCTAGCTCTTGCATAACAGAGGCCATAATATTTTTCAAAATCAATTTGTGCTTTAACTAGAGCATAACTTATAGAAAAACACTGTCTTGATTTAAAAATTTGCAATACTGGATAATCTCTCACAAAGTTTGGTAAATTATTCCAGTGTATAATTACTCTGATGAAGTATACTTCCCTTATTTCTAATTTGAACATGTCTTTGAACTTTCAGTCATTTGATCTTGCTGAACTTTTATTAAATTTGGAAGCCCTTTATTAAGAAATGTTATTTTCTCCTGCAGATACCTCTAAGCTAGGATCAAACATTCCCAGGACTCTCTCCTAGATAAGCTTTGGGAGCCATTTTTCCCAACTTCATGGAAAATTTTCTAGTGTTTTCTTGAGATGTTATTAATTTCTAAGTATTCATCTTTGACCTGTGGAAATTAGACCTGAACAAGGAGCCTGATCTACATTTTAAAATATACCTGCTCCAAGAAGTGGAGTTCAGTTGGACAGGGACAAGTGGAGGACAGAGAGTACAGCAGGAAAAATCAGTCAGGATGTAGCTGAGGATAGAGACATAAGAGAGACAATGGGAAAGGAAAAGGAAAAGAGGAAAAGGAAGAGGAAGAAGAAGAAGAGGGAAAGGGAAAGAGAAAGGGAAAGGGAAAGGGAAAAGGAAAGGGAAAGGGAAAGGAAAAGGGAAAGGAAAAGGGAAAGGAAAAGGAAAAGGGAAAGGGAAAGGGAAAGGGAAAGGGAAAGGGAAAGGGAAAGGGAAAGGGAAAGGGAAAGGGAAAGGAAAGGAAAAGGAAAAGGAAAGGAAAAGGAAAAGGAAAAGGAAAAGGAAAAGGAAAGGAAAAGGAAAAGGAAAAGGAAAAGGAAAAGGAAAAGGAAAAGGAAAGGAAAAGGAAAGGAAAAGGAAAAGGAAAAGGAAAAGGAAAAGGAAAAGGAAAAGGAAAAGGAAAAGGAAAAGGAAAAGGAAAAGGAAAAGGAAAGAGCTGCTTCTCCACAGATCATAGTGATCACTTTTTTTTTTTTTTTTTTTTTAAATATTTTTTTAAAGGGGAAAGGTTTGAATTGCCCTAATATTAAAATGATTAAAGCATAGTGATTTCTGTGGCCAATAGCACCTAAGAGGGTGATCAGATTACGACCAAATGCAACTGGATTTTGTTGGCACATCCTTAGGGGTGACAGGGTGTAGAAGGGCACCTCAGTTACTCTTCCTCTTTCTATGGCAGGCACCAGGCTACCTGTTAAAGTCCAAAGATGGAGTCCAACTGTGAGGCCACTTTCTGTACCCTGAGACTGTAGCTGAAACCTCTGTTTCTGTAGCTACAAAAAGGAACTGTCTTCACATAGTCACTTTTATGAGCACAATGAGAAACTGGAAAGTGAACTTGCACTTCAGAAGAAAAAGTACTGGTTTTACTATTACTATGCATTTGTCTGGGGTTCTCCTGTCATACAATAGAAGTTTTTGTTCTCTGTTTAGGCACCTGGATACCTCTACTAAGCTTTTATGTGCAAGTCTTTCATCTAAATTTAACCTGCCAACGATGGCTCCTCTACAATAAAGAGAGGCCCTTTCAGAGTGCTGGACAATGTAATTACTCATCAAGCTACATATGTTCACATAAAGAACAGTCTTGATCAAGCTAAAAATACTACATTTCAGAACGATTCTTTAATAATTAGATTGTAATACTTTGTGTATATATCCTATTTATGTACACTACATGGACAATTTCAAATTATGAACTCAAGTGAGACCAGTACAAACCCCCAAACTATGACAATACATTCAACTAAAAAGAAATACTATTTATTTACTCCCATACAATGGAAACTGGAGTCTGGTACAGACATTCTGAATGCCACTATATTTTCATCACAGGTTTCATAGGAGATTAAAGTTTTCAGTGTTTCAAAGAAGCTCAGGTGTTGTTTTTGAAAAAGATGGTCATTGCAGGGTTCGATAGATTCAATTGCAAAGAGCAAAGGATGTAGCTCAGAATGCAATGAACAGTAGAGTTATTCACCCATAACCATGTCATTACCACATGGATAAGCCTTTCTAAATGAGAGGCACCATTTTCCAAATCAAATACATATTGACCTTCATTTCAGAAATGTCAAGCATGCTGTAACAAGCTCTTGGTACATGACATGCTTTAGAAACTACATGAGAAAGACTGGAAAGGATGTTATCTGTTGAGGGTAGTCAGCTACAAGATAGCTTGGTTTTAACAGCAAGTTACAGATTATAGCCAATGAAGACAGGGATGTGGTCATCAACAGCAGAATCATCATTTTAGCTTTTCACCATTGGCAGAAAAAGAATGGAATCTCCTGTTGAGCTGAAAGGCAACAATGTGTTGGCACTTCCTAAATTGCTACCTGAACAATGTGCATGACACCTGTACTTCAAATGCATTGTTGTGTGTTCCTAAGTACATGTGTATCAGTATGCTTTGCACTATAACAACATTTGCTGGATGAACTCACAGTTTCTTAAAGGGGGAATAATCTAAAACAAAAAACTGGTACAGTGTGAATATGAGTAGGTGAGGAAAATGCTACTTTTCCCCTTGACATTGCCGTTGGACTTCATTTACTCTTTTTTTTTATTGCTAAAATGTATTTTTCATCTGTTTGCTAAAGGTCCTTAACTTACAACCAAACCTGATGATACCAGTTCCTGTACCAAATGTGACTCACATTTTATGTAATGGGAGGTAGAAATATCACAATGATTTTAGAGAGGACACGGCTAAACTGAGTCAAGCCCAGAAGATGGGTATTTAAAGGTTCTATAAATCATGAGTTTTCTGACTTCTCCATCTACTGAAACAATTCAGAAAAATCTCCTCTCTCAAGCAGTGACTATACACCTTTCTTCACATTATGGAGTAAAGCACTAGTTTGAGTCAGAATCTGTGGAATTTAGTTTGTAAATTAGTGCTATATTCAGATGGCTGTCATGGAATTCTGACTCTTCTAGAGGGAGAGAAATGTATTTTGGTAGCAGAATTAGGAAACAATAACTATTTAAAGCATGGACTGTGAGGATTTCTGAAAAATAGAAATGTCTGATTACACGAAAAGGGCTCAGCACTTCTTAACGTGGGACCCATTACCACAGTGTTGTGAGCAGAAGCCCATGGAGCTCAGATGAAAGGGGTGATCATGTTTCAAGGGCAGGACAACAAGAAGTTCCATGACTAACACTGCCTCATTTTCCCCTGCTTTACTAGTAAGTTCCTCTCTGCACTGAAGATGCAAAGTATCATCATGAAGAAGCACAAGATGTGATCCAGTCTGATTTCATATAAACAGTCTGCCCTATGCTTGTCTTTATTATCCACAATTGTTAAATATTATGCAACAGTGACATAACATACACTTTCCATTTCCAATTCATCTTCCATAGGTCCTTTTTTTTCAGGAAAACAATAAGGGAATGAGATTCATTCGAGCATTCTCCCGGTCATTACAAACATGGGAGTAATAATGCGCAGTGCACATGCAGCCTGGTAAGTGTTAGGTGCCAGCCATTCCCTTCTGTTCTCATCCACAAATCTGGTAATGTGACATTTCCCAGCGTGGGAGTATGAATCCTCAGCTTAAGCTGTTAAGACACCTCCTTACAGTATCTAGTAGTTGCAGTAGGGCAACTGCTTGATGAGACTCTAATCCTCAGGACAAGCTTCTGTAGGCTAGAAGCCTGAAAAACCCTGGACCTAAGTTTTTACGATGCCCCCGCTTGGCACCAGAATTACAGACACAGATTTGCTCCATTTGAAAGGCTCAGTGTCCATTCTCAGCTGATGCAAATTGACCTTCCTGCATTAAAGCCAGAGAAGCCAGAGGTGATTTGCACCATCTGAGCAAGTGGCCTGAAATTATGGTAACAGGTCACCAGAATCTACTTTTAAAGGCTGTGCTTCACCATGATGGAAAGTATAAGGCAGACAAAGTACTAAAAGCTTTTATGTTTAGAATGTCTTTGATATGATATTTTCTGAGGACTAAGATGACTGTTAGTCCAGAAATGAAAAAACTATACAGTGCAATTCTGGAGCTGTCAGTTTAGTATCTGTAAAAAGAAAATTCATAGAGCAGACAATACTGCCTGTGAAAGACCACATATATTATACAGAAAGAAAAATGTGCTATAACTAATGTATTAGGAGTCTGTAAAGTTAATCTCAATGTAGACAAGTAAAATGGAATGGATGATATATAAAAGAAGTATTTGACTAAGCAGCTTACTGAGTTTCGGTCAATGAGGAGCAAAAAAAATGGGGTACAGAAGGAACTGTGTTTAAAATGGCTTGAGCAAGGCAATGTTATCTCAAATAAAGAATGGTTCTAACTAAATCATTTTAAACACCAATTAAATTGTCATTGAACTGACTTCTGAGTTTGCTCTGTTTTTCCTAAGATTATATTATTATGGACTAAAGTATGACTTGGATTATCGGCCTGTGCAAGTGGGGAAGAAGGATGAAAAACAACAAAATAAAATCTTTTCTTGAAAAT
The DNA here is from genome assembly GCF_003957555.1 of Calypte anna. Taxonomy (NCBI): domain Eukaryota; kingdom Metazoa; phylum Chordata; class Aves; order Apodiformes; family Trochilidae; genus Calypte; species Calypte anna. The sequence continues at coordinate 54,272,240 of NC_044244.1, read as the reverse complement.
CTGTGTTGGCTGTCAGGAGATTTGGCCTGAGCACAAAGGAATAGGAGAACACACATGCTTACAGGGTTTAAAGAGCCAGAGGAGAGGGAACAAACACACCTTTGGCTTTAATGTATCTGTCTTCTGGGACTCCCCCAGCCTGTATGTTGTCCAGAGTGGCTTAGACACAGAAAAGTAGGAATAAAAGATAAAGTATTTTCTTCAGAAACTGGGAGGAAGGAGTGGAAAAATTTAGACTTTGAGGATTGCTTCTGCATCAAATCTGCCAGGGCTGGGTCTGGCTGAAGAGGCTCACGTAAAAATCCATTTTCCTAGGACTGTATCCCAGGACTGTAGTAAATAGTCTCCCAAGAGCAAAGTCTGTCTGAAAGCTTCCCCCTGACCCAGCTTTGTTTAGCTCATTAAAATTTCAGGGTTTTGGGGGGGGCCTTTTAGTGTTCTCTGTACTACTCTCCTCAGCTGCATTTCAGAGTCTTCCCTTTTCTGGCCCATGTTTTCCATGAGTGGTTTGCTGAGAGTTATTCCCTCTGTTTCCTGCCTCCCTCCATTTAGTTTTCAGAATCCACCTTGTCCAGTGTTGCGTTCAGTGTCAATTATTTTAATTTACTGAACACATCAGGCAAGCTCCAGTTCACTTGGTATTTCATCTTCCCTGAGAGATTTATACCTCAAATTGTGGCTAGATTACTGAGGCAAACAATGAATTCAATTAAGAAAATTATAGTAAATGATGCTGATTCTGTCAATAACATCTTTTGCTACTTCTCAGAGAGTGCACTGTTTCACTCAGTGACCTCTTGTTCCATGTACTTGAAAAAACATCATTCCACTTCTTACGATCACTTGTCAATCTTCCAGTCATTACCTACCTTCTGGTTTTCTTTCTAAAAAAAAAAATAAAAATAAAAATTCTAACTACAGGTGAATTGTCTGGAGAAAGAAATTGTGAGCCTACTAACGTAATGGACAGGATTATTCATGGCCTGGGTAGCTATGTACTAACACGTACTAAGAATTAACATGTGTAATGTATGTGAAAGATTGCAGCCATTTACCTATTTTTGCTTTCTGTGGAAGAATTTTGTGATATATTGACATTTGGTATCTCTGTATCTCCGTTCATTTGGAACAGTAAGCTAAAACTATGAGGATTAAAGCTTTACAACATTTTGATTTAAAAAACTGAACTTTAGATACTACCTACCATGTATTTCTGGGATATTCTAATATTACGTGGTTGACACGTTTCCCTCTGCCAGCATTAAAATGGCAGAAAGGAAAAAGCAAAAACACAGCAGAAAGAAAGTAATTATCAAAGGTAGTCATCTCTCAGGAGAATAAGAGATACTGCTTTATGGTGTTACACTGAACAGAACTGACATCAACAAGATTAGTTGTGTGTAATATAAGCTTTCAAGTTTCAGGACAAACCCATGAAACTCAGTGTCATGCTTCTTCTGGAGGTAGGGGGGATGGCTGGGCAGCCCAAGCCTTTATAGATGCACTTCTGTTCTGACAAGTGGAGAAACAAAAAACAAACCTCTTTTGCCAAAACCTTGTACCCATTACTATCTGTGATCTGTTATTCTTTCTAACATTTCTACAGAACAAAGGCTGAAATAAAAATTTCCCAAAACTGGCATGATTACCCCAAAATATACAAAAGAATATAGAATACAAATGTATTGTAACTTGTGCAACAGTAACTTGTGCAATCCTTTTTCTAATTAGTCTGTTTAATTCAACCCAATATATTTCTGCAAAGCAAAACCACAAGTATGGTGAATAATTTCCTGATGGTGCACAGATATTTAAATGGACTAATCTTGTCTAAATGGAGGCTTCACCATCTGTTCTGCCCTTTTATTACAAATAGAGAGGGAACCTAACTCACTGTATCAGCATCTAAAGCCTAGCATCAAAATGATTTAGATGTATATGTGTGTTCTTGATGCACCTGGTATGTTTTCTCACATACCAAACACAAATCAGTGTGAAAACCTGTCTCCTGTAACCTGATAAATTATCTGATCTAGTGCCTTTATTCCTTTCTCACAGCAGCAGAAATTGATGGCCAGTAGTTTGCATTTTATTAGGACAATTATGACTCTGTTGCTGTCCTGCAGGAGTTATATTTTTATTGGGCTGATATTTTGTAATACCATTTACCTCTCTACAGAAAATGAGCCTTGATACCTATTGTCTTCCTCTTGCTAGTCCTACATCTGCTTCATCACGGACAGAAATTTTGTAGGAGATGTGCTGGGGATGTGTCAGACTGCTGAGAAGCTTTGTCCTTCCCCAAAGGATGTCATACAATCTTTCTTAAGACCATTTACAGAAGGAACAGAGTGTTCTCATAGCAGTACAGGACCCAAAACTCCAAAATGCATCACAATACATCATTTTTACTGGTTTAAGTGATAAATTTTGTAATCAGTTAGGAAAGGAGATGCAGGTTACTACATATCAAGCTGTGTACCAGGAGGCTGCTTGCATGCTCAGTGCAAACATTAAGACCAAGAAAACCCTCAGGACCTACCTGTGTTGTAGCCTCTCCCAAGTGCTGGCCAGGGCCGATGATTCTTCCAAAGGTTGCCTAAATACCAATCACTCTGGTTCTCCACCAAGCCAAGAACTTGCTGCCCTAGAAACGAGCAAATTGCAAAAAGATCATGAGACAAAAGACAAGTCAATCAATATGAAGCAAACATGAAATTTGAAGAGGGGCAGCCAGAAGAAACTGGGGTGCTGCTTCCTTTCAAGCATTCAGAAGGTGCCTGCTTATGCAACCCTGGCACAGCAAACTCAGCATGGCTCATTTCTTTCCTTCTCCCCTGGCTAGTCTGAGTAATTAAACACAGTGGGAACCTTTGTCATGCTGACAAAAATACATCACCCAGACAAATCTGAATGCTGCTTGATTTTGGAATACAATGATGGCAAATCCTCCTAGTGAGAACTAAGTGTTGGTAAAATGATCATCTAATATGAAGATCTGTTCATACTCTGATGGAGATAATTTAATTGAAGAATAAGGCTCACTATAACAAATTATTCTCTTCCCATGCTCCTCGCGACTTTTCAGGGATTTTTTTTCTTCCTTCACAAAGGAAATCCCTTTTGATCAGGAAATAACCAGATTCTAAGAGTTTACCTGCACAAGAAAGTTGCACTCTTTTCAGTTAAGAGAGTAATTTAAAAGTCATTTAGGTAAGCCTGTGTGGCACGCTGCACAGAAATTATTATTTCAGTTTTAGATGGGCTTATTTTGGTTTAGCTTACATTGATTAGCAGCTGGCTTCAGCTAGAGTAAAACGTGTTTTAAATCAAATATGTCTAGAAGGTTTGTACTGCTTAAAAATCAACTGAAAAGTGAATGTTTATATAGATAAGGACTTAATTATCTACCTTGAAATGTGCTGTATAAAATGCAAATCAGAGAAGTGATTGAACTGATGCTCTGGTAACAGAGAATGGAGGGAAGACAAAAACTGCATTTGGATCAAGTCAAAGACCAGGAAGGGAATGGTCCTTTTGACAGAAGGACCCACTTAGTGAAGGCCTTAACCCTAGGATTGGACATTACTTTGCAACCTTTGGAGACTGTAATTTAGCATCATTCTCTGAAGGCATATTTTCAAATCCCACCTATGCTCATAAAATTGGGTGTATGGTCACAGCAGCACACTGAAAACATTAAGTGGTCATTATATATTACTTATGTAGGACCATTGCCATAGGCTCAAAACAAGATGGGGCTGGTAAGCAAGACATAAAGACAGAACTGATTAATTAAAATTTACAATCAGCTAGGAAGTTGCTAGGATAGGTCAGACGACTGTGAAACTCTCCTGAGGTATCTCTAATTCAGTGAAATGTCAATAACTCCCACATGTATCCTGACTGCTGTTTCAAACACTATGTGCAGAAATGAGTGGCTAGTGCATATAACAAATAAATCAGAACATTATGAATGCATACAAGGGGTGAACAGAAATCAATCTAGAAATTAACTTTGAGGGATTACCAAGTCCACTCCACACCACTGTTCAGGATCATCCTACTCTATCCTAATCACAATATGCCAGTCCTCACCAGACTTAATTTTCTAATGATGTCTCTCCTTTTCCATTATATTCTATAGATAATTGATACGTTTACTTTTTCACATTATGCTCCATAACTTATTTTTTAAGAAGGTGGAAAAGCAGAAAGATTATACCAAAGATCATTTGGTATGCACATTTGGTATACACACATTTATCACCCCATCGATGCTACTGAAAACTGGTAATATTAACAGAGTTCAGTGCACAAGGAAAATAGAGTGACAAGTTAGAGGCAGATGCATCCTAAGCAATGATTTGTTTATAAACTGCAGTGTCTCTCAACCTGTGAGACACATGGAACAAACTGCACAGGGCATGAGGTGCCATAGGGAAAGGGGCACACAAGGAGGAAATATGAAAAGGATCTCAATTGGCTGAAATAAGTCTTAGCCAAAAAAGACTGAGGAGCACAATTTGAACCAGCACTTGTTGATTCCATGCTGGAAGACTCTATATTCTTTGTAACTATTCCCTTACAGGTGAGACAGAATAAAATAGGAAAAAAAAATGGGAAATCACCATGGCTAGTAAAGGATGAGGGGAAAAAACCTAATAAAAAATTCAGGTGCAGCACAGCTGGTAGGAAGACATTGACCTGCCCATATTCTAACAGAGCATTTCACAAATCAGCAGTCCATGGCTCCCTCTCAGAATAGTACTGTTAAGACTTAAAAAAAAAAAATAAAAATTCAGAATTCCATTTGCAAGAAGCAGATACTAAACTTCCTTACTACAGAGCATCAGTCTGCTTTCATTATTTTAGCCCCATGCATTTCCCAACAGGCCAGAGTTCAGCCTTCAAACTGATGAATAATAAAATATGAACAAGCCTTGATGCTTGTTAATGGTTTTTCTTTCCTACCTCCCCATCCAAAAATCTCAGTTATGAAAATGAACCCCAAAAATACTTATTTATCAGTTGTTATTTCTCATGCTAAGATAAACTGGAAAGGCTTAGGAAACTATGTTCACATGTCTTTATTGTAGCTGTATCGTTTTCTTCTTTTCCTTTTATTTTTGATGACACCAGAACAAATCCTGTTCCCATCAGCATTCCTTGAGGTTTGATATGGGATATGGATGAAGGCAGAAATTAACATCATGTAAGCTTTAGTGTTTTAATACATGGATCAGATAATGTGACTTACTGTGTATCAACTGAGCTCAAAAAACTGCCTGTACTTGTCCTTTTAACTTGACACAAAGACAAAATAAAATGTGGTAGCTAAGACATCTTTTTTCAGCTTTTTTTTTTTTTTTCCCTTTTTTTTTTTCCCTTTTTTTTTTTTTCCTTTTTTGCTTTTGCAATGGTCTGGGAATGTGCACATGTCCATGTACCGTCCTAGGGTAGAGCACTATGCTACTTGTCAGGCTGTTGTAACTCTTGCTGGTGTTGAAAAACCTACTGGGCAGATGCGATGGCTTGTCTTGCAAGCCACTTTGGAGAAAGTTATGAAGATATGTTTTTTATCTTCTCTAGTTATATTTCTGCTTTCTCTAGGCTGAAATGGTGTTGCTGTCTCTGCCAAACATGAATGTATTTTTATTTCCCTTTACTCTGTCTTTATGATCTTGACTTTGAGGCAGAAATGATCAAGAAAACATAACTTCAGCTGCATAGCAAACAGTAATGGTTCCAAAAAGGCGTTTTCATTCTGACATCTTCTGGGAAAAATCCTCAAATATTATGATCTGAAGATAGCAAAATAACCACATCTAATTGTACAACCCTCCTCATTTTAAGTGATATCAACCAACGTGATACATAATACAGATGCAGAATACATACCATTCATACCACATTATCCTTTGTATGTAGAAGTTCAAACAAAATAAACAAAATAAACTAATATTTTTCCCTTCCAACAAACAACTAATAATGTTTTACTCCAAGCTTTCATAATTTTTTTATATCAATGATTTAGTGTGAGAATATATGTCTAGAATATCTGAGCATGACCACTTATTTAATTTAGTTATTTACTTTTTCAAATACACTGTGAAGGTATAGAAATGAGGCACCAGCCAAAGTAATGCATGGTACAATGCAGGCACAATGAATGCTCTTTGCTCACAGGTCCCTGACCATACATCAGCCCCAACCTGTCTCTCTGCCACTCCTCACGCCTTCCCTGCAAGGTTCCTGCAGTTCTGAAGGAACTCTTCACCAGTTTCATTTTACCCCTGATCAGGCCACAATCTGAATTCAGATTTTCTGAGAAGAAAGACCGTGGCGTTTTGTAAAAGGCAAGCATAAAAGAGTTATACAAGTTACTCTTCCAGATGAGGACATAGTGGCTACCATAAGGAATTTGAATCATTCAGCATTCTCAGTTGCCTGCTTCTTCTTTTTAAGAGTTATTATAATAAAATACCACCAGTAACAGCCAAAGCTCTGTCATTGTTTTCTGCCCTGGCCCTGCAGTTATGATGAAGTGCACTTCTCTCACTGTTACTCCAGGCACAACTTAGTTTAAGAAAACGAAGCTGTCCTTCTTACTTATTCATACATCACCACTAACAGCCAGACAACAGAAAACAAGGCTATGATTCTGGCGTGACCACAGTGAAAAATTATCAAGCAGGCAGAATTACAGCTAAATTGTCAGGAATGGGGCTGTATGCTGCCTGGCTTCAGGACAAGACTCTCCAGAAGGCAGCTGCACAGCTACAGCATTTTGCACGGTACAGCTCCCTGACAGCCCTCACATGATGAGAAGCACTTGCAAAATCTTAGCTGTCGCTGGGAAGAGGTTTCCATGGAAAAACAGATACTTCTGAGCCTGACAACTCACTGTCTTAAATTCTGTTTTCACTTCATAGATTTTTGGTGGCTAATGGAGGGGAAAGCATGATCCTCTAATTCAGGCATTGAAGGAGACTCCAGATCTCAGCTCAGCTCCTTGGCTCTGATTTATTGGGTGACAATGGACAGGTCGCATAACAGCCTCTTGCTCGAGTCTCCCTTAATAAAAAGGGGGATAAATAATTTTTTACCCCTCTCCCATTTAGCCTGTCTCACATACTGCAAATTTAAGTCCTCTGAAATAGTAACTGTGTGCTAGTTTCTACTGAAAGCATATTGCCATGGGGCTAGGCTGAAGCTCCATCCAGAACTCTCCAGCAGCAGGGAGTAGCAGCTGGGAAGTCTGGAGCGCAGCTGTAGGGCTGCACTTCTTAATAGTTGTCCTCCAGCTTCCAGTGACTTGTGGCACGTGACACATCTGAAGAATTATCAGCTTTTATTTATGTTGAATCTTGTATCTGGTAGTTTCATTTGGTGCCCAGTACCATCCTGATGCCTATGAACAATACTTTCATATTCTCCTCCAATTTTTAACCAGTTTGAGAGAGTTCTATCTTCTCTAGACTCCGGTACAAATGACCCTAACCTCAGGTCTTGCCTTTAGGTATTTTGCTATTACAAATAATAATAAAAGTAGTAAAAAATTAATTACAAAAGCTACTTTCATCATCTTCTTTGGTGGAAGTCTTTTTTTGCGTATGTTTTGATTTGGTTTGCTCTTGGGTTTGGTTATTTTTAGTCTTAGACACTACACAGGCTTTCACATGACTCCACTGCAATCACAGTAATAATAACGGTGCCATAGCAAACATTTTTACCAGAAAGAGAACATAAAAAGGCATGTGAGAGGGGTGGGAATGGGTGGGATGTTGTGCCACATTTTGGTCTCACATGGCCAAAGCATGAGCTGATATCACAGGAGGGATTCATTCCAGAACAGCTCTCCTGGCTGTTACTTTCACAAGGTTTAATTGCATTTGGTACAGGCCTCCAAAGCAAAAAGCAAGTGCAAGATATTTTTCAGTCTTTAAGAACATAAGTAGTAAGAAATTTATACACTGTTGAGGAGCAAAACTCTATCTTGATACTTCTAATTTCTTTAACAGCTGTGGTTTAGATCATTAGGAACTTTATACAGACAAGAATGCTGGACTCACAGCCAAGTACTGCCAGAGCAACACACGTGTTCCAGTGTAGCTGAAAGTACAGGAGGAGGACTCAACAGGAACTTAGGATTCAAGCTTGGCAGGAATCTGGAGAAATGCAGAGTTCTGCGCCCAAAACGGGACACAGAAATAAAGAATAAAAAGCTGATGAGAGGGAAGAGAGGAAAAGGTTCATATTCCGAATGCTGAAACATTTCTAAATTGGCCAGTATTGAGTCTGATGAACATTGTTAGGACTAGCTGAACCTATAAATGTTACAATGAAGCTGGGTTATTTTCTGCAGAGCTCAGAGTTAAATTCTCTCATTAATGTCCTTTCACTCTTCTCTCCTTCCCTGCATAAGATATGTTTCCTTTCAGATATGTTAGCGGCCACATCCTTAGCTGGTATAAATCTGTATGACTTCAACAAAATCAGTGTACTTATGCTGACTGATACCAGATGAATGTGTTGCACTTCATGTTAAGTCTTGCTTGAGTGACTGACCCTTTCTCTATGGCCTTCCAGTCCCTGATCTTTCACCGGTTCATACAAAATATGTGGCTTCTAAAATTTTTCACTTATCCTGCCACATCTCTCATCCACCTCTTCAAATCACTGTCAATTTCAGGCTTTTCATCCTCACTATTGATGCCCTGTGCAATTTTTGCCCTGTCTGTATCAATTCATGTTTCTTCCTGCTCCCAAACTCATTCCTCTGTACTGCTATGTCCTCACTCATCCCCTTAAAAGACTCTTCCTTCTCACGCAACAAATGCCCTAAGTTACCTCTGAAAATATATTTCAAGCACTAAATTTCACTGCATTTTACTTCATAAAGTTAAAAGAAAATTACCATGAATGCAGTGTAAAACACACACATGAAATCTTGTCTGTGCACTGTGATGTAAGTCTCCCTGTTCTCAGAAACACAGTATGACATTTTGTCTTATGCCTTACAGGACAGGACACACTGATCAACAGAACTGACTACTGTAACCTTTACTGTGCTTTTATTTTTCAAGTGTGCACACACATAACAAATATAAGCATTATATGTATAGGCACATATCCACGTGTGTATACTTACCTCCAGACACATACACATGCATAGATGCACATGTGTGTGTATATACATAGATTGGTATAAGAAAAGGCAGTCTCTCCTGTGAAGAACTTCTCTTTTCCATGTGGAAAAGTCAAGTTTCAGGGAAAAATGCCTCCCACACAAGCTTAACTGTATTATTTGATATCTCATATGCATCAAGTATATGTTGTTTCCTAACAGCCCCTTAGCCCTTCTTAGTGGATTAATCGCTCATAGAGATTAACAATTAATTGGAAAATTATCATGGAGCAACTTGGATGAGAAAGAGGCCAAAGAGTAGCTCACTGAAGGTACTGCAGGACTGTCTCAGGATAGGATAGGATAGGATAGGATAGGATAGGATAGGATAGGATAGGATAGGATAGGATAGGATGCCCCAATGAAAGCATCACATTGGATAGCACACTGGTGCCAGGAGAGGAAGAAATGGAACAGGCAGTAAGTGAATACTTGATAAGAGAGGAGGATAGGTAAGTGAAGCAGAGGTAGATACACTACATCAAGGGCAGGGGAAAACAAGATGGACCAGGCTGACTCAGTGAAGGAGAAAGGAACTACTGAAAGGAATAAGAAAGCCCCTGGCAATGCTGGAACAAGGATCTAAAGCAATGGTATCAGCTGACTTCTGGATGTACACAGAGGAGGTGATGTGCTACAGCAACTTGGGCCAGAGAAGAATAACTCTGCAAGAGTCTGTACAGAAAGAAATGTGACAAGTGTTTTGTAGGTGGTAGGAGGGAGGATTCAAAAGGCATAATCATACACAAAAGAGGATGAAGTATAATGAACTGGATTGAGAAAGGCTGGGTAAGGAGCTAAATCTGTGATTCATCTTCATAAGGAAAGATGAAAGAATTAAATCAATCAAAAGAAGAGAATATATTGGGTTTCCGTGCATCTTCTCTCCTCCAAGGAGTTTGTTAAAAAAAAAAAAAATTAAGAGGACAGTGAGGAGTGCAGCAAACCACAGCAAAGTGAACAAATCTATCATTAATATTTGCAGCACTTTCATCTGCAGAGTTTCAGGAAAATGGATTCTCAGCAGCTGAGCACAAGAGACTAAGTGTAGAGAAAACACTTCACTTTGGAACAAAACTTTTTGAGGCTTCTGTGACAACGGCAAGGTTTAGTGTGCCCATGACAACAAGGCTCCTGTGTGACTCTATAGTCATAGATAGGTTTGGATTGGAAGGGACCTCTAAAGGTCCTCTAGTCCAACCTCTCTGCAGTAAGCAGGAACACGCTCAGTTAGAAGTTACTCAGAGCCCATCCAACCTGAATGCTCCTAGGGATGGAGCATTCACCGCCTCTCTGGGCAACCTGTTCCAGTGTTTCACCACCCTCATTTGTCCTATTGCTACAGGCCCTGCTAAAAAGGTTGTTCCTATCTTTCTTATAGGCCCCTTTCAAGTACTGAAAGGATGGAATACGGTGTCCCTAAGAGCCTTCTCCAGCTGAACAACCCCAACTCTCTCAGTCTTTCCTCAAAGGAGAGTTCTTTAACTCTCCCTTTAAACATTTTCATGACCCTGACAATTTCTGTGTTGCCAGCAACTTAAGAACTTTAAGATATTATGATTTGGAAAAGCACAGAAGTTTTTGTTTGTTTTCTACCTGGTAGGAAAAGATATGCCAAACATGTTGCCAAGAGAAGTACTCTAACATGGAATCCAGTGAAGAATGAGTTTGACCACTGAAAATGTAGTGAAATTGTAAGCTAGTCCAGAAGAGAAGAGATGCTCATACCAGCTTCACATGCTGCTGAGCCTATCCTTCTTCATCTCAATTTTTATGTTTTTATAACACAAAATGTCCCAGCAGTAGAACAGACATCTAATAAAGAGCAATAGGACACTTGACATGACCCCTCTCTTGGGTGATAAGGATCCTGTCCTAACAAGACTACTGCAGGAGGTAAGAAAGATGTACCTATTGCTCTGACCACACACCTCTCCTATTCACATATGTTAACATAAATGACAGGATAAAAATTTTGTGTCCTAACACCTTTTCCCCCATCATGGTCTCCTTTTTAATTTCTCATTTATACAGTATAAAACCCCACACTCATGCAAAATCATAAACTTCCTCTGAAAGGACCAAAACATCCTGTGAACAAAGACAATTCAAAACCACTACTTCCACTATTCAGGCATTTGTTTTAGAGAAAAAAATATTTTAAACGACTGTGCCCACAGTTTCAGGAATATACAAGGTATAAAAACCATGACTTGAATTTGTGCTATGCAGGAACACATGAATACTGAACAAAGAAAGTGCTTTTTTCTTTTTTTTTTTTTTCTATTTTTTATTTTGTTTTATTTTTATTTTTTATTTTTATTTTTTATTCTTATTTTTCTCCTGTCAAAGATAATGCAATAAACCTGCCCTGGAGAAGCATGTGAGGAGCATGAAAGTAAATTGTCCCTGCATCATGACTCTGCCTGTTTTAACTGTAAGAATTTTATAAATGGGATAAGGTCCTGATTTGCACATTTTTGTTGGCACAAAGCCTATCTGTGAAATGTGTCTCAGTAACGGGGAGCTGAGCAGCAGCCTGCAATGTGTTACCAAAAGTCTAACTTATGCAATGTCTTTCATTACTAGCACTTCACAAAGGAGAGACCTCCTCCTTCAGGAGAAACTGAGGCATATGCAGACAGAGTGACATTTCCCAGGTCACCAGAGAGGTGAGTGGTGAACTGTGACCACATACCAGAACTTGCAAGACCCAGAACACTTATTTTAGATCCTGAGAGGCACTGATCTTTTTAGTAGCCTAGTGCCTAAACTGTCACTGGCAGCAATCATTTAGAAATTCCCACTCAGCCAGCCTTTTGAGCAGCTGTCAGCTCACTGCATCCACTGATGGCTGAGTTTTTCTCACCACATCCCTGAATGCTACATTCTGCTCTGCCATAGATTTACTTTGGGTACATCCTCTGGGATTCTGGACATGTCTTTTCACTTCTCTCTTGACATTTAGGCAGCTGTTCATTTCAGCTGGAGTGACGTAAACCTTAAGATGCCTCCATTAATTGAGCAAACTGAACTCAGATGCATACCAGGATAACAGAGGTTAGCATCTGGCTGTTTGCTCCTCACTTTCATTCAGGAAAATGGAGATAACACCACTGCTTCACTACACTTCATCGGGTTTCAGTAACTGGCATTCGTGGTCACTGGAATGGTAAACTATTGTTATTAGCAATGATTTAGAGGAAGAGCTTTCAAATATTCTGGAGACTGTTCATGAAAGTTGTGCACAAGCTCCAGATCCTTTTTGGAAGTTGTCATAAAGAAACATCAAGATATTAACCCCCTTTCTTTTTTATTTAAGAGGAAAAAAATTGTAAATTGATGGACACACGAGGATTTTTTGTAAGCAAGAAATCAGTAGGTGTGTAATACTAAGTACTTTCTCTGATCATCAGAGAAGCCCCAGAATGAAGAAGTAATGGCAGGAAAAAACCTAAGATGAATGAAATGAAAAGGATTTCTTTTCTGGTGACAAGTAAAAAAACAAACCAAACCAAACCAGTAAAAAACATTGCCACGTTTAGTAGAAAAGGGATGCAGTCAGCCACTTAATGTGAAAAAGGTTGGCAAGTTATTGTATGTGGTGTTGAAATACAACTCTGTTGACATTATTTTTCCCCTTTGTTGGTTTCAGTTCTGTTAAAAAATAAACCAAGCTCTGTATTTCCCCTTGGCAATGTGGCTTTACTAGCTGAAGAAAATTTTTCTGGATGAAAATTCAGGAGTTGTCTCTTCAGCAGACACAGATTGCAGTAAGATACTGTCATCTGCCTGTGACTTATTGCCATCACTGTTAATGGCACTTACTATACTGACAATTGGTATAGGTAAACAGGTCACCTTATGCTTTTAATTATGGGCTTCAAGACATGTTAAAGCTCACAAACACTATAGCTAAAAACTATTTATGCATCACTAGTATCAGATGGTCAGATGATACAGCAAACATTTGTTCACATCTAATGATTAAGCACAATTATTCCTGTATCAGGTATTATGATAGAGCTCTGATACCACACAACAACCTGCTGTTTTGCATCTTGAGCCTACAGAATAGGAGGTGCTTCTGCCTGATTCAACAAAACAGTTCCTGTACTAGGAGCCTCATGCTTTAGTGATCAGCTCAAGAATCCTGGGATCTGTTCCTTTTTCTAACGTTGACCGGCTGTGCAACCACAGATGGGTCATCTCTTTGTTGAGCTTCAGCCTCTCTAAGTAGGGCACGATTCTGCAGTCAGGCTAAATAGTGGATGCACATGTTAGAGGAAAAGAATAACCTGGAGAACAGAATGGAAATTTTTATCCAGACACAGTGTTGCAAGTTATTTTTTCATCAAGAGATGGAGCACTGCAAATACCTAATAAGTGTGCACAGCATTGCTCTTAAATTTGAACACAACCATTCTTTCTCTGTGCCCTTTGCTGTCTTTTAACCTGTACCCTGGAGACATCTGGATTTACAGAGCAAAGTGGCTGAGATGTTCTCTTGCTGAAAATGTATCTACTCATAAACTCAACCTGAAATCATATATAGCTTTTATTCAGTTTTGCCAGCAGGTAATAACACTGTCTAACACTACAGAGTTAAGATTGGCACAAAGGTAGCCAGCACTAATACAGTACTTGGAGCTCTAAGATGGAATAGTACAGAATGTCTCAAGGATTGATAGTAAGCCTCAGATAATGTTTACTTTCTTGATTTACAGCTGTTTACTACATGTATTTATTATATGTATTTATCACATATACTGACTACATTTTGCTAACATGAAAATTAAGTGGTTAATATTCCTGATGGAGAATTCAGTAAGGCTTGGAAAAAACAATAAGATCCTCATATTCTTCAGTCTTCTGCAAATCAATCTTTGTGGATAGTTTCAGGGGTTTTAGGATGTTTAACTGAAGTCCACCTCAGCACTGACATTTCCCTTTTTTTCCTGTTTATTGTCTTAGTACTGATTGATTTCTTCTGTTCTGAAGAACCCCAGAACAAAGAGGAAGAAGGCTGTCTCAACTGAGTAAAGGGATAAAATCAAGTATGATGAAAATCAGCTTAGGCTCCTTCTCCCTCTCCATTGTTTCTTTATTTAATTAGTGCAAGTCTAGTTTTAATTGAGACAGATGAAAAGTGTGACCCCAATAGTACACAAAGAGTGCAGAATTTTATTACACTTCCCTGAGCTAGAGAGACTTTAGTGTTACCAAAGTTACAGCTAAAAACTGAAAGAAAAGACACGAGAGATGAACAGAAGGTGCAAGTTTCATTAAGTAGATATGTTGATGATAATGGGAAGAAAGGGCAAGACTTGATGTCCACTGAAACATGACAACTCCCATAATGTATTCTGCACATCATATCATTCAAGCCTCTAATATTTCATTCATTGATTTTACTGTCAAATGAAAAGGCACTTGCTCCAAGTGGCATTTAGTGAGACAGATGGGGAAAGACCCAGACTTTATTACAGGGAGTTTGCTCTCTTGATAATGTTGACATTCTGTGGGTAAAAAGCAAAAAGGGTGCAAAAGTCTATGAGTCCTAATGTCTAGAAAAGTCTCTGTGGTTCTCTTCCTGGAAGCTGAAGAACTTTTCTCCTGGTTAGTCTGCAGCCTGCCACCTGTGTCATCTGCACCTGAGGTAAGTATAGTTCAAACTTCTCACACAGGTGCTTGGAGATAAGCTCTGTTAGCCTAGGATTCAACTCTGTGTCAACTGCTGTTTTCTGTTATAAGAAGAGAGAAGATCAGAAGAGAAGTCTGTGAACTATTCAAGTTTCTGGTACCCAGGTTTAAGGGTATATGCTGCACTGTTGTTACAAAGCAGAGGACATACATATGTGTATTCACTTTAGACTAAGCAGCAAATAAAATCAGAGAAACCTTGGAAGATTGTTAATTGATACTCAAGAGTGTTGTAACAATAGAGATGCAAAGAAGAACTCAGAGATCCTTTTAGTCACAGAAATAAATATATGGAAAAGCCAAACACCATAAAGAAGGAGACATACCTCTGCATGTGAGCCCCAAAAAAACCACCTGTAAACAACCTGTCTGTTCTCAAATCCACCCAGTAAAAGTTAAGAGAATACTGAAACAGTGTTTGTATGGACAAGCACTCCAAAACTTGCTCTTATAAAGAAGGAAAATGGAAAAAGTAAACGCCGTTTCTGGACAAAAATTCACAACTTTCCCTCGTAGAGAAGTATCCTCTTCTGTGGATTACTTGGTTATGAACATTCCTGTATATTGTCCCTCCCTTTCTAACCTCATTGATTTTGAATTCCTCATGTACAACAGCATGGCCTCACCAAGAAGCTGTCTGCAGCCATATATTACAGATACTTTTTTTAAGCAATAGAAGTTGCTTCAAGCCTCTACAGGCTGAAGAAAACACTACAAGCAGGCCCTCCCATTTTTTGGCCATGCGGTCCTTCCCCTATTTTAATATGTAAAATGCAGCACTAGCACCCAACAGTCTCCTTTTCTACTCTTCCTTGCAATAATGTCAACTTCTTTGGACCTCCTGGAAAGGTAGGTGCTGGAGGGTCAGGATGCAAAATTGACATAGGCTGACAATAGCTGGCAGTTGACCAGAATAACAGCATCTGTAGACAAGGTTAGCAGCAGAACTTCAAGTGCCTGGATGCTGTGTCAAGTTCCCTATCAGCACTTTGGAAAAACTTCAGTGACCTGCTTTGTTAGTTACATGTACGAACTTCACCTAGATTTCAATTCAAATAGCAATGTCCCTTTGTTACTCTGAGCCTATTGTAACTGGGTTTTTTTAGTGATTTTTATAACAAGGTTTAGGCTGCAAGCTAAAGAGAAGAATCAAAATTATCATCTCAAATACTGAAAATGTCTACATAAGATAAACTACACTCCCACAATAAAATGAGAGGGAGGCATGAAGGTATTAAGAAATTTGAAGAGATCAAAATGCAGTAAGCCAGCTGCAGCTGCTGCAGGAAAGCATGTAAAGTGCGGGAAGTTATGGTGTCAGTTAATCCCCTTAATCTCTACTAATGCATGAAGTGTAAGCAACATTTATTTTATGAAGCAGTAAAATGCTGTTACGAGTTCTGAATCTACCTTGCATCTCAATGAATTCTATAAACAAGAGGCTAAAAACAGCAAGTCAAATCTGAGTGATTTTCCTTTTCCTTGTTCTCCTCTTAACCTGTCTAGGGACAAGGTGAAAAACACTGTAAGAACTGAAAGCTGTAAAATGGACTTGGCTAACTTACTAACTCGTAATCACAGGTGTTCGATGACACACTGTACTTGCTCTTAAAAAGGGAACAAACATATGAGGTAAGATAAAGAAAATTCTCTGCAACCTGTACAACTCTTTTGTGTAAAAAAGGTATTACAAAAATGAAGGGCTTCACTCTTTGTCTCCCTTGAGGACAAAAAAAAGTAAATCCTTCTCACACCAGGATATCACATGACAGACCTATTATCAGCCTGTAGTTCCACGTAGTGGAAGATGATGTCACCTTTTTGTCAGTCATGCTGCAGATCTATTTAGCACTATAATAAATACAATTCACAATAGAAACACATTTGATACTTTAGCAAATTAAAAAGAAAAAAAGGATTGCTTTTCAAGCACTGAAAAATAGCAACAAATTATTATGCATTTGAAAATCAGAGAGGCAGTAATTCAAATAAGGGTGATGCTAATGACAATTTTGGCTGCATACTGGGAAGACCCAGTTAAACCTGGAGATGAAATATTGGCTTCCACTGGATTTAACACTGCAAAAATTAATTCATACCTCAGTAATCTAGACACAAACACACTAATCTGAGAAATAATCACCTTTATAGCAGGAGTTACTGCCTACCTAGTTCATATCAATGAATAGCCATCTGGATTAGCTGCAGCCCTCTCCACTGGCCTGCTCTAATGACTGTATGGAGAGTAAGAGGGACTATGAGTCCCATAAAATCTGTTAATGCAGGTCATGGAAAAGTAATGAAGAGATGATGGAAATAATTTCTGAAATAACCCCAAGCAAAACTGTAAGGACACCAGTTTATGACTCCAAAAGCATCCAGTAAAAGGGACATTTACAGTTTAATCTGTTCTGCTCTCTATAAAAGGTACACTGCTTGTTAGCAGTGAGGACAGATTCTATAATTTAGTAGATTGGTGAAAGTTTTCCTTCAGTAGCTCACCTTGGTTTCCACCTCTGCTCTTTTTGGGTGTATAGCAAGAGGACAAGGACCAAAGGTTAAAACTTGGAAGAGGAGAGATTTGGATTAGCTATTAGAATGAAATTCTTTACTATGAAGGTGGTGAGACACTGGAGCAGATTGCCCAGAGAATCTGTGCCTGCCCTCTCCCTGGAAGAGTTCAAGGCCAGGTTGGAGGGAGTTTTGAGCAACCTGATTTAGTGCTAAATGTCCCTGCCCATGACAGAAGGGCTGGAACTAGATGATATTTATGGTCTCTTCCAAATTTAGCCATTCTGTGATTCTATAAAATGTCTTCTTTCTGTAGGATACTGTCTTGGACGCATACAAATATTATATGCACTCATAATATCCAAGTGGGTAGTCCCAAACGGACACGCCTGCCTAGGATTTACTTTTCACAAAGAACATATATTGTAGGTGGCTCCAAATAACTCTTGTCTAGTCATCTGTGCACAGATTATTTTTTTTCAAATGCACCCTAATTAATTCTTTATTTTAGTCCATTGAGTTCCATCCTCCATCTATTATAGTGACTTATGTGTTCCCCTGGGGCACCTCTTAACTCCCCATTTCATTATCACTACTTTTAACTTGGACCTACACCTGTTCCCTATCATGCCTTAAGGGTTTTCAGAAGTGAACTTCTTTTTCATAAGATTGTTTTATTTCTAATTTATTTTCTCCCTTTGTTCAATGCTGTAAAATATGGATTGTCACCAGTGCTTTCTAAATGGGCAAAGAAATGTAGGTAGCATTTTCAACTGTACATACATAATAATAATAAAAAAAAAACAAACAAAGAACACAACACCCCTTCTACAACACATGCAATGCTATTTTTTTTCCTTCTAGAAAAAGATATGACATTCTGACTGAATTTAAAGCTCTTAATTCTGTCACTTAGGCTCAGCCCATTAATTGCATGAGGGAGGCAACAAACTCTGAGGCATAGATCAAATTCTGGGACAGCCTTCCATTTGTTATCACCACAGCTCCTGCCTTTCCATGAAAAGAAAATAAACAATTTCCCATTTAAGCTTATAAGATCAATGCTGCAGGAAAAGAAATGTGTGAGTATGCATGCAATGAAGGGAAAGAAGATTTATGTAAGATGTGACTTAAGACATTAAGGGATCATTATCTGTATTGGAGGTGGAGAAAAGATCTTCTATATATCATTATCAGATTCTGATCAGTTCTTAAAACTGCAAAGTACTAATGTTATTTCATTTAGCAACAGATGGGAAGTTTGTCTCCACAGAAAGACTGAATGAGGGCTGACTCAACAGCAATCATAAACTACTACATAATTTGAAGGATTTTCCCCCTCCTCTTTTTCTACAAGTCCTCTAAGCTAATTTTGTAGATAATGCAAGGACAGATCTGAGGGAGTAATTATCAAGCAGGTATGACAGGATTAAGTAAATGCTCTATGGCAAGACAATGCTGGGTTTCTCTCTCTGAACCACTACATAAATTATTTGTGGTCAGGATTAAAGTATTTAATTAAATCGTCCTTGTTCAGATGAAACATGAAAATTATGTTTTAAATTGGTGCAAGAGAGAAAAAAAACCTCCCTTCGTTTGCTTCTTACAATCTATTACTGAGTCTGCAGTTCAAAAAACAAAATGATCAAAACAGGAGTGACTCACTGGCAAGAGTTAAAGGATAAATCAACATACCTTGAAAGTTATCTCCTTGCATACTCCTTTCTCCCAGCTAAAATGACTGCAATGTCATGCAATTGTGCTACTGGACCAAGGACAGTTTCCAGACCAGAAAAGTAGGGTCCCTCCATGGTGTGTTTTTAGTTTACAGTACTTTAATTCTCCTTAATGTAAAGCTGTCAGACACTTCAGTGAGTTCTTGCTAAATGTTAGCAGTCTGCTGGAAGACACTTGGAGAGAAAAGGGACTGTCAGTTTTGTGGTTTACAGAAAAAATAGTGGGAAGTAATAAAAAGACTTAGTATCTCAGAAAAGAAGAAGTGTCTGTAGAACACAGGATTTTTTGACCCCTGAGAAAAACAAAAAGGGGGGAGGTGTGTGGGGGAAATATTCTAAGATATAGCTCTTCCTGCTTAGATTTATTCTCTGCAGTAGCAGAAGAGAGAGCTAACATTGCAGATAGAGTTGCTCAGTGAGGGTCAATAGGTCCAAAATATCCTTTGCCTCTCTTATTGCCCATATCAACAACTGTGAGATGCAGCTAGCCTGGGATAGGAGAATTGAGAGAGACATACCTAGAGTTTTATGGACTGCACTAAAGAACAGCTGAATTTGTGCCTGAACTGTGGATCAGAGAAATTTCTTTGCTTCCACGAAAATGTGTTTTGAAGTCCCATTTAGCAAACTGTTCTGAGAAATGAACATCTGAGCTTGGTTGCAGAATTGAACAAAATAATCGAGTTGGTGGAAAACGCAAGGCTTTGAACTTAATTCTCTAGCCAGTGTCAAGTAGGATGGAAGAGTTTCAAGCTACTGCTTGGTTTTTGGACTAGTATCTTGGCTGGATGAAAACCCAGTGGCAAAGAACTGATTTGGTTATTAATGCAAATCCTTAATATCTCCCTTCAAAAGATAAAGGTGTTGCCATTTTCCTCACTGGATGTCTACTTCTTATTGCAGAAAGCAAAGAAATCCTTCTGGGACTTTTCTTTAAATTTCAAGCTATAACAAAACATAGAAAAAATAATAATTTAAAAAAAATCCATTACAGATGCATCAAACAACAAAGTACAATGAATTGATTTTTAGGTCTACCAAACCTTTTCACAGTCTCTTTAAGTGATAGCTAAGGGGGAAATCTATCTCCAGGTAAACTTTCTTATTACCACTGCACTATGCAAAGCAAAATAAACTTTTTTTTTTTAATGAGGAAGAGAAAAAAAGCTAGATAAAACAAATAATACAGATTCATTATTAGTGTTCTTATTATTTTTATTTCTTCCCAACTCTACTGTCTGGGAAATAGCATACTTATTATTTGTTCTTGAGAAAAGCAAAAAGTTGGCAAATGTTCAAAGCAAATAGTCATTAAATGGAAAGTCTATGCGAATATAAGTGCAATAAAAACCACAGCCTGACATTCAGTAATTTCAGTGAGCTTTAGAGCACAAAACTATACACGAACACATTGTATATGTATTAGAAGCTAGACGAGCAATGCTGAAGCATGTAACAAAGAAAGAAGTTTCTTTTACTAATTTTAATAACTTATGGATATACTCTATCAGTAAGTCAATGTGAATGAGACAGAAACTAGGACAATATCCATGCCTGCAACTGTATGATGTAATAGTGTGGGGAAACATGGAAATAAGCATAAGGAACTGCTAATGGAATTTTATATTAGAATTATAGAGTGGATGCCAGAAGTAAGCTATAAGGTATACGATTCTGCACATATTAAAATGTTTCCACAGTATAATCCAAAAGAGATTTAAATACACAGTAACTTTCATAAAAATTTTGATGTATTTCTTCTAGACCATGTAACAATCTTGAGCTGCTGCTTAATTTCCTTCCCCATTATTACTTACTGTCAATAAATGTGTGGTTTAAATTTAGTTTTTCTCCTTTATAATTAGTCTGGGTCTACCTGTCATATTAACTAATTCTACAATCTCACATTTGTGACAGCAAATGATTTCCATGGTGACAGATTGAGATACATTCCTGAATAGGACCGGTAAATGGGTCATATTTGACTGGAAAGGGGAGAAAAAAAAATCCAGTCCTCCTATATATATATGTATATGTTTTGGTTAGGCTAATAAGTAATCAGAGTCTAAGAAAAAAGTAAAAAAATAATACAGTTAAATTTGCTTGAGAGGTGATAACAAGAGAATCTTGTGAAAAAGTTATTGTGGATAATGGAGATTTTTAGAATATGTAGATCAATTTTTAAAAGGATGATTAATTTGATTCATAACTTTGAACTTCATGCAGTGCATAACTTTGTTCAATTTTTCTTTTTAAAATTTTGTTTATAGGAGACTGTCCAGCATTTTTCAGCATTAGGTTTGATCTAGATTTGACACTGTGAAATCTTCGGTCCTTTTACCTCTGCACAAGAAATTTGCTCTCTTTTCCTTTTATCAACTTCAATTTATACTGCAGACCATACCTGGGAATGAAACTGTATTGCCTGTGTCTAGATTAAAATTTGATGAGATCTGCTGCATGGGTACCCGTGTCCTCAGATGCTCTCTTTCATGGGAGCACCAGTGAATACCAGCACCATCGAGCCCTCCAAGTACAGCACTGCTGGCTTTGAAAGGCAGCTGAATGAAATATATAGTAGCAGGGTGGTCTTAGATATCAGCAACAGCAGCTGTTTTGGTTCCTGATGTAATGGATTCAGGTGCATGAGACAGTGTGATGGGGAATGAAGACCCTCCATTCACACACATTAACTTGAAGGAGTCAATACAAAGATAGAGTGAGCAGGTTTGACTCCTTTGATACTAAATGGAGCTGTTCCAACTTGTAGCAGGTCAGAATTGACTTGCTGAATTTATACTATAGAAGAATGAAGCATTTGAATTTATACTACAGAAGAATGAAGCATTTTTCCTGTGTTTTCTCATTAAAACACCAGCTGTTGGCTTTGCTGGTGATTAACAACCTCCCACTTTCCTATTTTGGGCAAGCTGGTGAGGAAAGCTGTCAGACCAAGGCTAGGATTGCTGGCAAGCCATCCTCTGGCCAAGGCAGGCTCCCCGGAGCTTGTGGCTGTGTAAGAGAGGCTTTGCCGTTTGGGAAACTGGGCTTCATGAATTCTTGCTGCATTCATAGCAGCCCAAGTTTAGTTCCTCAGAAGAGCAAGCTAAATTAAAACTAACAACTTTCCCAAATGCAAAGGGATCCAACCACTATATTTTTTGAATTATAGCAGGATGGCATAGCAGGATGTGTAAATTGCTGCTTGATAGCTGTGAGAGTACATCTAATTTGATGCTTTCATGGGAAGAAACTGTGAGAAGAAAGTATCAGAATCATGTGTGGCATTAAATTTGATATTCATATAAGACACTATTTGCCCTCTAAAATGTCTGACAGTTATCATTCAGGAGTGCACACTGTAGCATCTGAGCAAACACAATGAAACCAGACAGCTATAACTTCACGTATTCACAGTAAATCTTGCACAACTGTTCTGCTGAGACTAAACGTGAGATAAATCAGAGGGAACTGTGAATTCCCAGTGTAAAAAGGACTCGGTGTGGAAAATATTTATTCCCATGGACAGTTTATTTGTACAGGAGTAGCTTATTCAGTGCTCTAGGTGCTAGGTGCTGTACAGATACACATCTTATAATGACTAGGCAAGATAGACCATGGGAAGCAGAAAGGAAACAATATTTTTTTTGCCTTCCACAACCAGGACTTCAGAAGCAGTAAGATGCTCATGTATGATTGTTGCAGAGCTGGAAAGCAGAGCCCAGGTCCCTGCTGTTCCACCCAGTGGAACTGCTCCTCTTGTTCTCAACCCAGCTATGGATTTTAAACAACTTATTTCATGAGCAATGAAGTTTGCCAATACTCTGACAACATTAATGTGCATAAATCACTAACCTTTTTTTCTTGCTTCAACAGAAGAGTCTAAATAGTTGTTAAGATTGCAAATTAGTTCAGCCCCGCTTAAAGGATTAATTTTTTAGATCTTTTGCAAATCAGAGAATTTGAAAGTTAAAAAAAAAAAAAAAGACAGATATATAATGTTTTCCCAGAGGGTGTGAAGTAACTCCCCAGCAATGCTGCTTTCAACTCTAAGTTCTGCTAACAAAGTGGCAAATGAAAAGCTCTCTACACCAACTTATTCATGTCAGACACGACCTTGGGGAATGTTTTATAGCATGTTAGGACAGGAAGAATATATAACTCAGTAATTAGTGAGCATGCAGAAAGATTATATTCATGTTTTATATGTATTGGTGGGTAGATGAAGAAAAGAGAGACAGCAAACAGGAACACTGAAACCATAGCAGACTGGACAGTCAGTTTGATGAGAGTAGTTAAGAAGATTAATGTATACTCTGAACTGAACTCCCCCAGTCGGCCAGTGCTCAATAATTTAAAAGACAATGCCAGAGCTTTCATTTCAAGGTGACAGAAAATTCTGATGATGAAAGAGGTAGCTGAAAACTTACTTTTAATTAAAAAGCAAACAGGCAGAGGCTCCCATGTGCCTAACAAGAAGGAAAACCATTTAGGAAACAGTAGGGAGGGATTATTATTTAGATAGTTCATTTTATTAAATAAAAGAGCTCAAAGAAAACCAGTAACAACTTTTCCGCCCTAGTATCCTTAATAATATAAGATGATTGCTCATTGACCTAATGAGAAAAAGTTTGAGGCTAAAGGGAAAGCAATTAAACTGACAGATTTATTGCTACCAAGAACAGATACCCACAAAATGAACGTTATGATGCATTTAAATGACCAGAATAATTCATGAACATTCTAAGGAAGATGAATAAATGGATGACAAAGCTCACATCTTTTATGCGATATAAATAGACAGGTGACAAGCAAATTGATAGAAGCATATTAAGATGGACACAGAAGTGACATATTCATAACATTCATTTATAAACATTTTCAAAATTATCATAGTAACAGTTTATGACATGTAAGAGCTCAGTAACTGAGCAAAAGAGGACAGATTAAAACTCAGTTTCTATGGAAGCTGGTGGTTTCCAGCTGGCTCCACTGTCCTGTTACTAACACCTTTAACCTGGTGAAGTTTACTTACAAAACTATTTTAGTGTTAAGAATTTAGGAGTTTGGGGCAAGAGCTTTTTTTCTAGGAATCATTGAGCTCTGTAGCCTCCAGCATATATCATCTGCCACAGCACTTGCCAGTGGGAAGCAGTAGTTCATCATAGTCACCTGTGACATTTTGCTGACTGCTCCATCTTTCTCCCAGTGCTAAACTCAATGATCTTAAACTTCAGCTTAAATTCCAGAATCAAAAGGCTGAGAGGAAGTTAGTACTTCACATCTCTGAATTTGGAAAAACCATATTTGGCAGATCCTGTTCAGCGAGGGGGGGATAAAAGAGGATGGTGATGGAGAGCAATACTTTGCCCTGAATCTATTAGCTAGGACAGGCTCAGACATTATCAGCCCTAACTCAATGCTGTATTTCAGTTCATCATGATTTTCAGTCTTGGTGAAGTCAACGAGACTACTCATGAGCTTTTACACTTCAGCCTATGATTAAGTACTTCACTAAATAAGGTCATTAAATTTAAATTGTAGATGCTTGCTAGGTACTCCTCAAGGTTGTTGTCTCACTTGCAAGACATTCCCTTCAGGCTCATGGCTGGCTAAACAAGAGGCAAAGCAAGGTCCCAATCTGCATGTCAGCAATCCTCCCACTAAACTTAAGAAATGGGAAACTGATTGATTCAAGAGGAAGCTGTGTTTACCCTACTGCTAATGTAGGGAAGAACAGTAGTGTGTTATGGCTCTCAAAACAGGATGAGATACACAGAAAAGAAAAGGTGTGTGAACCTGGCACACTGCAGGGTCTTGCAGAAACATCTCAGTTTGTTTGTGTAGCAGAGCCACCCAACTGTGTTAATGCAGCACTTTGCCACTCTGTATTTTTGTCACTTCTCAGTAGGACTAATCAGCCCAACACAGGACAGCACTAGTGCAGATAACTAGCACAGGAGTACATGTGTTGGCCCCCATAGAGACATATCCTAAAGGATCAACACAGTACTTCCAGAAGCTATCAAGCTATTTTTCACTTCTCTCTTTGTTCAGTGTGAACACCTCAAAGCAGCCCTCTACCCTGCTTCCTGTTCCCAAATAGGCTATCAATCATGTTGAAGTGCATGCTAAAGCCATAATACGGATAACAGACCATTAAAAGCTCAAATGAGACTGCTAAACACATTTCATTAATCATAGCAGAATCTAGTCTTGGACCAGGAGCTACAGCTTTGGCAGGCTGGTAATGGAAGGCTTCTTTTGACTCATTTCTAGTGACTCGGAAAGGGAGAAGGGCTCCTGAGCTGGTGACCTTAAACCTTTCGCCCTTCCTCCTCTTCTTCAGCTGCATGTGGTCTATGAGGGTTATATTGCTGGGGAGAGTGAGTAGAGGATAATAATAAAAATATAAAGAAGAAAAATAAGAGACCTGCACAGAAGAATGAGTTTGAATGCTGTTCAGAGAGCCAGGATTCTTGAAGGAGTCAGAACACCTGCAGCTCACACTGATTTTAGTAAGAGTGATTCTGAATAACTGGCCAAACTGGCTTCTCACTGGCAAGCGGTCTTTATTTAGGGTTTTGACATGATATCAGAAAAAGAACTTCCTAGGGGCCCAGACCCAATACTGATTATGCCAGTATAAAAGCATAGCTAGTAAAAGATAAAGGAAACTGTCAAAAAGAGGTACCCCTTTTGAACCACTTCTTACATCCTGGGCTTACCTCAGTACCTTCCCAAGCCCTTTCTAGAGAAAGCCAGCAGGTTACTCAATTTCCTCTTAGGCAACTGGCAAGTCAACAAGAGTTACCTGCCAAGAACATTTGGCTGTTTAACCCCCCCAATGCCACATGCCTCTGCATACTAGCTTAAAGGTGGGGCATACTTTTCATGTTCTTAGGGAACAGATTGGAGAAGGTGTTTCCTTGAACAGAGAGGACACTATCAAGAAGAGACTCTATTCAAATAAATGGAACAGTGAAGATGGCAGAACTAAAAGGACCTATCAGCATGAGGTTCAACTTTAAACTTAGTGAGGGATTTGAATCAACAAACCATGTGAGGAGGCAAGGTTTCTTACCTTAGCTACACCTCATTGTGGCCATGCTAAGCTCCCCAGTTTACACTTATAATTACACTCTCAAATGAGTAATGAGATCAGTTGCTGACATCATCAGATGGAGTTTATTGTGCAATGTTAAAAAAAAGGGAGAGGAGTGTTTAATGGGGAACAAGGTTTTAAAGACACAGTATCAGAGGCTTGATTATGCCAGACATCAGTTACTCTGATTTTTGAGGTGATTCTCTTCACAGAACTATGTATTGGATATGTTACCAAATAATTCCCATAGACTAAAATCATATAACTCATTCCAATGAGGTGTACGCTGGGTAGGATTCTGAAGCACTCCCAGTTAAAAGGCAAAAAATCATTTCCTATTGAAATAATTCCCTATTTCCTTTTTGGGAAAGAATAGTGTTATAACCATACTACTGCTTTTTTCTTTTTTTTTTTTTTTTTATGATGCCTCATATATTTTAAGCTCTGCCCTGCTAAACAGATTTAGGGCTAGAGGATCAAAATGTCCCACAGTATGTGCCAAGGATTTTTGACCATACTGTGAAATTTTTTTAACACACTGTGCTTTATGTCAGGGGCTGGAAACATACTTAAGAATTTGGAAAATGAAATTCCTATAAACTAATTATGTTTCTGCAGTCCAGTATCTTTCTTTCTCTGTGGGACTAGACAGTAGGAGCTGCATTATACCTTAAAGGTATTTATACGTATTGTGTATGCTAGAAGTATATAACAATGGGAAAACCTTTTTTTGTCCTGCTTTTCTTAAAGAATAAAGCAAGGAAGTGTAACATTAATGAGCCAGACAACAAACAATTATTATATACTTTTTTTTTTTTTGAACATCGTGATTTTTAAGTAGGTATCCTGATTTTTGAGGGGTTTACAATGGCAGGCTATGCCCATTAAGGCATCTCTCAGGAACTAACCTCCCAAAGTCAGTATTTCAGGTCCATATATTCCTGCTCACATGGGCTCTTTCCTCCTGCATGCAGAAAGCAACTGTGATACTTCTACTATCTCTTGTGCACTTACATGTATCTTTTCTGATGCCAAGATTCTGCAACAAAAATGGTATTTCTTTGGTAGCTATCAAACAGTTATGCAGCCAGCCAGGATACCATAGAGATAAAGACATACTGACCCCATCCTGATGACTGACTGGCAGAGCTTTTTGTATGTGTGTTGTGTCTTAACCTTGGTGGGCAGATTAAGCACCATACAGCCCATCATTCACTCCCCATCCTACTCAACGGGATGGAGAATAGAAAAAGGAAGAATAAAAGCAAAAAAAAAAAAAAAAATGGGGGTCAAGATAAAGCAAGCAAAGAAGTGTTTAAAAAGTGAAGGGTAAGTGGAAGAAGAGGGAAGGGAAAAAACAAGCAAATGATGTAAATGCATCCTGAGCAAAAGATGGCTAACTCCCTCAAGGCCCATCTTTTCCTTTTATTGTTGAGCATGACAATGTGTGGTATGGAATATCTCTTTGGTTATTTCAGGTGTCACCTGCCTGGATGTGTCCTCTCCCAACTTACTGAACATCCCCTGACCTCCCCTGGGTGGGGAGAACACAAAACAGAAGGCCTTGATGTTGTGCAAACACTGTTCAGCAAAAGTTAGAACATTAGTGTGCTATCAGTACTGGTTTTATCAAAAACCTGAAGCCCAGAACTATATGAGCTGCTCTGAAGATAATTAACTCTCTTTTAAGCAGGTCCAGTACAACATGACATGCTTAAAAAAAAAGGAAAAAAACCACACACAAACCAAAATAAAAGGAGTAACTACCTTACTGGTAAATGAGAATATTGTTTCTCTCTACTTGGTAACTTAATTCCTCTTACCGTCTGTCTAATAAAAGGGAAAATATCAGATGTTATAAGAGAGCAAGATAATTGCCTATAAATACCATTTCTGTTTTCCCTATCAAAAGTACTTGCATGTTATAATGATTCACCCAAATTCTAATCATTGGTGTCACTGTATCAGTGCAAAGCACTGCACTAGACAAAGCCAGACTGGCATCACAGGAAACAACTCTTTGGTTTCAAGCAAATTCAAGTTGCAGTTCACCTTATCTAGACCACAAACAGGTAACATCAAGTGTTGATGATCAGACTTTTAAGTAACTTCACAGTGTGAGCAAGGTGAAACACTTGCATACACAGATCAGATTAAACAAGGTTGGTATACCAAGGGGTTTAAGTCATGCTATATACTTTAGATTGAAAATTACCCAAAGGAAAAAGAGGTGAGATAATCAAAGCTATCTGACATTTTGGTTTTATTTGGGTTTCACTGCCATATAGCCTTTTCAGGAGACCTGCCAGTATTAAATAGATGCAATATCTTGGAGCTTTTTCACCTTTATCTGTCTGAAGGTTCTACTGGAGAGGAGATTCCTGCCTTGTTCAGCCATCACAGCCTACTGAACATGGTTTTCTTTGCCATAGTCTCTTGCCAGACATTTTGCAGACCCTCACATAAATGGTACCCAGGCCTTGAGTGAGGGACTGAAAATTTTAAGGGAAGTTGGGAAAATGAAGGAAAAATTTCACCAGCATAAGACTACGTGACTCTACTAAGGTGTATCAGTAGTTACACATTAAAAAGAAAGAAGCAGAACGAGTGTGGGTTAGAGGTGCCTCCCACATATGGGCTGGAACTAATGAGGCTTTTCTTTTTACCATCAGAGGAAGTTTATTACACGTACTTCAAAGGCAGCTGACTTCGTGAGCAGTGTAGGTGGGTCAGAGATACATCCTTTCCAGTGATGTTCTGCATAAAAGCAGAGGTATTCAGAATGGAATGGCTGAACTGGCCATGAAAATAGTAACCTGTGACTTGGGAAAATTCTGAAGAGAGGATTAAACCTTAAAATAAAAAGAGATGGAAGGGGGGAATGGCATAGAAAATAAAAACAGAATCCTGCAGTTATTTCACAGCTAGAAAAAGTCCATGTTCATACCATACATGCTTCTCATTTGGAGCTTTGGCCAGGTCCATAAATCCTGACCTGTGATACACCGAGCTGTTAAAATTCCTCTGTGCTCTTTGGCTGAGGCTGCTCAACTAAATGGTAACAGTACTGAAAGCAGGGTAAAATGCACCCTGATTACCAGTGTAGGTGTCATTAAATTGAGAGCTATTGCACACAACACCAGAACAGAAATGTTACAGAGAGATTTAGAGGGATAAGAGCGAGGGTAGGGAACTAATAAAAATAAAATCTTCCTGGAAAAAGCACAACTTAATAAGCTGGAGGAATAGAAACCAAAACAGAGCAATAGTGAATGGGGGAAAACTGGTGCAAAGCAGTATATTAGAAAATAAAGAGGGACAGTTATGATCTGTTGTGCTTTTCATGGGAACTGAGAGACAGGTTTCTAGTCTCACTTGTGGGGCTCCCTGGTACTGAGCCCCTGTTTGAATTAAATCCTCCTTCAAATGCTGAATATGGCTTGAGGTGTAAGTGATGTGGAGAGCAAAAGCTCTGATCAGTGCTGGCAGTAAACATGGACAGCAGAGCACCCATACACTACTGGATATCTAAAACACCCTCATGACAGCACAGTACAGCCAGACAAATCTGTTTTTCTTTCCATCCTGTAGTGGGATCTTGTGATTCACAAGGAATCACATCAGTTTGGCAAGTATTTATCAACACCTCTTGACACTGCAATGAGATTTCAGGGAAAGGGCTGTGTTACTATAAGATGGGCTATAGGGTATGGAATAAACAAAGGAGACCATAATCTAGAGCTCAGGCATAAACAGACAAATCACATGCTATTCACAGGCAAGTGAAAGCTTTAACATCTTCTCTCTCACGATCACCAAATTTATCTATATTTCACAGTTTCCAAGAGTATGTTTCTTTAGTTTTTTCCTGAATTTTAACAGTTTCACAGGTTTTTCCTTTTCAGAAAAAAAACCCATACCTGGATGAACTTTTCTCTTGGTCTTATGTTGAGCATAGGGGGTAGAATTCCTTCTGGGAGGCCTCTGCTGCTCACTAAAGTCTTCTGTCTTAAAAGACAAAACCCACAGTTCATCTCATGCATGTACTGTTGGGTAATTAAAAGCTGGATTCTCACCTCATCCTACACAATTCCATTAAAGCTTTTGGTGAGATCTCAGGAGAAATGGTTACAAATGTCCTGCTATCTCAATATACTTCCTTACCAAAAGCACTAGAATACATACAGAAACTCTGCAACAACCATGACATCTAATTAAATAACTAGTTACAGTTTGTGTATATTCTAAGTCTATAAGGGGAAACTGTAATTCAGCCACACCTGGTTTTCCTCACAAGTATCATTAGTACTAATTACTTAGAACTTCACTCATGGCACCCGCTGGATGATACTCAATTGCTTTCAATATATTGCTGAGAGGTTCTAATTGCAAGTCAGGAAATGGGTATCAGTAATTGGTAAAGGTGCTTCAAGCTTTTGGGTTAATAATACAATTGTGATAGTACTTTACCCTGATTCACCTGGAAGATGCTGTCTGATAATGGACCCACTACGAAGAAGGTACCATAGCTACAAAGCTCCTAGGAAAAAGCTCATAAAAGAAGCCAGATAAGCCAGAGAGGGACAGTCTTTGGAGACTAGAACAAAAAGTATTACCTATTTTGGATGTCTTTAGACGCATATCCTCAGTGCCTTATTGCAGAGGTGGATATGAGTTTGGTTTTTTTCCTTCTTCCAAACCTTTCAGCCTTAAATCACAACTTTCCTGTCTCTACTTTGAACTCTAGTTTCAACTTCCTCAAGAGTTTATCATTGCTTTTTCAAGCACAGCTCATGGGGGGATGAAAATAATGAAAGGTGCTTTCCAGGTCTCAACACACCTTCCAGAGCTTTCTAACCCAGTCTTTAATTCTTAATTTTGACAGCCTGGAGACCTTACATATTGTTAAGAGAAATGATTAAACATCTTCCTCTTCTACCAAGGGATAAATTAAGACTAATCATAGCTTGGGATCACAAAAATCAAATTTCTTCTACTTTAGATTCTGCCTTCCAATCTTCATCCCAAGAAATTAGCATTCCCATCTGCCTTCAGTGTGAAAGTCAGAGCTACACAGCAAGGTACCCTAGAGCAATATATTTCAGCAAAGTTAGTCCAAGCTCCACTCCAGTGACAGCTCTATGTTCATTAGTATACAGGATCTGCTCATGACTGAATCACCAAGCGAAGCAAATCTGATACATAACCAAATGTGGGCACAGAATGACATTTTTATTGCATTAGCTGGAACACATGATTTGGAGTTTATGCTGACTTTAAGCTTACGATGGAAAGACAGATGGTATCTGATCCAGGGTAAGGTTTCTCAGAATAGTTAATCCATTAGTATTTTGGAGCAGAAATGATTCAGTAAATTTATACCAGATTAACATACAGTGCTAGATGTCTGTGTGACATTTTTATCTAGTACCAAGTTTTTTATTTACTCTATCACTAAACACCATCCTTTACCACTAAGTCCCTGATAAGTTTTGTGCTTTTCAGGGAAAGGTCAAGTACAGACCTGGGTATCTGGTGATGTGTGCCTTGCCAGTTCGGAGAGTGTTCCATCAAGGAACTACAGATGGACCTCAGCTGTAGGCTGTTGATGTTTTTGATGTTCTATAGAAAACACCTGAGGATGGGAAGGAGGGTTGTAAACTATAGGAAACCTGAAAAACAAGGCAGCTCAAATATTGGTGTCAAATCTGCGATGACAAAGCAGCCCTGGAGCACATGAAAAACTATTGTCACTGAAACACTGATGAATTCAAGTGTAGTCTTCGCTGCCCATGCTTGAATGGTACTGCCTGTCCTGGCTGGGTCAGGATAATGATGATTATCTGTTCTGTATTGCCAGTACACTGAGGCTCCCAGGGGAATACCCTGGGTTTAGGATAACTTCTCTTTTGTTAGATGGCTAGCAAAGAGCATATTGCAACCTGCAGATCATCCTTACCTTTGGTTCTGTTTTATAGGGAAATCTCCATAGATTCTCTTTCTGTACAGGTACATACACCATATCTAGATCTATACCTGCCATGCTCCCTATGACTGCAAGCTTGCTCCTTTCCCTCAGATCACTTAAACCAGCAATCTCAGTCAAGTAAAACAGGAAAAGAATTTAAAAAATCAGTTGTGAAACTGAAGGAAGGTTTATTTGTTGATATAGAGGGCTCCATTAAAAATAAAGCTCATATTAGGAGTAACAGCTGCCTTAGCATTACCCATTAGTACTGGGTAAGGTAGAAGAAATTTCAAAAACCTTAAAGTATCTCTAAT
Source organism: Calypte anna (assembly GCF_003957555.1). NCBI lineage: Eukaryota > Metazoa > Chordata > Aves > Apodiformes > Trochilidae > Calypte > Calypte anna. The sequence continues at coordinate 54,239,713 of NC_044244.1, read as the reverse complement.
ATTTAGTTTGACATAATTGCTCTTTAAGAACCCACACATGCTTATGCCCTGCTCAACAGTGAGTTTTCTAATTATTAAAGAGATGAAAAAGATGGCAGATTTGAGCATCTACATACAGTCCAGCTCTTGAGTAAATTAAGATCTTCTAAGTCAGCCATAAAATCGAACTATGAAGCACAGTTTACAGCAAGACTAGTAAAAAAAAGAGGTACTGACAGCCTGTTCTACATTAGAGGCAGAAGGACTGTTCAGAGAATGGATTTGTACTCAGTGTAGCTAGTTAGTAAGATTAATGAGTAGAAATCACATTGCATGGTGGTCAGTCTTCAGTAATTTAATTGAAACAGGAACTAATTTCAAGGTGATATAAAAGTCCCTCTGAAGTTTCACTACAATTTTTTTTCTGCAGAGCAGAAGCCAACAGGTCATCAGTCTGTAAAGGAAAAGGACAACATTAAACTTTACTCTTTGACTTATTAATTTGAAACTTCTTGCCAAGAGGAAGGAGTTGAAGAAGAGCAAGGAAGGAATCACGTCCAAAAACTCTTGATTAGACTAAATGAAACAGGTCTCATCTGGAAGGTTCAAGATCATAGAGGGGCCTTCCAGTACCATTAAAATTATGAATAAGGAGCACCTCAGGATGTTACACCTTTAAACAGATTGGAGGGAGGCATTCAGAAAGCAAAAGGAAATCCTTTTTCCCACTAATCATCACTCCATGAAGGGCTAAAAAATCCAGAATGGAGCCTAGAGAACTGAGGATCAGATGACAGGCTGATTTGTCTAGGCTTGCAGAGGGGTCAGTAACCATAAAGCATGTCTGAACTTCATGGCATTTCCTGCTGCTTGCTTTTATGTTTTTTAAAACATGCATATCAGTAATGAAGTTTTTTCATCATTGATGTAAATGATTACAGGAAGCTTTTAAACTTGTGCATCCCCAGAAAAATACTGATCAATAATATTCTCCACAGCTTACCAGCTATGCTTCTTTTTCCTCTTTCCAAATAGGTTGTGTGGCTTGTCAAAAAGTTATGAACCTGTAAAAGTGTATTCTGTACTAGTTAGGAGTTAGCAGAGCTGATATATCCCACTGGTCCACAGCCTTAGGAGAACCAAGTAATAAGTAGATGGAGATGCAAAAGTTGAATTACCATTTATGTCAAGAGTCAAAGAGACTTTGCAGAGCACAGTGGTTAAAGATATCACACATGGAGAGGGAAAGTCCTCAATATAGACAGATCCAAAAAAATTTAGGGCTTGCCAAGTCACAACTAACAACCTGAAGCTTGGAAGGCCATCAGTATGCAGCTGGACCCAGCTCTCAGCACGAAGCTGTGCTTTAGAGGAGGGCTGCCTCATTCACCAGTTCTCACTTCAGCCCCTGAATAGTCTCAAGAAGCAGTCTCATGCAGAGAACATTAAAGTAGTCTTGTCTTTTGATAACTACGATTGTCATGACAAGCTGGGGCTTTTTATACTCCCAGGTACATAAAGGAAACCTTAACTCCTGTTCGGTTGCAGTTTTGTTTGTGTATTTGCTCATGTGGACTGATTAGCCTGCCCTGCTCTAAGCTCAATAAATACTTCTGACCTCTAAGTTAAGCAACGGGAATTTACTTTTACTCTTTCTCTGCTCTTAGTCAACCCTGACCCCAGATTTTCTTCCTGAATTTAAGTATAGGCTTCTTTTTTGTTGTTTATTACGTCATTCTGACACTTCATGGAGCCCCTGTAGTGCACTGTGATATACCTGCAGAAAGGGCAGTGTTAAAAGACTCTACATGAAAAGAAGAGAAAAGAAAAAAAAGATTCTCATAAAAACTGTCACCCACAACAACATGTTTCTATGGTAATACAGGACTGCATTAGGTTGTTATGGCAACTGAACCTTTAAAAGCAATAGCATAAGACCAAAGCAAAAAAAAAAACAAAAAAAAAACCCAACTCACAGGAATGGAGCTTCATCACTGCTCTTCTCAATTTTATAAATCATTGCCAGCCCTCCTACCCCCCACGAAGATCAAATGAAGATTAAACTGGGTGTTACAATGACCGAAACTCTTCAGGAAGAAAACCATTTGGTTTCATGGCAACAGGTGTACAGAGCCTTCTTACCACTCTTTTAGAAACTGGGACTAGAAGTCCTGGTCCACAAGTAGAGTTCTTGTATAGTAGAGCAAAACAAATAAAAAAGTGATAACAATGACAGTAGGACTGATTGCTAGCTATGGCTCAGTGGGGTTAATAGCTGCACTATTCACCTTTTCAGAGGGGCAGGCCAAAATTACAGGGAATTAAATGCTGGGTTAGCTCCTCAATGCTACTCTGTAGATCATTATTTCCTTGGCAAGTTTTTTCTTATGATTAAATGCTGCTGCTAAGGAAATGTGGACAATTTCTTGATACAAATACTTGGTTCTATCTAGTTTTACAGAAATTACCTGTAATAAGTGACATTTTTACCTAATCTTGGATAGGTTTCAAGATAAGTGATCTTGACTAACTTGGGATATCTTCTTATTTCTGCCTTCTCCTATTCCTTTTTTTCTGGTCAGCATCCTGCATACTCCCAGCTTCCGGCCCCACATTTTTCTCACTTACCTACCAGCTACGTCCACTTCCTAGTATTATGCTTAAAAGAATTTTATGACTATGGAATGGAACTGAAAGAGTGCAAAGATTCTCTTCAAATTCTGATGAGGTGCCTCAAACCTGGAAGCCCAGCAGCACGTCCTTTTGCTGCTCTGCTTACGCACTTCAGCCTTCATGCACGTCAGACCTAGCTGAGGTCATTCAGCTCTTTTTACTTATGACCCCTACCAGGGATCTAGAGTTGAAAGATTACTCCTCAAACTATTCACTTCTTTTTTTAGACTATAAAAGAAGCTATAAGTTCAAAGCAGAAATATTCATGTAAATCAGGGAATACAGAAGCTTCTTTACTCACCTCCATCCCTGGAAAGGTGATGGAACAACTTGTTCTTGTCACTATCTCCAGGCATATCAAGGACATGGGGGTCATCAAGAGCAGTCAGCATGGTTTTATCAAGGGTAAATCATGTTTGACTAACCTCATAGCCTTCTATGAGGAAATTACTAGGTGGATAGATGATGGAAGAGCGGTAGATGTGGTTTATCTTGATTTCAGTAAAGCATTTGACACCGTCTCTCACAGCATCCTTGTAGATAAGTTGATCAAGTATGGGTTTGGTGATCAGGTAGTGAGGTGGATCAGGAACTGGTTGAAAGGAAGGAGTCAGAGAGTTGTAGTCAATGGGGCAGAATCTGGTTGGAGGTGTGTGACTAGTGGAGTCCCTCAGGGGTCGGTACTGGGACCGGTGTTGTTCAATATCTTCATCAACGACTTGGATGAGGGTATAGAGTGTACCCTCAGCAAGTTTGCTGATGACACTAAGCTGGGAGGAGTGGCTGACACACCAGAAGGCTGTGCTGCCATTCAGAGAGACTTAGACAGGCTGGAGAGTTGGGCAGAGAGAAACATGATGAAATTCAACAAGGGGAAGTGTAGAGTTTTGCATTTGGGGAAGAACAACACGATGTCCCAGTATAGGTTGGGGGCTGACCTGCTGGAGAGCAGTGTAGGTGAAAGAGACCTGGGGGTCCTGGTAGACAAGAGGATGACCATGAGCCAGCAATGTGCCCTTGTGGCCAAGAAGGCCAATGGCATCCTGGGGTGCATTAGAAAGGGTGTGGTTAGTAGGTCAAGAGAGGTTCTCCTCCCCCTCTATTCTGCATTGGTGAGGCCGCACCTGGAGTATTGTGTCCAGTTCTGGGCCCCTCAGTTCAAGAAGGACAGGGAAGTGCTTGAAAGAGTCCAGCACAGAGCTACTAAGATGATTAAGGGGGTGGAACATCTCCCTTATGAGGAAAGGCTGAGGGAGCTGGGTCTCTTTAGTTTGGAGAAAAGGAGACTGAGGGGTGACCTCATCAATGTTTTCAAATATGTAAGGGGTGAGTGTCAGGGAGATGGAGTTAGGCTTTTCTCAGTGGTGACCAGTGATAGGACAAGGGGTAATGTGTGTAAATTGGAGCACAGGAGGTTCAAGTTGAATATTCGAAAAAATTTGTTTACTGTAAGGGTGACAGAGCCCTGGAACAGGCTGCCCAGGGGGGTCGTGGAGTCTCCTTCACTGGAGACATTCAAAACCCGCCTGGACACGTTCCTATGCGAAGTGCTCTAGGTGGCCCTGCTCTGGCAGGGGGGGTTGGACTAGATGATCTTTCGAGGTCCCTTCCAACCCCTACGATTCTATGATTCTATGATTCTATGATATGTCAGCATCATTCTGTTCACTCCAGTGTTTGGTAAAGCTCATTCATATCAGCCAAGACGTGGTTTCTCAGGATTTTAGGACATCAGTGTAACAATATTCTTGCTCTTGTAGTACATTGATGATAACTTTCTGGTCCAGTTAGCTAAGAACCAGCAAGGGTAGGTGCACTGCTGGACATTGTATTAACCAATAAAGAAGGTCTGGTTGGGGACGTTAAAGTTTTAAACAGCTGTGGTGACAGCTGACCGTGACCTGGTGGAGTTTAGTGTTTTGCAAGAAAGAAGAAGGGCTGTAAGTACGACTACAATCTTGGATTTCCGCAGGGTTAATTTTGGATTCTTTAAGGATCTACTTGCAGGAATCCCATGGGCTAAGGCTCTGGAAGGGAACCCAAGAAACTTGGTCAGTTTTTAAATATCACTTCCTTCAAGCCCAAGATAGGTGCATTCCCTTGAGTGAAAAATTGGCTAGAGGTAGTAAGAGACCTGCATGGATCAACAAGGAACTTCTGAAGAAAGACTCATGGAAGAAGGGACTGGTCACTTGGAAGAACCAAAGGGTTGTTGTCAGAGAATGTAGGAAGGCAACAAGAAAGGCCAAAGCTCTCTTAGAACTCAAACTAGCAGAGGAAGTAAAAGGAAACAAAAGCCTTTTCAAATACATCAGTAGTAAAAGGAAGAATAGGGAAAACGTGGGCTCGCTGCTGAATAGGGTGGGAGCCCTGATACCAGAGGATGCAGAGAAGGCAGAGTTGCCAAATGCCTTCTTTGCTTCAGTCTTTACTTCAATGACCAACCCTTGTGAACTCCAGACCCTGGACATAAGAGAGAAAGCCTGGAGGAGGGAAGACTCACCACTGGGCAATGAAGGTTGGGTTAGAGATCAGCGATGTCAATTGAATATACACAAGTCCATGGGCCCTAATGGGATGTACCCAAGAGTGTTGAGAGAGCTGGCTGATGTTACCTACCCTCCTATTCTCTATCATTTTTGAAAGATCATGGCAAACAGAGGAGGTGCCTGAGGACTGGAGAAAAGCCAATGCCACTCCTGTATTCAGAAAGGGCAAGAAGGAAAATCCAGGCAATTCCAGACCAGTCAGCCTCAACTCCAGCCCTGGAAAAATGATGGAGTGGCTTATTCTGGAAGTCATCTCTAATCACATGGCAGAGAAGAAGGTTATCAGTAGTCAGCATGGATTTACCAAGGGGAAATGATGCTTGACTAATCTGACAACCTTCTATGATGTTGTGACTGAGTGGGTAGATGCAGGGAGACCAGTGGATGTAGTCTACCTTGACCTCAGCAAGGCTTTTGACACAGTCTCCCATAACATCCTTGTGAGCAAGGTCGGGAAATGCAGGATAGAAGAATCTGCAGTGAGACTGATTAAGAACTGGCTATGCAATAGAGCCCAAAGAGTGGTGATCAATGGTGCAGAATACATCTGAAGACCTGTGACTAATGGAGTCCGTCAAGGATCAGTGCTGGGTCCAGTCCTGTTCAACATCTTTATCAATGACCTTGATGATGAGACTGAGTGTCTTCTCAGCAACTTTGCTGATGACACAAATCTGGGAGGAGTGGCTGACACCCCAGAAGGCTGTGCTGCCATGCAAAGGGACCTAAACAGACTGGAGAGTTGGGCAGGGGAAAATGTAATGAATTAGAACAAGGGCAAGTGTAGAGTCTTGCATCTGGGTAAGAACAACCCCAGGTACCAGTATAGGCTGGGAACTGAGCTGTTAGAGATCAGTGAAGAGGAAAGGGACCTGGGATGTAAGGATGACCATGAGCCAGCAATGTGTCCTTGTGCCAAGAAGGCCAATGGCATCCTGGGGTGCATTAGAAGTGGAGTGGCTAGTAGGTAGAGAGAGGCTCTCCTCCTCCTCTACTCTGCCCTGGTGAGGCCACATCTGGAATACTGTGACCAGTCTGGGCCCTTCAGTTCCAGAAGGACCAGGAACTGCTTGAAAGAGTGCTGTGCAGAGCCTCCAAGATGATGAAAGGAGTGGAAAATCTCCCTTGTGAGGAAAGGCTGAGGGAGCTGGGTCTCTTCAGCTTGGAGAAGAGGAGAATTAGGAGCAACCTCATTAATGTTCATAAATACATAAAGGGAGAGAGCCAGGAGGATGGTGCCAGGCTCTTCTCAATGCTAAGAAAAGAGGAAACAGATATAAGCTTAAGTATAGGAGGTTCCACATAAACACAAGGAAAAATTACTTTACTGTGAGGGTGATGGAGCACTGGGACAGGCTGACCGGGCAGGTTTTGGAGTCTCCTACTTTGGAGACATTCAAAACCTACCTGGATGAATTCCTTCATGACCTCCTCTAGGTGACCCTGCTCTGACAGGGGGGCTGGACTTGATGACCTTTCGAGGTCCCTTCCAAGTCCTAACTTTCTGTGATTCCGTGATTTCTTAGTCATCTGGGAAAGTGCCTGAATCTCCAAATACTGTAAAAATTGGTGCCAATATGACTCTGAAGCAAGCTGGCAAAAAGCCTGCAGACAGCCCTACAGAATGCCACTTGGCACCTGAAATAATCATATCCTGAAGCATACAGGAAGAAATATTATTACTGTCTATTAAACACAGCATATGCAGGAAGACACGGTAATGCCATGAATTAATGAAGTCAGGGGATCCTGAGCCAGTTTCAGGGGTGATGTGCATTTCAGTTAGTTGCTGTGAGCATAAACTGGCAGACATATTGTGTGGATGAAAGAAAAGTGGTAGCATCAAGTCAGCCAAGGACAACTTTGTAGGAGAAAGCATGATGGCTCACTTCACTGCAGGGCTTCATTCATGTTCAAAGTTCTGTGTCTCAGAAGGGCAGAAGCAGGAAGCATGTGCTAGGTCCTCATAATTGGGATGGTTCACAGTCTGGCCTATTTGTCAATAGCACTACTGAACATTTAACACCTTATTTTCCATATACTTCCACCTCTGTTCTGATCAGACAAATTGTCCTGGTGTGTTAGAATAGGACATATTTGACAGCTGCTCCTGTCCCTAAGCAGACAGAAAAAAACCCCACATCCCCAAACACAGTCTTAAGTAGCTTCAGGGTTTCACTTAGTTGTGCCAGTATTTAATGGCTCTCAAGAAGCTCTTCTGCTTTAATGTTCAGTGCCAGCTCCAGAATGAATCCCAGAACCACAAGGACCAGCAGCAGTTGACTCAGGGCTCATCTTGCACCCAAACAAGAACAACATCAGCTTAGATCTTAAGATATTTTTAAGCATTCAGGCAGTGCAAAGGAAACCTACATTGCCATATATCTTCAACAGAAAATGTCAGTTGTCCATCTCTATTACTGACATGAACTTGCTCACCATTTGCTGCAGCTATGAATTTTGCACTTCAGGTACAAATTCCCTTCAGGACCAGCCCTTGTGCAATGGAGGGTGTTACAGACCACCATACTTTACACTTTAGCCCAAACTATGAATCCCACTGCGACTAAATGCAAGAAATAAAATAAAAACACAGAAAAGATATGGAAACTCTTGTTCCTGAATTTTACTGTAAGTTTATCAATCGTCTCTTGGTATGTGTGTGGAAGGGCTAGGACAAATATATTAATTTTAGCAGCATTTCAAAGCACAGAAATGACACTGTAAAGAAAAGGCCAGTAGGAGAAAAGATCCTTCACTTAATTTAACTACTTGGCCTATGATGCATGTAAGCTAGAAATCACTGTAAAGACCATGGAGTAGAGCAAGCTTCAGATTTAAGCAAAATAAAGACACCTGGGAGGTGCAGAGTGAGGCAGACCATTACAGACATACTTACTCCTTTCTTTTAGCTTGGGGGTTAAAGTAATAAATTCAAACACCCTTCATTCTCTAGATTGCTTGAAGAAAAGAAAACCTGTGAATTTTCTACTATTTCCACAAAATCGAACTATTGACTTCATTTACATGCCTGACTTTTAGTTCATGTAGCTGTCCACAGTTCTCGCCCATAGTACACAGCTAGTACACTTATTTAATAAATTGGTTTAATTTTGTACACTCTGTTCCCTTTTCCCTGGTTGTGCAGAGAGCAGTACCATGCACTCATTCTGATGATGGGACCTCATCATTCTGATGCTGTTGACCTCTTGGCAATACATTCTACCTTCCATCTTGAGCATGTGAGTCACATATTCCCCATGCCACTTTACCCTATGCAAACCCATGAGCTGCCAAGGACAGTATTACAGACATGATTTGCAATATGAAAACAAAAAGGTGGAACCTCAGATGAGAGCTTTGTAATTGGAAATGAGGCCTCAGGTCCTTAAAAATACAGATTACTAATGCAGCAAGAGGTAGGCTCAGGGAAAACGCCTGGTTCAGAAAGGGAGAAAACAGAATATCAAGTTATTTCAATGCATGTCACAGAGAACTGTGAGAAGCATATGTGCTTGATAGATTGCATGTGATTAGAATGAGGGCCCTAGGCATGGAAACCTGTCTATTAAATATAATTCTTTCTTTAGTCCTAGTTATATAACTATCAAACCTTACAGTGGACTCCATTTGTTAGGTGAATGACCCATGTATCTCATCTGCTTGGCTTTTTCACATATGCAGAGGTGAATCATCATTATACATTATTGGAATGATGGACAGTGTGCCACTCCCTCCAAATTCACTGCCTGCTCATGCAGTTGCTCTGCTCTACTATCACCTAGGGAACACAGAGTAAGTGACCAGAGGGATGAATACATGGACTTAGTTTGTGTGCACCACCCAATAAGACTGGCTGATATTACAGTCTGGGTTGTGTTGTTTTTTTTTTAATAGCCCTCTAAAAAAACATATAATAAACAAGTTGCTGAGGCAGTGGTACTAAATGTATAAGAGAGAGGGCATGTCTCTAGTTGCATGAGAAGGTAAACAGATTGCAGGAGAAAATTTAGAACATTTAATCAGTGGACAGCAGATACTGACTGACTTCCTCTTTTTAGTTGGGATGGCGAGGTTATTGTCATTTTCCTCCTGAGTTTGTTCCCACTCACTGTTCTCATAGGTTTTCACTGCAGTGCAGACTACTAGCACCCTGTTCCCAGAAATGCACTCTTCCACTGCCAAGAAAAAAAAAAAAACAACACAAAGCAAAAATGTTCTTTCTCCCCATGGCTACCCTCTGGGAGATGGATTTTCGAGCTTTTGGAAAGTCACAGCTTCTGCTAGTTAAGGGAGGTGGGGATATGCACTTTGCCCTTCTGATGGTGTATTCTGCTCAGATTTCTCTCAATAAATATTTGCGAGGCAATTCAAAAAGGTCTATTCTCCTCAGATGGAGTATTTGAGATTAATAGAATTAAAATCTCTTTAAACCTTTGAGAAAGAGCTCAGAGGAAAGAAACTGGTTTTCCACTTTAACGCTGTGTGAGTCATACAATGTTTAGTTTGGACTTTTGATACATCATGGCATCTAAGCCAGAGAGACAGATGTAGAATAGAGTGGCAGAGTAACAAAGACTGGAGAAAAATAACACAGGGAAAGCACTAATTTCACATTGAGAAGGTAGAAAAATGTCCTCAAAATTTCATTTCTGCTGACAACATTTTATTACTCCTAGTATTTGATGGGCTTTTTTTATGAAATGTCCAGTTGTGGAAACAAAAGATGACAAAAGAATATCAGCTTCCAGTTGTAATTAAAACAAACATTCCTTGGCCCCATGGAAATAAGCTTGAGAACATGACCAATGGGTATCCTATAGAAATCAAAATAGAAAAGTAAAGAACCTAAATCTTTTATTTGCTTTCAACTTGTTTTAGAATTTCCCCCTCTATGAGTCACACCCAGTTTCTATGTACTGTTGGCCTTTCACCTCTAAAAATTTATACCTAGTGACAGAAACAGATAAAGAGCCATTCAGCTAAAAAGGAACTACAGATGTTTCAGAAACTGCAGCCATTCTATTTTGGCAGCAATTCATAACCAGAATTTTCTGATTATGTCCCTTGTCACATTAAAACCCATAAACTAGAATGCGCACATGCTGATCCGTATAATAAACTCCCTCCTCTGGAGCTCATTTACTGAGATCAACTTTCTTACCTACTGCCTCCTCAATAAAGGAATACCATGGCAAAGCAAACTGCAATTAAGGGGGGAAAAAATATATGGGAAAAAAGAACTTCCAGCCAGCCAGCTTATCCAGAAGAGGCTGTGCAGAGGCAGAAGTGGTTTCCCTTAGACTCATCAGTAAGTCCCATCTCTTTGCTTGATCTCCTAATTAAAATCAACAACATTAACCTCCAATCACAGTTAAAAACTTGGCTATTTTTTGAACATCCTACATCTTTATTTTCTTTGGCTCTTTCCCAAGATAAACTGTAATTCACTGTTCACTCCTGCAGTTTCACATACAGGTGATAACAGCAGCATTGTGAGGCAGAAGAACAAGACACACCCCAACATTTCTCTCAGCTATAGCTAACAAATAGGATTCTTAATTAAGGAAGCTTCAAAGCTTCTGCAGCAGAAAAGAAGAAAACACCATGATATACAATCAGGAATAGAAAATCTTAAGCAGATAGGAGTCTCCACAGGGACCTATTCAAGCAGAAAATTTATTTAATTTGTGAAATAACCCTATGATGAGCTATGTACTGTAGTCTAACCATTAAACACTTTTATAGAAGTCTTTCACAAACTAACAGATGTTCCTTTTATGATCAAAGACAAGTATCATTCGGCCTTTTTAGACACCCATAAAAATTCAGATAATCTCAAGCTATTTTAATAGCTGCCTGACAATTTTATTAATGCACTCTGCTACAATGGGATCCTGGTTTTTTTTCACAAAAAGACTGACTCATATCATGGATTTTTACACACAGTAACTAAGGTGCATGTTGCTAATGCCTTCCTCTTGATTAGTAAGAAAAGAAAACCTATTGTACTGACCAGAAGGAACAGAAAGATCTCTGTGGGATTTAACACAAACAGTGTGTCAGCCTGCAGAGATCCTGACTCAAGATTACCTGTAGAAGCTTTAATGATTTACTCAGTGTAAACTGACAGACTGAACTACAGAACCTGCCCAGAATCAATTCTGTGGCTGAAATCCTGGCTCCAGCCATAGGTGACAGTAAATTTTAAATTTTAATCTTGGCAACAAGAGAGTATTTTACATCATCATCAAAAGAGCATACCTATAAAAAATACAATCTTTATAGAAGAAGAGCCTAGGTCTATGACAGGTGTAGTTTATTAAAACGAGGTTTCACTGATAGAGCCAAATTCAGAGAAATTTATACAGCACCTGCCGACTCTGCCTAACTCTCACTGATGCCATCAGTGTCTCACTTTCTGGCACACTAAATATACACACAACTGAAAAGTTATGTGTGCATTTGATAATACAACCTTATGCATAATGGTTCTTGTAAGAATATAATTACTAAACCACCTACATAAGATGCTGAATTTTGTGACAGTTGTGATTTTTTCTTTGTTTGCTTGCTGCAAAGAAGAAGCTGCAAAATAGCATGAACCTAGCTTGTTACCTCAGGAGTCCTGCAGAGCAATATGCCAAAGCACCCACATATAGAGTGTTTGCAAATTTTAAGTTTGGGATTGACTATGTGCCAATCTCTCTTCAGCTGTGGGCACTTGATCCTGCACCAAAATCACCGTTGACCTTTTCTGATATTTATGATGTCGGTATGGATTTTTATCATTGTTTGATCTCCTGATACAAAGCAAACAGCTTCTATAGCATGTTTTTATTCATGCAAAGTATGAATAATATGGTAATCTCAGTCTTCCTGGTAAGCTTGTCATTTCTCCTTCTTTGATGCTTGGTTAATGGAGGTAGGTGATTCTGCCTTTATTGCCTTCATCAGCTTTCCAGGGAAGACTTACACAGATGAACGCTAATTGTAGCTTATATTCTCTGGATGGATTAATCTTCAAGTACAGTTATTTGAAATATACTATCTATGTACTACCCAGTCTCTATGGCTTTAAAATACTGAAAAATACAGGAGGGTCTGAGAGAATTGGGATTGATTGATTTAGAGAAGAGGAGGCTGAAGCTCCACAACTACTTGAAAGGAGGTTGTAGTGAGGTGAGTGTTGGACTCTTTTCTCAAGTAAATAATGACAGAACAAGAGGAAATGGCCTCAAATTATACAGGGGGAGGAGCCTGATAGATATTATGAAGAATTTCTTTACTGAAAGAATAGTCAGGCACTGGAATCATCTGTTCAGGGAGGTGTTGGAATCACCATGCCTGGAGGTATTCAAAAACTTTGTAGATGAGGCACGTCAGGACATGCTATAGTGGGATGGTGATTTCTTTTTCTTTTTTTTTTCTGAGTTGATGGCTGGACACTGTGATCTTAGAAGTCTTTTCCAACTGTGATAGTTCTGTTATTCTGTAATTCTGTGAAATTCACCATTATCAGCTAGCTGGTTGGTGACACTAACATGTAGTGCGACATCACTGTTCAATATAGCCTCAGTGTTACAACATGTATTTACAAATAACATAATGCCTTTACAGGTGGCATTCAACTTGACACAGATTCCCTTAGCACTGATCTCTACAGGTATTATTCAGGTCTAATTTGTGGGTCTCAGCTCTGACTCCCACATAGCAATAGGCTAAAGGAACCAGGAGGGCACCAGAATTGTCACTTGGCACCAGGTAAAGAACAAAGTACCCAACTCTTTCTGTGTATTTGTAGAGCACCCAGCACAAAGAGGCTGTGATCCTGACTGGAACTGTAACCTGGAACACAAATAATTATGATGACTGTTACAGTCAGGTCCCAAGTACCAGTTACAATGAATGCTCTCAAGAATCCACATTTAACAAGCAGTTAAAGTAAAAAAAGTTTGAAAAAAGAATCCACATTTCAATCCTAAGTGTTTGGGTGTGCAAGACTAAGAACAATTAGCTGATGTGGCTTTTAAAAAGACCTTTAAGTCTGATGGCAGAGAGAATAGCTTTGGACTGGTTCTTTTCTCAGAAGAATTCACACAATTGCTATGATAAAAGTATATTGGTTACACTAATCCTTGCTGTCTGAAACAGTTTGCTGCACTTCAGCCAAGAACGCATATGATTTACAGTCCCACTCTTCTGCCCTGAGGCAAGATGCTTGCTCAAGTTTAGAACTGTCAAAATCCATTGAAAGATGAATAGAAAACATAATACGTGTCAACTAAGTCAGAGAAAACACGCATGACAGGTTATCTTCACCAGATTGGCTCTGGACTCACACCTTTGAAGTCAATATTTTGGAGGTATATATATATCTGTCCTAGAAAAAGAGACTGCTTACCTTTGGGAGAGCAAGAGAGAATAAGACTAAAGTAGGAATGCTCAAATCCCAGTAGAAAAGATGGATCTAACTCTTGGAATTTAAGTTACTGGCTCCCAAAGACATATTTATGCATAGAGGCTGAAGCTTGCATATAAAAGGAATAATAAATATACAATCTACAGTAACTGTTAAGAGTGATGTTTAAATGTTGCATTGCTTGAGAGACACTGTTTCAGGGTACCAAAGAGAGGTGTGAATTTCTAGCAAAGCCTAAGGTTGCCACTTCAAAGAAGAGATTTTCAAATAAAATCATGTATGTACGGCCTTCATTTGTGCACTCAGTTACAGAATAGTTGGATCATTTATTGTAAGGGCGTATGCAAAGAGCTTATCAGAAAAGGCCAGAAGAGCAATAATTTACAAAGGAATCCTATTCCCTTTTTTCTACCTACAGAGTGAATGTAATAATAGCTTTACCATGTAAAATATTAAACTTCCATGTAAGAGTCTGATCTTTTCAGCAACTCTTTAGATGACAGGGAGAAGAACCTTTGCAGAACAAGGATACTGGGTATTGCAGGTGCAATTTCAACCATATTGTGGGGCTTCCTACACAACAAATTGGACCTGGTTAAATTACAAGACAATCTTGAATCTGAGTTTCTTCCAGGTGTGGTGTTCTACAAAAAAAAAAAAAAAAAAAGGGAATCTGAGATACTAGTCTCCCTTTGTCACTATTTTTATTGGCAATACAAGTCTTTCTGGGAACAGAAAGAATCACAGACTGTAGGACCTTCTCTGTCTGTGTGGCTGTGTTGGACTAACTTATCAGTTATCCTCCAGCAATCAGCAGAAGGCGGCTGTTGCCTTTCCTGCACTGATGTGAAAAATTCTTCTATTTGCTGAAACAATATTCTGGTTCAAGCAGGTTTGTAATGACTACATCTAGCCAACAACTGGGTGTTTGAACATTGCTAGAAGGAAAGTCTGTGGTTCTAAAACTGCTCTTTTAAGCTGAGGTGGAGTATAGTGTCAGGTTCCTTCAGAGACCAGAACTTCCCTTCATAGGAATTTTATTTCTCTTCTGTTTGAAGTAATACTTCAACAAACACACTAGATTGTCCCTCAAAAAACTTCATAAACCTTAAACTGAGAAACAGAAAGGGGCTTAAAACAGTTTTTAAATAGATCTTTTAGAGGAATATTTGGGCTAAGGACATGAGACATCCTTTGAACCTTTTGTAATGCTGGCATTTCACCAAATAATAAGACACTGAGGACCAACTGAGAATTATCGTATTATTTAAACCAATTTTTACAAAGCAGTAAAAGAGCAAGAGTATCTTTCAACTTAAACTTGCTTTCCAGGCTCCCAGTTCCACTGAGTCTTTGCCTAATGGGACAGTACTCTCTGATACAGGCTGAAGAACAAGCTTGCACACAGGAACTTTAATTTCCCTCTGCTCCCCACCCTTCATGATCACTATTTTGAGCAATGGTCTATGGGACTGTCCCATTGGTTCTTTCTTTGTGCATGACCATCTGGAAGATGAGCAGACGTACACTGACCAATTGATTATGAAAAATAAAATAAAACAAAACAAAAAAAAAATTAAATAAAATTAAAAAAAAAAAGTGGGGAAGTAGGTGATCAGCTGGGATTAAAAAGACAGACCAGATAACTTACAAAATCATACATTTGGGAGTTGTGATAAGTGTGAGGACTGGCAGTAGCATAGGAATTCTGTGTCTATGTGTAAGTTAGAGCTTTTCACAGCTTTAATCAGCTAAACAACCTTGCCTAGCTGTCTGGAGACTGACTTGCATCCACTTTTTTACTATCAATTATTATCCTTCTCCATGTTTCCATATTTTCTCTATTTTTTTTTTGGTCCTAGGCCTGCCTCTGTTACATGTTTCTTTCTTTACAAGAAGTCTTCCCGCTTCGTTTCTTTCCTTGGTAAAAAGCAAGGGACCTCCATTGAACCTGTGGCAGAAAATGTAAGCAAGGAGAATATTCCCCTCATTGTCTCGACTCAGATTTTGCTCTCTGTTTTGCACTCTATGCCAAAATTTGATTTCTATGCATTTCTTTGCCTGCTACATCATGCTAATACACCACATTCAGTAAAATATTACTATTAATGGGACAGCAGCACACAATGAGACAGTAGAATAGAACAGCATTATTCCCTATGCATACATTCATGTTTGTCAAGGTATATGTTTATATGCAACTCAGGATTTGGTGAGGAGGTACAAACAATACCTGGAGAAGAAGAAAAACTTTATATTCTGTAGTGAACCAAGTGTGTGAATAGTTAAGTAAGAAGATGATTACTTCTAGCCTGCTAAAGGGAGAAATAAAATGCACCAAGAACTAAGTACTAGAACCCAGTTCTTCACCATAGAGCTGAAGATAAGATCTCCTGCCCATTCACTGGGTACTGAGAAAGGCAAAAAGGCCTTGTGGATTTCAGCATGGGGTAAGTACAGTCAATGTGCTCTTTTTTCCTTTCTTCTTTTTAAGAGGGTTGTTTATTTTGCCTGCTGTAAATAAATAGTCCAATTTCTTTAGGCTGATTTTGCTTGAGATTAAGAGAGCTGATGATATGAATCAAGGCTATACTTTTATAGGGTTGTAAAGTATCCAGGACACTGGAATGCCTCTGTCCTTACCAGCATTCCAATATATATGTTCTGAGGGAAAGAGGAGAACAATAGGGCCTGGCTCTGACTCAGAAAAGTTGGCAACACTGGCGACTCAGAGAATTAAAAGGTTTTAGCATTGTGCTCACCAGGAAAGTGTTCTGGCTTGTGAAAATGTAGTGGGGACATCTTTTGTGATCCTTGCTTTACACGGCTACTCTGTAAGTGTCTTTTCTTGGTCAAACTATCAAGGAGTTTTTAAAAGGAGATAGGTAGATAAAACTATTTTAGGTGGATGTTTCAAATTCAGAGCCCTTAACCAACTCATTAAGAGGAGCAAGCAGTAACTCATTTCTATTCACGTGTATAAATCTGCCCCCTTCACCCTCCTCTCTGGTCCAAGCATGATCCTAACTTCATTAATTTTCAGTGGCAACCTGGAAAAGTTATACTGAATGTAATAATCCGGATTTATTAATAGAAGTAAAATAAACCAAGTTTTTCTAAGTGTTGAATACCAACAAGAGTTTGAACAGTATGCCACTATAGCATCCTCATAATTCTTTATAGTCTATTGCATTGTAAAGCTCTCACCTGTCCCAAATACTTCGACCAATCAAATACATAGACCCATATAAAATCAGTGTTCTCAATCATTCTATGTGGAACATTGTTGAGGACAGACCTCACAAATAGAACATTTCTATTCAAACACCAAAGACTGAAAAGAGTGAAAACATTTAACAGTATCACAGATAGCTCTTTTAGCCCGGTTGTGCTGTTTCCTTTACCATTCTCCCTTCCCCACAAAACGACGATAAAAATCATTAGAATACCTTTGAACTTGTGAAAGACAGCCCATAGCTCAGCAATGTCCGTGGCAAATGTTATATCCGTGTCGAGGACAATGACCCGCTCAAGATTGGAAGGCAGAGTCTTAGTCAGGACCAACTTCATCAGCCCGTAAATCCCAGAGTAGTGTTTGTTGGGGATCCAAGACACTTCCGACTGTCAGGAAATGGGAAGTGGGAAAGAGGAAGAAAAATAATCTTCATTAGAGAGAGAAACTCCTCCTGACATTAGTTTCTATTAATAGTAGAGGATCTATGAGTAAGAGTGATACATCATAAAATGCCAGGTGGAAACAGTCATCTAAAGTCCTGGTTGGAAATTAATGCAATAGAGTTTCTGAAAGCTTAAAAAAACCTCAAAAGTTCTTTGAGGCAACAGCTTTACACAATATAGTTGAAGTTAGTTGAGCCCTTCCAACCTTTTACAATCCCTTCTGAGATGTCCATGTATCCTGATAAAGTAGAAATCTATTTTTAATCAAAAAATTCAGATGTATTGTACACTGTTTCCATTTTCAAACAAAACCGAAACTTCTGTGTTTCCCATTCCCTGAATCTTCTGACTTTGAAGAAGAAGTAACAGACATAATTTTATCCTTTCATTTCTTAGAGATTTGGAGGTCAGAATTTCAAAATGCAAGTCATTTGGGAAAATAGGACAGAGCACTCCAAAAAATTTGTTTCTTACAAACTTAACTTTTCCTTAAAACTTATACCTGTAATTTATAACTACTGAAATCACACAGATGTGTTCTAAAGTAGCAGAAGTGAAAGAACACTTGTGGTCACATATTTTGTTTGTTGTATTTTGAAGAGGCAAACCCAAGCATTTACATTTCTTCAGTAATTGCTAAACAAAACTTTTCTACAGCTTCTAAAATAAGCTGGGTGACTAAACTCAATATTTCATTGCGCTACTGGCCCTAGGACATTCCATGATCTACATGACTTTTCTTTCTGTGACACTCAGATTTTCAAATATCCAAAGTGACTGCTGGAAGTGAGATAAAGAAGTTTCTGAAATGTCTCTATTGCCCTCTCTGAAACTCTTCTTGTTCAGTGTTTTAAAGGGCATGCACTACAATTCCCAGATTTTAAGTTTCCTCATAAGTCATGCTCCCATTAACTCCAATTAGTATTTTCTCTATAGGGGATCCGAGTGAGGCAGATTTAAGGATTTCTGCTGGCATGTTAAACTTCAGAAACAGTAGGCAGAAACTATGTGCATTCATAAAACTGAGAAGATCTATTCTGCTTTTTAATGGTCCCATATCTATTCACTGGTATTGTAAAGTTCATTATGTGAAATAACTTCGGCACAGAGAGCTCATTTCCCCCAAAAACCTTGAAGAAAACCTACCTGTATCAGAATGGGTTCCTAAACTTTTTATTTGGAAGTTGGAAGAATGGTTGAAGGAATGTTAATACAAGCTATTTCTCTTTGAATATAAAGTAATAAGGCCTCTGCTAATGTAAACTGACCTGCTATTTTCCCTTTAAAATGGTTCACAGCTTCTGTAGTCTCAGGGTTCCTGTATCAGGGCAGAGCTTTCACCCACTGCTAAGTTAATTTAAAAGACTAAGGGTACCAGAGCAAAGCTTTGCAGAGAAAGGCAAAACTTTAGGGGAAAGGCAGGAAAACCAGGTTATTTTAATATAAACCCAAAAAGACAGTGCAAATTTAAATGTCAAGTTGTTTTAGGGTTGATTTTGTTGTGTTTGATTTTGGGGCATTTTTTTGTTTGTTTGTTTTTAAAGTCACCTCCTCTTGCAACCCCTTTGTGTGTTCCCTGGTTTGTGCCTATAATTCATATGTAATCACTTGCATATACAATCAGACTGTCGTTGTCACCTATGCACATCTATGCATTTTTTACATGTGTTGTCCACAGAAGTTGCACTATAGAATGCCAGAAATAACAAAAGCAAGGATTACTAGCACTCTGCTATAAACAACTGTGAAAGAAATTAGAGGGAAGTAACACACAGCATGGTTTAATTTACAAGTTTTAAGAGCCATCATTCTTATTCAGTCTTTCTTGCTTCCTCTCTATAATTTGTATGGTGCTTAGAAGAGAAATCTAGGTTCTGTCTCCCAGTTACATGCCAATATTAAGTCTCTAATTATATAAAAAATGAACCTCAGTGTGACAGTTTCAATCCAAAGTCTCAAAGCTCCTGTTATTTGTGGTCCTAGCTTTCTCACATGGTGGCCCTAGCAAGGGACTATCACACTGAGGTGTCAGCAGAGCAGTATTTACCCTGTTTCCCCAAACCCTGCATATCATTCTGAACCTGTCACTTCATGTCCTTGTGCTAGACCAGCCTGAGAGATCAGATCTAGAGTCATACTGACATGGTAAAAAAGTTAAAAGTAATCTTACAGTCTTGATATTGCTTTTATTATTACCCATCCCTACATTTTGGATGGCATGTCATTCATTTAATTAGTTGCAAGTCAGTGTTTCTCCAGAATAGCTCCTAATAAGTTTATACAAATAAGCCTAATATGACAGGGGTTCAGGTGTCGGAGGAATAGCCTAAGACAGTCAGGGAGGGTAAAAGGTGGCTAGAAAATTAAGTTAGCATCAATGAGCCATTGCCTTCTTTGCTCCCAAGATTCTCAATTTCTAATGCCCCTGCCATGTTACTGCAGGGAGGAAATCCTTGCCTGGCTGTTCCTTCTGATCTGGCACACAGAAGGCAAAATCCTCCCATCCTGACATTTCATGTCTGGAAGGACTGCAACTGAAAATTAAAGAAGCCCCTGTTCCAAATGGTCCATCACAGCTGGCTAGCATGTGTTTGATCTGAGTGTAAGTTGAAGCTTCTCCTGTCAATCAGTTCAATAAATCTGAAGTTTTCTCCCCTTTAATACAGAGCTGACTAAACATGGGTCTTAATTAGTCCCCAGCACATTTTCTTCATGGCTTTGCTGTTCATGAATAATGTAACCATTCCAAATTCATACCAAGGAAAAAAACTCTTTGTGCTACACAACAGCACTGTGAAGGCTTCCTATCTCTGGGTAGTATATACAAGAATACTGTGGTTGAATAGGTTCTCAGTAGTTAAGAAGCACCAGTTTGAGATAATTAAGGCAGCTTAAGCACAAACTCTTCCAAAATTTTGCAATCTCCAAGCTGTCCACTTTGATATAACTGGTAGTATTTAGCCATTTCATTCACCTAAATATTGTCTAAATATTTTCTGTAAGGCTTAATACATTTTTTTTCCTCTAGCGTAGTTAAAGTGGCCCATAAAATGAAATGTCTGTGAATCATTTGCTCATTTGCTTTACAAGCTAGATCAGAGTTGTCTTAAGAGAACAAATATTCCTAGAAGATATGGCAGGAATATAAAAAAGCAGAGTTAGTAAAAGAGGAAAGTAAAAAAAAATACTGTGACATACTTTGCCATTTGTATAACTCTCTGTTCTGCAGAAATAGCACACATTGGATCTCTAGCTCTCAAGATCTGGATTTTTGTTCATGAGTGGAAAGTAAAGAATGGCATTCAGCTGGTGCTGACAGTGATTCTTTTAAGTAAGCTGAGTGCAATAATATCTTCTCACTGAAGATCTTCCACCAGAAGCATCTCTATTCTTTCCATAATTGAACACTGAGAATACATTATCTAAATTATCTGGTGCTTCTGACTATTAATATAGAAATTACATGGCCATGAGTCTGTGTGCTGTACACAGATGATCACTCTGGTTAATGCCAGAGAAGCAGGAGCAACAACCTGCATGTCCAGTGATGCTTTACCAGCAAGTTGTATTCCCTATGTTTTCCCTATGGGAAAAGCTGGCTAAAACACAGTAGCTGTGTACAGCCTAATTTAGCTTTCTCACAATTGCTACCAGTATATAAATGTTCATTAAATGTTCAATCATATAAACGCTCATTAGCGCCAGCAGAAGTACTCTTTTCATAGAAGATCACAGAATGGTTTGGGTTGGAATGGACCTTAAAAATCATCTACTTCTGATGCCCCTGCATGGGCAGGGACAAGAGAGAATTAGTCTAGCAGACATACAGCTTAAAATCAAGCCTCCCAGTTTCTATGACAGAGGGAGGGGAAACATTGGTTCCTTCTTTAGTTGTGAATGAATAGTATAGTGACTACATTGCCAAATATTTAGATATTTTTATTCTTAAAAATACTTGAGTCTGGCTGCCCACAGATTGAGATGAAAATGTGCAACTCTTCTACCAAGTCATCACAAATATACTCAGCCAGACTTTGACTCCTTTACTACACTTCTTTAGGGAATTGTATTGATTTTTTTTTTTTCCTTAAGCATGTTATTTTTTCCCCCACAAACAGGAGATGGGGAAATTTGCCCAGGCTTCCCACGTGAACACTGATTGCTCTTAGGATGTAAGGGAAATATGTACAAGGGCAGGTGTCTTGAGCCTCATTGAGGGGGATGAAGTCTTGCGGACCTAGCTGATAGCAAATTTGGAAAATACTGCTAACATAAACATAATGACAGCAGGAACAGTGATAAACAAGAAAGGACAAACAACTTATGGGTGTCTCCATCGAGTCAGATCTAAAGTCCATTTTGCTCAGTGGCTGACCTCTGATAGTGGATTGTTGCAAGTGCCTACTGAAACATAAAAAAAAAAAACAGGGAAATTCTACAGTGGTAACACCCTTATACACCCTTCTCTGGTACTTTGTGCCAAATTTTGTAGACAGAGGTGGTATTTTTATATTAACAGCTTTTGATACATTTTTCATCTGTGAATGGATTTTTTAACTCCTGTAAGTTTCCGGCAACCACGGCATCCTGCAGCAAAGAGTGCTAGAGCTGATCTACAACTCCTGTTCCTTTGGATCTGCCTATCTACCAATTTCACATTTTCTGTGACACAACTACCAGAACAGCAAACCCATTTCACTGAGCAGTCTTGGCTAATACAGAACCCTTCACTATACAAATAAAGTTAGGATCCTTTTTTCCCAGGTGTCCTATTCTGCATTTACTAACAGCTGCCCCCTGATCCTCATCAGGGTAAAGACAAAGAAAACAGCTCTTAAAAAGACAAATGTGAGAAGTAGGGTGCAGGGATGGGTGTCACTCATGAGCATAAGTGTGGAAAAGAAAGAGAACTTAAGGAGAAAAATGCACTTTGAAGTTACATGTCAAGGTGAGATGCAGTTTCATTTTTTCTAAGGTCTTATTAATTAAATTCAATTGTTATTACACTTTTGTTTAAACCTTATGCTCTTAATGGTCATCAGCCTTACAAGCTAAGGCAAGATTTTTGCAAATATCATTTTGCTGCACTCACTCTTCTTTTTGCTACATTACTAAGTTACAAAGAGAGAAGTATGGTGAAGCACAAGAAAAGATATAATGCATTTGCTGCCTTACCATAGCACTGGTTTATGCATACAGAGTTTGGAGCATAAAAGTAGTAGCAAGCACAGAAGCAGAGGAATTCTGACTGTACATGTTTCTCTCATTACTTACCATCTTCCCCTAAGTACTGAAGGTCAACAAAAAACTTACCAAACCTGCTTGCTATGTACTTCTTGATTTGGAAGGGGATATAAAATAGTACCATTAAACAGAGAACTCAAAGAACTAGTTAGACAGCTACATAAACCTGAGACTGTATTTCCCTTCCAAATGCAGCCTTTCCCAGTTAACTGGATTGGAATGTCTCCTTTCCAGAGGAAAATCTATTCTGACTTTTCTTGATTAAGTAGGTCACAGTCCATACAGCATCACAGAATCACAGAATGGTTGAGGTTGGAAGGGACCTCTGGAGGTCACCTGGTCCAAGCTCTCTGCTTAAACATGCCCACCTAGTGGAGGTTCTCCAGGACCATGTCAGATGACTTTTGAATATCTCCAAGGACAGAGGCTCCACAGTCTCCCTGGGCAATCAGCATGTGCTCGTGCTCAGGTACCTTCACAATAAAAAGTGGTTTTTGACGTTCAGAGGGAAACTCCTGTGTTTTAGTGCTTGTGCTCACTGCCCCTTTTCCTGTCACTGAGTACCTCTGAAAAGGGCCTGGCTCTGTCCTCTTTGCCTCCCTGCAGGTATTTATATATTGACGTGATCCCCACTGATCTCCATGTTGAACAGTCCCAATATTCTGAGCCCTTCCTCACGAGAATGATGCTCCAGTCCCAATACTTTGTCTAATAGAGCCAAAGTTACCTTTGTTGCAAGGACCCATTACTAGCTCATGTTTAGTCTGGTGTCCACCAAGACTCCCAGCTCCTCTTCTACCAAGCTGCTTTCCAGCTGTGCAGCCTCCAGCATGTACTGGTGCATGGGTTAGTTCCCATGTGCACTTCTGCGCACTTTGCACTTTTCCTTGTGGATCTTCTTGAGGTTGTCAGACCCTTTTGTCTGCTAAACAGCACCTTTTTCCATTTTATTAACAGAATTCCTCACTGTTCCAGAGACTATAGCACCATAGCCTGCCCTGATCTTAAAATATTTTTGAAAATTATTCGGGATCAGTGTGGTAAAATAAGAAGAGTTTGGCTGATGAAGGTTCCTCCTAATAGTAAGTTCTTAAACACTTTACATTGGAAAAGTGCAGCCTTGATACTGCATAGATTTTCTCACTATATTGATGGCATCTTACTAGGTACGCTTGGAAAAAAAAAAAACAGTCAAAATAATCCTCAGCTATGACAGAATACCCCATTCCCACTCCAAAAAAAGGACACCCTCCCTTTCTGCTCAGCTAACTTCGCAAAAGCACCAGGAAGGTCAGTATCTTGCCTGAAGGTCAGACTGGCTGGGTTGATGTACCAGGCTGAGAAACAGCAAGCCTGGAGGTAGAAGGTGTCCCTCTCAGGGTTGGGCTAATAAATGGGATCAAACAGACCCAAATTCCACCAAAACCCAAATTTAAAGGCTTCAGTATCCCTATGGTAGGAAAACATAGCAGCAAATAGTAAGAATCAGAAAACCTAAAAGGTTTGGGGCAAGCTGACAAGGCAGTCAGTCTGTAGGTAATTCTGCCTTCCTGGAGCTTCCATCTCAGGTTTTGCCTTAAAAAATATCTGGCATCTAGAATAAAAAGAAATCTGAATTAGGCTTTGTAATGAATGACTTGATGGAGACACAGATTTCCAGAAGTATTGAGCATCTACTCGTGTTAACCAAATTCAACACAGGCACCATCTTCCTGTAGATCTTATGAGTCAGGTGATAAACTAAGCTCAGGATCTTTAAAAAGTCAAACAAAGTAAAACAATAAAAAACCAAACCTCCAGGCCACAGCAACATAATAAAAGGTGTAGATTTTCACAAACTGTATCTGAATTGTGTCTGACACTTATGTGAAAACCAGTGTGATCTACACAGTGCAAGAATTTACATCTGGAAAGATTTCTGTGAAGGAAGACCATCCAAATTCTTTGGCAGCTGCTGGCTTCAGGCAGCCCTTACAAATAGCTCAGGCATGGGAAACAGCCCTGGAAATTCTGATGTGTGAATCAGTTAAAAATAAAAATAGATATTTCCTCAGATTGGATAAGTAACTTCCTAAGCACAATAGATAACTTGTTTTCACAGCTTTTTCATTACTTGTTTAATACTTTGCTGCTTCTATGAGCACTCTAAGTAGCAAGATAATTTATTTCTAAATCATGTGACCTTTACTTAAGACAAAACTAATGGAAATGGGGCTGTCATGTTGCTTCTAAACTGGAGGAAAATACTGTCACCATTTTAAGTACGATCATATTACTAAGATTGCTTTTTTTGCAAAACAATGCATAAAAACTGGGAGAAAACAAACAATATTGGATTGCTGGAAAAGGACAGGAACTTTTCTTGATGAAATGTTTTTCTTATTGCTGTTTATCAGTTCCATCCAGGGAGAACTTAATCCTGGTGTGAATTTTTGGCTATACCTGTTCTCACATTCACGAAAACTGAGTCACAATTCCAGCAGCACTGCCACAGATCAGGGTCAGCTTCAGGATAATCTTTCCCACTTCACATTGACCCTAAGTCCCAATGTCTAAGCTTTTTGCAGGGACATCTGACTGATCCCCTTTCTCACTCTCTTGCTTCCGGGAGAGTAATATCAGCATCCTATTGCTGAGAGTGGGTTACTGAATCATTGAGAAAGGAGGGTAATAGCAAGTTAAAATTAAACATATGTAATTTTCATGGCTGTTTTCAGCAGTGTATTTATTTTTTACAGATAATACTAAAAAAGTATTAAAAAAGAGAGAGAGAGAGAGAGAGAGAAATTGTGAGTGACCAAAGAGCCTGGGAAGTCCTCAGGACAAATGCCAAAAGAAATCTCTTTGCATGTCACCTTTAGAAAATCACTGCCTTTGCTCCATCCTTGTCGTACATCCAGCAAACAGTAACAGAAGAGCTTTATTTAAATGAAAACAGACTCTTCCTTACTGTTTGCTGGATAACTTGTAACATCAACCTTGAATTTATTTTTTTTCCTGAGTGATTTACAGATTTTGATTGTACAGACACCCCTCCCATAGCAAGTTCTTACCACTTATTTGAATGGTTGTCAAGGAAACAAGGAATCTAGCAAAGCTGAGGAACTTTTCTAGATTCAGAATTTTTGGTTCCTGTGTATTTAAAAAAAAAAAACCAAAACGCAGATTCAGAAACAACTGCAAGGAGATGGGAAGTTATACATTTTTTCTAGTATTATTTATTTCTGCTGGCCTTTGCTGCTGTTCTTGCTTGTCACAGAAGCACTGGTGACTTTAATAGAATTCTGCCTCATCACTTGCTTTATGAAAAGATGATATCTTCCACACATACATGCAACAAGTCTGGATATAAACAGGAGTGAGCAAAAAGGCTGAGATAGAAATGGATGATTATCTGAACCTCTGGGTCTTGGATAATGTAGAGCAAATGCAGAAACCGTGGAGCAAGCCACAACTGGAAAGCAAGATTAGATATTAAAAAGGCAGATCAAATAAAACATCCTAAATCAGCATCAGCACACAGCAAAGGAGAATAGCTGCAAATTAATTCTCTGTAGCACAGCCTGTAACACAGCACACAGTCTGACTGATGCCAATGCCTGTTTTTATTTTCTTCCTTTTTTTTCTTTCCACATCTCTCACCAATACACACATATACGGAAAGGGCAGACAAGTGGGAAAAGCCTGATTTAAGAATGCTTCTTCAAAACAACTTTGTTAATAACAAAATTAACAGAGGGCACACAGAGTTAAGACATGCTCCACATTTGGAACGAATGTGCTTCGTAAAGATGAAACTTCAGACTATTATACACAGTAAAATGGATGGTTTTTTGTCTCTGGTAACAAGACATTCCCCAGTATGCTTCATCAGAGAATATATGATCAAAAGGTAATTCAACTCTTTGGATCTTTGAGGGCTATCTTCTTCCTCTTAGGTTTTTACCTGGCATTATTCCAAAAGGTTTTCATTCCTTCTCCCTCTCCACCAAACTCAAGCAGACAATTTCCAGCTGACCCTGAGCCTTTTTCTTTACTCTTATTTGAGACATTCTTAATTTTCTCCACTGTTTCTTGCTATCTCCAAAATGCTCAATGCCCTCATTGTTTTTCTCTATTCATTTATTTGTGCAAGATGAGACTGCAGAATAGAAAAGTCTGGCCAGTCTCAGTCCATTCTGTTCCTTGTTCCTTTGGGGCCTTTGGATTCAACTGCAGCTGTTTTCAGCGTGGCATTCTAGGGTGGAGGATCTACAGCAGTCTGGGCATCCTAAGAGAAAGGTCAATGAAAATAAAGTGAACACCAGCCTCCCAGTCCTACCCCTCCATCAGAGGCATAAGTGCAAGTCTTCTCTAGAAGAAAAAATAAAGCCTTTTTTTTTTCTTTTTTCTTTTTCTTTTATTCCTGTCAGTGAATGAGGGAAAAGAGACACACAAGCTGGACTAGATGAAATGGTAGGAAGCCAGACATCTCTGCTAAAAGCTGTCTGGAAGGTAGATATAGCTAGAATTTGGCCAGCAGTCAAAAGCAACTCACGACTGCCCTTCTCACTTCACCTGTATGGAAAGATAAGAAAGATCAATTGCATACTTTGATTGCTAGTGAACTCAATCAACAAGCTCTTTGTACTAATCCATCAGGGAAGGCATAAATCCATGAAAATAGTATAATTGCTTTTTAATTTTATTAACTATGCAAATACATGCACATTAGCTGCAACCATTGTGTATTCTGGCAAAGTTCCATGGAACTCTTGAGGTCAAGGTCCAGAAGTATCCCATTTGCATTTTGCACAGTGTCAGGATACAAAGCAGGTGTTATCAAGATGCATTGTCCAGAATAAAAAGCAACACCATCTCCTGCATAAATACATGTTATGCTGAATATACAACAGCCTCAGCTCAGTGACAAAAAGGAATCTGAAGAAGGACTTTTTTGCATACTGGATTTTGGGCAAGAGTCCTTTTTTAAAGAATGATGAAAGAAGGTCACAGTGACTATTACTAACCACGTAATGGAGGAGATTTCAGGTCTAAAATATGAGTTATTGTGTCCAAAATAAACCTCAATCAACCCCAAAAATGTTGAGGGAAGGACTTCTCACCCTCCTAAGACTGAAAGATCTAGTTCTGTTTGGAAAAAAAGAATATATCTCAATGAAACAACCAGAGTTGCAGAAAATCATGATTTATGGAAAGGCTGTGGAAATGTAGCTTCCACCAGACCTCTGACATCCTAATGTGAAGACAAAACAATAAATACATTTGAACAATAGGATCCATTCTTCTGTTTAGAAGGAATTCACTAGTTACCATCGCCCATCTTGTCAGTAAAATCAACTCTCTCCAGACCTAAATTTTATCGTTTTTTTTTATTGTTTCTACAGTCAGAGCAAGAATGAAGATCAGCTGAAAATGTTGCACCTAGAAAGAAACCATTACTGGGTGGAACCCACTGATGAAGTAAATGCCATATCCCATAAAGAACTATTAACTCTCTTATTTTTCAGTAACAACAAAGATTTTTCAGGAAAAAAAAAATCACTCTCCATCCTGCAGGGTTGGAGGCCAGATGAATGGGAACTTCTTATATCACAATTATTTCTTCAAGAGAACAAAAATTACATGAAACAATGTTGTTTTCTCCAATTGTAAGTATTATAATAGATCAAAACTCCTGGAGCCTAAATAGCTCCAGGAATAAACCTGAGATAAAAAAGATAAGAAAAGATAAAATGTATTGCAATTATGAACAAGAAATACTAACAATAACCAAGCATAAGAAGCACTGAATGCAGTGTAGGGAACAAAATTATTTTTCTTTGTTACTAGAAAGAGATAAAATGTCTCTCAAACAATACAGCACTAACTAGAGAAACAAGTTGAAGAAATAAATATATAACTGAGAAAGGTGGGCTCCTCCAAAGTTAGAAATACCAAGCTGATGATCATGACACCAATCTGGCTTCTTGCCTAGGTTCTGGTTAAATACTGGTCAAACATTGCAGGTAACAGTGAATATGTATTAGTGGTATTTAAAGGAAGTGTCCATGCAGCAGTCATACCTATTTTTGAAACTTCTGGTGTGAGGGCTAAGGCCACTGGTGTAAAACTAGTTCCGTGTAATCTGGTAATTTCACCCTAAGAACCATCAGATAAAAATACAGTCAGATAGGCAGCTGAACACAGATTCTAAGTGTCTGATCAAAACAATACAACCAGAACCATTTTACAAAGGCTTTCAACTGTACCAGCTAAAATCTGTGGAATCTGTTCAACAGAAAAGGGGTTAAACCTGAAGTAATGGAACAGTATATGGGAAAATTGTCAGGGGATTGAAACACTTCTGAGTTTTTATCTTTGTTGCTGAAAGGGTGAGAGCTAGAAAGCCTAATCTCACCCTCAAAAAATGAAAATTTTGCAGGATTAAGTCAGGCTGGCCTGAAAAGTGGTATCTCCACTAACAGAAATGAAATTTTACAATTTGGAAATTCATGCTCTATTATCAAGTTGATTCAAAAAGAGGTACCATCAGTGACATCCAATGAATAACCTTTTTATATTTCTCCTCAGTCCTGGTCCTTCAGAATACTTTCTGCCTCCACCACCTTTTGGGAAGAAGCTCACATCTGTATTATCATGCAATACTTCCCTGAATTCCAGCTGTTTCTCAGAAACAAGACAATGCCAAGTACTTTACAAATGATAAATTCTAACAGTTCCAGCTCCCTAGTGGTGAATCAAGGATACTCTTTGAGTCCATCAGAAATGGAAATACACACACATCAGCTCTTTGGAAATCTAGAAACAAGGATCACTAAACATTTTCATAAGAGGGTCACACTAAGACCAATCCCCATTAGAAATGCCTTCAGCCATCAACACTGTTCTATCAGTCCCTGAATACCCTACAACAGGGAGATATCTTTATGAGAAAGTGAAAAGCCATTAAGATCTAAGACCATAGTCACGATATCTCTTCCCAGGTTTTATCTGCTATTGCCAAGAAAAAAATTGTGCTGGAACACAGAATGACTATTTAGTCTTCCCAGCAAGTACAGGGGACATGCAATCCATACACCTTATGCAGATCAAAGTGTTAAGACCACAAAATACTTCAATTTCTCATGGATGGATGATAAAGTTCTGAGAAAGCAGTTGCTGTAATAGGGATACACAGCACAAACAATAAATAGTTGCAGCAGTCAGGTCAAGGCACTGCACGCTTTAACTTCTTTTTTTTCCAGGCTTGTTGGATAATTTTTGTCAAGCTGAATAATTTTTGGAAAATCTCATGTTACCTTATCCATCTTTTTCTCATTTTCTGCTAAAATAGCCTTCCCTGAAGGCGCAGCACATGTTGCTACAGTAAGAATGGTGTTTAAGAAGCTGAATACCAAACAGGAATCCTTGCTATTCAAGTGTCACAGTCAGCTACTATGATACAAATGTGGGTGATGGCAGTGGAAGACAGTTGGCTCATTATTCCTCACATCACATATATGAAGAAAAAGAACAACTACCCAGGCTTCCTGGTAGAGGTAACTGGTACATAGTAACTGTTCTGCCATTCCTGAGAATCAAGAAAAAGGTGGAGCTACAGAGAAGCCCAAAACAGAGTCAAGCTGTAAAATTAACAGAGAACTCTAATGTCTACCATCCCAGTAACAGTAGAAGGAGTTTATAAAGCCAGGCATAAGGCTTTCTTTTGGAATTGCCATTTATACAGTAGAAGCACTGCACAATATAAAGGCAAGGGTCCTAGGCAAGACCAGGACCCTTGAAAGAGGCCCAGAAAACACTGCACATTCTTGCATCACAGTGGGTTTCATCCCAGAATACCAAATCCTCACAGTTCCAAACCTGGTAGCATTTGGAAATCCAAGGATAAAACACACAAAAACCTGCAAAAAGTTATTCCCCCTTTGATATCTTGCATCCTTCCACAGACAGTCAGAGGTGAGGCTGCTCATGGAATCTACATGTCCCCAAACAGATAAAAACTGCAGAAAGTTAGTAACAGCACTATGACTCCCATCCTCATGACCAATTTCTGACCAGCCTCACTGATTTCCACAGCACTTTTTTCATCACTATCTGTTTTGAATAGGCAGAAATTGAAGATCCAGTGTGATTCTGCATAAAATTAATTTTTCATATCCTGGGCCTGAAAAATAATGAAAAACACATTTATTTTTGATTTGTAATGTTGCATGGCTTTTTTGTGCAAAAGAGAGGCTGGGAGGGCAGAGGAAGTACTACATAGGTTACTCAGTCTGCACAGATAGATTCTGATCACTTTACAAAGGTTCCACTGTGCTGTGGAGTTTGAATTGCTATCTGTTTCTTGGTGGATAGTCATTTCCTTCCAAGCAGTCAGAAGGAAAATATCTTGTCTTACAAAACTTGGTCTGTTAATGTCCAGTCATCTGTACTGAAGACCATGGATAAAAGACCCTGCTCTTAGTATGGTAGCATTGTGTCTCAGTCACAAGTGTATTTGATCACCTGAGACTTCATGTCTAGTATTCAGTATGTTCCCTAGCAAATGCACAGAACTTCCATTTTAATGCAGGAATTCAGGCCTAAAACTAAGCCATGCAAGGCTCAGGAAAATCTGTTCAGAATCTAAAAGTTTAAAAATGTGTACTTTTTTTTTTAATTTTTAAAATTTTTTATTATTATTATTATAAAAAACCCACCACCATTCTTTAAAAGAGAAAGGGAAAGATCTGGATGAAACAACAGTCTATATATCTTATTTCACTGGCATCCTGGGGTGCATTAGAAAGGGTGTGGTTAGTAGGTCAAGAGAGGTTCTCCTCCCCCTCTATTCTGCATTGGTGAGGCCGCACCTGGAGTATTGTGTCCAGTTCTGGGCCCCTCAGTTCAAGAAGGACAGGGAAGTGCTTGAAAGAGTCCAGCGCAGAGCTACTAAGATGATTAAGGGAGTGGAACATCTCCCTTATGAGGAAAGGCTGAGGGAGCTGGGTCTCTTTAGTTTGGAGAAAAGGAGACTGAGGGGTGACCTCATCAATGTTTTCAAATATGTAAGGGGTGAGTGTCAGGGAGATGGAGTTAGGCTCTTCTCAGTGGTGACCAGTGATAGGACAAGGGGTAATGGGTGTAAATTGGAGCATAGGAGGTTCAAGTTGAATATCCGGAAAAATTTGTTTACTGTAAGGGTGACAGAGCCCTGGAACAGGCTGCCCAGGGAGGTTGTGGAGTCTCCTTCACTGGAGACATTCAAAACCCGTCTGGACACGTTCCTATGTGATGTACTCTAGGTGGCCCTGCTCTGGCAGGAGGGGTTGGACTAGATGATCTTTCGAGGTCCCTTCCAACCCCTAGGATTCTGTGATTCTGTGATACAGTAGTCCAGTTTACACAAAAGACAGAATGCTGGTGAAATGCAGAAGCATTGCAAGTCCACCATGATATGTGACAGGATTTGACCAAAACCACAGTGCTATAGAAACACTTTAATTGAATACCTGCCACTGCATAAATGAATGTAAACATAAACAGATGCTGTGCTTCACATCCTGCATGGCATTAATAGCAATTATATCTTGCATATGAAGCAGAAAAGAAAGGAAGGAAAGAAGTGTACGTCTGCTTTCTAACTTTGTGTGTCTGTCCCTGAGGCATACAATGAACTACTTAACAAATAATCATGCACTGCCTGTGAACAATCTATAATCTGCATGCAGTGTCATGCAAATACAGTCTAACTCTTACAGTCCATGACAGTCAGTAAACAGTTGCTAGTCCTGGGAAATTATATTGCTATGGACGGCTCCTTCTGCAACAACCAGTGGAAGTGCTTGATGTGGAATATGGTGGAATACAGAAGCCAGGTCAGCTTTGTTGCTTGTGGCTTCATCAACACTGCTGCCATTGTTACCATCTGCAGTTGATGTAACAAACACTAAGATAATAATCTGCTCATCAAATATCATGTCACATCTTCCCAATTGTCAGATGCACAACTGTCAGCTCTCTCCCTCCCATGTTCAGCAGGTGGTATCTGCAGTTCTGTTGGAAGCCTTTCCTGGAACACGTTTCCAAAACTGGTATAAACCATTGTATGATACACACACCAATGCTATTATTCCTTGAAAAAGCTTCCAATGGTAGCAAAAAAAATTCACAGCATTTGATTTGCTTTTGGTGTCATTTATTGTACAGACACCAACAGAGCATACATTTTTAATACATTTAAGCAGACCTTATTGGGATATTGGCGTAGGGCAATTTTTGCATGGAGACTACAATTTGTTAAACAGGACAACTGGTTGCTATCTGGATGATGAAGGGAATCTCCACGGTAACAGTCCTTGCAGGGCAATATTAGTTGGATTTGGTCAGACTCACTAAAACTTGGTTCTGTCCAATTTTTATAAGCCATCTGGCCTTTGGTCCTACACAACCACTGCAGGACATGCATAATCCATCACTATAGCTTACCTTAACCTACAAACCAAACATTTCTCAAGTATCTTAGGTATGTACAAAAGACTGTTCTACAAGATCATTTCTACACATGTAAGAACTGTTACTATTGATTGTGTTACTGTTGCCCAATTAATTAATTTTGCAGCAGGCACTGTCTGGGAATCTCTGAGAGAGACAGATTCTCTACCCAGGATGTTAATCAACACATCGAAGCATACAAATTGGTATAGGCACAGCAGGGACTGCTGACGAAATCTCAGGAAGTGTCTGAAATTCCCTCTGGGAGAGCTCCTGTAACAATCTGTCAAATACTTCATGTGCAGATGGTCAGCAGTTCAGTCAATCACCTGGTTTCAACTTGGGCTGCAGTCTCACACCACCCTTTATCTCATCTATGCAGACGACCAGCCTGGCCACCCTGAGAATTAGTAACTACATTTGGGAGAGCACACAGGCACAGCCCCGAGACTCAGCTACACTACAATTATAATTAAAGACTTAAACTTTAATTTCTTGCTTAAATCTCATAGCTCTCTCCCATCTATCTGACCAAATGATGTCAACACCTGACCAATTGGACTGCCTTCACAGTTCAATTGGAAGTGGCTAAGGAGTGACTCAGAGGTGATATTTATGCCATTCATTTTCCCAGCTCGGCTTTGCTCCCTGGATCACACCACTGATTTTAACTCAGTGTACAGACTACATCAGCATTTCTGATATGAAATCACCTAAGGTGGCACTGGTAGTGAGATTTATGATCTGTTGTTTCTGGGAACAGTAAAATCTGGAATACTGTCCATGAATGCAGCAAAATATGGAACTTCTCACACTTTACTTTCAGGTCAAATGCTCATCTATTGCAAAAACCTATTCACCATCCCTACCTTCAAGTTTACAGAACAATTGTAGAACTTCTGTGAGCTGAACTATTTAAAGGACTTGGCTTTTCTGCTTTACCAGTGATGACGAGACTACATCTATCTGGGTCATCAAGATTCACACACAGCAGAGCAGGCACCTGCTCAATCTGCCTTCTGCTGCCTCAGTTCACCTGATGTTGTCAGCAGTCTGTCAGGCAACATCTGGGAAAACAAACTCTCCTCATCCATATTCCACACATCACACGCACAGTACTGCCTTATCAGCTGTCCCTTCTGCTCTGTGTCAATGCAGATCACAATGGGTTTAGTGCCTATGCTTCCTTGTGAGCAAACTGGTGTGAGAGTCCATTTTGAATAATGAAGTGCAGAAGCTAAGCATTCATGTTGCACATCTTCAACAGTTAGCTCTGGAGTTTCTTCATTTAAGACTGAATCGAAAAAGGCATAATATCCTACAGCTTAGTATTGGCAAGCCACAGCTGTAATGGGTTTTTTAGATCAATATTTCACAGGTATGGCTTTGGGTTTTTTCTTTTATTTAATGTTCAAAGCAGACAATTTTCACTTTCCAGTCATTTTGTGGGATGCACTGTTGTAATAGCTACATCTACTGCATTAGGACCAAAGCTGAATAATACAGCTAATGTGATCATATAAAGTGAATCTACATTGCCAACTAACTTTCTCGTTTGTAGTCACAGCCATATGTGACCAAATAAATTTGGAAGAGTTATACAGGGTAGAACAGGAATGAGGTCTGCAGCTACGGAACGGCTCAATTACTGGCACCATTATCAGCTGCCCACACTTCAGTGATACTTATTGCTGATTACTAACTGCATGTAGCAAGTTTAGTTGATGGGAGAGACTTGCACTGGCAGTACAGTTCACAATCTGAAAAGCTTTTAGGCTGAGAGCGAGCTTTTAAGCACAGAATTCCCTTGTGTCTATTGGCAAGGCAATGAGGAGACAGGCCAAATTATATGGGAGGATGTAACAAGTGTCTTAGTAAAACTGGCTGTCAGAAACACCAAACTAGCGTTTTACAAGAAACGTTCTGTGAGGTCCCATGTCAACCGGGTCTGACCCTTTTCCTGGAAATGTTGCTAAATTCTCAGCTTCACAGCCAAGTCTCCTTCTCTTCTGCCTCATCCCCTCCCATGTGCCTCAAGCTAAACTAGACCTCTACCTGGTCATAATTTCCTGCACTCTATCCCTCTTCCAAGCAGGCTGGTGTTAGTTTGGCAGCACCCACCTCTGGGGAGAGAATGAGCACAAGCTTTTTTTTGATGCAAGATGAACGTGAACAACTGTCTCTCCTTGCAAAAGGAAAAATAAGTCTTCTCTAAATTTTAAAGGCAACATCTGACGTGTGTTATTCACAGCAACAGACAAAGTAGATGTATCTAAAATGTGAGAGAAAGCAACACCTACTGCAGAGCAGTATTTCTTACACCTTCCTCCAGGACACTGGTTACTCTAAATCTAAGCTAAGCAGCATGCATTTTTAAGAGCTGCAGGATATGTTAAGTAACATTGCCAGATATTTCAGTCTCCAAATTCTGCCTTTTAAAAAATTAATTCTCCAGTGGAAAGTTCTGTCTGAATTCTAAACAGCTACTTGAAAACACAAAAGCATCCATACTGTTTATGGAGGATTTAACATTATGTGCTCCATTCCACTGTTTGAGCAGGAACAGGAGCAGGAGCAGGGCTTTTCCCAGGGCTAAAGGGCTTAAGTTAACATGGCAGTTCATGCTGCATTAGAGCTAAGAGGCTGGAAGCTCATACTTATCCAAAGAGGGAAAAAAAAACCAAACAGACCACAAAAAAAACCCAAACCAAAACAAACATGAAACAAAATGTTTTCTGTAACAGCTAAAATGTATTCCAAAACAATGAAGCACTGGCGAATGAAAGCTAAGCTGAAAATTCCCAAGCTATTGTTGAGTCTTAACCCTTTGAACTGTCAGCATTTGGTATTGATTATAGGTTTAAAAAAGAAATATGGAGGGTCATTAAAACTGAAACAGAGTATATACTGAAACATCGGATTCATAGATCACTTAAGAGAAAGGTAGACTTTGTAGTAAACATTTCAGCATCAGATCTGTTTTTCTAACACTAGACAGCATAATACAGCCCCCAAGAGTACAGGTAAAATACATGAACCCCAAAAAACCATTAAATCCTCTCTAGAGGCTACCTAGGAAACAAATGAGATCAGCTCTCTGTAAACAGCTCTTCTGTCATCTTTGCTAAAACTTGCAGGATAATCTGGATATAAGTCAGCATCATACCTGGCTTTTAAAAACTCCATTTAAATTTATAACTCCTTTCTGCCCTTTGGCAGTGTCTGTCACATCCACCTGTGCTGAGCACTACTTCATTCTGTGCGTTTTGGCTACTAAATGCAGGGAAATTGGTTGATATGCACTATCATGAGCTCTGAGGAAGATTAGCAGACCTGAAAAGATCTGTTTATGTTTCAATATCTGTATACAGCAAGAAATTGGTCCCCAAAATAAAGCCCATGTGTCACATGCAAGATAGTCCAGTGTTGCTTTAGGTCACTAGCTATTTAAAAATTAAAGTTGAGTAAAGATGGAGGTACAAAACAAGACTTTGTTCTATAACCTCATATTTGCAGCATTTTGCCTATAAATCAGCAAGCTGAGGATCACTAAAGTAAGCTCTCTTGGCTATTCTTTACTTAACTAGATTGGACCATACCCCAGTAACCAGAAGGAAAACACTAAGAGGTCTGTCTTGCTCAGCTGAGAGGCTAATTAAGCACTGTAAAACCATTCAATTTGCAGAAAAGCAATTATAATATAGACATGTACAAAATTTACACAAGAATAAATCTCCTCCTTACTATGAAGCTGCAAAGAACAGAAGGGAGATCTCTAGCTAATTAGGTTAATGTCAGCCTATGGCTTAATGTAAAAAGATCAATAAAACAATAAAAACAGCTAGAAACAAAATATTTATCCTCAATAATAATTTTTCCCTTTTCCATCTCTTTCTACAACTTTTTGTACTAAAGATGCTACAACATGGTGTGCTTTGAATATACTCCTTAATTAGCACAGCAATTTGCTAAATTGTTTTTTTCCTTATTTCAGAGTGATGTTCAGAACAGTCTGATAAGTCATACAAATTATTGCCACCAACTCTAAATGCTAAAATCTGCATACTTCGTTCTACATCCACAACTAAAAAACATGTAGCTCAAACTCAATGCTGTCCCTTCATGATCTAATTTAAACTTTCTAACTATTAAAAAGTAATTATATTATGCTTTCAGCAAGTGGTTTTTTTTTCTACTTGGAACTCTCCTTTCGTCATATGCATTTCATGTGAAAGGTCACCCAGATGAAAAAAAGGTAGCTATTTAAAAATGTACTATCTTGTTACCTTGTCAGAGCGTGTGTACTGACAGTGTTACATATTTATGCTTAAGGAATGCAGGGAAGTTGAGTGTTTTCAGAAACAAACTTGGACTTATTGAACAACATACCTAGGATCCACCATTGTTACTAGAAAGAGGCATCCTTAGCAAAACATAAATTGATAAGATGCAATTCAGTTTGGGCAACTAGAATCCTCTTGATTTCAGGTAAAATTCTAAGCTGTTAAACAAGATACTCCTTTAGCAGGGAAACTGCACTGACTTTAGCCATGCAATATCTTCTAGTTAAGTGTAATCTGGGTTACAATTATGTGGGTTGGAATTAGTTTTAGCCAGGGAGAATATTTTAGTCATCAGTTCTCCCACAGGTCACCAATACACAGAGTTAAGTAAAAAAGGGATGGCATAAAATTGGAAGCATTTGGGTAACATTTGTGTTTGTCTTTTTTTACCTTGAGCTCATCTGCATCATAGAAGTCTATGCGCACAGCAGGGACCATCCACGTCTGGAACAGAGTGGCCAGGATCTGCTTGGCAATTGCATCTGCGATGAGGTGGAAGTGGAGTGGGTTTCTCCTGATATGAGAAGGGAGAGAAAGGCATTAATTCAAAGGTTGCTAATTATTATTGTAAAAGGACGATCTCAGGACTTGAAAAGCCTTAATGAGTCAAGGTAAAGAGTACAGCGTGTTCACTGGAGTCCTGCTCTGCAGCCAAAATGCTGAAACACTTACAATTTGAATAAACATGACAATAATAGAAATACTAGATCAGTTTCTGGGTGGCTGTGAATAAATATAGTTATTTGGACTTGAGTGGAATGTGACAATTTATAACAGCTAGAGATTTGGTCCCTTCTTCTGGCTTCTTAAAAGAAGGCCAACTTAATCCCTTTGGGGACTTGAGCTGTGAAAGCAATTGCTTTCAGTTTCTAGGTCAATCTGGTAATTTATCTTTGTGGTAGGAACCGTGATCTGTGGAGAAGTGCAGATGGAAGGAAAGGTTAAAAAATTAGTGTCTGAATGAGGTAAAAGTCCAGGACCACTGAGTTCACATGCATCTTTCCTACAAAGCAAACTTGGTCTATCAACAGTTGTCCTTTGTCAACCCAAAATTAGATGGTTTATGTGAGTGCCTTCTATCTACTGGCCCAGTGAACAGAATGGAAATTGTAAAGCTCCCTATATCCTTGTTCGTAAGGGGGAAGGAGAGCTGAAGAACAGCAGGAAGAAAGAAAATAGTTTACTTGAAAATACCAGATTGTGGTTCACCTCTGTAGTTCTAGGACTTGGGTTAAGTGAAAAGCTGCAAACCAAGATGTACAAAGCCAGTATCAGCAAGAGCTGCAAGGTTGGACAAAGTGTATGGATTTTTCTATACTAAGTGAACCTGGACATTCGCATGTTTAAATCACTTAAGCTTGCTTCTCACTTAGAGGAAGAGAAAGCAACAAAGTCTGATCTTTACTCAGCTTCTATGAACGTAATATCAAAACCAGTCAGTGGAAGTTAGTCATGATTTCTTGTCTTCCATGTTTACCCCTAGCTTACAGAGTTTGAAAAAGCTACTAAGAAGAGGGTTCATTTAGACTTTAGCATTGGCTCTACCTTTCTTTGATCCCTATGGTGGAATAGTAGAATCTAATTTCTGTGATATTTATACAGGTAAATGGGTGTACTTGTAAACAGGTATTTTCTGTGTAAAAAGAGAAGCATTTATCTTCAGATGCTGGTTAAAGTATAAGATGACTGATGAACAAGAAGCAAGGAAATCTGTTAGTTCAGGCTACAAAGTTCAATTACACTCTTGGGCTTAACCCAAAAGATGAAGGTTATTTCTTTCTTCATTTCCTGCATTAATGAACAATATATGCTTTTCTCTTTAATGCTACTCTTCTTGCTTTGATGAATAATACTGTTTCTCACTGAGAAAAGTCCACAAGAAAACACATACTGCATAAAATATTTCACACTATCATAACACACCTCTCAGCAGAAGCAGGAGATTGCTGTGAGAAGCAATACATGGCTGGATTTTGCAGTGTTAGAAATACTGCAACTACGATCCAGTCCAATTCCTAGGGATGCCAGTGAAGCTGCTGTACTGGCTTCAGGGGCACTGCGGGTCAAATTATGTGGTTAGAGGAAAAGCAGAAAAGGCTTGGATAGAAGCCTCCTATATGAGCTCGTGGTGGTGTGATAAACCCACAGCTAATCTGCATTTAGCAGTATCCAAAACACTAAGCCACAGCATGCTTTCCAAAAAAGACAAAGGTCTTTCAATCTATAGGTTGCCCTGGAGTGAGGAGAGGGATAGGTGTAGGCTGCCAGCTGCTGAGCATCCCATTACCAAGCTAAAGAGATCACAGCAATTACATCTGCTTCCAGCCCAGCAGGAGAGAAGAGGACATCCTGGCTCATGCAGATTCTGCAGTAACCAGGCACCTTGCCAAGATAAAATAAGGAAAAAGCAGTGATCAGGATATACATTTCATTAGTAAAGGCCAAAAGAAATAAAGTACACCACCAGCAGCTTGGGGTAAAGGCAAAGGAGTATCTCCAGGCAAGGTGTTGAATGTCAACATATACATTGCACACAGGTCCCTCTGCTTAGCAAGGGCTGAGTCTGGTATCAGGTTGGACTATTTCCCAGCTGATGTTTTTTAGCAATTTATTTTCCTTTATTTTTTCAGGGTCACTTATCTATATATTGCAAAGTAGAATAATAAAATAAAAATCAGTTAAAATCAAGAAAGCTACATCTTCCTTCAAACCATCATTTAGTTAAATGGAATTGATATAAAATATTTGAAGATGAAACACACTAGTTGAAATGAAAACATCTGATACAAAGACACTCAGATGTTCAGTAGAAGTTTATACTTATCCAAATGACCCAGAGTGTATGAAACTTAAATGGGAACAAGTGGGTGACATTTTCTTTAGTTCAGCTCCTACTGGGAAAAAGAAAAAAGGAGTAGTTGTACTCCTACACAGAAATCTCTTTCAAGTTGTTAGCCTCATGGTGAAGATTCAGCTGGAAGGAAAGTATGTGTCAGAGGCAAAGCAGAAGATTATCACTTACAAAAATATATCCCCAAAACTGAAAAGTGACCTGCTGACATCTACAACTAAATGTGCATCAGTCACAGAAAATTTTACTCCGGATGAGGCTTTAGTTATTTGAAATGTGAGGTTTAGCATGGTGCTAGAAGCTAACAGAGCATGGATTCAAACCTGGAAGACCTTCTGAAGGTAACAATACTAGCATATACACAGTTGACATCTTTTACCTCTTCTGGTATCTGGAATATGCAGGATCTAAAAGATACGGATTGCTTCAAAGTGTTCAGTAAACAACTTCAGCAGAATAAAGTTCAACTATTATCCACTGTAAAAGATACATAAGAGATTTTGTGATATAAGGAAACTTTCTCAGGAGATACGAGACACTTAGCAGACACTTAGCAACTCCAGTTTAAAAAGTCTGGGAGATACCTGAGTCTTCCAGAGGGAGGCTTGAGAGTCCTTCAATTAGGTAACAGGGAAGGATGGCATGGCCTTTTAAGATGTTTAAGGAGCAGCTTAAGACACTGAAGACTACAAGTGGGAGTTGAGTGGCATGAGATTGGAAAAATATGATCCTCTGGCTAAAGGAAATTGCAATTTATTCCTATTGTGAAGGTAGATCAAGCTACGGAAAGTGTTTCAATGCTGAGGTTTCCTGCAATAGCAGTGAAGTTAATGAGATGACCCAACAAGTCCTTTCCACTTCTCTGAGCCTGGGGAATTCAGTGCAAGGAAATCTTCCTTGGGGTGAAGGGAACCTGGAATCAAGTCTCAGTGATAGTGGTGACCAATGAAAACCTCTTCTTTTCTCATTCCAAATGTGAGTAGTCTTTTACTTTTTTATTCCTTGACTTTTTTCTTTGACTATTGAGGGAGCATGTGGAGGAGCCTGCCAAGCCACTCTATCTTTTATGGACAGTTCTGGTTAACAGAGGAAGTCCCAGGAAACTGGAGGCTTACCAAAGTACAAGAAGGGCTGGAAGGAGGACCCAGAGAATTACAGGCCTGTCAGTTTGACTTTGGCCCGAGGGAAAATTATAGAAAGGTTCATCCTAAGTGCAATGTGCAGGACAGCCAGGCAATCAGGCCCAGCCGGAATGGGTTGAGGAAAAGCAGGTCCTGCTTGACCAACCTGATCTCTTTCTATAACCAGGTGACTCACCTAGCAGATGAAGGAAAGTTGGTGGATGTTGTCTACCTGGACTTGAGTAAAGCCTTTGAAACCATCTCCCACATCATTCTCCTAGAGAAGCTGGTGGTTCATGGCATAGACAGGTGTACTCTTTGCTGAGCAGAAAACTGAGCAGATGGCTGGGACCAGACAGTTGTGCTGAACAGAGTTAAATTTAGTGACTAGTCACGAGTGGCATCTCCCAGGGCTCGCTTCTGGGGCCTGTCTTGTTCATTATATTTATCAGTGTTCTAGATGAGGGGACTGAATTCTTCCTCGGCAAGTCTGCAAACAACACCAAGTTGGGTGGGAGTGTTGATCCACTTGAGGATAGGAAGGCTTTGCAGAGGGTCCTGGACAGGCTGGATAGATGGATAAGGTTAGTTGTATGAGGTTCAAGAAGACCAAGTGGCAGCTCCTGCACTTCGGTCACAACAACCCCAGGCAACACTACAGGCTTGGGAGAGAGTGGCTGCAAAGCTGCTTGGCAGAAAAGGAGCTGAGGGTGCTGGCTGATACCTGGCTGAATATGAGCCTGAAGTGTGCTCAGATGGCCAGGAAGGCAAACAGCATCGTGGCCTGATCAGTAATATCATGGCCAGCAGGTGAAGGGAAATGACTGTGCCACTGTACTTGGCACTGGAGAGGCCGCATCTTGATTCCTGTGTCCAGTTCTAGTCTCCTCACTACAAGGAGGACTTTGAGTTGCTGGAGGGTGAAACCAAAGATGAGCAATGAAGCTGGTGAAGGGTCTAGAGAACAAGTCCTGTGTGGGCAGAGGCTGAGGGAACAGGTATTGTTTAGTTTGGAGAAGAGGAGGCTGAGGGGAGACCTTATGGCTCTCTCCAACTACCCAAGAGGTTGTAGTGAGGTGGGTGTTGGCCTCTCCTCCCAAGTAAATAATACTAAGACCAAAGGAAACAGCCTGAAAGATGCACTAGGGGAGGCTTAGACTAGATATTATGAAGAATTTCT
This sequence comes from Calypte anna, assembly GCF_003957555.1. Lineage (NCBI taxonomy): Eukaryota > Metazoa > Chordata > Aves > Apodiformes > Trochilidae > Calypte > Calypte anna. The sequence goes on along the minus strand of NC_044244.1, from coordinate 54,197,197 downwards.
TTACTGAAAGAGTAGTCAGGCACTGGAATAGGCTGCCTAGGGAGGTGATGGAGTCACTTTGAATCCCTGTAGGAATTAAAAAAACATGTAGACATGACACTTCAGGACATACTTTAGTGAGCACAGTGATTTTTTTTTTTTTCCTGGGTTGATGGACTCAATCTTAGAGGCCTTTTCCCATCATGCTAATTCTGTGTGGTTCTGTGTGATTCTCTGTGTGTGACTTTAACTTTTCTAACTAATTCAAAGCACAGATTTGTGTTGTGTTTATTTTTAATATATATGTTATCCCATATAGTTAATTTTCCACTGGGAACACTAAAGTAGCAAACAAGCACATACTGCAGTGGCTGGTTGTATCTTGTATACCTAGAAAACACTATACCATAAATGGTGACAGTATATGCAACCATGAAATAATATAGGTCAATAAATTACAATTCTTATAAACTTATATTAAAAAATAGTTTTGGAAAACTCCTGGTATTCATGTGAATTTGTATGTTTGGAATTCAAGGTTTCTAGTATCCTGGGTTTCCGAATTCTGAGCCTCAGGTCTTCCAGATTCCTCCCTATAGAAGCAGATACTGAAACAGCCAGATTTCTCACAAAATGAAGATACCACTTTATCTACTTCAAGCTGAATTTTTACTAACTACAACTTTTCACTGTTTCTACTATAGGGAAAATGCTGATGCACTAACGTCTCGATACAGAATGCCATTTCATAATATGGTTATTTCCTATCAAGTGGAAAGTCAGGTTTTAACCACTCTATTTAGAAAACAGCAGATCTTCATACCCTAAAATATTTCCACTTATCTAAAGATCAGAACACTATTTGACAAGGTAACCATACGTAAAGAGTACTCATCTATTTTCCTAAATCTCTGTCTGTAAAAGGGACTGAAAAGATATTCTGGCCAAGATTTTCAAGCATGGATGCTTAAATACAGGCCCATAGGCCTAAATACAGGAATTTAGATGAATGCTCTCATTTTCAGATTTGCTGAGATCCCATAAAATTCAGTAAAATGAACTCAGTTATTTTAAGTCAGGGTATGAATTTAGGAGCCTAATCCAAGGTACCAAGTTCTATAAATTTTTAAGTCATACTATCTTATTTTTACATTTTAAAACTTCTTATGCTTCATCAGAGTTTTGATCTGCTTGCTCAAGTATATGTGTCCCTTTTTTTTTTTTTTTTTTGAGCAGCCACTGCCACGAAGTCAAATACAAAAAACTACAATTGGAAAAGGGAGTAGTAAAGACTCTTCTCTTCTGTATTATTCCATAGGTCATTGTTAGCAATTCAAAAAGCAGCTGCTTGGTTGCACAGTTCTCTCTCTGCAACACAAAAATTTTATTTTCTAAGAACATGAAAAGGCTAGTAGCCCAGGGAGTTTATTTCCAAAACCTATACTTTATTAAGGGAAGCACAACAAGGCAATACCTTTTATATCTGTAACAAATGGTTACAAGAACTTCAAACAGAAATTATAAAAGGCAGCTTGGGATTTTTTTTTTTCTTTATGCCCATATGACAACCTCTTTCATATGGGGAGAATTTTAATGTGACAGTCATTACATATTTTTCTTATCCCTTGACATCGAGTATTGATTAAAATGTTCCACAAAAATGCTGGAGACATCCTAAAGATGTACTAGCTGCCTCATTCAGGGATCTTCTTGTTTTGTGTTAAATTATAGAAGCACTTTGGGAAATAATAAGACATTTCATGGCTAGATTTTTTTAAAAACATTGCTTTCTTCATTATGCCTCCATTGTTATGAGCTAGTATATACAAAAAGAAATGTGTATTATTGATGCATCTAAATGGATCAGGGAAACCAGTTCATGCTTTATAGTTTATACCAAAAAAAAACCCCTCCTGCAAAAAACAGACTGACATGCTAGAAAAGTTGGAAATGGTGACAAGGTTCTAAATTCTCAAATTAACTCCATTAAGGCAAAGTGGTCTCCATGGAATACAGCCATTAGATTACATAAGATTTAATTACAAGATAGTGTTGACTTGTGACTCTTAGTTGAAAATAACATGTCATCCTTTTTATTTGATTTAGATTTTCATTTGGTTTGCCTTATTCTACTTGTTCTAAAAAAAATAATAATATTCATATGTCAATCTATAACACACTTTAATATACTGTTCTTAAAAATGCTTAGATGTCTGTGTAACTTCAGGGTTATAAGCAGCCTTCTTAAAGCAAAGAGGCTTCTTTGTTATAGAAAGCATTTATTTATTTGAGTGGCTTTGTTTATACCCTGAAACTCCATCACCATTTCAATGCCCCTAATGCTATAGGACACATGGAGTGTGCAGCTAAAGAAGTAACCATGACTTCTTCAAAGAAGGAGGACGAAAATAGAAAAAATAACAATAATTTTAAAAGCTGCCAGTATTAGCTGGCACAAAAGAGAAGTTACTTTTCACAGATTCTCAGGATGACCTAACTGCCTGCAATATGGTGAGATGGTATAATTTTGGCCTTCCTTCGTTCCCAAATGAAACGTGGCTTTTAGCATGTCTTTGGAAGAGACAAGACAAAATTAAAATTAATTGTAGTTCTTACTCAAGCAATGACTAACTGAAGTAGAGACAGGAATGATCTTTTCATATGAAACTATAACTCACAGGCTGTTCTAAGCTTTACAGTTTTCAGAAATAGAACAAAACGTTTCGACCCAGGCAACCTGGACCAGTAGGTGCAAAAGTTTCAAAGGGAGTTATTAGCCACAGACCATTGCTTCAGTGTTGAGAAAGAAGTGCAGGCACCTCTTGCATCCTACTGTAGGCACTGTTTTCAAAGCACCCGCACTTCTTTTTGTCCATTTGACCCAATATGTTTAATTTCTAGTATTTAGTCCTTTGCTTTGGAAAAAATAAAGCTAAGCTGCACTTAAGACACAGTGATGCCAGTGTGGTTAAACTGGCTCAGAGGGAAGATTTTTCGCCACTGCAGCAGGTTTATAAAATCTGTCATAATTAGGAACTAGATGCCTAAAAGAGGAAAGCAGGAAAGTTGCAGAATAGGACTAAGTACTCATTCTGCAAGCCTCCCTCTGTGCAGCACTGCCAATGCATATTCATCAAACCTGCAAACCCTGCACTATTCCAGCTCGGCTGAATCTCCTTCTGAGAACAGACTGTCAGTTATATCAAACTGGGTGTTAAAACTGCTGGGATTTTGTGGCTTGAGCATACGTTTCCTGAAGACAAAACTAGAATCAAGCTACTTTTCCATCGGGAAGGAAACATTTCTGAACTATGGTGTTCTTAAAAGGAATCAATCACCCCACCCCTATGCTCTACTCTTCCCACTCTCTGGAACCCAAAGACAGATATAGTTTCTCAAACAGTTTGAACACATAGAGTGCCTAAGTCTCACAATATAAATGGCATGACTAGAATCAGAAACTTGTTATTTTTAGACACAGGGAGAGCTGAAAAGTCCAATATGCAGGATTTGCTGTATGTTCATGCAAAAGAGAAGAGGTAGGACACTCCATCTATAGAAACTCCTGTAGTTTTCATTCTTAATGACCCAACCCCCCAGCTCTTTTGTGTCTCTTTAGCCAGCACTCTAGCTCAAAGCTGAGGGTATAAAAAATATGGTAATGCAAGGACAGAAGGTTATTAGACTGACATGGCCTCCTTTTCTTAGAAGTTTCCTATTAAAGAAGTAGAAATTCCCTTCAGAAATCAAGAATTCAGGTACCTCTTTTTGTATCAAAATGCACAGCTAAACCATGCTTTAATTACTTAACTAGAAAGAAATGCTAATAAAAGCACATGACACCTCCATGCATTTCAGACAAATTCACTGAAATCAGTGCTCTTGCAACAAACACCAAGTGATGTGCAGCAGGAACAGAGGAGAATATTAAGAGTGGTTGCTTTGAGGAAGCAGTTGTTTAACAAGTAGATTATCTTCAGGCTGTTGCAGGGCAGGATTCAGCTGTGATGGCACAGCTGCCCGGGGGGAACCCACACTGTACCTTACCACATAAGAACAGCTGTAAATTCTATACAAGCATTTTTCATTTATATAATACGTTCTCTTGCACTCTTATTACAGGCAAATTCTGCACCTGCTCTGTTAGGTTTGCTTGAACACTGGCCACCAGAAACTTCAAAAAAGGAAAAAAAAATCCTTTCACAATATGTTTGGAGCCATAGTCATTCTCTTCTTGTGAAACTGTATTCATGAGGCAACTTCAAGAGACAAGCAAACTTCTCCATTGAAAACAGTCCTTTCAAAAGTCTGTTTTCCTTGGCTTATTGCACAATGCCAGCTAGGATACACCCCCTGATGCACATTCCAGAAGAGACATTCACATGTCTTATATCACTGATGGCCCTTAAATCAGGTATTTAACTTGCTACTGATGTTATGGAACAGCCACAGTCTTAACCAACCACCTATAACTCTCCAAACTCCTTCCTACTGCAATACCAAGACCTGTCTCCATCCTTCTTTCCTACAACTCAATAGATACTAGCAATTAAATATACTGTCTTTCCAATCATCATGATTTTTGACTTGTATGCCAGTCTCCAAGATAACCTTGTTTGTGTGTGGCAACCACTGCAAGGAAACTTGGTTCTAAAATCAACTTCTTTCTTTGCTGTTTATATTCCAACTGCCTTCACCATTTCCCCTCCAAAGATATAGATCCAAGAAATGAGCATTTCTGAGGTATGGTCCTCTGCACATGTAGTCAGAACATCAACAGATGCTTAAAAAGCCAGTGTTTTCTAGAAGATAAGAAATATATGTAAGAGTCTCTGTCTCTTCCTTTAGAACATTTTCCCAGTCTAACAAACAATTTAATGCCTAGTGAGAAAAGCTAGTTCTAGGCAGGAATGGGATTTTGATTTGTCTCTCAAGTATGTTTTGAGCACACGTGAGATAGGCTCTCTTGAATGTAACTAATGCTCCTAAAGCTTCGTTAGCTATACTGGACTTTATCTTGATCACATCTGCTGAGATGACCATTAATGCTAGTCAAATAACAAATATGTTCTTGACAAGGGCACAAATCCAACAAACTTAAAAATACCAATGATACTTCCCCTTATTTTGGTTTCATATTTTTAATTAAAACCATTTCCAGATTACAAGAATCTGTCACTACATGGCAGAATTGTTTATAAGTTTGCTAACTGTTTACGAGTGGCTTATATAAAATAGGGACTTTAATTTCATTCTCAGAAAGAGACTGTTTAGACCTTTGAGCCGTGAGATTCCTATTACTTACAGCACATTTGGAAACCTATTTTAAAGTCTTCTTAAAATGGATGCAAGTACTAGAAGAAAAAAACAGCAGAAGGATAACTTATGTCATCATAAAGATGTGTATTTGCAAGAAATCCCTTATAAGCAACAATCAAAATACCCCACATTGTTGCAATATAAAGCCAGTTTACACTGAATAATTCAGAAGTCTAATTGGAAACAGATATAGTTTTAAAATTTAATAGGATTTTATCATTCAGAAAAAAAAATGAGCAGAGTATGATACAGGTTTTTACTGTTGTTTTAGTTTAGTTATGTTTATTTTAGAATTGTTTTTCATATTCTTAGCCCTCAACTACCATGAACATGTTTCTTTTGGAAAGACTTGCAAAGTTTATGTTTTGATAGTGAAAGCTGCACTCTGCCAACCTCTTAAACAATATTTACTAAACCTTTTTCCACATTGTACATGGCAAGCATTTACATTCTTTTCGAAAGCTTCCCAAAAATGGATTTAAGTTAGAAGGGTATACTAAAGCCATTGTAAAGTAGTAATTACTAATACTGTTCCAGCAGAGGACTAAGGCAAGGTTAGGGACAGGAACGCCTGACTCCTGCTAGCTATAGGAAGATATTAGCACATGACATGAACAAAAGTCATCCTCACTGGTATAAAATACCATTCAATATAAAGCAGTGTATTGCAACTAACTCCTCAGGGAACTCTTTATGCATGCTTTACAGTCTTTTCAGTCAAACAGTCTAATTAGACTCTCATTTCCCTATTTTGATCCATTTTCTGCAAAGCTGTTGAAAAACACCTATGAGAGATATTACTAAACTGGACAAGGGATATACACATTTGCCCACACATGGCTTAATACCATTTCTGATTTTATGGAAATGTTGTTTATTAAGGGAATTAGCTATTTTGCCTTCATGTACATTTATGCCTCACTGTGCTCAATGTGCTAAAACCAGGTTGCAAAGCCTTCTGAGGGGCTTCAAGTAGGTCTTTCAAAGTCAGAATAAATAAACTGACCTTAATGGAATAATATTGGCTGTAACAGGTTTACTTTGAAAATTAATGCCTAAATGGGAATATGGAATAGCCAAGTTACCAGTGTGTATATATGTGAATAGCTCTCAAATTACCATCTACATCTCTGCCATAAACTGATACCAGAAATAAGCTAAACTAATACGATGGTGTTATTACTATTACTGTTATCTTACAAAATACAGGAGTATGCAGATGCTTCATAGTATAGAATGATACTGTCTTGCAATAGAAGTAGTAGATAGACTTATTTGTGATGGTCATAAATTTCATGCTTCCTTCCAAAGAAATAGCAACAATGGAAAGGAATCTGACTCCTTTATAAAGTAAGACAGTATATGTTAAAAGAGCTTATTTAGCCATAACCAGATATAAAATACACAAGTATATCATTACCTGTGAAACAAGACAGACTTGACAAGTGTGACAACATCCCGACTGGCATTGTAGCCTGCACAAACAATGGCAACGTGGATGGTCTGTGGGAGAAAAGGAACAAAAAGAACAGAAATTAAAGCCTGCTCCTGTGTTCTATAATTCATCAAGGACAGCACACATATGACAGTGCTATTATTTAGTGAGGTGACTGTTAAAGATTTGAGTGGGTGTTTTGCAGCTGCTTGCAGCCCACTAGAGGCATTTTGTTAAAAACACCTTAATTGAGTTATAATACCATCATAATTCCAGAGTCATTACTATCCTTAAATTGCATCAGGTGTTGAACAGGATTGCATTTATTAGCTGAGAGCACACATGTGGGTGTATGTACACACGCACTCATTTAGCAGCACACAAGATTCTGAGTATGCAAACATGCAGGCACTTTAACCTTCTGAACTGCGCTTAATTGTGTCTGATAATTATAAACAGATTTAGAAATTTTGCATTATTTCTGTCTTAAGGACAGGTACTGAGGAGAGGGTAAGAAAGTTCTGGTGGATAAGCATGAGAGGGACAACTGGTTAGCCAGGGGCTGGGTGCATTCCAGTGATAAAATAGGACATGAAGTGGTGGTCATTTCCCTGCCTGTGACTACTGGTATAGACAGTACTGGGCAGTGGCAATGCTTAGTTAATCCCCACACATACATTCTCCCCACCCCAGCACCCTGGTAAATTCTCACACATTCTGTGCCTTCTTACTTCCCTTTTAGTATGCAGCAGATGTTTATTTGTCTCTTCAAGAGGAAAAGGAAAACTGAAAAGGTGCTCTAGTCATTATTATAAAGGTAGGAAGTAATAATTTGACAAAAGGCACTAAGTTACTTTTCTCTGGATTTAAAATTAGCCATAGCTCTTCCCTGGGGACAAAAGAAAACTAATTTTAGCAAGTTTTGTCTCCAGCTTCTCTATTTTTCTATTTCTTAGTGGTCACAGAAATGAAGGAGAGTTCACCATGCTGGCAGCTCAAAGCTGCAATTGGGGACACAGCAGTGAAACTGCAGGGAAGCTTCATTTGGCTTCCCTTTGAAGTTTGGTTTGCTGGCTTCTCACACACACAGCTCTCGTTTTCTGCACAATGCCCACTACGCAGAGAACAAATGAGGAATTCTCCCTCATCACATAGTCATAGATTCTCAAAATCTGGCTTGTAACAGAAGCTGATTTACACAAGAGATGCCATGTGTTGGGGACATCTAAAGAGTCTGTAGCCCCAACCATTAACTAAGTAATTGCCAAGTGGCTGTGCCATTGTGCAACCCCAACATGAACACTGCTGCTCCCTACAGCCCTAGAGTGCCTCAGAAGGTGAGGTACATTGAAGAGCTAAGGTTTTTAAGTGGACGTGAATTAATAAGGCAACTCTCTGTCCAAATGGGTGTGGGAAAGAAAAGACATTTTAGTACACTTTGCCAACTCCTCTGTGACATATTCAGCATTTTAATATTTTTCTTAAGTCCATGGTAGATGAGCATGCTCAGCACTTGGCAAAAAACGATGATGTTTCTCTCATGATAACAACAGGGGAGAACAGAGGCAGCTTATTAATGACTTCTACTGAAGAAGTGGTTTATACCATACTTATGGGCATGGATTCTGATGGGTGGACAGATTCCTGACACTGCATGCACTGCCTCCTCTCTGGCTGCCACCTGGCCTTTCTCCGGTCTTTTGGAAGACCTAAGATCCTTCCCTTCAATGTCAATTAAAATCAAATAGTTTCATGTCTGCTTTAAACACTTTACCTGAAGATACTGGACCAGAGACAAAAATTTTTTGTGGGTTTTGACAGAACAGCACTGTCATATCACTGTCAGTATCATTTTATACTCCCTCTACTTGCCAGTAAAGCTTTTCTCACAGCCTTTCTCTCCACCTTATAACTCCCCTCAAATCAGACTTTGTTCTGCCAAGAACTTGCCCACATCTGTTCTCCTTTTCCTAAAACAGTTTGTAGTAAAATTAAAAGCATGCTTTCCTAGCTGTCTTCTAGCAGGTGCTGTCATCTTGAATGCTGCTTCAGACAGGGCAGTGAGAAGACAGCACTTGCTGCTCTTCTGCATGTCCTTCTCCAGTTGGAGACACAGGCATCCATGTACCTTCTGCTCAGCCTCAATGTGGTGTTTGGTACCAAGTATCACTTATACTGCAGCCTGTGAACAGCTCTAGGAAAGAGCAATAATCCTCAAAGAGACTTGTGAACTAGTCCTTTTTTCCCAAAGCTTTTGCCTGCAGCATACTGCAAGACTCTGTCTGTTCCTGAGTTTAACTTTCAACGGTTAAACAAAATCCATGGGAAAACTGATGAGTCAACATGAGGTCAACAACCTAAACTTTCTGCATATGTTTGCCTCCTGATGAAAAAAAGTTTTATTGCCAGTGTTCTCCGTGCTATAGGGCAGGTGGCTGCAGCCAGATCCTGCTAAGATAGGGCAGTAGTGGCTAGAAGAAGGAAGAACTTCAAAGAATTTGCATGTTCTGGAATACACTACTGTAAGCATCAGCTCCCATTTTATGAAACTGGTCAGGAAATTGCTCTCTCAAATTCCTTATTTTTCATTTGCATATGGCTAGAGGACTGTACACCTAACCCATCTGGACTAGACAATGTGATGTGCACAACCTAGGAACTTGATGGTACCATGGAGTGAAGCCACGTGTGCTGAGACTCCTCCAGCTTCCCCATGTGGCAGCCCCTGTGCTTGGTCCAACAGATCTCCCGAAACATCTCATTCCAACGCTCCTCATGCTACCCTTGCCTGCCTCCAATTGTAACTCGTGACAATTCTAGCTGACAGACACTATCCTGGATATTCACAAGTAACTATGGACAAGTAACTTGTGCTCCTTGAAAGTGTCCATGCTCCCAGAATGTTCTTTTTAAGCTGAATGATGATAGATATGTTCATCACCAGTAGTTGTTGCAAGAAGTCCAGACAAAGACCACTCACTGAAGCTGATTTTAGACACTGGAACTCACTGCAGCAGCAGATTAAATGATGGTACATCTTGCTTTCCAGACTAAGTGAATTTTTCCCCTGTTTATATGTACAGATATGAATAGGTAACAAAAATTCTGTGGAAGTCAATCAAGCTGGTTTTTCCTACAGGTTGGGGATAAGGGAGAAGAATACAACTATTTTTTATTTTAAATAATAGTTTAAGGAACACTAGTAGTCAAAGATATTGAAAGACATTTTAAGGAAGCTAAACTTCTTTCAGAAAGAGAGTTTAAATAATAACAAGGTGCATGCTATCAGGATTTAGAAACTATTACTTTAGCCTCTAAATACCCAGAAGGACTATTCCACAAAGCAGTATTTTATGTAAATCCATTTTGGGTGTTACTAATGGGAAGAAAGTATTCAAAAACAGAAAAAGAAATGGGCCTTAGATCTCATGATTACAAGGAGTATGAGATACTATCCAAGGCCTGGATAAACAGATGTTATTTTTTTTCCTCCTCAGGCTACTTTTTAGAATGGGGAAATAATGAGCTTAACAAACTCTAATTAGTTCTTATAGCTAAAAATAATCTTTAGTAAAGTGTTTCACACTTCAATAATTTTCCAGTAGTACTAGCCAGGTGCTTCATTGCAGTTACTTAATTCTTCAAATATAATTGTTGAAAGTGGTTAAGAGATACCAAAGGCATGTTACAAAAATGTAACCATGTTAAAAATATTTCCCCAGGGCAGGTAGCATCTGCTTGTCCTGTGTTTTACAGCGCTTAAATCAGTGGGGGCCTGTTCTCTGTGGGTCTTAACCTATTGCACAACACTGTTGAGAACATTAGTGATAAAAATGTTTGTTACGATGTTTCAAAAGTTAAGTATTCTTCTAACCTACTAAATACTGTGCTGCTAATTAATTACTTTTTAATTGTTCTGGGTTGATGTGCTGCTTTTCGTAGCTGGGAAGGGGTCCCTTCCCCCAAGGTTGGTTCATGTAAGTAGCCTGAATAGCTCTCCCTGCTCCAAGATGCCTGGCCCCACCTTAGGCCATCAGTGAACAAAATCTTGTGCCTCTATAATTAACACATTCCAGAAGGAGAAACATGTGGTAGTTGAGAAACCAAGGCCAAAGAGAGGAAAAAGGTGCCTGCAGAGATTTTTCTCTACATTCCATGGTGAGACAGCAGCCTGTCCCCTGCACCCATGGAGAGTCACAGCAGAGCAGCTCCTGAAGGACAGGAGTGGAGCAGCTTGTTGTGGACCTGCTGCCCATAAGGAATCCTGGCAGAGCAGCTGTGGACCTGCAGACTGGGGAGGGATGGGACAGATGAGACATCATGGGACAGATGTTGTGGACCTGCAGCTATGGAGGGGACTGTTCCCAAAGAAGTCCGTGGCTCTGTGGCCCACCCATGCTGGAGCAGTTTGCTCCTGAGGAACTGTGCCTGGCACAAGGGACTCAAGTTGGAGGGGTCCATGAAGGACTTTCTCCCATGGAAGGGACCCCACAATGGGGTAGGGAAAGACTATAAGGAATCCTTCTGCCTGAAGAGGGAGGAGTGGAAGAGAACAACCTGTGACATCTCGACTGTAAATCCCACTCCCTGTCCCCTTGTGCTGCTGGGGAGCCCAAAGAACAAAAAAAGTACTTTGGGCTTGGAAAGAAGGGAGGTGAGGGGAAAGTATTTAAGCTTTGGTTTGTGTTCTCTCTTTGCTCTGCTTGGATTTGTTTAATCATAACTTAAACTGATTTTTCCCCAAGTTGAGTCTGTTGTGCCCATGAGCACAATTGGTGAGTGAAAACCTCATAGCCTTCGTCTTGATCCACAAGATTGTGGGTGGATTTCCTCCTCACCACCCTGTAATGTGGGAGGGGGGGTCGGCAGCAGTGTGGCCCCTTGTTATCAGCCAGGCTCAAACCATGACTCTAATATATAACTTCTTTTAAAGATATTTATCAATGCACACTTAATTCACACTAAGTGCCCAGTTTAGGGAGCCACAAACTGGAAAGAGAGTGGGATAGCACTATAAGAGTCCCATAATTGAGTTAGCTTCATCAGCATTATTCACTTCTTCTGAAGCCTGTTATTTGTGCCTACATCTGTGTATGGACTACTCTTACTTACATTTCCAAGGTTTGTGTTAAAATTGTCTCCTACTGGGAAGGCATGACAAGGGATCTGCTCTCTCCAGGGAGAAGGCTCTTGTATTGCAACTCTTTTTGTTGCAATGTAATGCTGGTCCCTTTTATAATCTCAGTAGAACTCTCCCGCAAAGCAACAGAGTAGCCAGCAGTATCTGGAATGCAACAAACCTTTTTTTCCAATATAGATCACAGTTATTATCATACAGATTATGCTTTATCAGATATTTAATGTTCACTCATTGTAACTGCATTTTCAAATGTTCTAATCATCACTAAAGACCATCCCGAATTAGATTATGAAATGTCAGCTACAATAAATCTCAAAGAATTGCCTCAATAAACTATACAACCTATTTCTAGCTCCCTTTGTCTCCCCCCAGACTTCTTCTCAGGACCATTGTCTCTTTCTGCCCAAGTTGTTGACTCCTGCTGTGATATATTCCAGCAACAGAGGCTAAAAGATATTCAGTTCACACTGGAAGCAGAGGGTGAATGGAGTCAAGATACCACTCATAGAAACATGGAATGAAAATCTACAGTAACAGGATAAACGATGAGACCTCTAGAAAGTCTGATAATAAGGAAGCTTAATTCTAACTTCCATTGCTGCTACTGAATTAGAGTGAATTCCTTAAGAAGAAGAAGAAAAATCTATTTTCTTATCAAAATAGTGAGCAGTGAGATAGGGGGCTTGCAAATAAAGCGAGGCTTCGTATTTTATATAACCATTGCCTCCAGCACAATGCTAAACCCCACTGAGCAAGTAAATCTATTGGCAAAACACATTATAAGCTGAAAGGCCCCTTAAACTATTTCTCCTTCAAGCAGCTATTTTTGTGTCCCAAATTGGTTGGCACATCGAAAAACCAAGAGCTCATCACTCCTTGGTATGATAACAAGGGAGAAGTGAGGTTTGTCTGAACTCTCCCTTATTAAAAATGCCAAAATGCCTTCAAGGAGGAAACTCAGACCCTCGCTGTTGGGAGGAGGGAAAATGAAAAACATACACCTCCTTTTCCTGCTCCTTAATATAAAGTTCATTCCTTTTTCCACAGTGATGAATAAAGATGTCCAAATAGAAAGCAATAATTAATTTTTAAGTGACATTTTATATTTCCCCATGAAATAGACCTTATTTGAAGATATAATTAGGACTTTTTTCACTCAGTCTTTATTTTCTTTCAGTCTTCCCAATAGCAGAAAGCAAGACACAAGGTGATACTGTATTACCCTCCTTGTAGAAATAAATGGAGGAATTGTTTTTGGTATCTTCAGCAGTTGGGATTGGCACAAGGCCTTCAGAGTGGACTTTTCTTTTGGATCTCTCCATATTTGGAGCTGTCATTATTCAGGATGACAACCTAACAGCAGGATGAGATCTACAGAACTACTGGCATGAAGTGGGGAAAACCAAGCCAAACCAATCCCCTAAATCAGGCCTCCTGTTCCCTGAAGGTAAACATAACTCAATTCAAGCATTGGAATGGGCTGCCCAGGGAAGTAGTGGATTCTCCGTCCCTGGAGATATTTAAAAAGAGACTGGATGTGGCACTCAGTGCCATGGTCTGGTAACTGCAGCGGTGGTTCAAGGGTTGGACTCGATGATCTCTGAGGTCCCTTCCAACCCAGCCAATTCTATGATTCTATGATAACTCTTCTGCATGTCTCGTGCAAAGCAGGTAGTTCCACAGTAGCATCCAGATACACACCTGAAAGTGACTCAAAAGCACAGGCTGGCTCCATAAGGCATTTAATTAATGGTAAACCCTGAACTGTTCTAGTACAGGCTGCACAAACAAAGGAATAAAGCTTTTCAAAGCACTACAGCACTTGCATTTAATTTAGAAACACACAGGGGCAGTTTGCCACAGGTCTTTATCAGCACAGCTGTATTGAAGTCGGCCTGGGAGAAGGCTTTGATTTTTATACCAGGTTTGGGGAGACAAGATTGAAAAAGACAAAAACCTCCAGTCAGATAATAAGTCAAGAAGATATTCAGATGATCAGAAGTTTTAAAGGCTTAAAAAAAAAAAAAAAAAAAAAAAAAAAAAAAAAAAAAAAGGTTATCTAAAAATTCATGCCCAGCAGTCCTTTAAGAGGCTGGTTTCTGAGCAGAAAGTTTCAGGGGGAAGAAAACAGTGTTCTGCAATGTCACTGGAGGATCAGATGCACCAAGGTTTGTTTCCAGACGGTTCCCTTTGTTTATTTACCTCACATTTTTCCACTGCCGGCTGCTGCCCGCACTCGGAGCTGTTCCCCGCCACAATGCCAGCCCGCAGGCTCTCGCTGTCGCCTGTCCCCTCTTCCATGGAGTAGGTTTTGGAGTGGTTGCCACGGTGGTGCGAGGGGCTGCGACTCTGCGCCAGGCTGAGCTGCCTGCGGAGCACCCGGTTCTCCTCCTCCACCTCCCGCATGCGGACTTCCAGGCTCTCCCGCTCCCGCTGGCTCGGCGCCGTGTACCGGGGGCTGTGGGGCTGGGATTCCAGCGGAGACAGCGACACCGGCTTCCCATCTGCAAGAAAAGGAGACAAAACGCTCCCGTCAGGAGATACTTGGGAGTGGAGTTTTCCTTTGATGTCAGCATCGTGAGGCAGGGATGTGTTTCAAAGATGAATTTTTGTCAGCATCGGCGCTTCAAGGCAATGCTTACGTGTGTGGTGAAACGGGATGGATGCTGAAGTTCTGTGAGAGGCGGGTCCTGAAAATGTTAAAACCCCACTAACAGATAAGCATGTGTTTCTTTTGTTCTGGTTAGGGCTGCCTGCCAGTCTCAAGTCTGGGAAGGCAGTCAAGAACAGAAGGATTTAATTCAAAGTAATTAATATATAGTTAAATATATTTTAGAAACATATTCAAGACAAAATAATTTTCTTATCCCCCATTTCCTCCACAGTCAAGCTACAGCGTTTTGGTTAGCATTTTGTGCCAAACAGTAGCCCCAGCTGATTCACACGTGAGGAGCAGATGGTTTTTATTCAGCACCACAGTATTAGATGCTTGCTGAGAAATAAGAGGTTTAGAAGGACAGAAACATGCAATACACATGTGGGTCAAATTCTGGAAAGTACTTTGGCTGACAAAGACAACAAGGGAATTTTGAAAAAAAACCCAAATGCTTCAATTTAACATCACTAGCTGAGAAGTTATATTCTGGTAATCCAAAACACATTATATTTATATTTTCAGAAGGTGTCTTCTTTGTTCAAAAGAGCATTAAAAATGAGCTAAAGTATACAAAAGAAAAATTAAACTGAAACCGAGGTCCATAACTGAAGACAACTGCAACACATTCCACCATCACTTCCCAGTATATTATGGCTACCAAATTTTACAGGATCAAATAGATATGTAGTTGATGTCTTTTCAAAGAAGCCATATTTTCATATATTTTTTAATAAAGCCTCAAATGAAACTACTATTAAAAAAAATGTTCAATTGACATCCATTTGAAACAAAGCAAAGAAAGTGAGTTATCCAGTGTCATAATTAGCAAAACAGTGAAGATACTTTAGTATCTTGTTATAAGGTATTTCTCTGAAAATTTCTACCTGAAGGTATTAAAAAAGATGTTTGCTATTTAATAATTTCTCCAATACAGAGAGTCCTCTTGGCTTTATCAAATAAACACCAGCTTGAGTGGTTTAGAAAATGAAAATCATGCAGTTATTGTTTACCAGTTGTTATTAATGAGAACATTTCTCACCCTCTGACTTGAAACTATCTCCCTGATATAAAGACTTGCTCACTGCTTATTCTTTTCCATTTTCCAACATTTTCATGAATGGTGAGCAGTTCTCTAAACTGGGTTCATGGAAAAAACAGCTATAGAAATGAAAACCTTATTTATAATTTCCACTGTTCAGTTATAAGGGTGTATAAACTTCCTGTGATCTATAAAAATAGCTATCCTGGGTTTAATATATGTAATAGGATAGCTTGCATTTGTTTGTAGAATTTCTCCAGCAAAAAAATTCTTATTTATTATTTTTATCATTAGCAAAGCTTACAGACAAATTCAAGCTTGAAAAATATCTCCAGACAGATTCTGAAGTTTGGCCACTGGTATTTTGGAACTCGCTCAAGCAAGCAGTTAGTAAAATTTAAGTGGCAGATCTGAAAAGCCTGCAAATCATGGGTGCAACAATGGAGAAAAGTCATCACTAAGGACAGAGCCATGTTGCAAGACAAACCTCTCTTAGGGCACAGCGCTCCTAAGTCCAAACAGATGTTCAAGCAGAAACTCACAAATAATGCTCTGAGTCTGTTGCCCTCAGAACTGCTGCCCTCAGAACTGCTGCCCTCAGAACTGCTGCCCTCAGAACTGCTGCCCTCAGAGTTGACTAGCCTGGCTCACTGCTATTGCTCCAGAATCAGCTAACCCCTCTGCTGCCTCGGTCCAGAATGAGCTGAGTTTGTGCTCCAGGCCTCACCTTTTATTGGCCCCCTAATCCTGCTCATGCGCAGTTGGGGCCCGCCCTAATCAGGCACAGGTGGGCTTAACACAAGCTCATGCCCACTCCCTGGCAATTAGTGGCACCTGGTTGCCTCATTTCACTATAGAGCCATACTACAATTAGAAGTGCAATAAAACACTGAATTATCTTTCTCCATACAGCTTGGAAGGCACAGAACTGAAATGGTGTTATTTCTCAGTTGCTGACACCCAGACTAAAACCCTTTCGGATGTGATGATATTGCACTCCTCTTACTGGACAGCAAACATGCATTGTGTAGGCACCCTCAGGTAAAAAGCTTTCTCAGCACCCCTACTCACCCACACAAAACCCAACCTGTGTTATCAGACTTACAATTACAATGCACATCTAGCCAAAGACTTCACTGGCAGTCATAACTCCCTACTTGGCAAATGTCCAGTATAACACAGATGTTACTTACCTCTTCCTATTCTTGTCCCTGTGTTCTGTTACCTTCTCATATTACTGCCATAAAAGGCACCGAGAAATTCATAAAGGTAGTGAAGTAATAGTTTAAAGGGATATAATCGAAATTTACTAGTTAACTACCATAGGTAGCAGAAAAGTATATGTGCAAGGCAGTCCTAGTGGTATGTAGTTCTACAGGGGATACATGCATGACAATCACACATGGAATAATGGAATAATGGAATAATGGAATAATGGTGGAACGAGCACAGAGGAGGGCAATGAACCTGGTGAAGGGCTTGGAGAATGAATCCTATGGAGAACAATTGAAGGAACTGGGACTGTTAAGTCTGAGGAAGAGGAGGTTGAGGAAAGACCTCATTGCTCCCTATGACTACCTGAAAGGACATTGTAGAGAGGTTGGTGCTGGTGTCTTCTCTTCTCACAGGTAATTAGTGATAGAACAAGAGGGAATGGATCCAAGCTGCAAGAGCATAAGTTTAGACTGGATATTAGGAAAAGAAAATTTGCAGAAAGAGTGGTCAGACACTGGAATAGGCTGCCTAGGGAGGTGGTTGAGTCACCATCCCTGGGTGTATTAAAGGGTCATTTACATGTAGTGTTGGGGGATATGGTTTAGGCGAGAACTTTGTAGAGTAGGGATAATGGTTGGATTCTATGATTTCAAGGGATGATTTACAACCTGAAAGACTAGGAATATAGCTGTTATGGGAAATTTATCTCTTAGAACAAACTGTGGGATGTCTCAAGGTTGCTAAAGTAGGCAAAAACACCAAAAGTGGGTAAAAATAATTCTGTGGTTTCGGACTGCCAGATAAGGAACAAGAATGATGCAGGTCATTCAAGGGGCATGGTGATGAAGAGGAAGATGAGGAAGAAAACGACAACCAGAGGAACTAAAGACCACTGTGAGGCTGTAATATGCATGAGGGAACGGGTGGCAATGTATGTTAACGAGTTCTTGGAAAATTTATGAATATGCTAATAATTTTTTGGAAATTGTATGAATATGTATATTGCATCTGCATAAAAGCCATGTGACTGGTTACTACTGGTGTGTACATTAGGAGGAGCAATTCCCTGTGTGTCCAGCACTGTAATCAAGAATACCTGCTTAATAGTCTCCCAGACTATTGAGTCTTGACTTGACCTGAGAAAGGGACTGAAATAAAATGCCACCTCGCTGCCTCAGATTGCAAACTGCAGCAACTAATGAGATGTTTATGAGATGTTTATGCAGCTGGAGCTTTAAATGCCAGTACAACTCCACTGCTCTCTTCTCAGTACATGCTTCTGCTGGCATGTAAAAGGAAATCACATCAAGAATCATATGACCATATAGCTTTTTGATCTGAAATCTGTAAACTACTTGAAAGCATTGTTGTCCTCAAAAATTTATCTATGTTTTTGTTATGAAGTGCCAAGTCCAAGACATTTTCTGGGATGTTCTCCTGAGGGTTCATGCAGCTGGACAAGTAATGTTTTGTTACTAGCATTGTTGATTATTCTCAGGCATATTTTGATGTATGTGGTACATTTACAACACACCAACTGCTGCAAATGATAATGTGACAATTCCAGGACCCACCTGAAATAAAAGTATAAAACATAAGGTGAACAGAGTTTGATCTTAAGACTCAGGAATCAATTTTTGTCATAAATGTTGAGATGGTCTAGCTCATAATCTTTTCACATCTGCAGTTGGCAAGGATGGTAGCAAGGTACTATTTGATTTTATCCTATTACCACAGTGGAAATGTGATATTTTGACCTCAGTAAATATATAGACATAGCAATATATCTCTTGAGAGCTACTGCCTAGCAGGTAAACACCAACACATGCTACCCTTGATCTGCTTCAGATCAGTTTTCAAGGAAAGGCAGGGACTGTGTGTTTCACCTCATCTTTGAAGAATGAGAAAATGGACTAATGTTAGGAACCACTAATATTTGATTGACTGTGTGTGCTGCTTGGTACAAGAGCTAAAGTGATTGCACTGCACTTGAGTATTATAGTTTTAAGTAAGTGGCAGACTGCTCTGAGCTGATGTCTAGGCACTTTTTATCTAATCTAAATCAAAGTAAAATAATATAACACATAACCAGGTCTGTGTGACTTTGGGACCAAAGATCTCCTAGGGAACACTGCAAGGAACATTGCTGTGCTCTGAAGCAAGTAGTACACTTTCGAATGGTGCAATAAATAATAATAAAGCTATTATTTTATATTATTCATTTGGGGTTACTGCTCTATTTTTGGCCCTTCGCAGTCTCAGATATAATTTTCTTTTCTGTCTGTGTCAGGGCTTTTACTTCAGACTTCTTGTGCTAATATAACTATCCTGAAGGGATAAAAATGACCTATAAAATTCCACTGTCTACAAAACTAAACCCAAGCACACACCTGAATAATTATTCCATGGTTGACAACAGTCAATGGCTTATCATCACAGTATGTCCAACAAATCAGAAAACTTGATAATATGCAAGTTATTAATTTACGGATTATTGGATGTTTCTGCATCTCTGTAGTCACCTGTATTTAAGGCAAGAGATTTAATTAAAACTTATATAAGCAGAGCATCTTAAGACATTTGAAGAAATAAAGCCTATAGAAAGCAATCTAGAACAGCTTGTTGGAAAGCAGAGGGACTGAAGCAGTGGAATTTTTTTACATAGAAATCCTAAAAGGATGAGCATTAACACCAAGTTCCTAGTTTTGTAGCCATCAGACTGGGAGAGGTGATAGTCCTGAAAAGGACCCATGGAAGCCTGATGGGGAAAGAGTGTCCTGGGTTGTGTGGGTTGGTAGCAGGGAAGGGGGTCGCAGGGGTGGCTTCTGTGAGAAGCTGCTGAACGCTCCCACAGTTCCAGAAACTCCAGCCACACCTCTGGCTAATGTTGAAGTGATCAGTGACAATGGATGTGCCTCTGAGATTAACATAATCAAGAAGGGGAAAGGAGCAGCTAGAAGACCTCGGGCCAAAGGAGAGGAGGAGAGCAATACCAGAGGTGAGAGGAGCAGTGATGGAGCAGAGATATCAAAGTTGGTGAGGAAGGAGGGGCAGAAGGTGCCTGAGCAGAGGTTCCCCTACATCCTGTGCTGAGATGGCAGGATATCTTCTGCAGCCCATGGAGAAGCATGATGGAGCAGCCCAAGAAGGATCATGGTGGAGCAGGTGTGAGAACCTGCAGCCATAGAGGACCCTGTATCAGGGGAGGTGACTGCACCCAAAGCAACCTGTGACTCGAGATGTTGCTCCTGAGAGAACTGTGCCTCGTTGGAGGGACTCATGTTGGAGGGGTTCATGAAAGACTCTTCCCTGCAGAAGGGACCCCGCGTTGGAGTAGAGGAAACCTTCTCCCTGAGGAGGAAGGAGTGGCAAAAAACAAAATGTGATGAACCCACTCCTTGCTCCCCTGTGCTGCTGAGAGGTGGTAGAGATATTGGCAACAAAGTCATTTGTGCCTGGGGAAGAAGGGTAGGGTAAGGTATTTAAAATCTAGTTTTTGCTTTCTCTTTGCCCTGTTTTGATTTGAATAATGATGAGTTAAATTGATTTTTTTCCCCCGGCTTAGTCTGGTTTGCCCGTGACTGTAACTGGTGAGTGAAACCCTCCTAATCCTTGTCTCAACTCACAAGATTTTACATGGATTTCCATCTCGCCCTCCTGAAATGGGGGAGGGCAAGAGAGCAGCCCTGTGGTCCTTTGTTACAGGCTGTGCCTTAACCACAACAAAGAGTCACAGAGAAAACAAACTTTAGCCAAAGGTTAAATGCAGAGCTGGGTATGGGAGAAAGAAGCTGAACATAGGAAAGAAAAAATCACCCTGATTCAGAGGTAGAAGCAGGGATCCTGAATTTCTCAGATGAGCCTGATCTGAATTCAAATGCTTAAAATGTCTTTAGAAGCAGAGACAGGCAAACTTGTGTAGGACATTGAGTGATTTTGGTTTTTTCTTAATTGTTTACATTTTTTCTTCTATCTCAAGTGAAAATTACTTATGTGGCATCTTTGCCAGGTCCATAGGTTTGTATGTGTTTAGCTATTATTCATCTCCTTCCTAATAGTGTGTAATGCCTTTATAACAAATTAACTGATGACAGCGTACTCTAGGCTGACTTTGAGATAAAAGCAAGTTATGCTATTCATAGATAGTCTTATCCTGTCTGACAACAGATACAAGAAAACACCACTCCTCCATTTCATATTTGTCCACAGTTGAAAATTCATATTATCAGCACACTTTCTGAGCACTAGTCGTATAACAATTTTAACCAAAAGCCAACATTCTGCAAAAAGAACTGGGATAGCAGGAAACCAGCCTCATGGATTTCTCCCTGTTAAAGCCATGAGCAGAATCTTTTGAAGTTCATCCTGTAATTATTTTTTCCCCGTGAAGACCATTACAGAGAACTTCATTGAACTGTAAGGAAAAACTAAAATAAGAAGACTGCAGTCACGACTAAGGAGAGATAAAAGCTCTGTGTAAGCAGATAAACTATCTCTTTTCTTTTGGAGCTCTAGCTCGGCTTTAATAATGTAACACCTAGTACTCTGTGCACTCCTGCTCAGCTGGATGCTTTGGTAGGTACTGGTTATATCAGCAGTTATGAATGAAGTTGTTTTTGTTAACAGTTTGCTGCTTTAAGACATATGACTCCACAAGTAGGTGCTAAGGGATCCCAAGGTGCCTATTCTCACACTCACCAAGGCATTTATTTTCTCCTTCACTTTTTTGTAAATCATTGCAGTGTGATCTCAGCTTGAATCAGAAAGCCTTGCCCAAATAACCATCTCAGTAGTGGAATATAGTCTAAGCAATTTATTCCAAATGTGTGAACCGAGGACTCCTTTAGTCCAATGTGACAGGAGTCAGTTATGAGTTATGCTTCCAAGTTTCATTGGTAGGAAGTTACACCATTGAAAGATAAGACAGGAAGAACGCTGAAGGCAGGATTTGGCTTTTCAGGATTTGGTACTGACAACATAAGTTCTAAATTCATGAGTTAGAAGAGACTATTGCCACATGAGATGCCCATCAACAATCAGCCTTAGACTTAGGCAATAGTAATTGCACTTAGGCCCTTCAGTTTCTGCTTTAAGTGCTCAGTCTATGTTCACTTCCACTGTTAACAGTACTTAAGCACATGCTAAGATGGATTATTGAACCCAAACCCTAGCCATTCAATTCCACTGCAGACCAGCCTTACTCAAGACATTACATTATTGCTCATATACAGAGAGATGCCCTCCCACTCTATTTTCCTTAAACAAAACTACCCTTTACAATCAGTAGATCTGGAAATTAAAATTATCATAGACAAAAACCCAACATCCACAGAACATCAAGCTTGCAAAGTGTATGTTTGGCAAGGCTTTAGTAGCAGGGAGGCCTATAGGAGCATCTTCTGTGAGAAGCTGCTATAAGCTGCCCTCATATCCAACAGAGCCAATGCCCATCAGCTCCAAGACAGACCCACTGCTGGTCAAAGTCAATCCCATCAGCAACAGTGGTAGTGCTTCTGTGATAATATATTTAGGAAGGGTAAAAACTGCTGCACAACACCAGCAGAGAGAGAGGAGTGAGAGAAACAACTCTACAGACGCCAAGGTCAGTGAAGAAGAAGGCTGAGGAGTTGCTCCGGGCACCAGAGCAGATAATCCACTGTACCCTGTGGTAAAGACCACGGTGAGGCAGGCTGTCCCCCTCTAGCCCATGCAGGTCCATGGTGGAGCAGAAATCCACCTGCAGCCTTTGAAGGATTCCACACCAGAGGAGGTGTGAGCCTGAAGGAAGCTGTGACCCCATGGCAATCCCAAGCTGGCGCATGTCTTCTGGCAGGACTTGTGAGCCCACAGGGGATCCATGCTGGAGTGGCCTGTTCCTGGACTGCCCCCATTAAGAGGGACCCACGCTGGAGCACTTCATGAAGAACTGTAGTTCATGAGAAGGACTGACATTGGACAAGTGCATGGAAGACTGTCTCTGATGTGAGGGAACCACAATGGAGCTAGGGAAGAGCACGAGGGGGAAGGAGCAGCAGAGACAACGTGTGATGTTCTGACTGCAACCCCAGTTCCCCACTCCCCAGTGCTGCTGAGGGGAGGAGGTAGAGAATTCAGGAGTGAAGCTGAGCCAGGGAAGAAGAAAGGGGTAGCAGGGAAGGTGTTTTAAGATTTGGTTTTATTTTTCATTAGCCTACTCTCATTTGACTTGCAATAAATTAAATCAGTTTCCCCAAGCTGAGTCTGTTTTCCCATGATGGTAACTGCATAGTGATCCCCCTTATCTCAACCCATGAGCCTTTTGTTTTATTTTCTCTGCCCTGTCCAGCTGAGGAGAGGACTGAGAAAGCAGTTTGGTGGACACCTGGTATCCAACCAAGGTACCAACCCACCACAAAATTCAAACACTCTGAAGTTTGGAATTGTGAGAATGACAGTCTCCTGTCCAATCTTGCTGTCATTCCCTTGTGTCTGATGACAGACTAATTAATTGCATGATCACCACTTTATTTCCAAAGAGCCTTGGCATCCCTGTGTGCACAGGATGGATGGTGCTCACAGCTGTTCAGTAGCTTGTTTCAGCTCATTATTCAGCTTGTGACCATTCATAACCTGCTCTGAAAAAAAAGACTTATTTATTCCCTCATTAGCCTATGATGCTCATCACCATAATACTTGAATGTGGTGTAGGGATCAGTGACTCATTTTTCAAAGCTATTTGAGGGAAAGGTGGTACTATCAGTCTCTATTTACTGGCAGGGCAGAGAAGTTTGGAGACTGTAATGCCAGAAGAAAATACCAGGTCTGGATGGACAATTGAGAGTTTTTCAATAAGTAACCCCTTTATTGCACTTCATTTGTTCAGAGGACAAACTTCATCACTTCTATATGAAAAATATATGCTTAATATTTCTGTAATGCAAGAGTCTGCAAGCTGGAAAGCCAGAAAATGGGGAAGGAAAAAAAAAAAAAAGAAAAAATGGTACAATTAGAAGCAGCCACTTGTAATAGCTTTTTTTTATTAACATTAACTCAGTGGTAGAGACAGAAACAATTTTCCAGGACAGATTCGACTTCATTAACTATAAAGCTGTCCTCTGTCTATCTACACTCCCCTGCTTTGTTCTTCACACACCTTCCAGTCCTTTTAATCAATTACATGGAGTGTAGTGTCCAAGAACCACTCAGCACATTGCTGCATTTGGTCTGCAAACAAAATGAGGAAGGGGTTGTGTCTGAGAAAAAGTTAGCAACTGCACACTAGTCACAGTTAGCAATGATGGCATCATTTTACATAGCTGCAGGGAGCTGTTTGTGTTTTGGCTGAAAATAATTTCAGTACTTCTAAAAGGGATAATAGGAGTGGTAAATAATAAAAGATTCCAGGTTAAAAAAAAAATAATATCTTAATATACCATATATCTTTCCTGAAAATGCATGTGGTTCTCTTTAATAGGTTGAGGTTTTTTCAAATGAAATATTAGCTTATTAGTTAACGTTATTTTAGCTTCTCAGCAAATTTAAAACAAAAGCCTGTAAGTCTTAAAATGATTTGTTCATTGCATTTTCTAGATTATGATTACTTTTTTTTTTTTTTAATATTGTCATCTTCTCATTCTTTCTTTCCCTGCTTTGCATTGCCTTGGCAAAATATATGCCTCTCCAGGAAAAGGACTAAAAATAATATTGCCTGCCTTACCATTGGGACTGTAGATGTAAGAAAATAAAGTCTTATCAGAGTGTGCACTGAGTGAAAACAAGATACTATCAGGGACTTGGCTTGACAAAGATAACATGTTACCAAGGGGAGAACTTGGCAAAGATAACACGTTATCAATATCAGGAGTAATGCCGAGGGAAAATAATGTTTTAATACCTATTAGATTCTCAATAAGCCATCTGTGCTCTTGATGAATTGTTATTTTCTCCAAGTCCCATTCCTGTAAAGAGGATGATTTTTTTTTGGCAAAACACTTTTGTAGCAGCTGGGGAATGAGGGGAGAAAGAGGAGAAATGGCAGCTCTTTTTGCACTAAACTGGAAGGTTATTCCCTTTCCAAAAGCTTTGCATGCAGGTAAAGATTGTCAATGTGACAGCTCAGAAGACTCATTCAGACACCAAACAAGTATTGCAAGAAAAATTCCTACAACAGTGCCCTGCAAATATACTGCAGAAAATCTGCTTACAGGAGAAGAGGTTCTGTCCTATCCAAGTTCAGAGGTGCTGCCTATAGTGTTTTTGGCAGAAGCACTTCTCTACAGAGAATATGCCCAGCCATCACTTAGCAATGACTTTTTGTCACCAGCAAGCACACTGCAATTAGTTCACATGGGGGCGCAAATAAATGAACCCTTTTAGATCATTTGCAGACATTATCATCATTCAGTCAGAGGTCACCATTCCCACAGCTTAGCTGACTCAAAGGGTCACACAACACTTCTTTCCTCCTGCAGTGCAAAGCATCCAGCTCAGTTTAAGCCCTCAGAGGAGCTGGGTTGAGGTAGCCTGATTGCCTTTTCCATGAAGCACTCCCCTCTACCAACCCCACTATGAGGGAAGAGACAAACCACTGCCCAGTGGCTGTCTGGACTCCAAAGCTGAAACCTGCTGCAAGTCACTTATAAATCTTCAGAGTTACAATCTGTGTGAATTTAAACAAATTGTGACACCTGGAAAATGAAAAATCCAATTCATAGTAGGATGGATTACTAGCTACCTTAAATGGCAGAATGTGGGTGAATGCCACTGGTTATTCATAGGACTGGGCAAGCAGGGAATAATTAGAAGGGAAGCTGTGGAGGGACTGTAGGGGTGTGATGTGAATAATAAAGCACATTTAGGAAAAGGCATATGAATGATATCTGCAGGGTAAGTATTTGTAGCCAGCTGAATTTCCCTGGTGTACAGCAGGAGTGGGAGGGAAGACAACAGGATCTGTTAATTTGAAGATTTCCTACAGAGAAGCTGTGTCTCTTTTTTCTTTAACCACTTGGATATCTTATGCCCAGAGATTTCTCTACATTCAGGTGTAAGCTTGGTGTTAACTTCTGAAGCCCTGATATAGCAGAATATCTAATCAACAGCAGGCAGCCATTACAGCTCTCCAAGGTAAAGCATGTGCCCAAATGCATCCCTGCAGCTGTACATTATACAGTGGCTATCATTCATGGCAGTGGAATGTAAAAGCCTGAAACTCGTCTATGTTGGCTCCTAATCAGTAAAACAGTGTGAAAGAGATAAGAAGGAAAAAAGTCTAAAATATAGGATTTTGCAGGATAGTTAGAGTATGGAAAGTAGAAGGAAAAATCATCTATACTCTTAGAAAAGATTATAAAAATACCTATAGGTTTTTACAATTGCCACAGGAACCACAAGCATGAGACAAGTGTGCTCAATCAAAGCCTAGTAGTAGTTAATTCAGATTCTGTTGCTGATGATTAGCCTCAGCTGCTCATCAATAGAGACTCCAGCTGATAATTATTAAGTTAAACTTCTGAGCAGCATTTGCATATGCAAAGCACACTTTCCCTGCTGAAGCAACAATGGATGCTATAATGCATTTCCTGATTGTACAGCACTTGGATTTGGGGAACCTAGGCAAGAGAGTCTGCTTTGCATATCATTCCTTACCCTCATCAGGCCAATCATTCAGAAGAAATGCACTTACACACTCTGACATCTACAAGCTAGAGCAAAAAGTACTAACGCTGCATAACAGTAAAAATGCAACCATTCATTTCAACCAGAGTATCTCTAATAAGAATACTATAGCAGCGATTTGCATATTTCTCAAAATAGGTACCTAAGCTTCCATACAATCAGGAAAATCTGTAACAACTGCTTTGGGACAAGACAGCCTGGTTACCTTAAAAGAAATGCAGAAATGTCAGTGAACAGCTTCAGTCTATTGATTCCCAGTGACCTCCAGATGTGGGCATCTCCTCCAAGGGAATAGTGAGTATCATTCTGTGGTTTTCTTTTTAACCTTTTCTCATCTCACTTTCTGCAGATCAGAATTTCACTTCCTGAATGTGATTCTTGGTCATCAGCCACAGCCATGTAAGAATACAGATAAACACACAGAATGTGTAGATTGTATTTATGTGTGCAATTCTCTGTGTTTTCCCAATTATATGACAGTCAAAGGACGACCAAGTCTGCCTGATACCAGAGGAGTTCATAGGCATGTTAGCTTTATGGATAAGGAAATGTGGAAAAGAATGAGGGAGATCTTTATGGAATCCATAGCACAACTACCTCCTCCCATGTCGTGTAACTGCTTTGGTTTAAGAGCTCACCATAGGCTTACTATTAACAGACCTGACTGGTTTTTTATGAGACAGAATGGAATAGTAAAGCAAAAGATGACTGAGTTTGGCTTTGGTTAAACCTGGGAGATGGGTTTCAAAAAAGGAGGTCTAAGGGAGTGCAGGTGGTTTGACTCTCTGAAAAACAGCATTTAAGCTCTTAAGTGATGGTTTAAAATGTAGCTATTGCAAAAATTATGTGTATTGCTAGAAGTCACCTGGTAGCGCTGTTACACACCATCTCAGAAGTCACTTTTCAAGCCATGAATAGAAATGTTGCAGTATTAGTTCAGCCTAGTTGGTACTGTTGAAACCTGATGCAAAACTTATTCTCCTTAATCTCCCTTGGCAGAGAGATGTCACCAGAGAACCATGCACTGGTATTTTGACTGATGCTGCTG
The DNA here is from genome assembly GCF_003957555.1 of Calypte anna. Lineage (NCBI taxonomy): Eukaryota > Metazoa > Chordata > Aves > Apodiformes > Trochilidae > Calypte > Calypte anna. Next base: position 54,169,709 of record NC_044244.1, on the reverse strand, counting down.
AAAAAGGAGATTGTCTGAATACTGACTGACCATCAAGGATTGTTCAAGGATAAATAAGTAAGTAAATAAAAAAATCCAAATTCTGCAATGCACCATGTCTTCCTTAACAGGAACTAGATCTGTAAGAACCTTAATTCTTACACAGCTCTAGCCCAAATCAGATATGAGCACATACACGTAAAGGCAACTAACGAGGAACAAATCCTCAAAATAATTATCTCCTTCCTAAATGTATCTGAAGATTACACATGCAGACAAAAATATAGCAAGTTTACATTTCTAGTTCAATATGTTATGCAATAACATCAGTGTTACTTCACTGATGACATAGCAGTGCATAGCTACTAATAACTTTCAGTATTGGCTCTTGTATTTTCCCCACACATTCTCAGCATTTTTCATTTGCTGTACCTGTCATTCCAGCCACTTCAGTCCTGAAGAACAGTGAAGAGAAAATGCAAATAACTGCACATTCGAAACTCATGAAAGCTGATCAGTGTTATGACATTTATCTTCACTTCTGACAAGAGATAAAATAACTCATGAGCTACTTTCCCATCCCCCTCATGAAGAAAAATGTCATAACAGATCGTCATGCACTATATATATAGCAAAATTTCTACCACACCTTGGAGAGAAAAACATATAACAGCAGTGATGCAGATGGTAGCTTACATTTCACTACTATGACATCAGAAATAAAATACCTTGCATTTTAAAATAGTAGATATAAAGTAAGTCATAATATTTTTTAAAAAGCATACCTAGAACAACAATTGGCAAATTAGCTAATGTCAAGTTAAATTATTTGCAAAAGTTACAACTGTATTATTAAATAGCAATGACTTGTTCATGCAGTTCAGTGGAATCCTAAATATATTTCTGCATTTTCTAACTTTTCTCACAGCTGGCCAACATATTGTGTTGGATCAAATAAGACTTTTCTAATTAAAAGCTGAAAAACCTATAAAACACTCAAAAGAGAGCTACAAAATTCAACAAAACTAGAAAATATTTTCTTAATTATGGTGACAGAGGTAGTAACTTTATCCCATGAAAGTAAACAGTGGTTTCAGAACCAGCCTCAGGGTGGTCAGATATCTACCACAGGGCTGCAATCTATTTTTGATGACCAGACCCTACTGACTTATAGAGTGGAACTTATTTTCTGAATCAGCTTACTTAATATTTACTTTTAAAATATATTTTAAATGAGCATTAACTAGCTCTAGTTCTATTAGATATTATCCTTCTACAAAGGTAAGCATGTATAAGTATGTATAGAACTGATTTTATATCAGATACATCTTATCAGGTATATAAAGATTTAATTTCAATTGGTGACATACAGTTCCTCTAAAACACGAGGAAATTATTTTTCCTGATAATATTCTTGTTTTTGTTAAGAAAGTGAAGACTGCGTATCAGAAACATAATCCTATTTCAAGTGAGTCAAACGAAAAACTCAGTGACTGATGAGAACAAGCATAGGTCTAATATTTGAGGATATTCTGCATGCATACAGCATGGTGTTATTACTCATTTTTATGTTGTAACACAAATGTACACAGTGCAGTACTGTGGTAGGTCAGAATGTGGGCCATATCCCCTGTGCCCCATCTCAAACCTGCAGAGTTTCCTGTGTAGCAAGCAAATGAAAATTTTCATTTTTGAGCAGCCACAAACTTATTAAGGTTAAATATTAGCAACTGACAGCAAGATTTAGATGTTCTGCCTGCTAAGATTCTGTCTTTTAAAAGATGAGGTATATCTTTGAGACTGTTTTACATTTCTGCTCCAGAGTACAGAAAGATCTTAATGTATGTTCAGGATCCTAAATAAGGATCCTAAAGAATATGACTGTTCTTCTGTAGGGTGACACTGAGGTTAAGCCATGCTTACCCATGTTTACTTACTACTCTAAAATTAAGTTTATATTCCTGGGATCTGTGTGTATTTAAGTAAATACTTTTTTCTTTTTTTTTTTTTTCCATTTTCTTTTCCATTTTCTATGTTTTCATTATCTCCTGGATTTCTCTCAAAAGTACAGTATATTGTGGGAGACTTTTTAATAAGTACATATGAAATACTACAGTGTGGCATTTTTAATGATAGTTTTGTTAGGTAGCCTGTGATCAGGGCTGATGTCCATAGACTTGCTACAGTGACATATACTATGAACTAATTGATGTCTGTGGCAAGTTTGTGCTTCAGGCTAAAGGGAAGATGAAGGTGGAGGCATTTAAAAAAATTCTTGTATTGAGTTCAGGAGCAAATGGATGCCTGTAGTGTTCAATTACAGTCTTGCAATCGCCCTTTATTTCTGTTGATAGACTTTCATTAAAGTATGTATTCATCAGCCTTTGTTAGTGTAATTATAGCTTTGTTTATTTCTAGAATTTGAAGTATCTTTTGTTACCTTAAAGTCTAAGCAGAATACATGAAGTCTTGAATAAAATTGTTTCACGTTAGAAAACCCCAAATCAACACACCCTATGCCTAAAGAACAACCAGACATGAAAAAAACAATACTTCAGCTACATTAAAGAAATGCTCCATCTGTAAAAGTCTTTTAAAGGTCAAGCTAAAGAAGAAACAACAACAGAAAATAAAAAAAGAAAAAAGAAAAAAAGAAAAAAATTAGTTTCACTTCCCATCTGCTCCAGTCTTGTTCTTGGAAAAGGATAGGATCTTGAGAATTCTTTTTAGTTAGATATTCCATATTAATTTGAACAAATCCACACACAGGAATGAGCAGTTAAGGATTGGTGTAGGTTAGGGTTCAGTAGGGACATTGTTTCCTTCACTGTTCTTTTCCTCTGAGAAAGGCTGCTCCAATACATACCCTTACTGCAAATGAGAAAACATGGCTTCTCCCTTCTAAATTATGACCAACTGCCCAAGAAAACCAGGCAGAGAGCAAAACAAAGACATTTTATTGTGGTATTACTAACAAGTATACTTTTTTAATTAAGCCTTCTTCTGGTCTTAACTAACATTAAAATAATACAGATACTGAGTTATATCAGTTCAGACTTAATTCTAAAGAAAATTCTACATTTCTGTCAGTATGTAATAGGTATGTTGTCCCCTTTGGCAAAATTCCACTTTGGCAGGAAATCTGAATGTGATTTCTTATGTTTTGAGAGACAGCCTTTTCTCCTCTCTTGAGAAAAACTGTATCTTTAATGTGCGTGTATTTAACATTCAAACTAGCAGATTATATTAGCACCTTCTATGGAGATGATTTAATTGCTTATTTGATAAACACAAATATTTTCTGGAAATTTTGTCAGAAAATGCTTTTCTTTCTTCTCTTGTATAATTGAACTAAATCAAATCAACAGGAAAAGTAACATTCCAGACTTTCCTGAAGACCACATAGGTCTATTCTACTCTTTGTGATGGTTATTAAATCTTGTTCCAATGTGGAACATTAAGAAGAACAAGGATTTGCTGCCTGTGTTCAGTATTTCCACTTCTTAAAATTGTATTTAAAGTCTTGCAATATGTTATGTAAATTGAAAAGTCAAATCTTGGGAGTTATATGAGAAAAAAACATCAGTGGTTTTCTTGCTTGTTCATTTCCTTTGCAGCAAGATCTCATTTTCATCTCTGTGGGAGAAAGCTGAGGAAAACATGACCTGTCACAATGAAAAAATCACGAGACAAAGCTCTTAAAAACTTTTTTTTAAATAGTATATATTTTAAATACAATGAATTATGATGTCTGAACACTTTGAACTAGCAATGCCAGTTTTTTATTATGACTGCTCAAATGATGGGTAGGTTTTTAACAGCACACACAGCTCCTAGGGTGGGTAAATAGACAGGCCAGAACTTGTGACATGCTTGTGATAGTGTATTGATAGTGTAGTCATCAGTTCAGTCTGAAGGACACTTACAAAGACAATTGTGTTGCTGGGCATTTAGAGCACCACTAACTATCCTGTGGTATCTTCAGCAGAACTTTCAAGTCAAAAGTATTATATGAGATAAATAAATACACAAAATGAAGGAGTACTTGTCACTAATTATTTAAATTATTGCTTTTTTTGTTTGTTTATTAGCATTGGAATTATCCTTGAGAGGACTCTGCAGGCAATGGTTTGTACTGAAAAATCTGTTACCTGAACTCATATCTCCCCAGTACACGTAACAGGATCTTCTCCGTGCCGGGCACTAAGAAGCTGTCCAGACTCCAGGAAAAACTGTTCGGATAAATCTAAAGTTACATCAATTCAATGCTGTTACACTACAGCCCTTGAAAAGCAGAAGTTAAACTCCATCAAGAATATAAACCTTCAAATCTGTCAGGTATCAATTACTATGTATTTAATTTCACAGTTGTGCCTTTTCCTGGTTTTTATTTCCGTTCCCCCCTACACCCCTTTTTTATGCTTCCCTTGTTCAAGCATGCTTCTCTGCTTCTTAATCAGGTTCTGATGATCCTTAATACCTTAATTTCAGAGCCCAGCATTCCCCAATTCCCTTCTTCATTTTGAAATTTCTGCAAAATCTGTATTCATCCTCCGTGTGTCTGTGCAAACTATAATCCCTCATAATAGGCTGATGTTGATCCTGCGCTATGGATTAACCAGTGTAAAATGCTTATGCAATGAATTTTCATAAATTCCTGCCTTTCAAACTCTGCCCTGAGCAGCCCAGGTATATCTAATCTAACCGACTGGTTTTGATCAGCTGCACACAAGAGATGTTCAAATAAGCCCAATTTCAAGCCTCAGTCACATAGCTACAACCATGTTATTATTTTTTAATATTATTTAAGAGAATTATTATACATAAAGAATTCTAAGGTCCAGTCTGTAATAATGCATCACTGGATTTTGTATAGTGTGTGCTCTTTGAAAACTGTGAAATGACAATATTTTCATGCCCGTTTTTTATTATTCCTCTTAAAAACAGAGACAAAAAAATATAGCTAAACTTCAAGTGTAATTCTGTTGCTTTCTTCTTGAGAAATCTATATTCCCATGCCAGATGGTGTCTGAGTTATCAAAGTTATTACCCTAAACTCAATTAGGGAAGAATGAAAGTAATTAAGTAGGGGATGAAGTGATAGAAATATTCAAGACATAAATAACTTCACCTAATGTAGGTGAAGATTCCCTTAATTAGATATAAATTTACCCTTAAATTCAGTTCAAAATATAACAACTAGAGCCTTTACTTTCAAATACTCTACAACATTGTGCAAAATTTGGTATACGCTCAAGTTGGCACAATTCTCTGGGAAACAGTGGTCTACAGAGGGTGGGGGTCATTTTGACAAACTGGAGGACCTATTGCGAGCAATCACCAAATGCACTCTCAAAAAGTTACTGCTCAGATGCTCCTGCATCTGCTATGGGATGGTTTTCCAGGCAGCTGTGTGACCTCAGGAATCTTTGATTCCTTCCTTAATCCTGCCTGTTTCCTACCCACCATGGAAAAAAACCAAACAAAACCAAAATACCTAGTAAACACTTTTTACTATAAAACCTGTAAAGCAGACACCACAGAGGTGCCTTTAACACTCAATTTATTTTACATTTCTTTTTTCTTTCTCTATTTACTTTTCCTTTGGTGAAGGAAATAAATCTAAACAAGCTGGTAGGAGCTACAGGCATGACTGAGGGATACAGCTACAGGTTTTTAATGCAGTGGTGAAGCAGCCAGAATTTTTTTTTAATCTACTTATGACAGACTACTTATAAGAGAAAGATTTAATAAAACCTAGTGAAAACAAATCCCTTTTACTTATCAAAACACATTTCTGCAGAGCTTCTATTGACAAGAATCATGCATTTATGGATAAAACTAATCAGGATAATTTGTTAAAGTTCTGCATGCTGTTCACATATTTTCTCTTTAACCGAGATAAATATTCTCAAATTCTCCAGGTATGTGTAGGTGACGAAGGATGGTAAGGAAAATTCCATTAGGTTCTGCAGCATTTAGGATTAGTGCTGCATGGTTGAAAGAAAACAAACATCTACTGGTTTAGAGCACAGGGATGTAGCAAGAGCACAGGGATGTAGCAACTGCTACAGGCAAAATCCCTGGCCAGAAGTGGAAAAAAAAAATCCTAAAAATCTATGCATCTCTTGTTGCCCACACTGGTGGCAGAAGTACTAAAAGAGAAAGGGCCTTTAAGGAACATATACTGGTTATGCCATCCAGATTCCATTCCATACCACACTGTGCTATGTGGAAAGAATATAAGGATCTGAAGTATGAGCACTGAAAAACTGCAAAATAGCAGAAGTACTTCTGCCTTCATTTCCCTCACACGTGATAGCACGGAGCAAAGCAAAAAGCAGAGCAAAAAGCATGCCTGCAAGGACTAACAGCTGAGACAGAAACACTTAACAATGATTCCAGCCTGTTGATGCAGTGGCCTGACAGACTGCAATACATGCCTAAGGACCTCCCGAGTTCTCTCTCCCACTGCCATAAAGAATGGTCTATTTTTAATGCAAACCACTTAAATCTTGTTTTTATCACAGCTCTTGTTTTTATCACAGCTCTGCAAAGGTTAGAATCTTAAGTAAAAAAGGAACAGTGAAAATTGGTATTTCCCTAGGAGAAAGAGTACAAGTCCAGCCATGGAGTATGGACTTTCTATACCAGGGAAAGCTGCCTTCAGTTACATCCTTTCAACAATACTAACACAAGTTTTTCCTGAGCTTGGCTCCTCTGGAAGGCTTCACTGGGGCCAAAAGCAGATATATTCACTAGACTCAAATTTCTGCATCTTCAGAAAGTGTTGGAAGGGTTGTCCGTAGCCAACAGCAGGGATACCACTCAGAAGATTGAGGAAGTACAATCCATGAGGAGAAGGGAAGCTAACTTATGCCACTGGGAGCCACAAATCATTGCTGACAGTAGTAGTAGTTGATTTGTATTCCAAAGCACATGGATTCTGATTCATTACTGAAGAACTTTTAGGGGAGATCAAAAAGAAGAAGCTACTGGGATAAGCTTGCGATTATAAAAAAAAAAAAAAAAAAAGAACCAAAAAGAGTTCACATGGATCTTTGTGGACAGCCAACAAAAAGATGGTGCCAAGAAAGAGCATCATTTTGCCTGCCCAGGTAGTACCATTTCCCACCCTTTATTATGCATACTGAGTATGATTGTTGCACCTGAAAATGGGAAGATCTACTCAGGGGACTAAAACTTGCATGGCCTCTGAAAGCTTACACAGTCAGTGATCTTGTGAAAATGGATCATGTAAAACGTTGAGAAAAACTGATTACCAGAGACTTCCATATCTCTGGGGACTTGATCCACTACAGTGGGTTACACATGGGACTGGCCTGTGCACATTATGTACATGTCTATGAAAAGCTTTTTGAGAAAAAATAAAATAAAATAAAATATAAAATAAAATAAAATAAAATCCCATCTGGAAATATTATCAGTTCAGCTGCAACATTACTGAAAATACAGAAATTATCCATGTTATTTTCATGACCACTGCTGGCCAGGACAGGTGAGGCAATGGCACCTTCACGTGGTCTATGAACATTTGCATCCTATTCCACATGGAAGGATGAAGGGCAGACTGTAAATTCCTCCCTTTCTGACCACTCCTACCATATCAATTAAAGCTACTAATAAATCCAAGGGAGTGTGATTTATTTTGCTAACTGAATTTCAATTTTTAACCTAGGGGATGGTACAATGATGGGCTTATATGTGTATCCAGGATAAAAGAGCTTAAACTATTAGGGCAATGGAGTATGCAGAGAGCAGTGAAGCGCTGCTTGAGGAAACATGAAAATCAGTAACTTGAGGCCACGTTTCAAATACTACTCCGTAAAATGAAAATAGCAAAAGTGAGGCACAAAGCCAATTTAGAATAGGGAACACATGAACCAGAAAAAAAGCATAATGAAACCCCAAAAATTGAGCTGTTAAGGTGAAGATGTGAGAAATACCTACTGAGTTTAAGACTAGCACAGCAGACAGTGATCTTAAATTAAATGTTACTACGGGAAAATATATCTGGTAGACTTCTGGTTAATTTGTTGAAGAAAAAGATCACACACTCTTCACTCTACTACATTTTAGGGAAATCTAGAGAGCACATATATTACTCTTACCAAATTCACCTATCCTAGTTTCAGCAGACAATTAAATCCTAGACAACTACTAAACAGCATCCTAATACCTAAAGCTTACTCAAAGTATGAAATACACTCAGTCAATGGATATATATATACAAAAGAGCATTTCTCCATTAGTAGTGACATATCCACTAGGATTTTCTATAAAAGAAAATTTACTAACTTCAATAAAATAAGCAGGGGTGATTCTCATCATAATTCAGATGAAGATGAATCCTAATGCTCATTTAGTTGTCCAAAATTATTAAGACAATTCATTGAGACTCCTTCCCAGAACAGCTCACTCTACTACATCTATTTTTTAACCTTCACTTGAAATTAATTTATTCCCCAGCTGTAATTTTAATTTTTTTCCTGTTACTAATTCCTATTTCTAACTGTAAACTGTGGAATGGAAGAAAAATGAGATAGAAAAGCACTGATAATAATTGTTTTCATTTAGGTGATGAAGATGAGTATTTAATTTGAAAAAAACCAAACCTATATTGATGCTTTCCAGCGAAGTCCTATTCTCTGGATTTTTTTTTAATGTCTATCTAACGTTTTGACAAAAATAGGGTCTTAAAGATCACTTAGATGATTTAGAAGCATGTTCCATTAAAATAAATAGTCAGTGAGGAGTGTAAGAGGCATGAGATGACCACGTTTTCGTAGAAAAGCAGGCATCCACAATTCATGTAGGTGCCTCTTATGTGACCTATCCTTACTCAAAATGCTTAAATGTCTTTTAAAACCAAGTATGAACTGCATAGCTTTGCTCTTGAATATGAGACAATATTATTTTAAAAATGCTATTCCAAGACTAATTACAAATCCATTCTTACAACCAGGTACCTGCCAATGGACTGCAAGCAGCCAAACCTCAGGAAATACAAGGGATGCTTAAAGAAGATGATGACTCACAAACCTGGACCATGTAAATGGCTGCTACTAAAAGGTTTGGTTATGTCCAGTTCCAATTTCTGCATTGTAGTGCAAAAATTTGGCTTTGAGGATGTTCTTTACTTCTGCTTTACATTTATTACACTGAGAGTGAAAATGCTGCCAAAACAGAAATCTGAACTCTCTTTCCCATTTTAATAAATGAAAGAGGGGACTGCCTTGTCCTCCATAGTGATGATTTGCTTTATGCAGGTAATAGAACAAAAGCTCTTAAGTTTGAGTTTTGATAAATGTAGCCTAGTTTTAGGCTGCTCAGTTAATCACAGTGACACTGAGGCTATCCATGCTCAGAAATCTCAGAATCAGAACAGAACTCCTTGTGCTTTTCAAAGCCACCATGCTGCAGTTAGTCAAATTTGAGTGAAGCAGACTCAGAAATCAGTGTGCATGAAACATCTTTCTATGGATGTGGAATGTAGATAGGGATCACTAACAAGAAGATTTTGGGGAGAACAGCTCATTGATTTCTTCTTAAGTAAAATATTAATTAAAATGAAAATATTCTCCATTTGCTTCACCAGATCCAAATACAACAGGAAGTCCTAAGTGTGCTTTTTCCCAGCAAAAATCAGGATATTTAAAAAACCAAACAAATCAACAAACAGCAGCTAAACCAAAACAACAACCTCTAATGAATTTATATTACTATATTAAAAGCCCTGTTACTTTGGTAACGAACTAACAACCAAATTATTGCTCAGGGGATTCTTCAGGCTTTCAGACAGTACATCTAAGCTTCCGAGGAGACTTCTTGAGCCATGAAATGGGGTATGAAAATGTTTAATCCCTGACTGAACTGTTATCCTTGTGGAAGCACTGTGAGTACATGTGATTACACTGGAAAAAACTCATGTTCACCAGCAGTATATTTCATTGTTGGGAAGCAGCTTATTTTATCAATACAGAGGGGGTTTTTTAGTGGTGCAGTTTCCTCCATGCTAGAAATGCTTTTCCAGTATAACATACAAATGATTGTACTGGTGATGCTCTCTCAGAAAAGACACTGGTTGGGCCACAGCAGTATTGCACAACTCCTTTATCACTTTCCTTCCTTTACAACTCCACAGGTAATATTTTTTAATTGGCAGCAATTTAACATATTTATAAAATTTGGGAGCTGAAGTGGGATTTTCAGAATGGTGTTCCTTACTTATAACTACAAATAGGCTGCACTCGTCTTCCTAGACCTCTCAAATGCTTTTGAGCCTGCCATACAGGTCTATTTTCCTACCTCCTAAATCACTTTGGTAGAATTAAAACTATATATTCCTAGTCGAATTGTCTCCAAGACTCTTTAAAATGAGATGGCCAAGATTAAGCTTTTAAGTTAGCATTTGAATTCTGACATGAATTAAAAAGATATTCAAAACTGTTCAGCTGGTTTAGCTTTCTAAACATGTCAATGCACAGTAAATCTACTTTTGGTACTAATAGCATTTACACAAAGCATGTATAAAAACTATTACATATGAAATCCAAAACCATGCATTTGCTTTTTCTCTTCAAATTATGAATTCTGAAAAACAGGTTTTTTAGAAAAAAGTTTAAAGCTTTCTTTTGGAAGTGTGAGAACCACAATTTTTTACTTCAGTTTAAAAAAGAGATTGGCCAACAGTCATATTAATCTGTTGGGTTTTTTTTAAGCAAATATCAGAAAAAAAAAAAGAAGAAACCAAAGTGTTTACACTAAGAACCTCTGACTTCAAGCAGCTGCATGAACAGTAGGAAGGTAGTTCTTGCCAGAAAACCAGGATAGCTTTCTTGCATTTCTTTTCAGTACTTCCATGAAAATATTTTATAAACAAAACAACAAATTGTATAGATACACCAGACTCTTAAATGCTCAGGTTAGCATAAAACCAGTATAGACTGGATGCCTTCTATACTGCCTTTCTTACATTGTTTTTTTCTAAAGAAGTTCTGTGAAGAACCACACAAATTCACAAGGGACTTGTGGCTACTATATAGAAGAAAAACTGGAAGAAGGACTACAGTAAGCACAAGTGATTTTGCACCAAAAATTGCGTTTAAAAAGTTGTCACAGATGTCATATACTTTTACACAGATACTGCAGTGTAATTTTGTTTTGATGATAGGTCAACTGCAAAAATAAAGATTTGTAACAGTAACTGGAGAATAAAATACATCAAGAAGCATGGGGCAAAATTTTCCACAGTTGGAATCCTCTTTAAAAAGTTCACTAAGCAGCTATAGCAAATACAGAAAATCTTCTGATATCTCTGAAAAAAAACCCAAACTTTTCTCACTTTTGCAAGTTCATGGTGGTGGGCTATGAAGGGGGTTATGCTTAATACTTAGATTCTCATCTGCAACTGTGAAATTCACTACTTATAAAATCAGCATCCAAGGGGCCTCATTTTCTTGTAATGAATCAGCTACAAGTACAATACTCCATCTTTTTAGTTTAAATGAATTTCGTGGCACAATTGGACAAAGCCATCTGCTGCCAATTGTCTTGGCAACGAATAGCATTGCTGCTGGCAGCTGCCAAAGAAGAGCACATTGCCATACAGCTGTTACAGTCGCTATAAAACAGCTAGCCAGCTTCATCAATCCTCTCTATTACTTCTTCCTCCCCAATCCCTGAGGCCTGATCATGGCCAAAGAACCATTAGTGTGTCAAAGGAGAAAGGAGGATGCCACAGGGAGGCAAGAGACCTCATCCAGAATTCTGGCTCTATTGGTGAGCATGCAGCATGTCTATCCTTGCTTTGTCCATCCCTCTTGACCTCTGTGAAGGCAGATCAAAACTCTGCAAGTACGCCCAGTAGGCTTAAGCTCCCTTCTGATATTTACCATATGTTGATGTGCTAGAAAGGGTACTGGTAGTCATATTTCAGATTGCCAGCTCCAGTCTGCTGAATTTAAGTTGTGAGCCTGTCTTACTCCTTTGAGCAGCTACAGAGAGAACTGGGGTCAAGCTGCCCAGGCAGAAGATGACCTGAGCTGTTCATCTCTCTCTTTGAATTCAGTGTTGCAATTTAGGCACCTAGACAGGTAACATGAACTTAGCTGATGTTTTAATGAGGATTTTGATCAGCACCTTTTGAAGCATTCTAAGGAGACCCTTGAAAGCTTTCTTCAGGAATAAATCCATGAAATTTTAATTTGTTGTGCAGTGTAGAGTGGGAAGATACATACACAGTTCATGGGTCAACAACTGTCAATCATTCAGGGGAAGCAGAGTATAATGAACTGTGTAACAGGAAACAAAGGCAAAACACCTAGACATTACAGGCACTGACATGAAATTTGTACCATGAGTTTCAAGAGATTTGGTTATGTTCACCAGTCTCTCACAACTGCTATACTGAGGTTATGTACGATCTCAGATTCTAAATGAGTTAAAAAATACACTCAGCCCTGCTAAAGGTAGAGAAACACTGAAAAATAGCTCCCTAAAAGTTCCCTTCTCTCTTACCACCCATCAAGATTTTCTGAAAGAATTCCTAACCCCACTGATAGTAGAACTGCAACTCTGGATTTACGGATACTGCCTATTTTCCTCTTTGCTAAATGACAAAAACAGATCTGAAACAAATCCCAAACAACCCACGCAGTCACTGCAGCTTCTCAAATCACCATGTTTACTAAAAATAGGTAGAGGTCAGACTAAGTTACCTATATTTTACTACTCTGGTATGTCCTTAGAAGTTTCAGAACAAAAAAAAAGCATCAGCAGAAAGGTCACAAAAGACACAAAGAAATACTGATCTGTCCTCAGACTATTCATATTTTAAAAAGGAGAAATTATTTATTAAGGGTCAGGCTGATTTGATGGATTAGAAAAAAATGGAAGTCAATTCAGTGTATTTATAAACTGGAGCACTAAAGATGTCAGAAGTGAACACAACCATTTGTAGGCCTGACAATAAATCAATCAAGTGGACACAGATTATTTTATGATACACACCCTCTGAGCAGCAAAGGGATGAATGCTGAGTTAAGGAGAGAGCAAAAACTACTGATCACTTTTTACTACATGCTATGACTAGAGCCAACAACCACTTTGCACACATAAGAGTAGACATAGAGATCAGATGATCTACAAGCCATAAAGACTCTTAAACAGCATTATATTAATTAACTAGATTCTCAGCCAGTATTAACTATTAGCTAAAAGCAAAAGCATCCAGTCAGAGAGAATCCTTCATCTATTCTGCTACTCAAAATGGGGAGGGAGTCCAGAAAGCTGAAGCCAAACTGGCAAACCAGTAAGAATCCTTCATCTAGCTGCCTTGAGACAGAAAATACACTTTGAGGAGCAGAGGGAGAGAGGTAAGGCTACTGACCCTCAAGAAAATCTAAAGAGCCTTCAAAGTCACTGGGAAGTCAGTGTGTATCTTTGCAAGCTGCAACACAAATAGAGCTTGCTGGTGACCACAGTGGCAGTCTTCAATCCCATGGGATCTTCTCTCCTACCCACACATGAGGTGACTTGTACAGCTACACAGCTATGTTCCTGCAATCTGGTGCCCCTTCCCTCACCGTGTTATGGACCAAGGGCTCATGCTACGTGCCACACAGTTTCTCATCTTAAGGCAACTACCAGAGCTACTGGAATTACTTATCCTGGAAACACATATGGCTAAAGACACATTTATGCAGTACCAGACAAAGCACCAATGTTGCATCTTGTGTGTGCACCAGAATCTCAAAGATCTTCACTGTTAGGCCATTCTCTTCTGTTTGGTGTTGGCAGGGTTCTGTCAGATCCAAAGTTTCTGAAACATTTTCATACTGAAAACATAGCGGCTTCCATTTTGCATAAAATGTTCATTTTAATTTCTTGGTTTACTTTGTTTCTAAGAAGCCAGAAACTAAGGCCAGTAAAAACTTATATGCACATTGAACACATGAGGAAGAAGTTCCAGCAGGCAGTGTTGGTTACTTAGATGCTTGAATTTATGTAAGCACTTAAGTTTATGCCGAATTAGGGCCTTGTATTTCAGGACAGGACTTAATTCATTCTGCACTTTACATATTCAGTGGGAAAACATCTGTGAGTGACTGCAGTCTTGGGGTTCTGAATTTGAAGTCCAGAAATTCAAAGTCATACACAGTTCCCAAAGCCTCCATTACTCTCTCCACTGGAACATATGTAGTGTTTTGCACTGCTACTTATGCTAAGAAATTTATGTCCTAAAGTGTATGTAAAACATTACCATCTTATGTTTCCCACAGATGCTGTAACTCAAAAGTTCTTGGCTTCTGTGCATTTAAATTAACAACACACCAAAGCCTTTTCTTGCACTGAAATTCAATTCTAGATATTTTTTTACAGTACATAACCAAATCACTCATATTGATCTCCTGCTAAAATAGCTCTCCTTCTCAGTATGTTCTGAAATAACAGTGGCAGGTCATTTACTGCTGCTCCTGCACATCTGATTTTCATACCTTACATATTCTCAAATGTGTCTTTTTTCCAGTGTCAAAGTCACTTGCCCTTCTGAGAGGTTGTATTCATAGCACATGAGAAGCTTTCCACTTAAGCCATTTTGAAATCATCTACTCACAGAAGATAACATGGGAACAAGGCAATTAATATTCTGCATTATTCCCTATCCTGTGGTTAATTTGCACAGCATTTTAGTCAACTCCTTTGCACTTTGTTCACACTTCACCATGAAATATATAAACTTCTAGGCAAAAAAAATGTACTAGAAACCTCAGATCAACAGGTCTCACCTCCTTAAACTCAGACTTGGCAAAAATGAGGACAAAGAATGAAACAGCTTCCTGTAATGTTTAAACTGATTGAATAACATTTATAAGGTAAGTTACCTTCTCCTATAAAATAAGCATTTTTCAAAAATAATAATAATTAAAAAAAAATCCTCCTTCGTAGAGTTTGCATCGAAAAATGTAAAATTTTAGCCTGAACAGTCACAGTCTGAAAAATCGTAAGCCTCTTAAAAAGGACATTCAGAATGAAAACATTTTGACACTCTTAATTCTTGACACTTCAGTACTTTCCTATGTGTATTTATATAACATACATGCATGAAGAACATGGAACAATGTTCTGTTCTGGTGATTCTTATTAAAAAAGGAACTTGATAAGAAGGATTATGAGACGAGCTGCAAAAACAGCCCAACTGCTAGAAAATGTAGTTCAAAATAAACCGCTGAAGGACTGAAAACTATTTAGATAAACAACAGTGTAGATAATAGGCAATTTGCCCATATCCTTGAGAAACTATGAGAAATACTAAAATTCATTCCAAGAAGGCTTTTCCAATTTAAAAGAATGGTACAAGAACCAGTGGCTGAAAACTGAATTTTCAAAACTGCAGAACAGAAACAAGTTTTTGAGTAGAAATGCTAATTACCTGAAGTACCTAGCAAGAAGCACTACCAATTTCCTATCTCTGTATATTTTAAAATGAAGAACAAGTTTTTGTAAAAGGCAATAAAAAAAAATTCCTATGGCCTGTGTAATTGAAAAGGTTGCAACTGTGCCTTTTTGCTTGGCTTATTAGAAATTCCCTTTATATCAGTGATTTTGATGCAGGACTGAGAGCACTATCAGAGCTAAAGAAAGTGCACCCCAGAGTTCAGTGATCTGCACTGCAGCTTGACCTCTGCCTGAAGGACGACACCTCTGAAATTTCAAAGAGAAATTTGTAAGTGTGAGAAAGGTTTAGGGCACCTGAACTAATGCAGTTCTATCATATTTCCATTGTGAAGTCAGTCAAAGCCAAACTGCATACATCTCCTGACAGATCTCATGGCACCAAAATAGCCATTTGTTTCAAAATCTACTAAATCGCACAAACCTTCTGTTTTAATATTATTAGCTGCAACCAAAGAAAGCAAGAAGCAGTATAAATGTTATTTAGAATATGCAGGTTTCACTTTATTTACTAGCCAGACTAATCCCATAATCCTAACAAACAAAAATATTAGGCTTGCCACAACTACAACACAACAATGTCCAGATGGTGTCTGTCTGTGGGCTTTACAAGCTAAGTTCCAGTGAAAACCATCTGGGTACCCAGGAAACCTAAGACAGACCCATCAGAGGAAGTGTTGAAAGAGGGATATAACTGCAGTAAGTAGCACCTAATGCTTATAAAGCTATTCCATCCCGTTTTTAAACAGCAATTCTCACAACAAGCCCAAATACTATAGAAGGAAGAACAGTTTTCATAACATAGCCTGAAGATTTTTCAGTTTTCCTTTCTAAATTTGTGTGGTTTATTAATTTAAAGAGCTATAAAAATTATAAATCAGCCCCCGACTTCTCAGTCATATCTGCAAAATTTAAAGGTATGCATTAATAAAATAGACATGGAGAGCTAGAAAAACAAAGAATATAAGATTAGAAAAGGTTCACAATTTTTCCTCCTTGAAGCCTCATTGTGATCTGTGGTTCGAGGTGCCATTTTAGTCATACTAATGTAGAATAATTGTGCAAAGATATACTTTTGGTTCTTTGTAATGCAATACCTACCCCCTTGTGCCCACAATGCCCTAATGCAGGCTTAAAATGGGACCTTAAGGACCTTAGAAAGGGCCTTAAAGATAGATTATTTCAGCTAGAACTGGATACAGTCTCAAGCAAAGCTTGTGAAAGTTCATGGAAGGAAGCTACTGTGCTAGTGGGGAAAGAGGAGAAATATTTCTGCTCATCACACACTGAAGTCTTGGAAAGCACTGCATGCATGGAAACCTAAATGTCCTTGAAGTAAAATGGAATGTGACATTTTTCCTTAGATGTCAATTTTATGAAATCTTTATTTTTTAACACGATAAGAGGTGTGATTTTATATAATATAGATAGTTGCAGTGTAGACAATTTTAGAACTTGATTATTGTTAAGAGGAACCTTCTGTCTTCTAGCCAGTGGTTCATATTAAACAAGCAAGGGAAGGAAGAATGCTCAAGAATAAAGAAGGGCATTTGTCCAAGCAACAGTCAAGAGCAATACATAATAGCTATCAGAAAGAATAGACTATTTTATTGACTTGAGTATTTATTTTGTGCCAGTACTCAAAAAGTGGAAATAAAATTATCATGATGGCTCTTGGGCCTGTTACACTGATGAACTAAATGCACTTAAAGTAATGAAAAAGTTAATACAGAAATCAGTAGATACAAAATTAATTTATGTAATATAATTGAAGATACTGGTGAGGCCCTGGTGAGGCCACACCTCGAGTCCTGTGTCCAGTTCTGGGCCCCTCAGTTTAGGAAGGATATCAAGGTCCTGGAGCAGGTCCAAAGGAGGGCAACCAGGCTGGTGAAGGGACTTGAGCACAGACCCTATGAGGAGAGGCTGAGGGAGCTGGGGGTGTTCAGCCTGGAGAAGAGGAGGCTCAGGGGAGACCTCATCACTCTCTACAACTACCTGAAAGGAGGGTGTAGCCAGGGGGGGGTTGGGCTCTTCTCCCAGGCAACTCTCAGCAAGACAAGAGGGCATGGTCTTAAGTTGTGCCAGGGGAGGTTTAGGTTAGATATTAGAAAGAATTTCTTTACGGAGAGAGTGATCCGGCATTGGAACGGGCTGCCCACTGAAGTGGTGGATTCTCCATCCCTGGAGATATTTAAAAAGAGACTGGATGTGGCACTCAGTGCCATGGTCTAGCAACCACAACGGTGGTAAAAGGGTTGGACTCGATGATCTCCGAGGTCCCTTCCAAACCAGCCAATTCTATGATTCTATACAAAGCTTTTTAAAAATTTTATATTTTGATCAGATTTGAGGTTGGCAAATAAAGATTACACACATATATAATATATTAAGGCATCTGCAGTGTCTACTCTGATAACAAATTTCATTTTGAAAAAATATACAGTACCAGGGCATTCTATTTTATGAACTTATAACTGGCTAGCTAAACAGATTGCAAGTAACAGGTGTCATTTACTGAAGCAGGAATATTTGCTTGGACCCCAAAGGAATTGGAACTCTGGTGGTTCATATTTAACGTATCATTCATATTTGAAAATAATAATAAAAAAAGAACTTCACATACAACACAAAGTGAAATAGGATAAATTATGCTAGAGACATGGCAATCTTCTGCCACTCCAACAAAATGCAGTTCAGTGTGTCTAATTGCAATGGTACACTTTTGAGACAGAAATTGCAGACCATATCAACAAAATAGATCAATGTATTTTGCAAAACAAGGATCATGGATGAGACTTGAAAGTCAGAGTAGATAAATAAGAAGCTGAAAAAGAGCTTCAAGAGCTAGAACTATAAAAGAAATTGTGGTCTAAGTAATGAGGTCCTTGGAAGTTTAATTGGGGGCATAAAGAGTAGGAGGAAGGATATGTAGTATCTCTGTTTGTAGCACTGACAAGAATGATATTTCATATGACCACTGTTGCTTCTGTCACATGCAGTTTTAAAAGTATGTTGGAAATCTGGTGAGGGTTCATAAGAGAATCAGAAAATGAGTTGAAAACTAGAAATAATATTCCAAAACTGAAAGAGAACAATCTGTTTAGCTTATAAAAAAGAAGACTGCAAAGTGAGTTGATTAAACTGTAAGCTCCATCACAGAGAGAAAATACCAGGTACTGAAATGCTCTTTAATCTAGTGGAGAACAATATAGCAAGAACCAGAGACTGGAAGCTGCAGTCAGACAATTTCAAATTAGAAAGAGGGTACACATTTTTGTCACTGAACATGACAAGTCATTGCAGATGATTCCCATGAGGAGCAATAATCTTCTATGTTTTGAATCATTACTACATTTCTGTAAGATAGGCTTTAGCCTCACAGAAGTCACACTGCAGCAAAACGTAAGCAGTCTGTCTGACTGCATCAAACTTGGAAGCAAAATACAATGATGTCCTACAAAGACCGGCTCATGTAGAGAAACAAGATAAACCAGGTGCCTCGAGTTGCCAAAGAGTGGGTGTGAGTCCACCTGTGCCTGGTTAGGGCAGGCCCCCTATTACCAGGGGGCCAATAAAGGTGGGACACACACCCACAGAGAGAAGCTCAGCTCACTCTGGTGCGAGGCATGGAGAGGCCAGCAGCTCGTCGAGCCTCTGGAGCAAGAAAGGCTCTTCCTGCTACACTTCTACCCTGGAAGTGCTGTGTGGTGGCTGGAGTCCTGGAAAAGACCAGCAGCTCGTCGAGCTTCAGGAGCAAGAATGGCTTCTCCCGCTACAGGCTCAGACAACTAGGAGGACTTTAGCAGCCTGAACATCAATGAACATATTACTTTTATTGAGTTTTATAATTGATCATGACAAGTGCACGCTGACAAACCTCACTCAAGTTCCTGCTGCTGGCAGGATCAGAGTCCACACACTACCTACTCCACCACTGTTACAAGGTCTAACCCAATATATTCCCTGCAATCCATCCCCAAATCTCTCTCCTGCTACATTTTAATTGGAAGGCACCCTATTAAGAGAGGAAGCAGATATTTCACAGTGTTTTAGCTAAGTAAACAGGCAGGCAATTGCCACAAGAATCTGGGGCCAAGCTCCATAGAGCTGCCAGACATCAGCACAACCATTAGTAGATTCACATTTCAGTGCAAATTGGTGTGATTTATCACAGAAGTTCCTAAAAGCCGCCATGCTATGGACTTTTTATCTGAAAACTATGATTCCTAAGCCCATTTTGGAGTTAAGAGGCAGAGAGATGTAGCACTCAGTACACTCATGCTATAAGTAGTAAAATAGTGAACAGGAAAAAATTATGCACATCAGGTGAGATGTTCATCAGCAATTCCTCCATCTGACTGTCTTCAATACATTTGCAACAAATGACAGACTAAAGAAGAAAATTCAGCAATTATTTAGATGACAAGTTCATTTACCTGCCTTACATGTATTGCTCATGAATGAATATGTGGACTGTTACTCTGTCTTGGTTTTCTTTCTTATAGCAAGTACAGTTCTTGTTCCATAGAACGCCAAAGCAAAGCTTGAAATTGTTATCCAGTTATAAATTCTGATCTAATAATTCATAACACAAATGGCTACAAATGAGGACTTCTATCTTTATGAGAACATATCCTGAGTTGCTTTAGAAACAAAACTAAAAATTCAGTGGCATGACTTTTGTTATCTAGAAATCATGATATTAGGACATTTGGGATTGACAATATTGTAAAGGATATTTTTTCTAGCCAAAGAGATACCATCAGTCAAATTGTATTCTATTAATTCTTTAAAAATGGAAAGTGTAAAACACTTAAAAATTCAGTGTATTACATCCATTCTTTCCCTTTTCTGCCTAGTTTTGTTATTTTACTATTAGATTTTCTTATTTTACAGACTAAAAAAAGATAAGGGTTTTCCATTCACACAGAGAAAGTTATAATCTGTATTTATTTTTCTGATATTGAAGATGGGTATGTAATAAAGCTTTCCTATGGGTGAATTTAATTCATTCGTGACAGTTATGTATCACCTTGTCTTGTAAATTTTAATATACCCCCATTTCTTAAAAACTCAATTAAAAGAAAAAACTCTTTACATTGCCAGAGATAACATTTATCAGCTTCAGGATGGGATTCACCAGGAAGCCTGAAGCTCAGTTAAGTATCCATCTTCTTATAATTAATCAGTTTTTTTCTTTTTTTAAAGCACGAAAAATATCTACAAAATTGATAGAATGGGTAAGACTTAGAGAATAATTACCCTGGAAGGTTAAAGATTTTCAAATGCTCATTAAAAAACTGAACAGAACTGTTTAAAAAAAAAAAAAAAAAGTATTGAATTTTCTTTTTTGATAAATTTCAAGAAAATTGAGACATCCACTCTGATTTATGTGGTAAAATGTATCTCAGTGTCCTCCCTTCCTCAAGCTGATAACTCATTCCCTTCCAGAAGTTTTACACTGGTTTGATCCCACAGACTCAGAAATAAGTAAGAAAAAAAGTTACATTTTTACAGACACTGACTTGTGAAAACCTTAGTTGCAAATACACAGACAGCTGTCATCTCTTGCTACAACCTGGTGTCTTGCCACGTATCTATTTTTGTCTCCAGCAACCCAGAAAGAGACCCAGAAGAAAGCTGGCAGGGTTCTGTGGGGAGGAAGGGGGTTCCATGTCATTCCCTACAATAAAGTAGATGCATTTCATGTCCCACTGTGCAGCTGGCAGGGAAAATGATAACAATAATCAAACCAGGTCTCAAGCTAGGAGCAGACTGCATCCTTCTGCCATTGCATGTACAGTGCATTTAGGGTTGTTTCCTACCTGTACACAGGATCTCCACCTTTGCAGCTGAAGCACAAAATGCACACAGTTTTGCTTGCTATTTATCAAGCCCAAATTGCTCATTATTCCTCAGGTAACATGCACTTCTGCTCTGGATAGACATTTGTCTTCAAGACTCAAAGGAAAGCAATACACAGGGAATAACATCTTTTTCCTCCCTCTTAACCTCTTCACCCAAAGTATTATGTGCTTCACTTCTGATGATCTTCTTAAACCTTCATCATTCATAAAGATACCATTTTGCCACTATAGAGAAATAAATTTATCTGTAGGTACTTCGTTAATAACATTTAATTCTTCATCTTCTAAATCAAATTGCATTTCAGACTTCCAAAATTCTACTTTGACTGCAAAGAGATATCAAATAATGCCCGGTAATTGCTAATAGTCATTAACACAGTAACTGCTAATTAATCACTTGGGAGTTCTGCTGATTTTTTTTTGCTCCAAGCCTTTGCAAATTTCTGATGGCAGGAACCAGGAGGTAGGAGATAAATTGCCCTCTCTGGCCTTACCAGTAGCAGATACATAGCTCCCAGGAACAAAGCCACTGCTGGTTGAGAGATGGGACATAATTGGGTGGATCAGTGACTGGGATCACTTGGAAAGGCCTCTGTAATTCTCCACGGGTTTTTTCAGTCCTTCTACTCAGGCTCTTTTCTTGCTACAAGAACTACCCCATTAGGCATTACATCAATAACCTTGGGGATGTGACATGGCAGCTGTGAACTGCAGACACACCAGAGATGTTTTCATTAACTAATTCAAACACTGACAACAGTGAGGCTGTATCAGCTTGGGCTGAATACAGAATCCCAAAATATCCATGATGCCAAGGTACCAATGGCACCAAGTTACTGGATATGCAACAGCAGAGTTCCAACAATGCTTTTAAATGCAAAGTAGATGTACTTTGAGTTTTGCTATTCTCTCAGAATAAATTGCTTTCCTTATTTCTATAGAAAATCTAAACCTCTCTGGTTCCTCCTAGCACTTCTCCCCCCTGACCCTTCCCAAGCCTGGGATGACTAAAAAGAGACAGAGCTTCTCTTTATAAAGGAAAATCATATCTTGCCTCTTATTTATTCCTAGTTGCATCATTTAGAATGTAATAATGCTAAAACTATCTGGCACATAGCTAACTGTAAGTATAAACTCCTTTCAACAATGCCACCATTTCTAGGAGGCATTGGTCCAACATGCTAAATCACAAACACCATGCAGAGAAAAGCAGTGCATGGATTTGTGAAGAAAGTTTCAACTGGCTCAAAATCTTGTACTTTTCTAGTTACTCTGAACTGGCTGGATAACTTCAAATCACATTTTTTTCAGTGGATGCCCTAAATATAAATGTTCCAAACCAACATTTAAATTTGTGCAACTAACCTAGATGCAAGAAAACTATACAGATGAATAATATGTTACCAAAAAAAAAAAAAAAAAAAAAAAAAAAAAAAAAAAAAAAAAGGGTCGAAAGCTCATTGGGAGAAGTTTAGTCATAAAGAGGATAATTAATTATCATTCAAGAAGGAATCCCAATACAGCAGCAGAAACTGTAGTCAGCTGGGTTTTATCTTAAGTATAGCTAAGCATGTATTTAGACAGGATAATATAATCAGGGTGCTAAAATACACCCTGAAGGCATGTGGTGGAATCTTTAAAAATTGGGGCAAGTACTTGGTGCAAGCCAACTGGCTAGTTAACACCAGGGGATCCATCAGTTGAGATGGTCCTGCTCAGCCAGACCTTCTACATACAGTAGATAGGGATTAAGTCCCTTTAGTACATGAAAGCAATCTGTTGGGAAAGATTGTGGGTTTTTCCTGCTTTGGGAAAGACAAACTTACTTGAGAGGTTGCTTCTGCTCAAGGGCCTGGATATGCTTGGAAGGTGATACTAGCGAATGAAGAAATACAATGTGTACCTCAAGGGAATGTAACTCTTGGTGAGAATACCTAATTTTGCTCAGTTGGTTGAGCATGGGATTGTTTGGTCTTAGGGTCATGGGTTTGAGTATATATTACCTGCTACACAATACTAACAGTGTTCAGTAAGTGTTTTTCAGGATAACATTCCAGAGATGAAATTGGAACCAGGTTCACCAACTGGATTCTAGGAACTTCCTCAAAGCTGACATCCATAACCTGCAGCTCATGGACATGAACTGTGACAACTTTCATACCATCTCCCTTGCCCTGAGAGACTGCTACAGCAGATGGACATCTGTAATCATGGACTAAATGATTTGGTATAGAAGGATGGACTAATAATCTGTATACATGTATATATGAGGACAAAAAGCAGTAGTAGTGACCTGAGCATGACCAAAATGGTTTGAATTAAGGGATAGAGCGTCCTGGTTTGAACCAAAATAGAACCAATTTCTTTCTAGTAAGTCTCTACTAAGTAACTGCACTTGCTGAAACTAGCAGCATGTGTTTCAGTCAGTGCCTGCCTCTAGGACTGATAATTCTTCATGTTTATGGTTACTGCTAGAGAATGGCATGAAGAAACATGGCCACTGCTTGTTCTGCAAAGCATCTTATGCTCTGGAAACAAAAGGGAGTAAAGGGGTCATACCCTGGACTGTCCTCTGGGGAGGAGTGGACCAGACAGGTGACCAAAACTGACCAAATGAAGTACTCTATCCCATATGCATCATACTTGGTATCACAAGGGCCAGAATCTATTCTTCCACAGGCAGCAACCTGATAGGACTCCACCTGTTTGTCTGCCTTTTTCCCAATCTTGGAATTCCTGAATCCATGTATCCCTGCATATAGCTCCTGTCTGCTGCTGACTCCAGAAGCCCAGTCTGGGACTTTTCAAGGGCCTGCCCTGCAGTCTCAGTGGCAACATGAGGGTTATTGGGGAGGAGCGCAATACTGGTTTGGCATGTATCTGTATATATATGCATATATTTTGTTGTTTTCCTTTTCATCATTACTCTTTCATTAAAGCAGTGTCATTTAATTTCCAACCAGCAAATATCTCTACCTTATTCTCTCTCCTTTTCTAACAGGGGAAAGGAGAGGGGTTAACAGAGAGCATCTGTCATGCATATAACCACCAGCCCAGTTTTAAGCTGTGACAGCTGGGAAGTAATGGACAGCCAAGCTGTACACAACTGACTGCACAACTGATTTCCATGACTTCTTCATTCTGAAATGTTACTATTGTATAGAAAGGTAAATCCATAGTGGATCTTGTCTGCTATAACAGGGAGGATGTAACACTCTTCTCTTTTAGCTTGATTTCCAAGCTCCTTGGGAGTTTTTCAGAAAACAGAATCAAACTTTGCTGAACAATACTGCTTGGTTCTGTATCTCCAAAAAAAATTGTTTTCCCAGTGAAAATCAATTTTAAAAAGAGGAAGCAAATGGGATTATGATTATGTATTAAAAAATAATAATAATAAAAAAAGAAAAATTAATGATGTGCATGTGGAGGGAAATTAGCAGTGGTTAAGATTTTCTGATCACAACATCATTGGTGCTGAACAAAGAACATTAGATTATTAGAGGAATACTAGAATAGCAGCCCTTATTCTCTCCAGGCAGAGTGCAAATATACCCCCAGGAATTCAGTGTTTTTATCATTGAAAATTGGACATGTGTGACAGAGAGCACAAATGAAGCACAAAAAGAAGTACAACACAAAAGGCTTAAAAGGACCCAAGGTGTGAAAACACTGGGGGAAGTGTAAGAGTTTGAGAGATATTTGAACCAGTGCAAAGTGCAAGAAGAACACAGGAACAGGATTTTGAGTGAGTGAGGCTGAAAGTGAGAGGGTAATCATGCAAAAATGTGAAAGAAAAAACAGGAGTGCAAAAAAGCAGTCAAGTGAGCAATAGAACATGGAAAAGTGACAGTCTGTGAGAGCAAAAGTAGAACCTGCCTCCATCATTTCTCAAATGAGGCACCATTTATCAAAACAGACCAGCAAGCAATGTGAAAAAGAAACAAGAGGCATCATAACTACTAAGAATTATTAATTAGGAAAATATTTGGAAATTACTTCCAATTTTGTCCACCAAGCTGAGATAGTCACAATTCATTCAGCATGTCCTTTGGAAAGCAGCAAATTGGAAGAAAGGGAAACCAATAATAACTTCAGAAGTGTTGCTGAGTGTTTAAATATTTTCTCCCTGATGTGATGAACTGTTCTTCTCTTAGTCTACTGTGAAGCCAAACTTACATACAGCATCACAATAAGTCTTCAGCAAAGAATTAGGGGCAGAGAAATCAGATACTAAAGACATTAGGCACAACTATTTGCAAGAGATTGCTAAATAAATCTTCTACTGCACAGCTGTAATTACATAAAAAGATGAAACTAGGACATACTTCTACTTTCATGGAAAGGAAGCTTGAAGGAAAAACAGGTATTAAAATACTTCTGTGGCTAACAAGTATGGTGCTCCGAGTACCTAGTAAATATGTAGTAATACTCTGCTTATCCTAGCAACAGCTTTGATGGATCTTTGGCATTCTTTCTTCCATATCTAGACCATAGGAAGCCTTATTTAATCTAGGGTGCTCTAAAAGATTTTCAAGAAAATCTTCACCTACGTAAAATCACAAGTAGAAGTAAGAGTGAGCTATTTCATTTGCTGCAGTTAATGATAGAGAAACCGTTTGTTTTGTTTGTTTTTTTTAAGACAGCCTCAAATTTAATACAGTGTAAAAGTATTAAAGCAAAAGGTTATATGCGTCCCTGTGAATATTCAAACTCTCAAAACCACTGATTTCATGTAACCTTTTGTTTCATACTGATTTTATAAAAGATTCAATTTGTCATATTAATGTCATAATCTTGAAAAAATATATTAAAATATTCCTGCAGATACATTTCTGTCTTGAAGGTTACTGTCAGTCTCTGTGGTGAACAGATACCTTATTTGTCCTTATCCAGTCTCAAACTTGGATACCATAGACTAGATTTCATCAATGGCTTTCTAAAGAACTACAATATTATAAATAATATTGAAATGGATGATTTGAATAGAATTTTCTTTACCCCAGTTTTAAATGGCAGAGAATATCTTTCAAAGACAACTGGGCAAACAGGAACATGTCTTTGTATTTTACACATACTTACTTACACACACATTTATAAAAGCTTTTTGATATTCAATTTTTGTTTCAGCAATTTGGTTGCCATACAAACTAGTTTCAGCAATTGGAAGATCCTGCAACTGCATCACAAAAGTGAATGAATCTTTTTTTTTTTTCCCAACATCAGTTAAAAGAGTTGGTCATCAGAATGCTGCTCATCATTCTGTTGATACTAAATTCAGAATAGATTCCAACTCCTTCTACTATACATAGAATACATTTGCAGTGCTAAAAAAAAAAATCACGTGATGAACAGCAGAAAAAGCATAAGAAAAGAAAGGTGAGGCAAAAAGAAGGATTCTATCTAATCACTCCCATACATACTATGTACTTTGAAAAGGCTAACATCTGTTTCTGTTATAAAGCTACAGACTAGACTTGGACAAAATAAATGTAGCATCAGGAGTTCAAAAAATATGCAAAATAAGATGGGTCTAGGTCTCGGCTTTAAGGACATCTGACTTGAATAAGCACCAAACCATATGGAAACTACATCAGTGGAGTAGTGACCTGTATCTTATAAATGGAAGTTGGGTCAAACAGGACTTAATGCAATTCCACCTAAGAAAAGGTGAGAGACCCAATTAGCCACAGTATGTTCACTCACTATGACTGAATGAGTTTTGGCCATGCTACGAAGGTGATAGCCACTTATGAACAACCTCACTGCATTTTTTTTTTTTTTTTTTTGCAAGACTGGGCCTGTTTGCCCCTGTGTTTTAGTCAAGTACAAATATAATAATTATACTCTTTAAAATTCCTCCTTATATGTCAATATGTTACAGTGTTACTCTTCACACCTTAACCTTTCCTCTTGCGCAATACTTTAGGTTTCATAATGATGGACACTTTCTCTCTAGAAATAAAACTCAAGTTATTGGTTCTCAGCATCTCTCAGGATGAAACCTGTGTTTTGCAGAACATTTCTGTATCCTTCAGGACACAAAGTATAGCAGGAGGAAAATCAATGTGCCAGGCAAAGACGTAACAGGTGGATCAGAGCTTTTTCAACACATGCTGTGTGTTTCTTTACAAATTGCATTCCCTGAATCACCCATTTTGAAAGAAATCCACTTTCCCACACAAGTGCTTTGAGCAGTTCAGATTACACAGAGAGACTGTCACTCAAAAGAAGGCTGTTCCTGAAGCTTAACAGTGTTCCTTTTTCTCCATCAACACTTCTCTTCCTCTGCCTAAAAAGGTTGCTTTGGCTAATTAGTCTCCAACATTCCATTATCATAACAATAATATTACGTAGCCTATATAATGTTTTCATCAGTAGATCAAAAAGTACTTAGTAAAGAAGGCAAGTGTCATTACCTCATCAAGTAATACCCACTACATAATCAGCTCTGCTGCTTTAATCCTTAAAAACTGTGTTTTAAAACCATGAAGAAGCCAAAACATAATCTTCAAATAATACACCTTCTCTAGCAAAGAAGATTATTGCCTGTTCAGTGGAACCCACAAGCATTCCACAAAGCAAAAAGGGAATATATTTGCAAAGATACCACATAGGATTAAAAGGGACCTTTTCAGTTATTGAGCTAGGGTCCAGTTTTGTCCCATGCTGATGCATCACACAGGCCCTTTCTTAAACAGCTCCAGTTTTGCCTTACAACTAGTGTGAGTTTTTTGACTTTCATTAATCCCACTGAGAGTCTGTGCCAGAAGTGTACTGATCTGATGAACAGATATTTTCCTCCAATTTCCATCTTAAATGTATTTTTGATCTGATAAAAAACATTTGTCTTGGTATTAAAAGTATCTGTTCATCTGAAATGCTGTGCTCTGTCTTGTGTATTTAGATAGCTCTCAGTTTGGTAAAGTAAAGAAAAAATGCAATTAAGCCCCTATTCTGGTAACTACCAAGGTCTACTAAATTTTACTTCTGGTTACTGATGTATATACATTGCCTACTACCTTCCAGTGTCAAATTAAGTTTTTCTACGAATATCTAGCAAAAGTCCAGTGACAATCACCTGAGAGCCCACTATTGTGTATTAGGATTATTCCTCCCAAGGTGATTTCCTTTCCACTTGCAAACACTGAACTTATTTTGCCCCTGTACTGTCCTGCTTTAAAAAAATCTCATGGTGGAGATTCTAGAACTCCTGTTTGTGATCACTCAGGACACTTCACACTCCTTATGTTAAAAGCTGCTTCTTCTCTCATCAAACACTACCTAAATCTCCCACTGCTGCAATTTAAGACTGTAAGTTGTTATGTTCAGATCAAATCCACTTCTGTATGCAATGAAAATTATAGTCAGCGTGCAGCATTGAATACCAATACACAGTCCCCATCTTCCTGAGATTTTCAGTATTTATCATACTTTCTCTCTTTAAACAGCCAGAGAAGAGGTTTGACCTTCCACCTTCAGGACAGTACTAAGATACACTTCTTTCTCAATAAACATCTTCCGAAATAATACTTCAAATATCTCCCATTACTGTATTTTTGTGAAGTTCTGATCTTTTTTACTCTGTTTTTCCTATCTGAAGAGGCATCAAAGATCTCATATACACTTTCCAGTATCCTTGGCTGACAACTCCATCAACTTTGTAACAGTATTCTGCTGTTTTCTGTGGAGAAATGTTATTAAGTTGGAACGTGGTTTTGCTGGATTCTCACAGCCATTACCTCATGTTCAAGTTCACCCTGCCATCTTGAAATGACTTTCAATTCAGTCTCTTAACTATTCATTTAATTTAGTGTCAGCATCCAGAATTGTACCTGTCCCCTTATATATGGATAGAAAATAATTAACCCAACTCTTCGGTGTTGTAGTTACTTAGTAAGATGATCAACTGGAACTCTTGAATAGAGTACAGAGGCAGAACACAACTTCCTCATCAAGTTCTGGTCATTGCCTTTCAGTTACTTCATTCTTGATATTATTTTTAACCCCATAACTACTAATTGTCTTACTAGGGCTCTGATGATATAAAGTCTCTGGTCTTCAGCTAGACTGCTCATAAAGGGAGGTATGAGAGACTTAAATTAGTCCTAAGATAATCCTTGTACCATCCACTATCACCAAAAATACCTCAGCTGCAGGATCACTTTCATCTTTCTCTTCAGTATATTATCCATTTAAAGTTCTATTTGCTCTTGAGATAGTCAAATAGGTAGGTTTTCCATATTCCTTGTAATAGCAATTTCTCTCAACAAATCTTAATTATTTCCTTCAACTTTGTAACTCTGATTCAGTGTTACAAATCCAAAAATAAACACTTCATGCCTACCATATATCAATTATCCATCCGCAAGTTTGAATGGCAGGTTTCATGTTTAAAGTGAATTTCAGACACAGAAGTTCCCTGTAATTTCAAAAGCTTGAAACCAAGAATAGTAATTTGGAATAGTTAAGAATACACATGTTTCCATGACGCTGAATCCTTTCACACATATGTGATGCTGAACTACAACAATACAGTTAGGGTTAGGCACAGTGAGGCTGCTTTCAGTAATATTGAAAATGATGCTCTCATAATGGAAATCAGCATCTTCCTGACTCCTCAAGATACTATCTTCTGTGTCCAAGTGAATCCACTTTTTTACTGCATACCACTACATCCACACGCATTTTTTCTTTTGTCTTTTCTCCCTGCCCAGCTCTGATTTTTGCATTACTTCTGTGCAGCCAAACTGTAAAAGAAGCACCATGAACCCTACTGGAATATTTCTAACCAATATCCAAATAACTTCTTATAATTTACTGCTGCATATGTAAGGTAAATGATCATTTAAGCATTAAAATATAACAGCCTGTTAAATATGCAAATGTTTTCCCAAACAATTTGTTTCCAAGGGCAATACCTTAAAAAAAAAATAAAAAAATTACATATCTCATCCTGCTCAGTACACCAAATATGCTCATGGATTGCAGTCTAATAAGCTCTACATATTTTTCCTAAAAAAATACACCATTATGCTCTGCTTCATATAGACAATATTATTCTAGAACTGTCTCCCTTGAGTCAACTTGCAAAACAAATTATCATGCCAATTAAAAGAAAATCAGTACTAATTATAGATTTGTTGGGGGGGTTCTGCCCTTCCTTTTGTGGGAGTAACTGCAATGGGTAATAGCCATTTTTTTCTAAGATAATGTCATTTTGTCTTGATTTACTGGTCTACTGTGTTTTCATTCCCCAAGGTGGGAAGTGGAGAGCAAAGAAGTTCTTTTTAAAAGGCCATTTTTAATAAAGTTCAGGTTCCATGAGTAGAAAACTTAGAGGCCTACTGCCATTACAAGGCTCATCCCAAGTGAGCAGTGTAGACAGAAGCCTTTTGGGAGGCTGAAAAAATGCAGCAATATGAGAGTCTTCCTGGCAAGAGGGAACAATCAATCCCCCCTCCCAGTACAGCAAATGATTGGACTGGAGAGCCATCGTTTCTGCAGAGATTTTAAAAACTAATGATGGATTCTGGGTTGAAGTTCTCAGGTGCTCAAACTGACATCCAAGCAGAGTAATATCCACAATTACAAATAGCTTAAAATTTTACTTAAGTGCTTTCACAGCATGTGCTGTACAAATTAATCACTGTTCAACTGAAAAATCCACTATCTAATCCATGAGGTCTGCTTGACACATAGAGAACACTAATGGTTTTGGTTCTGACCTCCCTGTGTTGCTTCATCTTGGTCTGATCTGTCCTTCTCTGACTTACAAAACTGTAGCATCCTACTCCTAATGCAGAGCTTTTGCTTTTAAAATTACTCAGAAACTGATAAAACAACCTCCTTAAATAGGTGGGATATGCAAAATTGTACATTAACATCTATACAGACAGTACTTCACTACTTCACTATTAGGTGACAATAGTAGTCAGAAAAATAATTTTTTTACATTTCAGTCTTCTCTAAAGATAAACTTGTTCCAGTTTAAGACAACGTGCCGTTATAAACAGCTTCTGCCATGCCAGCTAGGATAGTAGCCCACATAACTGCTTTTACTGGTGGATATGTCATTTTGGAAGCTGTTTTAACTGAGCTGGCAAGCACCATTCCTACACTGCAATAATGCTCTCTACAACAATGGCACAGACCAGTTTAATTGTACTGGTGAAACTGGCAAAGATTCCCACGTGGATTCTTTCCTGTAGCCCTCTGATTCAGTGTGCTCCACATCCACATTGCACCACAGATCTAACCAGACTTCTGAGGCACAAATAAATAAATAAATAAATGCAAACAGGGCGTGGGGGTAGGGTGGATATGACATTTTTCTAAGGGAACAAGTAGTAAGCCACATACCAAAACAATAATTCCCATAGTTTTCAATATCCTGATTTAATCCATCTTCCTCCTGAATACAATAAAACCCATGAATCCCTGAACTAGCTTTGTTTAAGATGGAATTTTCTTCTCTCCATCTCCTGACAGTAGTCTTCAATTAAAGCCTGCGATGATGAAACTCACTGAGATTGAGGAAGGAAATAAAAGGAGAGAAACCACTGAAATGCATCTTCAGTAGCAGATTATTAAATGTCCCACAGACATCGGTGCGAGTGACAGCCACCAGAGCTTAGTGAAAAAAGAGAAGTGGAAAATTAAACTTCTCATTGGGCCTGATGATGATTAATATCTCTTCTCTGATGAGCTGAAACTGCTTAATCTTTGCTATTAATATCAAATCACTGAGGTGCAAGTATGGTAGCTGAAGAGAAAGGGGGCATATGAGAATATTTAAAATTGAAGAGGGGAAAAAGACTGAAATAACTGAAGTACAGTCTGCTCTTGTATCTCTGAAAGCAAGAAACTCAGAAAGAAGCTGAGAAGCACCACCAGCAGCTCTGAAGTCAAGTTGCTATGAGGAAGGTCTTGGGCAAACAAAATCATACAATGTAAAGGAGACAAATAGTAGATTTCAATCACTTGGTTAAAGGCATTTGCATTCAACAAGAAAACTACTTAATTCATCACATCTCCGCTCAAGTGCACATGAACATGGAACTAATACCTTCGTCCAACTCAAATACGTTAGATAATTGTTATTTTCAGATTTGCCTACCTCTGTGTATATTGGCAAAGCTTTAAAGAGAGCTAGTTGGAGTGTCTTAGAAATTAATAATTACGTGTAGCTGAACAGGGAGATTTGTATTCTTGGTTCCTGTACAAAATAAAACCTGTCTGCTGAGATTTTTACCTTAAACCCTTGGGTTTGTAATGTGCTGAAGCAAGAGGAGAAATAGCTAAGTCCATTATAGTTAATACTCCTAGAAAACATTCTGTGTGTATTAAATTTTCATACAAAAAGACATCTCTGTCCTGTCAGTATAGACCACTTGAGATATGCATTATAACGGTTTGATTAGTAGAGAGTAAAAAAACAGACTTTTATAGCACCCATTCATCTGAAAGCATTATTTTTGCTAAAGTTAACAAGGAAAATCATGAAGCTGAGCTAAATTAAGTCCCATGAAAGGCAGCAAATTTACTGATTCTGAAATATTAAAGCTGCGGTATTAGTTAAATACAATTCACTGCATGCCATTATGCTAGGAAATAAATGTAACAGAAATATTTCATTTCTTAATGCTGTAAAGATGACTTGTAAACACTGTACAGTAATTTTGTGGGGGTTTTCTGAGAACTGAAATTACATGAATGATAAAATATAAGTTCAAAAGTCTTAATCTCATAAATAATTTGGTTGGCAAACTAGTGCTCAAATAAATTTTGTTACTTAAATTCAATAAACAGTCTCAACTTGCAGCTAAAACTGATTTGATCCTTTTTGAGGGCCTATTTTTCTCAGCTGAAAAGGTACAGTAACCTGGAGCCTAAAACAAGGAATTGTCTTGGGAAATTAATCTGGCCTAGGATGACAACTGATCACCCTGATAACAAGGATTTATTAGCTATTGCAAAGATAGTATTTATCCTATAAACTTATCTCTTTTTTAAAAAACAGCTATATGTTTTGCTTACTGTAGCACTGTAGCACTCTCATCTATAGTTCTCAAGGTGGTATTTCTTCCAGTGCATTTTATGTACTGCAGTCTCATAGTCGTGATCATATATTTTACACAAAAAAATAAAAGGAAAACTCTTAATATGATCCTTTGTTACACAAAAAATGTTAAAATTATCCTTTCGTTTTTCTTCCCTCATCTACTTCTCATGTTTCACTTACTTCCTTGAAGCCAAAAGAACCTGGAAATTATTAAAGCCTGCATTTTTTGAGAGATGGAATGATTCATTCAGAGGTGTGCTGGAATCCTCCACCAGTCTTAAAATCAAGTTCAGAAATTTCTCTGCCAGTTCCATTTTGAAATATCAGCTAAACAAAACAATGCTGCAACCACTCTAGAAGAGATGTACTAACATGTAAGGAAGGAATGATGAATGATAAAAAAGAAAAAATAGGAAAGGAAGAAAATGGTGGGGAGGAAAAAAAACGTTTTTGGAAGCTTTTTTTTTTTTACTCTCTGTAATAAACAGATAGCTCTTCCACCTCTCTTATCCCAGCAGTTTCTTTAAGCCCTTTCCAGCATACAAGAACATTTCTATCTTACGAGCTTTGGCTTTACTTCAGCTCCAGGAATAATCCTATCTATATTACCTGATTGCTACGCAACATTCTTTGACATTAAACTACACCATGACAACCTCAATGCAGTTGCTTAGAGAGCCAAATGAAGATGTTGTTGCAGTATCAACAGGTGGAGATGCACTGGTTTTAATCAATTTAGGAAGAATAATAATAATTTTAAAGATGTAGGGCTCCAAGATTCACTGCCTAGGAAATAGTGTACAAGTCTGCTTCTTATACAGCCTATCTCCATCTCTAATAGCACCTGGGTGAGACCAATTCCAGCCCATGCAAGCAGGTCTGACTGCACTACAGTCACACTTCAAGTTTCATTTGTAGATACACACTGTGGGTTTTCCTATTCAGGACCTTAAGGTATTAAATCCATGCTTGTAGATTAGTCCAGATAGATTACTCCAGTAGATTACTCCAGATGTCTGAAAGTAAATGATGGTGATTTCATGGGGCATCTAAAGAAGTTAGGAACCAGTATGTAGTAAGCAGATCATGCATGTATTCTTAAGGATATGCAAAGATCTGTTATTGCAAGCTCCCTGGTTGATACACTTTAGATAGCAAAACATTTTAAATAGGCCAATAATCTGTTATTTTTAAAATATAGAAACAGGCATTATTTATTAGTCAGTTTACCAAACAGAAGCATGTTCTGTTATGGGATGTGGATTTAGTTAAGGAAAATGTGATGAATACAATATATTTTGTAATCTTAACTTCACTAGTTTCAGTGCTCCCCCTCTAAATACTGATCTCTGCAAACTCTGACATTCAGCTATTTACAAGCTGAACAGAATTATGAAGAAAAAGGCCCATGGCTTTAAAACTTTGATGCTTACATCCTGGACTTTGAATTCTGTTTAACAGAACGATAGAGAAATATAGCCATGCTACAGGTTAGAAAAAATGATTACAGCAAGATAGCTTAAATGGTTTGAACATTGTTAAGCAGGAAGAGAATGTCAGGCTAAATAGGCATCATTCTCCAGGTCATCAATTTTTCCTCCTATTGTTGGTATCTACAAAGTAGATCAGATCAGTTAAAGGTCAACCAGAGAATCAGACCCAGTCAGCATGGATTGATTGATCCTGCCAGGCAGATGCTGCCTGACAAACCTGATCTCATTCTGTGACCAGGTCACCTGCTTGGTAGTGTTTGAGGGAAAGGCTGCTGATGCAGTCTCCTTGGACTTCAGTAGAACCTTTGACACTGTCCCCCATAACATCCTAATGGAAAAGCTGGCTGCCCATGGCTTGGATGGGCATATGCTCTGCTGGGTTAAACACTGGCTGGATGGCTGGGCCCAAAGAGTTGTGGTCAATGGAGTTAAATCCAGTTGGCAGCCAGTCAGGAGTGGTGTCCCCCAGGGCTCAGTGCTGGGGCCACTTCTATTTAACATCTTCATTGGTTGTGTGACCAGCAGGAGTAGGGAAGTGATCCTGGCCCTGTGCTCAGCACTGGTGAGGCCCCACCTCGAGTATTGTGTTCAGTTTTGGGCACCTCAGAACAAAAAGGACATTGAGGTGTTGGACCAAGTCCAAAGAAGGGCAAAAAAGCTGGTGAAGGGTTTGGAAAACTTCCCTTATGAGGAGCAACTGAGAATATTTGGGCTGTATAGTCTGGGGAAATGGAGGCTGAAGGGAGACCTTATCACTCTTTACAAATACCTGAAAGGAGGTGGTAGTGAGAGTGGGGCTGGTTTCTTCTCACTGGTGCCAGATGACAGGACAAGGAGAAATGGCTTCAAGTTGCATCAGGGGAAATTTATGCTGGATCAGGAGAAACTTCTTTACAGAAAGGGTTGTTAAACACTGGAACAGGCTCCCCAGGGAGGTGGTTGAGTCTGTGTCCCTGAATGTATTTAAAAATTGCCTGGATGTGGTGCTTGGGGACATGGGTCAGTGGTGGGTCATGGGGAATAAGATTAGGACAAGGCTGGACTCAGTGATCTTGAAGGTGTTTTCTACCCTGAGCAATTCTATGGAAGTTGAGTGAATCAAGATAACCTCTGTTGGCCCATGTTTTCAAAGTTGGCTGTGCATTTCACTCAATTATCCAAAGATCTCTAGATACACTTAAAAAAATCTCCTAGATTCAAGTCTCAAAACAAGAATTGCAGAAGGCAAAGAAACACAAGAGAGGTAAAACTTCAAGGGAGAGAAATAACTATTCAACTGAACAGTTCAATGGTTTTCATGACTGAAAAGTGTTTGAAAAGGATAAAGAGGGAATAAAGAGATGTCTGAAGACTCTGGTACTCTTAAAATAAGGATTCCTAAAGCACATCCATCCACTATAAGGATATTGACCTTCACACTCAGTCGATTTTCCTAAATCATGCCAGAGCATTATTTGCAGAATGTAAGAATGGCCATACATTATGTGTGACATATTTCTTTCAATTTATTTTTAAGGTGACTTGTTCTCCTTCTGATATTACTCATGTTTAAGTAAATATTCAGAACAAAATTTCAAATGGACTGGGAGACACTACAGATGCAATTTGCTATCTAACAAGAAAGAGTCTAATTTCAAAATTGTTCCTCATCTGAAAAAAAACCAACCTAACAAATAAGCTAAAAAAAATCAAATAGTGTCAGTTATCTGAAACTTTCACCAGATGAAATATGAATTTTCATTTCAATCTTTTAAAACTTATTTCAGGTATTGTTTTCATCCTCTACATATACATTTGTTGACCTGCTTGCCTGTTTGCCCCCATAGTTCATTGTTTCAATAATTTCAAGTTATTGTGTTAGAAGGAAGGAATTGAGAAGTAATGAAGCTTATACAATTGTCAGAAAGACCCACAGATGAGAAGTACTGTGCATTTCACCATTGAGAAATGCAGTGCAGCATGGGCTCCAGATTTATTTAGATCCCAGGGGATCCATATGGGAGCTAGATTTTATAAAATGCCCTAACTGTGGGAAAAGCACCTTTACCATCAATCAGTTACATGACATCAATCATGGTAAGCCAGGCTACATTAGTTCCAGCACTCCAAGAACAACTGCTGTACTTCCAAACTAAATATTTTCTTTCAAAAAGTCAAGCACTACTTAGGGGTCTGGCTTTTTTAAAACAACAAGACATTTTATCTTGTTTTTCTGTCTTTCTACAGAAAAATATTTTTGACTATGAAGTTAGCAAATAGCCATCTTTGAAAGAGAGAAAGAGGAATAATCAGGAAAAAGCCCTCAACTTCCCTGGGCAAACTGTTCTAGTGTCTCACCACCCCTATAGGAAATAATTTCTTCCTAATGTCTAACTTAAATCTACCCTCTTCCAGTTTAAATACATTCCCTCTTGTCCCATCTCTATATGCCCTTGTAAAAAGTCCCTCCCCAGCTTTCAAGTCCTTTTCAGGCACTTCAAGGCTGCTATAATGTGTCTCCAGAGCCTTCTCCAGGCTAAACAACCTCAACTTTCTCAGCCTGTTCTCATACAAGAGGTGCTCCAGCTCTCTGATCCTCTTCATGGCCCTCTTCTCATCTTGCTCCAAGAGCTCTAGGTTCTTCTTGTGTTGGAAATGGGGTCTCATAAGAGGGGGAAAATCACCTTCCCTGACCTGCTGGCCACACTCCTTTTGATGCAGCCCAGGATGCAGTTGGCTTTCTGGGCTCCAAGTGCACATTGCCAGCTCATGTTGAGCTTCTCATCAATCAACACCTCCCAGGTCCTTTCCTAAGGACTGTTCTCAATCCATTGTCCATGCAGCCTGTATTGTGTTTGGGATTGCCCTGAATCAGGTGCAGGACCCTACACTTGGCCATACTGAACTTCATTAAATTAGCATGGCCCCCGCTCTCAAGCTTGTCAAGGTTCTCCTGGATGTCCCACCTTCCCTCCAGTGTGTCAATTGGACCACACAGATTGGTGCCATCAGCAAGCTTACTGAGGGGGCACTCAATTCCATTGTCACCACGTCACCAACAAAGAGGTTAAACAGCACAGGTCCCAGTACCAACCCTTGAGGAAGACCACTCATCACTGGTCTCCCTTTTTAGGCACTGAGCTATTGACCACAACTCCTTGAGTGTGACCATCCAGCCAATTCCTTATACACCAAGTGGACAAGCCATTGAATCCATACCTTTCCAATTTATTTGGTGGAGCTTATTAATTTATCATACAACTGTCCTTCAGGACAATAGTTTAATTGAGAGGGTGATTGAAAATAACAAGAATTCCATGGTCCTCACTAACTCCACAGTTAGGCC